>NC_081536.1:28633937-29280187 GCF_030273125.1 Centropristis striata | reverse complement strand
AATTAAAAAAAAACACCTTTGGACTTTCTTTTCCACTACTGAAAACAATCTTAGACAGAGTGGAGAAGGAAGACAGCCAGAACACCTTCATTCACTCTAGAAGTATGCATGTGCGGGTAAAAAGCTCAGCGTGGGATAATTCGTCAAAGGGCCATCTTCAATTATTTACACTTTCCGCTACATATTGAACATGTTTCTCTTTCGCGTCATTAATATTTCATCACTCTTCCCGCTGCAAGACATTTCATCAGAATGAATCAAAGTGACGTGAAGCTTTATTCTCACAGCATCTTCGCCAAATTAAAAGTCTAATCGGGACAGCATGACAGCTTTTTGATGTACTCCCGTTAGTGGTCAGGCACGGTAGCGTCCACAACTGCGTAAGAGATAAAGTCACTCAAGTGTGTTGTAAATAAAAAATGTCTTGATCTTTCAGGGACAACTCATGCGATTGGTTATAAGTTATCTTGGCGCTCAAATGAAGTGGAACATGAGGAAAGCATGGGCATTTATCATTTAGATGAATGGAAATGGGTCCCAGGACATTTTGATTAAAAGACTCTTCAGATAGTTATGTGTTTCGTTTACAATTCATTCAAGAACCCTGCATCTTCCTACTGAACACCTCAAAGACGAAGGAAATGATCAGAGATTTCTACAGGTTCAAGCCCCCTCTTCAGCCAGTGAATACCTTTGGGGTGGACATGGAGGTGGTGCCAAGTTATAAGTATCTAGGTGTTTACCTGGATAATAAGTTGGACTGGTCCCTAAACACGCTCTCTACAAAAAGGGGCAGAGCCGCCTCTTTTTCTTCTTGAAGCTCAGATCTCTGGACATCTGTACACTGTGAAAAAAAATCTGTTAAATTTACGGTAAAACACCGGCAGCTGTGGTTGCCAGAACTTCACCGTAAAAAATACAGTGAGAGGGTTTTCTACTGGAAATTTATATGTGAATATCAGCAAAAACTGTAATTTAGACTGAGTATTCGCTTTATTTTAGGGTAATTGTGTCCTTGTGACAATATGTTATTTCTCCTTTAATTTTACGTGATTTAAAAAAAATATTTTTACAGTAAAACTGTGTGTTTTCAAAAGTTTTGTACTATTCCTTGATTTACGGTTATTAAAAGTATCTATTATGGTGATGTGCAATTTTTTATTTTATGCCCTATTTCTCATGCAATTTGACAGTGTTTTACTGTAATTTCTACAAATATTTTTACAGTGTGAGATGCTGCAGATGTTTTATCAGTCTGTGGTGGTAGTGTGTTGTTTTATGCTGCAGTCTGCTGGGGAGGCAGCATCACACACAGAGATGAAGACGGTTGGACAGACTGGTCTAAAGAGCTGGTTCTGTGGTTGGAGCCAGGTTGGACACACTGGAGGAGGTGGTGGAGAGATGACCTGTCAACATGTTCCAGGTCATCCTGAAATACCCAGATCATCTGCTACACAAAACCTTTATGGAGCAAAAAAACAGCAGTGGACGGCTCCTCTCTCTTTGTTGCAGGACGGAGAGATACAAAAGATCCTTCTCTCCTACAGCCATCAGGCTGTCTCATTCTAACAGAGATTCTACCAGACTAACTGAATTTACCCTCGGGGATAAATAAAGCCATTTTGATTTGATCAGATTTGATTTTAAGTTATTTAGTAAAAAATCATAGACTTCAAATTCAATCAGATGGTTCTGACTTTTTTCAACTTTTTTTAAGACCAATCACCTCTTAATCTTTGTCTCTTGCTCTGCCTGTTGTAACAAACAGTTATCTAACCCCAGTAGCAGAACCCTTTTTACATTAAGCTTGAGAAGCTAAATGTCTTAAAAGATGGAAAGTCACATTGTATTTCAATGTGAATTAAATAATCATGAGATTATATATGCATAGGTTCAGTGGCCCTTTAGCAGTCACTTTATAGAGATGCAATCCCAGATTTATCAGATATGACACATGCATTCACCCTATGGATATCGAGGGCCACGATTTAGATATGGTATATTTCAGTCAATATTTCTTCCACATATTGCTTCCTCCCCCAAAGCTGCAATTTTGTCCTAAAAAGCTCTTTTAGCTGCAAGGAAGCAATCAGACTTCAAGGATGAACTGATTTCAGCTCTCACTCACACAAGAGGTCACAGCTGGGTCACACACATTGGTTACATATGGACACACCTCCAAATGTGCTGCTGTGGACGCTACAGTGTGTAAGTATGTGCAGGGAAATGTGCACACACACACACACACACACACGCACACACACACACAGAAAAAAACCCATAGGGAACTTCTACTAAGCAGCTCACAGAGAACTAATCCAAGTGCAAAGATTGTGAACTCTGCAATCTCGTTTAAAAGCTAAAATCTGGTTTAAAAGCTAAAATCTGGTTTAAAACCTAAAATCTCTCCCTATGAGATGATTAGTGCATCACAACCATGTACACTGATGCCCTCAGTGTTGACCAGCAGTGACGAAAGCCGAGTTAATTTTTGGTTAATTTGCAGGGTATTTTCTGTGTGGTAGAACTAGCCAAATATGCTTTCAAGACACATTTCCAATCAAACACACATGGAAGCAACTTGTGGAGAACAAAGGTTTAATGATCATTTCACCAATAATAATTCATATCCATGCTATTGGTGGAAATACATCTACCATAGCAGGCTGTTTGCATTCACCCTCCATGGTAATACCTACAAGAAGTTACACCTAAAAGTACCCAAATAGGTCAATTTCACAACATAAAGCTGTTTAAAATAGTGCCCAAGGGACCATTCACATTTTTTATGATATCAAACTGTTGTGCATACATTTTTGTAAGATATCATATGAATTGTTGCATTGGGATATGTCAACTGTAGTTGGGTTAAACAAGCACAAAATTTCCAATGTCAGAATCTTATTAAACAGCAAATATGCTTTTCCAGTTGTCAGATTGGGGGATCATGGCAACAGATGCTTGCATAACATAGCTTGTATTTGTGTTTTCTTCCTTCCAATTACCTTGTCCTAAGGTCTTAAACATGTCAACAATAATGCCATATAAAATGCCATATATCATCAAACTAGGTAAAAAGAAGACCTAGTTTGATAATAAATATGGGCTCAAAATGTGTATTAGCATGCACCAATTGCTGCACCCAATACTTTTGTATTCTAAATTCCCCATGTCTGTTAGCTCAGAGCATTTTGCTGATATCAGCCCCAAATCCTCCTGGCTCTCTGTAGATTTTAAGCAATACACTGATCATAAAGAATAATGTCCTCATAAAGAGTTTTGGCTGAAGAAAAGTGCACATTTTTGCCCAAAGACTAATGCAATTTAAAACTTCAGTAGTCAGTTTGCTTCACCGATACATCTCTTCCTCGGTATTTTTAAAGCATATTGACACGTTATTCATAGGGAAGTTTGATGAAATTGCGTGACTCAGCATGCCAACAAGATTCAGTACTGTTGTCACAAAAAGCAGCAATAGGATATTGTCCTTGATTATGTTGTTAATATATGCGTAAAGCCTTTTCCTCAGGACTCTTTTATGTGTTTGAGGGATCCTGAAACAAAGCCACAAGAAAACATTCTCTTACACATGCCACCTTAGCATCATTTAATGAAAAACATCCCGCCACCGACCATCCATCACAGCCATCCTTCAGCAGTCAGGCTGCTTGTAAGCCCATGTAGAGTGTGTGTGACTGATAGGTGGGCTAATGTAATTCTGTTGCATCCACCGTCATGGTGATGGCCTGTTAATCTGGATTTAGGTTTCAGGGCCACTGTCTGACTGAAACCTAATCCCACTGAGTGGCTCAGCATGGAGACAAAGACCTCACACTGCACCAGAATATCTTCTGAAGCACGGATATGAAAATAATATAATTATAACTGACAATATTCAGTTGCTTTAATTCTCTCTCCTTTATGACTGGGG
Organism: Centropristis striata; assembly: GCF_030273125.1. NCBI lineage: Eukaryota > Metazoa > Chordata > Actinopteri > Perciformes > Serranidae > Centropristis > Centropristis striata. The sequence goes on along the minus strand of NC_081536.1, from coordinate 29,276,256 downwards.
TCATATCCTGAGACAAAGACAGTCCAACTGCCTTCTCATCGTTGAAAAAAAACTTTCACTATGTAACATTTTTTATCATTCATTTGCATGCTTATGGCCTATTAATAATAACTGCTTTAATTTAGGATTTCTACTCAAAATGGCCATATGATGCATCTTCTCTGGTGTGTCATAAATCCTATGCAGCAATTTTACAAAGAAGTAATTCAAGTCATAACTTCTTTAAAAGCACTTTCTATTTTCAAGCCCCTCCTTCAGTTTCTATTCCAGTTTAGGTGAAGCATTACTGCATTACCGATCATGACTTGTAATCTTAAAAGGGGTGATGAATAATGGCACAGATCTGGTTTCAAGTCCGCTTGATCCATCCGACATTATCGCTGAGGCATCACCTGACATGTTGCCCTGCGGTACAGAGGTCACTTGGCTTCCTATAATGCTATCAGAGCTCTGCTTCATGTTGCAGCTCATAGTATGGGGATATATCTCAAGATTTTGTAAATTCCAACAGATTTAGAAATGTCAATCATGTTTTCGAAGTGACATTTGCTTGTAGCAAGACATCTCAACTATTATATCGTCTTGTACTTGTCAGATGTTGACTTTTTGACAGTTAGACAAGCTGGAATGTCACTAAAATACCACCAAACTTCACTACACCAGGGGTTCTTGGAGGTAAAAGTTCCAGTTATCTTTTGAATAGAAAATAAGAGCTGACGAGCACTTTCAGCCCTTGGATGGCTACACAGAGTTTGACAAAGATTTGAAAGTGTTTTAGGAAATATTAACAATTTACAATAGCAATCCATACCTATGGAACAGGCGGCTCATTCCACTTTTCATCTCTAAAGGCCGAAGCAGACACCACAGCCCAGTGTCAGATAAAATCTGTCTCTATTTTGTGATCCACAAAGACAGGGAGAGCATCAATAAGAGCACACAGATGGTCGACTATACTTAAATTAATAGAATTTTCTCTGTTTCTGAGTACCGGCCAACACAGGCAATTCGGTAATACCGCATAACACATTCACACATAATGGATAGTTAATGTGAAAATGATGGCCTTTTCAAATCAAAGCAGCATGTGGGTGGTGGAATAAAGGGGCTGGGAGGGTGAAGGGTGTTTAGGATTATCGAACGAGTCGGCTATTCTGTCGTGGCAGAACTTTCTCAGGCGAGCTGGAGCAGGAGTGACATTTTCCCTTGGATATCTATCAACGAGGCTTAATGGTTTCCACAAGCATTTGCTGGAGAAATGACGCTCTTTTTTTTTTTAATGGTTAATTAATAAATGGAAGGATGGTGATGAATGGCCCTCATTTTTCCTCCCGGTAATGAAATGATACACAGTTTTCCCCCTATGTTTCTAATTATTAGGGGGAATATTCGCTGGTCTCTGGTGTAATCTCTGGACGTTTTTTTCATTATCACGGACACAAAAAAAAGCAGCCACACCTTTGCAGTCAAGCAGGCAAGCCACAGCAGGTGGAACGGGATGATTCAGTTTATTAATGATTTAATACATGGCTGCCATCATGTAATTATAAATAATTAAATAAACGGCAGCCATCGTGTATATCACACATTACAACAGACTATATAATGAGAGAAAAGCAAGAATGCTCAAGCTTAAATGCCATTAGAGTCATTTAGGTCAGTGTAAGTGAATTCAGAACATACAACAGGTGCATATATCATATCTAATTGGCCCAGACCTTGACATTAAGTGCTATGATATCATTGCAATGTGTCTGTATTTGTGATGCTACAAGAAGAGATTAACAGTTTAGTGTTGGCATTGTCACCTGCTTTCATGTAATGCTGGTGTATACTTGTGTATACTTATACTTTTTTCCACATTGCAGAAATGGAAAAGAGCACTAGGTCACGTTGTTAAAAATATAACCCACTCCTGTCACTCTGAAACACTGTGAGCGTTTGGGCCCACGCCAGGATCAGAGACACGGACATCACAAGCAGAGGGAAGTCCGGATCACAATGTGACACCATTTTGATAGCACGGAGATTTATAATGGAGGAAGATGTGTGTATACAGTGTGTGTTTGTGTGTGTGTGATGTGTGGGATGTGTATGTACGTGTGCCATTGATTACTGCAAGAAAATCCCCGTAGCACCAATCAATAGCATGTGTGCATAGCGTGACTTGAGTCAAGGACAGACACGCTGAACAGAAGTAGAAGAGTCAGCACCCATTAACAGATAAATTAGAACACGTTTCTTTTCAAGTCATTCCAGAGGCAACGAATAATCAGCTTTTCACAGCCACCGTTAGCTTGTTAGGGCAACAACATTATCAGGAGGTGTACAGGAACCAAACAACTCATCAATACTCCCAAATTTGAAACTTGGAGTTTGTAGGAAGTAAACAAAACCACTTTGTGTCCATACAATTGCATTTACACTCATTGTTGTAGTCTTCCCAATTCCAGAAACACCACCACTAATCATACTGCACACTGCATCTGTAAACATCTGTACCTTTTGTACCAATCCTTGTCTACAGTACGCAATGCTAACATTAGTTTAAAGCATACATCACCAAGTACCTTACAAACACTTGTAGTTGCACAGTTGTAGTCTACTCCCATTTTAACTCCTTCTGTGTTGCTGAAGAGCACATCACAGCACTGCTTACTATGCCTTTGTCACAGGATGCACCAAGGAAGCCGTTTAACCACAACAGAAGGATTGATTATTGAATCCTGCAATAGTTCAGATAGCCTTACTGTACCTGTCAATGCTATTGATCACTCTTTAGCAATTTTCTGGGACCAATTATGTCGTCCTGTTCCACTTATGTAGCAAAAGCAAAGCAAAAATCGCGTTCTGATTGTAGAAGAACAAGAGGTGAGCCTGCACTGATGCAAGTGACTTACGTGTTTTGCGGTGGCCGTGTGTACGTGTGGTGAGCGTGGTGGAGACCGTCTCAGTAGTAGTATGCTCCAGGGTCCACATCTGCGTAGAGTCATGGAGTACAGTTGGATTGGACGGCGAAGGGCTAGATGTTGCTGCTCCAATAATGAAGGTCGTCCGTGGTCCTGCCGTAGTTGTAGTAAAACCCGAAGGTCCACGTCCATTACGATTTACAGGATTCCGAGGGGTAACTTGGCTACCCGAGGCTCCGCCCCCTCTGGGGTTAATAGTGGTGGTGGTAGCAGTGGATCGAGTTCTACCTTTCCCAATAGTTACAGTTCTAGGTGTGGGGTTCCCACCTTCCACTGTAGGAGTAGTTGTGGTGGTGGTAGTATCGGGACTTTTGGGAATCCCACTTGGCTTGGAGAGAAAGATAGGATCCTGGCCTATCCGGTTAGCATCCACCAGGTCTGTTGGCACGTAATCCCGCACTGTGCCAACCACAATCCACTTCAGTAGCATCAGGCTCAATCCAAGGCCAATGAAACCGATAAGTAAAGGGACCACACACAGCCATGTCTGCTGGCGGGGCCAAACTGCACAGCGAAGGGGACCCTGATCCTGGGCCTGGCCCTCGGCACGGCCCCCTGAAGCCCCTGAGGCCTCAGGTTCCTCCAGGATCACCGCCCCGGAAACAGCTGCCCCGGAACACTCGCTCATCCTTCCCTGCCGTCCTTTATGGCTCATTGAGGGTTAACCCTGCGATAAGCATCGGTAGCACATGGCAGAAAGGTTCCCAACAATGCTAGACAACGAGGATGCACAAAGGGAAACGTGAACAAATGGATATATAAGGACCTCACGGGGATTGAATGTTCAAAAACACGTACACAAATATGTAATCCAAGGATAGAGAGAAGGGGATGGGTGCGGAAGAAACATGCAGACAAGCAATCACAAACACACAAGCACACACACTCACACTCAGAGACACCCAGTAAGAAATGGGAGAGCTGGCGTAGACGGATAATCGTCCGATTAGTCCGTGTTTAGTCCTGCCCAACTCCCGATGTCCAACTGAAGTAACGGTGAACTTCAAGAATGTTCACAGCAGGGTAAGCCAGAGGAGAGGAGGAAGAAGTGATGCCTCTAACAGGGAAAGAGACGGACAGGAAGGAGAGGTGGGTGGGAAGGAACAGCTTTACATCTGTGCATGTGAGGAATCTATGGCATCAGTGTTCAGATGTCACTGCAGCAAAAATCCACAGCTCTTTCTACTTAACATGCATATATGTCCCCTCCAAGCACAATCCAGTATGGGACAGTGTTATCTAATCAGGGGAGTGAAACTTGCAGGGTGGGTCTGGTTGCCTCCCCACCCTGTGCAGGACCAAAAAAATGAAAAAGACGTTTTCCAATGCAGTTCCAACAGCTTTAGCCGAGTCAGCGTCCCTCAGCTCCCAAAATCTGTGTCTTTCATAACTGAAAGAGAGCGAGATCTATCGTTTATCGTCTGTCGAACGCCCTCCTTGGATTATCCGCTATCTTCGTCTCACTCGTTGCTTTTCAATCAGCCTCTCTTTTTTTATTTCTTGAAGGTTTTTTTTTTTAATTTTTCACTCTTTTGATCCAAACCGACTTTGCTTCCTTTATGCGTGCTCTAAATTCCAGTGAGGCTGAAAATAAAGCAATAGAATCCAATTAATATCCCTGATCCAGTCAAAAAGCAACACTTCAGATAAGGACAGAGAGAGGGAGAGGGAGGGGGGAAAAAAGAATGAGGGGTGTTGTCGCGCAGTGGTATCACAGGGCGGATAAATCTGCAACTGCGACGCGTGATCCTGCTCCTTCTCCAGCCGGCTGTGGATCAGATTTCCCCAAGCTGTCCGCTTAGCGCCGTGCTGTCTCAGTATACTGCCCGTTAATACTGCAGCAAGCGCTCACAAAGCCTCTTCTCATCTATTTGCAGGGAACATTCCGCCACAGAGAGGTAAAAAGAGAGAGCAAGAGGACGGGAGGCAAGGAGTGGATGAGAATAATTGAAACAGAAAGAGCAGAAAGCAAGAGATGAGAGCAAAAGCACAAAAAGAAGGCTACAATGTTTAAAAATATCCCACTGATTCTCTCTTCTCTCTCTCTCTCTGAATGGTGTTCTTTCTCTCAGTCCCCGAAAGCCAGTGCTCTTTCGAGTCAGCTTGTGATTTGTTGGTCTGGTTGCTGGGATCCTCTGCTTGTCCTTCCCTCCAGGATGCTTTCTTGGAGATGATTAGAAATGTGCGCTCTGCGCTGGGATGAGAACTTGCAACCGCAGTAGCAAAGGCTCCCTAACCCCCTGTGGGGTTGGCAACATCCGACGATGCAGCTGTCTTTACCTGTGGCAATTGTTATGCAGACGCACATACAGCTGCCTCCCTGAGCTGCCGCCGTTGAGAGACAGAGAACGAATGAGATGGGGGGAAAAAAATGCAGGCACAGACAGAGTGGAGTGTGCACACTGGTAGAGCGAGGGGAAAGAGAGAGAGCGACAGAGGGAGAGAGAGAGAGAGAGCGAGAGAGAGACAGGGAGGGAGGGGGAGAGAAAGAGGCTGCACCTGCTAGATGCACCAGCACTGGGAAGCTTGCCCACCTCCGTTAGCAGGGAGGGGAGTGAGTAAAGATGCAGAATGCATACAGAAAACTAAAAAAAAAGGGAAAAGAGGAGTGGAGGTGTGTGTACAGATAAAGATAATGAGAGTGGGAGGAGGGGGAGAGGTAGGGGAGAGTTGTGCAGCGGCAGATGAGGCAGTTACCAACGAGAAGCCTGAGTCCCAGACGGATCACAGCAGAGTCACAATGCAGGAGCTGTCACTCACTCAGCCCCGCCCACTGCAAGGCATCAGAGGAGAGGAGAGGAAAACACAATCAGAATCAGAAGAAGGTTTATTGCCAAATGGGTTTTCACATATAATGAATTTTCCTTGGTATTTGGTGCATACAATAAAAGAGCTATTCAATAAAGAGCAGTTCAGGATGGAAATATGGATTTTCAGTCCAAAGAGAAAACTTAAAAGTATTTAATACCATGTTCAGTATTCATTTTGATTGTTAGTTAGTTAGTTTTGTCTTTATTTCTTTTATTAATCCCATAATAGGGAAATTCAACCTCTGCATTTAAGCCATCATCACTGAGCTGCGCAGGGGGAGCTATGTGGATGGGTTAGGTGCCTTGCTCAAGGGCACTTCAGTCCTTGACCTATCAGTCCTGGGATTTGGTGATTAAAATTACCTGGGCAAATATATATATATATATATATATATATATATATAGGCATTTTTAAGATATACTGGACTACATATTGTGATCCAAATGTATTATGTGTTATCACATTTGAGTCCTTTTTATCACACCTGATAATTGACAAGTGATAATGTTGCTTGTACTTCCACTTGCAGAAGGATGTTTAAGTAAACACCAGGGAGTTCTAACTTGGTGAACTGTGTTTGGTGTGTGACAATTTCCCTCTTTAATGTATTCAGTGTGATGTTTTATAAATTGCCTGGATACCCTGAAACTAAATGTCTATCTGTATGTAGAAATCAGTCCCTTCAGACATCAGCATTAGCTTTATGGAAGCATAGATTTACGGACTAAGGGACAAAAAGGGGAAGGAAGTTGGAAGAAATGCAGAGAGAAAATTTAATAATTAATAGACCCATAAATTATGAGGAAATAATGTGGAGGCAAAACAGACAGAAGACAAAAGACTAATAATATTTAGAGTTTTGCATCACTGCTTACTTTGACTATTATGTTAATCAGCCAGTTTGAATGGTTGAGCCTCAGTAAATCCAGCCTGGGTTCAAATCAATTTAACAATGTACAGCAGTGTGTAAAACAACGTTTAAGATGCTTGTTGTAAAAGCATGCACTGGCTCCTCTGCTGTACTGTGACCTTATCTGTGTGTGCATGGACGTGTTTGAAAGTGTGTCGTGATAGCATCAGAAGTCAGACACACACAGAAAGTCATGCAGATAGCCATCTGCCTGCAGGAGAATCCTTCAACTGGTCCTGTAGGGAAACTCAAGAGATGTTGTGGGTTTTGAACACCTCTTTCTGTCGTCTGACATTCAAATATACGGCAGTACAAGTCTGTTAAAGCTGCCATCATGACACTGTGGTGGTGTGAGAGAATTGTCAATAATCTTGCTGGCAAACAGCCACAGGGACACAAATGAAGTGCTAACCTATCTGCACCTCCACTTAATGAAGAAGACACTTTTTAAAACATGAAAATAGAGCGAGAAAACTGACAGAGCTCACCTGTCACTGCCAGAAGCTACACTGCAAAAAAGCCAACTTGTATTTTTTTGGCCTAAAACAGTGATTTAAGTTGGTAAAACGTGGAAATATAAATTATTGATATTTAGGGCAATAATGTAAGTTAGCAGAACAAAGGAAGCCTGTTGTCTGCTCAAAAACAAGTTTGTGAGTTGTTGTTACTTATATCTTTACGTTGGGGTTCACAACAAGGGACAATAGTTCTGCTAACTCTTATTTCTTTGTTTTGAAATGCGGGAATCTAGCTCAAATTCGATCATTAGCGAAAGCTAGCAGCTAACTGATGCTAGCGGCTCTGCTTCTTACAGGTACAAGAGTAGCCATTAGCGTATCAATGCTAGCTCAAAATTGTGGTCGCAACATTAGCTGACATTTCATAGCGGCGTTACAATCGTGCCAATTCAGCACATTGCAGAAGTTAGCAGAAGTAAGGATTAAAAGTTATTAAAAATGTAAAATTATAATAACTTACAGTTGAGTTGACAAAAATCTGAATTCAGAGTTGAGCAAACTCAAAAACAAAACTTAAAATATTTAGTTTAATTGTCCAACTTAAAATTTTATCGAAGTTTGTTGCCTTGAAATTTTGAGTTCACCTATCTTTTCTTTTTTTGTAGTGTACAAGTTTTTCTACAACTACATATTTTTAATCAGATAGACTATGTATTTATAACTTTATATTATTAGAGTTGGAATGTAAGGTAGGTCACTATATTCTTATGTATAGATACTTGAAACAAAGTGTGTTAAAAACACACGTTTCTATGATACTTGGAGTTGCAGAATAAACTGCTTTAACTTTGAAGTAGAACAGTTTATAATTGCCCACAGAAAAATCTGCCAACAGGACAAACCTTAACTGTGCTTAATTAAAATATATCATGGCCTGCGCTGGATTATGGATTAATTACTTGTCCTTACCTACAGTAAGAGAAGTGTCTGCACAGTGAAACTCAGTAATTGACAGTTCTCCTTTGCACCACACTCAGTTTAACTTTGCCTGATTGTGGGCCAGTTTTGAACAAAAGGCTGCAAACTTTGGTTGAAAATCATTACAAAAATCCATATATATAACAACCACATGCTGGTTGTGTCATCTGCATATACAGCTTATAGGTACATAATAATTGTAATATTTTTAGCATTAAAAATAGAATAGTAAATGGACTGCACTTATATATCGCTTTTATCCAAGGCGCTTTACACTACAGACTGCGCTCATTCACCCGTTCACACACACATTCATACTGGTGGCAGAGGCGACCCTAAACGGTGCCACCTGCCACCATTGGGAATTCATTCACACACCGATGAACACAGCATCAGGAGCAATTTGGGGTTCAGTATCTTGCTCGAGGATACTTCGACATTTCGGCTGCCATGGTCAGGGATCGAACCACCAACCCTCCGATCAGTAGGTGGCCACTCTACCAACTGAGCCACAGCCGCCCAAATATAATATATACAATAGCAGGGCAGGAATTTCACGAATTGCTAGGCCACGAGGGCCATGCCTCGGCTCTTAAAAAACATATCTGCCGTGAGGCCACGGTAGCCTTGATGCCCCGCCCACTGCTCCAGTTGGTTTCGCCGTTTTCTAGTCCTCCTCTTTCCTGTCAACATAACTTTGACACCTGCGACTTTTGAGAAAAAAAGCATCTTTTGATGACATTCATCATCAGCGGTGGGTTTGATTCCAGCCTGGCATGAACCACTCGGACGGGCTATAATGACAGTATGACACGAATCTATCACCGGCCAAGCAAGGAGACTTCATCAAACGCTGTAATCTGTCCCGTCACAGTCTCATGTGCTGCGCTAAAGTTGTTTTAATCACACTAAACTGTTACTAACTGTTTTGAATAACTTCCTGTCGCTAAACGCATGCAGCTTTCAAAATAAGGGAGTAGTGTGTTAACAGAATCAACCACAGAATTTACAAGAAGATTGTCAAAATAAATAAAATATAGAAGAACCCTTCTTCTCCTTTCAAATAATTCTTAAAATATGCAATGAATAAGATGAGTGTATATGATGGAAGATGGATGCATTAGAATGTGTGAGAGGCACCAAATTTGGGCTTTTATGGAAAAAATTCTAGCCAGCTATTTTTCCACACTGGCCGGCTGCTCCATGTCCTAGTGGAAAGAATGTTGACAGCAATTAAAAATGACACAGTAGGATAACAAATATTCTATAATACGGTATCTCCCGACTGTGAAAAATGTTATGTGAGGTGTTTGCTCTCATTTAGCTCTCAAAGAGCACCAGGTTGATGCATTTTACTTTACAAGGAGATGTTTCTTTACCTGCTTGACAGTTTCAACCGAGACTCCAATCTTCCTCAGAAGCGTCGTTAATAGTCCTTAAATTAGTTTCAATATGAACGTGGACTTAAAATCTTTTTTTTTTTTTTTATGGCCTCGTGCCCTCAAAAAATTGACAACACCAAGTGGCCTTGCCCCTAAAATGACGAAAATTCCAGCCCTGTAGAGTAGAATATGATTTGATTAAAGATAGAGATAATGAAGGAAGCTTGACATATATTCAATTTACAATGATAAAACACAGGGAGATACATCTGAATAAAGCTTTTTTCCCTTCTGTAACATTGTAAACACATATTATTATGTTAACGTTTTTGTTTGTTTGGTAATCCTGCTGTCAGCTGCAACCGTCTGTCACATGTGGGGTTTATATTTAGACTCCACTCAGTTTTATTTTAAGATTTTGTCTCTGACTCATTAATAGTCGTAAATACTCACTTTCAGTTCTGCTGTTCACATCCATATGCCATCTGTTGTTTACCACCAAACAGTATAATCCTATTATATAGCATAAAATAGGTCCAGTGTTAGATTATAGTGATGTGTTTGTAAAGCATATCACATGACCACCACAGCTATCATATTAAACATCCTATGGCTTTGAATCTGCCTCAACCCGCCTTTTTTTTCTTTCTATTGCAACAATGTGAAAGCACTGCTATCTATTGAGTCCACTTCCTGTTCTATTATAAGTGTTGGGAAGCTCTTTTATCATATCCTGCTACAGCAGTCAATTTTGTGGGCTAGTGTCAATTATTGTCTTTTTTTAAAAGCATGCATATTTGTATTCAACATAGGCTGCCACTCTACTGGGCTGCAATAACTCATTCAGAGACCAGGAAGGATGCAGCTTCATTAACCTGCACAGAAACGTACATTCATACGCACACAGAAACACAAGGTGTGCTGATGCCTGCATGGTTTTTGATGATATTTGTTTTGATAATATTGCTTGTTCCCATTATTAGACTGCCTCTCAGGCTGCAACTTGCTTTTTAATTAAAGGGCAAACAAAAGTATTTCCTCCAATCAGAAGAAGACAACAAACAACAAATCAGCCCTATTCCAAAAGGTCAGAGTTGTAGTCATTTGTTTGGGGCAGTAATGTGTGCATGAGAGTGGGATGTCAGCTTAATCAGTCCCTGCAGGAGTTTTCGATCATATAAGTGATCACAGATTTAATGAATCTATGCATTCTTTGCAACCCATTGCTGACATATTTTTTTTTAAGAACCAGCAAAGTATAATCATCCAGTTCAGCAAATATTAAGAGCCCAGGTTAAACCAAGAATGTCCATAAGCCCAATATTCCAGCAGGTTGTCTTCTCAGATCAACAATACTCCAATATTTGCATTGCTCCTATCAAGATCTACAACATTTGCATTTTTTGTTGTTAAATTGTTACTTTTTTATTTTATTAAGAAATTCATTTTATAGTATTTTTGTGAAATGAAATGGTTCAAATTACACAGGAATTTTTGGTCATAATAATCAATAAATCCCTTCATGAGGGAAAGTTAGGGCTGTTTACTGAAAAACATGCACAATACTTCCAATTCACATCTCGTAAGTTTCCAATACAACAACATACAAAATGAAAGTGAAGTATATCTTTGGAAATAGTGATAACAAGGTTGAATATGTGCATTAGACTCAGATCATGTAAGATCATGTTTTTTCTCATTGGTTGACTGCAGAAAGACTAGTAAGTGTGCTATTTGAAGCCAGTGAAATTCTACAATATGATCCAATGGGAAGTTAAGTCTTTGAAAATGGCTCACCTGTCTGTGTTTGCTCATGATTACATCCATTGAAAGACACTATGTGCAATGTGGTGCCTCAAGGCTAAAAGTCTATTAGCCATCTCTATAACAGCGGATACAACTAGTAAAGATAGTTTCTGGCATGTTTTATGCGTGGGGCCGGAGGCTAAAGCAGCCAATGTTTGCAGTCCAATGTTTTATCTTTGTCTGAATGTCATCCATCTTACATTAAAGTGTCTGCGGGGTCTTGCAAGGTCAGGCCCCTGGGGTCTGCAGAAGTGACCTATTGGTCACATACACACACCTTCACATGTACACAGAGATTTCTCACTGTTCAGGACTTGTATGGCTTCTGACAGTGCACATAGGATTAACGGACAAGATTAATGGAGGCAGAAAAAGTGACTGTCAGTGCTCCCCCTAGTGCTGTAGTCTGTCTCTGTCCCATTATACTGAAACCCAGTATGCTGAAAAACTCAGTTGTCTTTCCACAGAATAAATGAAGAGGTCGCTCCTTCTTACCAAGATAATGGGTTGTAAGTTTCTGGGTTTCCTCCTGTAGAGTAACTTCTTTTCATTTAGAACAATCAGCAATGAGTTACAGAAGACACATTTTCCTCCACCAAACCAATGTGGTATATCTTGTAAATATCTGCAACTGTGAATATTCACCGGTCGTATGACAGTTTTCTAATTAGAAAATCAATGGTTTAAAACATCTAGGCCCTTTTTTCCCCTTCGTTCTACGTATACTAATGCAGGAAGCAGTTTCCTCAATTACCATTGGATGGAAATTTCTGCTGAATCAATGCAAATGCAGTTCAGTTGTTTTGTCTGAGCTCACACCCTGGAGACCTAATGATAAGCTCCCCAGGGCAGCTTGCACATATCGGCTCCAAGATGGACAACAGAAGGGTCAAAGGTCAGTATGTATGGCTTTTTTCAGCAGCACTCATATTGAATTGCTACTGAGGAAAGAGAGCAGGTGTAAATAATGCAATTAATGCATGCTGCACATTATTTATTAGACTTCAGGTTCCTGGTATTGTGAATGCTCACTGTCTCTCTCACTGGAACATGATCAGAACAGAGTCATTGATACTGTTATTAGTACCACCTGGTCCTACTGTGATAAGTTTCAAAAGTCTCCTGCGCAAAGAGCAGATTAAGAGGTGTGTTTGTGTTTTCTCTTCTGTGCTTTGAATTTGATGACCCAAGTAGAGTTTGCCTCCCAGCCTCCAGGGGCCATAGATGATGTTCGGATCTGTCAATCCATCAGAAAGGTGGTGGGAAATGAGAGGAAGGGTTGCCTGGGAGATTCAACTCAAATCTCCTGAGCCCCCTTCCCCACAGTGAACCTCGTTAGCAGGGCGAGACAGCTGTCAGCAGACAAAGACTTATTAAAGGTTGCATCAGATCTTTCTGAGAATCTATTCCCAGGGGTCTGGTGTCCTGGATCAATCAATGAAAAAATAAATGATGAGGTGCACTCCATTGGTCGATGTAAATGTGGAAATGCACATTGATTGCTTGTGAAAATCTGCACAGATCAATGCACTTGTTGAATGTTAAGTACATTTCATCTATTTGTCCCAACAAGATCTCCAAACTAAATGACAGAATAGACCATTTGTCAGCACAACCTATATCGACCCATATTGTTTGTCCAAAGCAGCCTGTGGTAAAAATAAAAATAACACACATTTCATTATACATACATGTACGCTTCATGGTTGTAAAGAAAGTTTCTGTGAATTTAGACTTTCTGTGAATTTAGGCTACAAAACTGCCGACTTAGGTTTAGGGCAAAAAACTTCCTGGTAAGGCGTTATAAAAGACAATTTAAACAGGAAAGAAATGTACATAAATGCTGGAAGTGATGTAGTTACAAGGGTGACGTGACTACAGTAATTTATGTAGAAAACGTGATTCACAAAATGGGAGCCACGGAAGTTAGCATTCGCATTAGCGTTAGCATTTCATAGCAGCGTTACAATAGTGCCAAATCAGCACATTGCAGAAGTTAGGATTAAAACTTATTACAATATAAAATTATAAGTTAGTACAACTTACAGTTCAATTGAGCAAACTCAAAAACAAAACTTAAAACATTTAGTTTAATTATCCAACTTAAAATTTTATCGAAGTTTGTTGCCTTGAATTTTTGAGTTCACCCAACTTTTCTTTTTTTGCATTGAAGGCTTCATGCAAGTTTGAATGTCTGCTTTTTTCAAACGTAAGTAATTCAGCATAAGTGTAAATTGAACCTCTTAAAACCGAAAGTCCACACAAACTTGGTGTCTCGTGAAAGCAGAAACTACGCTGATTACAATGATATGTGTCACATATGAGGTGGGGGAGTTGGCAAAGTTTACAATGGTAAAAGTGTGGGTCCCTCATGAAAAAGGTTGGGAATCACTGAGCTAAATGACATGTAACGTAGGGTGACCAAGCGTCCTCTTTTGCCCGGACATGTCCACTTTTTACGTCCTGTCCGGGGCGTCCGGCCGGGTTTTATAAATTCACGAAAATGTCCGGTGTTTACTGTTTTTCATAGGACCAGTACACGTGCACGTAAATTGACCGGTGCTATGCACATAATTTTGCGAGACGTAATTACCAAGAGGCTGCCTAGTGGGCGGGTCAGCGCCGCGCACACACACACACAGAGAGAGAGCAGAGCAGAGCAGAGCAGACAGAGGGCAGATCGAACAGCGGAGCAGCATTGCACGGGAAATGCCGAAGCGAAAGTGCAGCTTCACAGATGAACTGCAAAAAAAATTTCCGACGTACCGTCCCGGTCGGGACAGGTGGGAGGCGGAGTGCACCGTGTGCAAAGCTGGCACATATGTCTCAGTGTCTAATAAAGGTGCTGGAGATCTCAAAACTCAAAGCTCAAAGACAACTAAAGATGAAAAGTTTAGATCCTTTTTGTTTGTTAAGTTAGTATCTTTGTGAGACTCTTCTATTATTTATCTTATTGCAGTTATTAAGAGATATATTGTTGAAGCTAGATTTTCTAACAGAAGAGTTCATATTTAGAACATTATTTCATATTATTTATTCATTTATTTGAAAAGAGTCTACGAGAGCTATTACTTTGTTACAAGTTTTTACAGATTTCATTTTATTTTATTACAGAAGTTAATTTTGCACCATTGAAGCATAATAAAGCATGTTCATCAACCTCCGAGAAGCCTGTCTGAATTTGTGTCTCGAGGCCGTGCCGATTGTCCTCTTTTTTGGAAATCAAAATATGGTCACCCTAATGTAATGTAACTAGAGTCTGGGAGATCCATAACACAGGTTTGTCTCGGTCGAGCTGATAAATGAACTGATTGGTTGACCAGGTGGGATTTTCAGGATCTGGACATCAGTAGGGTATTGGTTGTATTTTCTTCCCTGTTCTGTAATAAAGTTGGCCCACCCTGGTTTGATTGCTATCCAGTGGTTCCAGCCTTGTCTGTGAACTCCTGATCACTATCAAACATGTTCAATAGTCTCCCTGGCAGTCTTGTAGTGTGAGCGATCGAAGGAGCCAAAGTGTCACTCCAGCCAAGCCAAAGGACAAACTGTCTCAGGACATCTCACTTAACTGCTTTATCAGAGGACATCTCAGCTTACGAGTCAAAGTCTGGGCTCGTTTAAACAAATCTGATCTGCATTTTACATTGTGCAGTGTGTCCCTCTTTGAGACAGGATGTTGTTTTTAGGATACACAGACTTACCAAATGTCTTAAGCACATGATCACACAGCTAGGATATATTCCAAACAGTTTAATGTTGTGCTCTGTCTCTTGTTCCACCGAACAAATAAAATAACAAATCTGTAATCCTCTTCTTCACTTGGCTTCTTTACCAATTTGTAACAGCTTCCAGTCAGGACAGTCTGACTGTGTGTGGAAAGTTGAGGAGATTAAGAGGGAAAAACACGGCCACCAGTTTTCTGAAATATCTCCAAAATTATAGCTCCCGACCAGAGAAACAGTTTGTTAATCACTAAGTATTAACTTCAATTAATCTGGACAAAAATGTAAGCATGACATTACTTTCCTTTAATCATGTTTAAAAAATCTAAACAAAGCATTTATCGCACCTCATTAGTAGGCATAGACGTGTGTGGATAAATTAGGATTTAGATGCTTTGCATGGAAAAATAAATATATCCACCATATATAACAATATCGATTGTTCAAGAACCTAAAGATGCATTAATTAGTTCATTTTTGGCCACATGGGGCAGCAGAACAAGCTATACAAGCACACAATTGCATATCAATGAATTTAACACACAACACACAACAGCATCAGACTTCATTAGGAGTTCCATTTTACAGTCCAGTATTTCCTTTCCCTTTTCTTTCTTTTGTTTTCATCCGTCTCTTTAGTAAGACTGTGTTCTCCACTGAGCCTCTGTCTGTGTAAAGTCAATTTTTGAGAGCCTTATCACTGGGAACATGTTCCTGCTGCTTGATGACAGCAGCGAGACTGAACCAAACAACAAAGTATAAGGCTGTAAAACCAACTAATGAGCTGAAAGATGCTAGGATGCTCAGAATAGCTGTGTGAGCTGTACATTGGTTGATATTTCTCTGTGGGTCCAACACCATTAGCAACTTAGTTTCATCCAGTTTCATTCCAACCAAAGGTTTCTGTATCTCTCTGATATCTATTAGTTTTATTTCAGTTATATGAATGGATTAATTCTGTAATTACCTCTAAATCCTCCCTGTTAGTAAAGTTCAAATATGTTTCTTTATTTCTGGCAACATCTTTGGGGAGACAAACCATTGTTCTGTTTTTCTTAGATGTTTTCCTCCAAAATGTGTTCAGTCTATTTACAACTCAGAGACTGTGTTGAAGTGAGATGGTTTAGTCTGCCATCTACTCTGCATGTAGAGTATGTGACTCATAAAATGTCTCTGAATTCTAAATCAGTCAGAGGCAACACACGTCCTGAAACCTGGCTTATTGTTGATTATGCAAACAAATCAACCTCAGAATGAATTTCCTTTGGCCTCATTTTATTTGTTTGTTTTGCCCCCCCCTTCTCCCCATCTCCGTCGTTTCCTCTCCTCCGAAAATTGGTGTTGTTTGTGCATAGATCCTCTGTTATCTCATTAAGCCCTCCAAACACTCAAGCTGCCTGAAGCCTCCATTATTCTTTTTATCTCTGATTAGGGATTCTATTAAAAAAGTAAATGAGGTCTGTGGGGTCCTTGTTTTGGCCATCTTTTTTTTCTTTAACATTTGTGGTAACATTATGTTAAGGCTTCATATATGTACACTCATTGAGAGAGGTTCACTTAAAAAGTATAAAATGTATTGTCTATTCCAGTGGTCGGCAACCTTTTCCATGAAAAGAGCCATTTCTGGCCAAAAAACAGAAAGAAAAATCCCTCTGGAGCCACAACTTTGAGCCTTATAATGAATGTAATTTGCCAATTTCTCACTGCAAATCAAGCAAATCACTCAGCATGAAGCACTGGCAGTTAATGTAAACGATTCTGTCTTTTCTGTTGTAGCTAGTTTTGGCAGAAATGTATAGAAGAATATAAATGGCAAAGCGCCAGATGGTCATAGGCTATGATGCACATTTCAGTTGAATAAAAAATATATATTTTTCCTGTCTATAGGTTACATATTCTTACAATTGGATCATGTAAGAAACACTACAATGATGTGGATTAAATTGTAGACAAATTCCATATAATTTTTTTTTTTTGTCAAAGCAACAGGGAGCCACTGGAGATGGCCTGAAGAGCCACATGTGGTTCTGGAGCCTCAGGTTGCCTACCCCTGGTGTATTCATATCATAACTGATATGAAGAGTTTTACTATATATTAGGGCCGGGACTTTAACGCGTTAATTAAGTTTAATTAATCACACAAAAATGAACGCGTTAAAAAAAATGTACGCAATTATTTTTGCACCGCGGAACGCTTCTCACTGGATGAGTTTCAGGCGGACCAATTATACTGGAGCACCAACTAGCGTTCATGAGTTCAGACAACAACAAACCACAGTGAACATGAAGGAAGAAGCTGATGAGATGCTTTGGTTGGCCCCGTGGATGATGGGACATGGAAGCGTCAATAAGAGCATGGTTGTGTTGCTATGCAACAAGGAATTCACATATCGCCGCAGCACATCCAGCCTCAAGTATCACCTCAATGCTAAACATATAGCAGCTAGCGGCTAGTGTGGTAGCTAGCGTGGATTGTGTTTTACTTAAAAAACCAAAGTATTATAGTTTACAGAAGGTCTACCTACCTATAGGCTACCTGAATTTATGAAATGTACTATATTTCTAAATATGCTATTGCTACACTTAATGGCAAAAACTGCACTGGTCTGTTGGACTTGAACAAAAATAAACAATATTCAATGGTATTCTAAAAATCCATGTGAAAAAATTTACTTCTCACTGCAATTAAAATGCGATTAATTTCGATTAATTAATTATAAAGCCTCTAATTAATTAGAATATTTTTTTATGAGTCCCGGGCCTACTACATATATATATATATATATATATATATATATATATATATATATTTATACATATAGGTAAAGACAAAGAGCAGCAGTGTGAGAGTGATGCTGAGGCTAAAATGAAGGAAAACAGTTTGCAACAGATGTAACACTTAGAGGAAAATGACAAGCATTAAACAGCCATTGAGCTACAGTATGGCTGATTAAATCCACAATAACCTACAGAGAGCGTATGGATGGTGTCACCACAGTGCAGTCCACACTGTGGTTTCTGATGAATAGGGATGGGTCTGGGCTTTTTGGAGGGGGGGATTTGTCAGATGATATCCATATTCAATAACTACCAGCTTCTCATGGCCGATACAGAAATCGAAAATTGATAATTTTACATTAAAAATTAATTCATGCACACCTACCCTATACCTATTATAATTTACACACCGAAATAAGTAATCATGGGCCCAGGTAAAAAAAATACTGGACCCCTTTATCATTGTCTTTTTTCTCAATGACTTGATGTCACTTTCACACTGTGATGTGTGGGCTTTAGCTTTTATAATCTGTTTATGCTGCTGAGTCAGTATAACATCCTGCATATATCCTTCAAAGCATGTTAAACCCTTCTGTCAGTTTTTTTTCTTTTAATTAGGCAATATTTCTTCATGGTGCAGTTAGTGACAGTGTGGTCTCCATGCTAGCTCCTGGAAAAAACAGTAGCTGACAACAAAAGGGCGGAGCTACAGTGGATACCTTAACAATATTACCATCATCAGGAAAATTAAGTAGGGTTTTAATGTCCCCAAACAAGCTTATAACAACAAAGAATGGAGCCAAAAAGACATCTAAAAATCCAAATGAAGTCACAGGTATTAAGTGTTCAAAATCACCATCAAATTTTAAGTCTTTCAAGTCCAAGTTGCCTAATGCTACATGCACGACTGGTATTTTCACATTTACCTCCATCATTTAATTTAATGTATTCAGTTTCAGAATTTCAAAACATTTTCAAATCAAACATACTATAGGAAACATCATTGAGATCAAGGTCTATGTAACAATTTGTCAGAGTTTGACATGGTGCTTAAATCAAGCGTACAGTGGCCTATTAATCTAAAATTAGCGTTAGTCAACAATATTGTTTTTGTCCTGTTTTCTTAGTTAACTCAAAATCAAGCACTGATACTCCTGACTCCCTATTAACGGCCATCAAAGGTATTGATCAATAAGAGCAGAAAAGATGTGTGGGCTAATTAACAGGAGGAAAGCGCCCACTCACTCACACACACACACACACACACACACACACACAGACAGACGTGTCACACTGGGGATGGTTCTCTTTTCCCGCTCATGTCACACAGCCGCTGTGGCTGTTCTCTGGTGGTTGCCATGGTTTCTCCTCATGTCACCGTTTTACTAATGAAGGGAGGACACAGTTGGGGTCTGTTCATTGACATGGGTAGCCCGCCTACTGAATTACCCACAGGGATGACCAAAAAGGGCTTTCTTAAAAGGTTGCACAAGGAGATCCTGGTTAGTGCACGAAAGAGGAGGAGGAGCCGTGTCTGAGGCATGAAGGAGAAAAGAGGAGAGGAAGAGGATGGGGTGGGATGTTAGCGGAGAAGATAAATGGGAGACTGGAAGAGGTGTGAATGAAAAGGAGACATGAAGGGAGACAGTGACAATGAGATTCAAAGCGACTATATATGACAGAACTTGAAGAACTTAAAAAAGGAAAAGCAACTTACACAAATCCTGACTCATACCCAATGTTGGGGAACTTTTTAGACTTACTAGTCACTCTTGATTGAAAGTCACTAGAAAGTACTTTCAAAGTTACCTATTGAAATGCTTTTTAAATATGCTGTTTGGTGTGTTGTCATTTATATTGTAAAGAACTACCAACTCTTTTAAAAGCAAACATGGAGAGCATAACACATTCAATTTCACGCATTGATTTATCTATTGATCATACAAACCATGACCACAACAAACAAAAACTGTTTCTTATCTGCCACAATGTAAAGTGCACATGTGAAACAAAACATTATAGCAGATGACTGTCAACTTTATTTACACCTACACTAACTTTCCTTAAGCGTTTATATCTCTCTCCTTCTTGAAGAGACTGTATCGATAATGTCATCTGTGTATACGTTATTCAGTTCAGTTAGCTACTTAGCTTAGCAGCTAGCGATAGCTTCTCTCTCTCCTGCTCGTTGTGTGAAATGTTTAGCTCCTCCTCGGCCTCCTTTCTGATAATGGTATGTGTAATTAGTGTAGCATATAAATTGTGTTGGAGGCGAAAGGACGCATAGTCACAAGCCGAACAGTGAGCATCCCATCTATACAGTGGCCCTAGGGTAGCAAACCGTCCCTTGAAAAACTTAATCATCCTGTATTTAGAAACAACAGCACCCGTCCTGTATTGAGGTGAAAAGGGACGCACTTTAATGAATTACAGGGGGCTTTATATATATGTAAACTTACGGTAAACTTGTTCCCAGGCCCGTCCTGCTCTGTGACCAATGAGCTGGCAGCATATTCACACACCAGTATGACGATACAGAATACGCTCATCCCATTGGTCGAGGAGAAGGTAGCAGAAGACAACAAAGCAGCATGCGTAGGTTACAACTGACACAGACGCCAACACTGCTTTACGGGGTGATACACCTTCGAGCAGCAATGAGACTAGTACTCCTCCGAGAGAAAAACAGAAAAGGATGCAAAAATACTGAGGAATGGGAAAAAGGAAACACCTGGGTGGAAAAAGTGCGTGATAAGATCAAGTACATCAAGTTGTCATCAGCAAACTTGAGCATTCTTGAAGACCAGGTTCCCATGTGTTCATGGATGATGATGAGGATCATGACATGAATCTCATGCCTTTTTACTGAACCAATTTGGAATTATGGAATGCCACAATCTTCCAAAATGACCATTCAATTGCATACATGCTGCATTTTAAAAGCCAATAAAAGGAGTAAATCAAATTCGTATCAGCAAACTCCACTATATCTTTGAAGAACAGGGCCTAATTGTTATTTTGTATTAAAGTGAATTGCTGGATAATAATTTTTTTTCCGTGTATTCATGTCACACAAAAATTTGAATCGAATTAAATTCAGGTTCGAGTCAAATCGTTAAAAAATAATTTCACTCACAAAAAAGGGGCTAAAAACGTTCACCTCGCCATGATGGGTGAATTGGGTCGGTCCCTTATTTATTTTTCGGGGAGTTGGCAACCCTAGGTGGCCCTAACGTGAAATTATCACGTTATTTGATGATCATGAAATTTTCATGTCATAACGTGATGTATAGCTTTAGCCCGCTAGCGTAAGCCTGCTAGCGTTAGCCCGCATAAATCACATTGTAGTTAAACCATAGACTGTAAAAGATTGAGTTAAGCAAATCAAATAAATGAATGATACAACTTTTAGTTGGTCTCTCTCAACAGCAGTGAGTTAGTTTTGGTCTTGCAAGCCCGCTAACGCTAGCACGCTATCGATCGCCGGCTAACGTAAGCACGATATGAACGGCCGCTAACGTTAGCATGCTATGATAATTATAATTATCGTGAAATTATCATTATCTTGAAATAACATGATAATATCACATGGGTGTCCAGACGTGTGCATCACTTGTAAGTGTCCTCTGGAAACACTTCTGTTGTGGTCTGGTCTATTTGCAGCGCTTTTTGTTATTGTGTTGTGTTGTGGTATTTGCACCGCGTTTTCTAAATGCTGCACTTGTGTTGTCAAATTGATGAAGATGTTTTCTCAATTTGCAGTGCTGTGAGCTCTCAGGGCCACGCTACATCTATCCCTGAGACTACAAACGTTAATGAACAAAATCAACGAAAACAGCCATAACATACTAATAACTCGCTAATTACTTGACAAGGAAAAAGTTACTCCTCATATCAAAGTCATAACACTTTAACAAGTGTGTTAAATCTTCATTTTTTGGACGGAGAAGCATTTTTTTAAACAATGTAAAGCTTATCTTTGCTTCCTTTAAACTTTATTCTGAACCATACTTTATACTAAAATCTCATTCCACAAATTATAATAGAATGAAGTGAGGGCACTCACACAGCTATCTGCTATCTTCCCCCACCCCCCAATTTCCACTCCTGTTTCGAAACACACTCCAGAATCAAGTTCATTTCAATGAAATCTCTTTCAAGTCAAAGCTAGTCTATGTGGTAAATGAAGAAAGTGGAGTATTCCATCAAACACATTTACCCACTTTGATCTTCCTGACAGCTTTTGGCAGCAGAGTAAGAGATAGTGGGACCGTGCATCTGGAGTGTGTGTGGGTGTGTGTGTGGGTGTCTAAGTCTATGTGTGAAAAACCAAGATGGAGTGTTCAAAAGATCAACAACGAAGTAGTTTCCTGTGCAGTTTATGGGTCCATGGACATAATGGACATCAGGATGGATATTTATGTGCATTTTGTGCTCTTTTTAGATTGTTGCTTCGACTGCTGTTTTACACCTGAAACGCCAAACACCTCATAGTCTTCCCTCCCGCTGGCCTTCCTTCCTCCTGTTCTTTCATGCATCTCTGTCCCTGCTTCATCTCCTCTCCCCCTGTCTCCCTCTGGTTCATTAAGCTCTGAGCGGTGTAAATCTTTAATGAGGCGCCCTCTGTAGAAAGTGTTGGCAGTAACATGAAGGGACAGTCGAGATGGGCCAAAATGTGAGGTGTACTCTGATTCCGCAGGCACGGCCCATAGAGAACGACACTGACACCTGTCTGGAGAAGAAGTACACACACAGATGTTTACTTATGTATGCACACAAGGTTTATCAGACGTGTTATATCAGCCTTGCATGTGAGCACATACATTTACCAATGACTTAGCATGAACGCCCTTGGCAAAACATTTACGTATGACTCCTCTATTGAGGCCAATTGGAGGTTGGTAACTGACACTTCAGATTTCGTCCCAGTAGGAAACTGGAGAGGAAATACAAGCATACAGAATCACATCACAGCAGGGTGAAAAGCAGAGCTCCACTGCCCTCTCAGGTTGAAAGTCTGTTTCACCCACTCCAGTCCCCAGAAAGAAAGAAAAAAGTTGACATTGTACATTTCTGAAAACCACAGATAGATAGATAGATAGATAGATAGATAGATAGATAGATAGATAGATAGATAGATAGATAGATAGATAGATAGATAGATAGAAACAACAATAGAAAAAAACACAGAATAGAACAAGGACACAAGTTAAAAAAAAGCAGATCAGTTGGTATGATGGTTGGCAAGATGATGGTAATGATACTGATGATATGATGGCAAAAATGCTATGGTGCCTAGACGGTATAGATAGGCTGGTTTGAAACATTTTCAGCACCCTTTAGCTTTAGCATTGGCTGGTTACTCAGTATAACAAGCGTCACAGTACACATGGAGGTAGTTGGGTCGTTGGATGAGTCAAAGCAACACTGGAAGCTGGTGTTTGGGACCTGTTTATGGGTGTTTCTGCAACTACGGCCACTTTTGACACTTTTGATGAATTTCAATTTTAACCATCAGCGTCTGTAATACATATAAATAGGTACACAAAATTGTATACAATCGTTAAGATTTTAATCTGGAACATGTTTATTTTTTATGGTTTTCATCACTTTTTCTTACAAAATGTACTTACCGCCACATTAAAATAACATTAATTTCATACATTTTCCTTTTTGAATTTCTACGAAATTTAAAACATTTAAATTTAAGTTTTGTGCATCATTGTAAAAACACTTCATCCACATCTATGCGTGAAAAATGAAAATGTGTTCAATAATATCATAGACATTATACATGGGACCACAGCTTGTTGAACATTGGAAAATTCCAGTAGTAGGCTGCTACAGAGACACAGACAGGTGAGCTGTCTTACTTTGAGTTCATGAGTTGATTGAAAAAGAAGTACAAGGTGAAATATATAGAGAGTTTTAAAGATTAATGCTGTTCACAAGAGAAAGTCCTGTTTCAGGAAATGTATATAAAGGGTTTGCACATACAAGCTATTGGTGTATTAATACATGTATTTTTGCAGATGGAAGAGATAAAGAGCAAAAGAGCAAGTGCACACATTCTGTACTATACAAGGCTGCACAGCATGAAAACTCCAAAGGTACGACTATTCACAACACTTGCATGTCCATGAATTTTCTCTAGCTGAGCTCGTGTTTTTTCTGGGTCACACATAACCATGCTTTCAGAGGTGACAAAGCCATGAGGGTTTACTGTATGAACACATGCTTCAATGCAAATTGAATCTCCATTAAATGAACTGTGGCTTCGGTAGATAATTAGCTTTCAGACGCAATTCAATATGAAGTGATTCGACAATTTGACCTGTCTGTCAAGCCAGATATTGTACCAAAAGTGGACCAACTCATGTTCGTATAATCGAGCAATTTCCACGCAACCGGCAGGCAAAGCACCCTGTGTATCAATGTGTGTATTAAAACCTGACAGGTGATTAACTGAACGAAGAGGATGCATTGCAAAATGCACAAATGCAATTTCAAAAATGTTTGGGACACTGTGTAAAAGGTATGAAACACAGTGCATGAAATGCAAAGTATATATTTGCATCTCTGTCATTACAGACATCACACAATTCTTTGTACTGGACAATAAACAAAAAAACATGTATTCAACCTATTAAGTATTTACAAAAAACAAAAGTTTCTCAGTTTGAACATTGAATATATTGCCTTTGGGCAGTGTTAAAATAATATGTCACAAATAATTTGCACATTATTGCATTCTGTTTTGACGTCCCAGCTCAGTTTGTATCATCTGCAGACCAAAGTCATTTCAGATAATATAAAATAATCTGTTTGTTTTGTTTTCAACACTGATTTTTTCACTGATCTTCTCATGGTCCTGCTTTTCTCGAGTCTATAATTTTTGGGCAGCTCAGATTGGATGAAATTATGCAGCTCTCATGCAGATTGAAATCTGCACATTTGAGCTATTCCTAATCAGACTTCAGACAACTCATTGTATGCATTGCAAATTTTCCACTGTGTCTGTCTGCATACAAATTTATTTAAGTCTGTCTGTTCTACCATGCAAGACTTGATATAATGATGACCTTTTAGTGACTATCTTTAGACTGTCTTGCATTTGTTAAAGTAAATCATACACCACCTCAGTGAGGCTGATTGGGTAACTGTTTAAACACAAAGGTATAATTCAAAGACTCAAGCATAGGGCATAAACATAAGTAAAACAAACATGAGTCTGAGTTTAGATAGCTTAAGTTAAGACATTTTTAATATCACAAGGATGTTGATTCCATCTGTATGCAGCACAGCATCCAAATGCAGTATTATACTGTTTTTTTGTTCTTACTTTTTTGTCTACAGGTAACAGCTCGCTGGCTGCTGAAGATCTAAGGCTTCTGGGTTTATATTCTTCAAGCATATCAAAAACATATTTTGGCCCTGTGCCACTTAGTGATTTATAAACCCTTGGCAGCACTTTAACGTCTCTTTTATACCTGGGAGCCAGTGAGAAGATTTAAGGTCCATCCAAATTAAAGTCCATGTATTTCTGCTACAGCATACAGATGTGATGAGTAAATTAAATATAGTTTTACCTTTTTTGAGGAAAAACTTCCTTTTTATAGGTAAGATATATATATATATATATATATATATATATATATATATATATATATATATATATATATATGAAGACAAGGTAAATTTACATACTATACTAGTTGTTAGGCTTTTAATTATCTGGGCACTAAGACAGAGGACCTCTTTGTATGTACAGCAGGTGATCAAGACATTCCCAAGATATATGAGCTTGAGCAATTATACTCCTTCAGTCAGACAGGAGCCAGCCACATGGACAAAAGCCTGATCCATCATTAACATCAGCTGTGTATGTCTCCATATACAAGAATAGACACATATCATGTGTTGCACCCAGACAAGATTAACTATAGCCAGCAGCCAAGCATCTACCTGGGAAAAGGCGAGCTTGCACTGCAAAAAAGGAGTGTCTAAAAACAAGATAAAAACACTAAATCTGAGGGAAATGATCTTGCTGCATGGACAGATACTTTCACTTGACACGATCTCTTAAATTAAGATTGTTAAATCTAGAAATAAACATGTTGTACGCTTAAAATAAGAAATTAACTCTTAAAACAGGATAAATTAAAGCTGCAAGTTTTAGTTTCTTACCAACATAAAAAAAACATTAGATTTAGAGATAATTTATCTTGTTTTAAGAGTTAATTTCTTACTTATCTTACCTATCTATCTTAAAGCTCAGTGACAATGCATTGCGACGTGTATCAAAAAAGCAACATGGTCTTACAGGAATTCGTGAAATAGCCACGGATTTGCTTAACTCAAAATCCGTGAAATAGCCACGGAATCACTCAAATTTCCGTGAAACTGACACGGATTTCGCTACAATGCAAGTTAATGACAGTCATATCCCGTGGCTATTCCAACATACAAAGTGATTATGTACATTCACTGAGGGAATATTTAGAAAATAAAACGTGTATTTCTCGCTAGAAATGTGATCAAAATCCATTTTTATGCAGAACTGCCTGCCATGTTTTTTGTTCTGACTGCCGGAACCTTGAAAGTCACGTGACTTGGAACAAATCAATAGGAAAAAATTTCCATGGAATAGCCACGGGATATGACTGTCATTAACTTGCATTGTAGCCAAATCCGTGTCAGTTTTACGGAAATTTGAGTGATTCCGTGGCTATTCCACGGATTTTGAGTTCAGCAAATCCATGGCTATTTCATGGATTCCTGTGAGACCAGGTTTAAAAAAAGCTACTATATGTTTCATTGAAAAGTGGTTTCGATGTTATAATATCCCAATACAAAAAATGTATAAAATTGTTATTATATATTATCTATTTGTTTACAATATATTTTGTTATTTATTGCCATGCTATTCCAGACAGTGAAGGTGTGAGTTTGTGATGCTACTCATCTCAGCAGGGGTGAAAAGAACTAACAGGCAAGTGGTGTGAAAGAATAATTAGATCCCATGACCTGCTTTTCATAACAGGAGGACAGGAGATGACAGTAACCGTGGCTCTGGGAGAACAAAAAATGTATAATTAGATGATATGAGTGATTAAATACTTGCTATGTTTAAAATTCGAGGCAATTTGTGCAAATGAGCACCAATTTTTCTTTTTCTTTTGATATGGAATCTCATGGGGGGTTGTAAAGCAAGACTCTGCAAAGTAGAAAAGCTAAGATAGTCATCACAGTGCACATGGGAGCCAGCTGCTGTTTTCTCCATGTACAGTATATGACTGTACAGGGAACATATTGAAACTCTGTGGAGCTGTGATAGACTTTAAAATTAGCTACGAATGAAAAGAAAAGTGTTTAGTTTCTTAGATGGCTCAGGAAACAAGACTTACTGCCACCTGGTTGTATGTATTTTTAACCTTCACGTCCACCCAGACCTGTGTGTAGCCATGACAGGAATGATTCCTTAAATATGAATGTTGCTGCAGAAACACCACAGTATGTGACCAGAGTTGAGAAAGAATAATGGGCAAAAAGTGTTTTTCTCAAATGTCACAGTTAAGTTGACTATCATTGTTTTTCATATTACATATCACCACTTCATAATTTTATCCTATTAGATATTTGTTGTCATAATTAGTATATGAATGTGAGCTTGACCTTTAACCTTCAACATTTCAAAATCAGCTAATCCATGAGTCCATGTGGTTTTTCCTACAAATTTGAATGAATTTTCTCCAGACCTTCCTGGGATATATATCACATTTACAAGAATGAGTATGGATGTGAGGTCACAGTGACTTTGACCTTTGACCTCGTTAAACATACCATGTAATGGTAATCTTTGATTCCAGGTGGAAGGTTGAGCATGCTTTTCTGTCACTGTCATAAAGTCATAAAAATGCTACAACAAACCATGGAGACTGAAACAAAAGAGGATGATAACACAACAACAAAAATACAAAATACATACATAACAAAATGAAATTTATGATAAACTTACTGCCTTTCTCTGAAGTCTGTAAAAGTAAAAAAAAAAAAAGCTTTTAAATAACTTTTATGAAGTAATCATGTGAGGGTGCAAACATTTCTGATCAAACATGCACATTGTCAGCCGTAAAATTATAGTTAGGAATGTGTATTTGAGGAACAAGACTTGTGTCGACACTGACCACTTCAGTAAGATGTCAGCTATAGCTGTGTTTCAACTAGGGCAAGAGAAGCCACTGGGAAAGTCACACCCTCTCAAAAGTCCACTCACTCTGCGTGTTTCAACTACATGTTAGCCACCAGAGGGATTTAGAGACTCTGGAGGTGACGTATGGTTTTCATCATCACTAATTGTGCACAACGTCAGCAGCTGAAAGCAGCATGGCTAATTATGTCTCCTCTGATCATAAACATAGTGATTGTAAATTAACGGCATCGCTAACTGTGCACAGAGTGTCTGGTGCTTGTGCAGCACATACACACTGTACTGCTGCAGAGCTAACTGTAGCTAACTGCCGCTAACGGCGGCTCTTCTTAACGAGCCGACTTCTTCTTACTCTTCTTAACTCTTAAGAAGAGTAAGAAGGAGTTGGCTCGTTAAGAAGAGCCGCCCTGGATTTGTCTCCAGTGGCTTTCTTGAAAAATAGTCGCTAAGGGGGTCTGAAAAGTTGCTAAATGTAGCAACAAAGTTGCTAAATTGGCAACACTGCTTTGCCGGCTTTTCCAAATGGTGTGTGTTGTTGTCGTGTAGAGTACTACGTCACATCCTGCTTAGCGTTCTATCCAATCAGTAACCAGGCTGTTTTCAGGGGAGAAAAAAGACCCTGCTCTTCTACAGGGACTAAAAAAGTCCTGACAAAAGCCAGCTCTGGACTGCTCGTATTCAAATTAGGGGCGTTTCGGCGAGTGAGACCCGCCTCATTCCAGGTATTGCCCGGTAGTGGAAACAGCTCTTATGTTGAACATTTAAACCGACCAATGAAGATATATCACATCTCTGTTGACACCTTTACCATATAAGCACAAAGTTAAACAACCTTCAATGTACCAAAATGACTGGCACCGTGCCTCGACGACTATATAAAAAGTTTCAGTCTCTGTAACCTTTTCATTCATTCTGAAGCATGCCAGCACGGAATCCGACGTTGTGTGGATTAAATGTGCTCGTTCTCCTCATTCATCAAACCACAACAAAAATGCATACTATCATTGTGAGTATCAGTGAGTATATTTATTAGGAAGATTTGCCTGCAGGATGAACCTTTCTTGGCGTTGAGCTTCCCAACCGCTTCTGAACTCTACAGTGCATACCAGATGTGGCTTCAGAAGTCTTTACACACATGTAACACAAATACACACACCCTCGCACAATACTTATCAACAGCAGTTGGTCCAGTTGTGATTGGCAGATCATCCAGAGGCGACATAAAGCCTTTCTTCCACCCTCAAACTGAGCTGTCAGTCAAATCGGAGCAGGGCAGCACTGCAATATAGGTGCTGAAAATAGCCTGTCCTCACCTCGGGCCCTTCAGGGGACACAGTGGGAACATTATGTTTAAGGCAGCCACAGAAGTGAGAGGGCACATTCAACTGCACAGTCTGTGGTAATGTGGGATAAAGCCACTGGGCTTGTCGCTCCTGAGGTGCAAAGTTTGAAAGCCGCAGGTATGATTTTGGTTGGAAAAGAAATAGGAAAAGCATCTTTACAATGCTATATATATATAAATAAATATATATATATATATATATATATATATATATATATATCCAATCCAATCCAATCCCCTTTATTTGTATAGCACATTTAAACAACAATATATATATATATATATATATATATATATATATATATATATATATATCCAATCCAATCCAATCCCCTTTATTTGTATAGCACATTTAAACAACAAACGTCTCCAAAGTGCTGTACATACAATCAACAATAAAACAAAACAATTCCATATACCAATCAGCAATAAATAATAAGTGTATAAATCTAAAATGATGCCATAAATAAAACAATACAATCAAACAGATAAACATAGTACAATAAAATAAAAGACGTAGTTAAAAGTAGTAAAATAAATAAAATATATATGACGTCAAAGAAGAACAAGGGCCACAGCAAAGCAGAGTTTCATTGTGCAGGTATTGGAATTTCATACATTTTATTCGATCTTTTCAGGTAATAACTGTGACATCAATACAATTTTGTTGGGGCTAATTTGTGCCGCACACTAAATTGTGAACAAAATGTTCGTCTATTGTCCTGTTCTGAGCTCTAAATCAATCTCACTCTGTGCTGTAAATCAGAAAGAACAATTTCAGCGTTTAAACACATGAGCACATTTCATCCCACGCTCATTAAAAACCCCTATCTTTAATATGCTAATGATGTATTGATCTAAAAGTTAAAACTGTATATTGCATAATTAAACCAGGCCGAGATGAAATACCATAAAGATAAAGGGGAGCAAAATCAAAAGCACACTGGCCCAGGCATCTCTGTACAGCCTCTTTTTATTGTTTACCAGTAATCTTACCTGCAATCTCTGTGTACACTTTAAAGGCTGTTTCTGTGCTGACAATCCTTGCCCTCTGTCAGAAACATCTCCCTCATAACAAGTGGGCCATTCAGGCTGGTTAAGTGGATGTTTGAAGGTCATTATTGTTCCCACTTGTTAACTCTGCTGCCTCCTCTTTTCTCTGCCCCGCAGTTGCATTTATCTCACTGCTTTGTGTTTCTGAACCAATACTTTATTTATTTCATTTTTTATTTTTTTTACTCTGGATGGCTCCCATTCTATTGCTCTGTTGTGTCATTTCTTTTCAATCCCTCTCCTGCTTGCTCTGCCTCTTACCTCCACTGATTTTGTGTTTTGTTTACTTCCAGCTCAGGTGAAGCTCAGTCTGAGTGCTATTCAGGACAACCACACTGAAAAATCTCTTTTGAAGCACAACAGGAGTGAGTTTGCACCCAGTTTGCTGCTTTGTAAAAGATACTTCCAATTCAAATTAGCAGTGCATTACAAGTACGTGTTATTTTAGCCAGACAGTGCCTGTGCTTTGCTCGATGGTAACGTGT
Organism: Centropristis striata; assembly: GCF_030273125.1. NCBI lineage: Eukaryota > Metazoa > Chordata > Actinopteri > Perciformes > Serranidae > Centropristis > Centropristis striata. The sequence continues at coordinate 29,245,352 of NC_081536.1, read as the reverse complement.
GCCTGCCTTCCCTTTCTGGTTGTTTGAATTCAAGGACCAAGGAATTTTTTTCTCTCATATATTACTGTGTGGCTAAGGCCCTGTTTACATGAGGATGCTTGCGGGTAAAAACAACAAAATATTTGATCGGAAGTGCCTTTCGACGGTTAAGAAGGAAAACTGTAATCCTGGAGAACTGGGAGATCTAGTGGATGGTTTTAGATTAGATTAGATTCAACTTTATTGTCATTGCACATGTCACAAGTACAAAGCAATGAAATGCAGATAGCATCCAACCAGAAGTGCTTAAGCAGTAATTAAGTGAATCATATTGCAATATACAGGAATGAATTGTATAAAAATGCTGTATATGTATATATATATATATATATATATATATATATATATAGATTATATAATAAAGAAAAATAAATAAATGCAGATCTAACTTTACATTAGTGCAAGTAGATATATATACATATACACACAGATATAAATACATAGTAGTGCAAATGAAGGATACATTATGTTCATTGTTACGTCCACTGACTAAACCCAGCCAGCAGACAATAACACAACAATCAGAAAATTAAACAAAGTCAAAAGTGATGTGAACAAATGATTTATTTCATGAACAACCAAAGAAAGACACACTAAGGTGGGGGAGGATGGGACAAGTGATTGTGCCAAAAGAAAGTTGAAACAAATATAACAAAATAAGGCCGATCTAAACTAGCTATGAAGAAAAAACAAACAAACAAAAGGCCTACCTAACTTATCTACAAAAAAGGCTTTCAGAACAATACAGGGGTGGCACAACCAATAAACTAATGGAGTAACAGAGAATAACCTACATGATGCAAAATATACAGGGTACCCCCAACTTACCTAGTCCCAACCTCACCACCAGAAACAGCACTAACAAATCTAATTTTAAACATCCAAGCACACAAAACACCAGTCTCAAAGACAGAGATAACAAAACAAGATGGCTCCTGGTGATCCTCACAATGGTCCTATTTATCCTGAACACACCACCTCTGATTGGCCAGCTCCACAGGTGGAAATCAGCTTTCCAGGTGGATCCCAATCAGCTTGTTAGCACCTGGGAATGACACAGAAAGGAGGGGGGGAGGAGAGGCAGAAACACACACAAACAGTCCTCTGGCACGTAACATTCATCAACATTATGTGCGCTGTATATGAACAAGGTGAATAACTTTGTGGAAGGAGTAGCTGATGAAAATGCGTGGCGTGAAAACTTCCACATGCCCAGAGATGCTCCTATGGCTTTAAGTGATGCTGCCTGGCATGCATACAATCCAATTCACACACTTTAGCCTCACTGTATGCAGCAAATTTCCTCCTGAAAACGCTCGTCTAAACGCGGAATAAAAAGTGAAGACGCGACGCCACTTTTGCGTCTTCTGTTCAGACCGTCATCATGTAAACGTAGCCTAAGTGCGCCCACCTTTCGCCCATTTATCTTCAGAGTGTTTGAGAAGCTCATCTGCTTTTCATCCTTTCTGCCAATCCCCCCTTTCGATCTGGGAAAGAAAAGCAGGACCAGATTCATGTTTTTAATAAGGACAGCAGTTTGTTGCAGCACTGCATGAACGATTGTGCACATGCAAGTCCACACTAACACACTACTGGGATGTTTAAATCATGCATGTTTTTTTGTGTTGCCAACTGCAATATTTCTCCACATACAGCACATCTCGCCATGATGTATCTCAACTATAAACTGTTGCTCAAGGGCATCTCAGAGGAGGCAACGAGGGAGGGAAGCTTTGTTCTTTTCCATGCAGCCAGATTTATTCTTCAGGTCCGGGGACGGAGGTCCTCTGTTTTTAACCCAAAAAAAGCAAATCAATAAGTGGAACTGCTTTGTGACTTTTTTTAGACTTACAAGCTTTGTAGAATGTGATAAATCACCTTGATGTGTCACATAATTAATTCACCGGATAAGCTAACAACTTCAAAAACACACTGAATTCAACAAAGAAGAGAGGGAGACATTGTCTCGATTTGTATCACATAATTATAACTCAGTATCTCATGATTACAAGATCTTTATCTCATAAATACAGAATACAGATTTGTAATTACAAGATCTGTCTCATTAAAGTCGACTCAGGAACTGACGTTGCAGGTTGCTGTCGTAGTCACTTCAGTCTAATAGGTCTAATTATTGTTTGAGGTATGTGTCATGATAAAATATATAAATAAATCAAACAAGTATAAAATTATATATTTATTGTTGGTGAATGCTACACACTTCCACAAGGTTTTTATTTTTATTTTTTTTATCTTAACTCTCTGTATTTAAAACTCAAAATGTGTCATTTGGAAAGACTGTAGATGTAGCACTGTACCATGATATATGCCTATTTCTCTTTAGCATTCTTGTAAATTGCAGTATGGAGGTTACGTGATATCCATAAAATGTTAATATGAAGCTCATAAAAGCTTTGCAAAAGCTGAATTGGTTATGATTATGACCTTATATTCTGCACACATTTTCTCCAGAATTGCAATGTCTAGAATAGTTACACTTGTAAAGCATTGCTGTGAAAGTGTCTTTGATGATACATTGCAAAAGAAGACAACAATATTTTGGTTTAAGTAGGAAGGAAATAAATTGTAGCAGGCCAAAAACAACAGCTACAATCTGGATATTGCATTTTTATTTCTTAAATTATTCTGCTAGATAGAGGCCTGATGTCTGTGGTAAACAAACCACAATAGAAAACAGCTTTGAATGGTTTGACTCGTTGGGGGGAATTCGGATCATCCACTTGGATCACAACAGCAAAATTAACACATATTTGAATATAATATGATTGCAGTGTTACTTTCAATCATTATCCACACTAATTGTTGACTTGTGCATTATTGGTTGTGTGTGTGTGACATCTCCAGCTCTACTGGCAGGAACTTTGCTGTTGTTTTACCAGAAAGGCTCTTTGGAGAGCTGAAACAATTAAACTCTATATGCAGTTAAGCTCTATACAATTTGCTCCCTCATTACATTTTGGGTTTGCAATTCTAAAGGATTATGTGCATCTGTGTTGATTTGCATGCAGAGTCTTATAAAGGGCTTTAGCATTTTCTGCTGTGCTTCATGTTGTATCCATAAGTGGATCCCTGATGATCTTTCAAACAGCTTTCATCACTACATCCTTTTACCAGATGCAAAAATGGCCAAAAGCATCTCTGTGGTGTATTGGTTTGATAGTAAGTCTATATTATTCAGTGATACAGCAGTGTTTTTCTGTGAAGAGTTGGTTGTCATGTGATGACATTGGAATAACAAATTAATTTAATGCTAAGAAAAGAGGTCTGCACACAGACAATGGTGTACTTGCATTTTCCAACAATCAATCAACCATCCAACTAAATCATGCAATAAGATCTCAAATCTGAACGTCAAAATCAAAATTGCCCATTTTACCGTTTGGCGGCTCACAGTACAGAGCAGAGCGTTCTAAAAATAGCACACTTGTCATTATACATACACATACAGTTTGTGGCTGTAAAAAAGGCTGCAGTTTCTGTTAATTTATTCGACAAAACCACTGACCTAACCAGCAGGATGGTGGTGGAGGACAGTCTAAAACCTATATCTGAGTCATATTTTGCTGCGTGTACAAACACCCTATATTGTCGTATTTTAGTGGAGACCATCTCAAATCATCTGTATTCTTACTCGGAACTGGTGGGGTTTAAACCAAAAGGTCTTGCTAAAATAGAACCAGAACCTAACCAAAATATATTGATATTTTAAGCTGAAAATTGATATGGGTTGATCAGAAGTTGATACATTGCAAAAAAAACAAGACAAAAACACTAAATCTGAGGGAAATTATCTTGCTGAATGGACAGATCATTTCACTTCACAATATTTCTTAAATTAAGATTGTTAAATCTAGAAATAAGCATGTTGAACACTTAAAATAAGAAATTAACTCTTAAAACAAGATCAATTATTTAACACTTCTAAATCTAAAGTTTTTTTTTATCTTGGTAAGAAACAAATAATTGTCAGTGCACTGACAATTATGTTAATATTTGTCAGTGCACTGACTAATTACTGCTCGGGCCAGTTCATCGCTGCTTGCAGCTTAAATTTATCTTGTTTTAAGAGTTAATTTCTTATTGTCCATGCAGCAAGAATTAACTGCCACCTGTAGAAGGTTCCTGAACAGTGACAGCAGCCAGAGGTGGACGGATTGGAATTTCTGGCCATGAACAGAAAGCATTTTTGGCAAAACCATTGATCTGACTTCACTTTGAGCGTCCTGAGTTCTTCCTGAACCTCTACATATGTTTATTGTGAAGAAAAATGAAGAAATAGCTTTGTAAGAGCGATCCAAAAAACTTTTACATATGCCTTTCTACAGAACTCTTCCTGCATTTTTAATATGGGAGTCAGTGAGGCTGTTGGTGCATGTTGGTGCGTCCTACGCCCAAACTATAACTCTGACAGCTTTACCAGAGGTTTGTGAGGGAGAAGACTGATTTTCCTACCTTTATATGTATAAATTATTTCTGTAGAGTGGAATTTGTGGCCTGGAGCGCAGTTTTCAAATGTATTTTTTGACAATTTTTTCTCTCCCTCTACACTCTGGCGATGATGTCACACACTGTGACACGAACGTTCCGTGCAATACACACCCATTATAATCTCAGAATTTCTCCAAAAATGATCATGGTCATTGAACAGGGACTGATAAAAAACTATATGACCTATCGGTACATGGATTAATACACCGATACACAAGACTTGTGTCTACTGTTTAAAGTTTAAATGGAGTCTCTAGGTGAAATTATGCCGGAGAAGTAGATGTTTGAAAATCTCCAATTATTGTTCTTTTACGCTCATTTTTTTTCGGCCGGCCCATTCACTTCAATGCAAAATTTTAGGCCGTTTTATCGTGACTTACGTCGCAAAAAGTTAGTATTCCGTAGAGAAAAGTAATAGCACATTGATCTCGCTCAAACCGCACGTTTTGATATATAATTTGTCCTGCAACTCTTCGAAATTGCATCCAGAAGAGGAAGAAGAAAAAATCAACACTATAACAATAGTGTTACTGCTGTATGGGACCAGTGCTCGGTGCGATTGCCCCATGGCCCGAATTATTATTTTTCCTATATATTCAGCCATCAGGTATTGGAGCTGTTTGACTCTCCAAATACAGATTATCTCCAACTCATTTTCAGTATTACAGCCTGTTTTTCAAGGCATTATTTGACATTAATTTCCACTGCAGCACATTTTATATTAGCATTACCAAACAGTGTTCATGGACAAATTACCTGATCAGTGGCAGATGGCAGACAGATGGATCCATTCCCCAGGAATTGGTTGACAGTGTCGGTGCTTCACGGAGGTTGTATATGTACTTTGTGATAACAAGAAAGCCACTGTTGTTTTTGACACCTAAATTAAAATGATCTAATCTACAACCTATTTAGTTAAAGTGATGAGTTGAAATGGTTTCCCCTAGGGTAATTGTTTGAATGTCACTTCAATATATAGTAAATAGGAATATAGAGGCTCTGACTGAGAGTTTGGAGTGAACATAATTTGCTACCATTGTTTACACAAATCTGAAGAAGTCCTAATGTCCTAATATACTCCACATTAAAGATAAAGTGAAAGAGCTGAAATAAGAATAAAATTGCCTTTGACTTTGCACCATACATTTTGTTGTGACCCCTATTTTTAAGTTACCACTTGGACAACTTTTTCAGTATGATTGGAAACCATACTGTTATTAAACAAGGTCGTATATCCACAATTTGAAATCTGGATTCAACAACATAATATCACTTCTGTTGACATATTATTGTAGTTGTTTATTCCTTTTAATATAATGTTTCCTTCATTATTTGCTATAACTACAACATAAAGTAGAAGAATGACATTCGCAGCTCCAAACAATGGTTTCATAGTGAACCAAATACTAGCACCATAATATTATACTGTCCTACAAAGTCTAACTGCAGTAACTACGCAAAGGGTCAATCTGAGAAAAAAATGCTTCAGCTGCTTCTGCTCAAGTTTTTAATGTTTTTAACTGGCCAGCCAAATGGGTTACAGGTAGGTAACTGATATGAGACTTATTTCTACATGTATTGATGATGTCATTTTTATGCTCAAAAATCATGATGATTTATTTGACCTTTGCCCCCAAAAACGTAGTTACTGCATTGGTTTTGCTGTAAAAGGTTCTGATAGTAATGATAAACAGAGTGGAGTAACTATAATGTTGTCCTCTTCTTTCAGCTTTTATACTTTGTTTTCAGTGAATAGGCATTTTCAAATTGATTTTGTTATAAATGTATTTAAAAGTGTTTAACAACTCTATTCAAAGATTTGTGTATTTTAGACTTAATATCATAAAAAAATGTTATATTTTAGTCTTAATATAATTTTATGTCACTTTTTACTTCATCTCTATCTAGATAATAATTTCCATTTCAAATAAACTTATAATTTCTATTATTCTTATGTTTAAATTAGTATATATATCCAAAGCAGACAGTTTTGAGGGCAATTACTGTTTGGTTTTGAGTTGGATTTTGTGGTTTTTATATAATTATTTCTCTGAAATAAAACAAAATTGAAATCTAAAACTTTGTTACAAGATAAAACAGACATCAAGGAGTTCATTTTTAGTTATAACTCAATTTTGACCAAAATGTAGTTACTGCAGTTAGACTTTGTAGGGCAGTATATTATACTATATACAAATTCTACTATATTCACAATGCTAACATACTGATGTTGAAGGACCAACGTAATGAGCTGACCCAGTGTCATAACTTAATCTCAGTGATTTATTCATTTACCTGCAATTTAATGATTCCACCACCTGCAATCCATCCATAGGATCATTAATAACTAGAGAAATCTGAAAAATATGTGCAAATTATGTGCTTGTGACTTTCGATCCCTCAGGTGGTGCTGCATTAAAAACCAATGTGAGTTAAAAGGACATTACTACATAAGCGTGGGAGCACTTTGCATATCCTGAATATCCATAAGAGTAAAACCTCTGACATACAAAGCGAATAAATCAACAACAGCCAGAAAAATGCAAAAAAACTGAGCTCATCTAATCATATTATGGCATTTTTTTATTTGCCCTTGGTCCCCCTGTCAGACATTTCTAGACCACATCACCTCTCCAATTTAATCACACACACACACACACACACACACACACACAACACACACAACACATTCAACAAATCACAGTCAGTTTCAGATGTTTGGAGGTGGCTTTTGCATTTGGTACACTGCAAAAAAGTTGTGTCTAAAAACAAGATAAAAACACTAAATCTGAGGTTCACTTGACAAGATTTCTTAAATTAAGATTATTAAATCTAAAAATGAGCATGTTGTACGCTTAAAATAACAAATAATCTCTTAAAACAAGATCAATTATCTAACAATTCTAAATCTAAAGTTTTTTTCTATCTTGGTAAGCAACAAATAATTGTCAAGTCACTCTGCTCGGGCCAGTTCATCGCTGCTTGCCGCTTTAATTTATCGAAATCTTGTCAAGTGGAATTATCTGTCCATTCAGCAAGATCATTTCCCTCAGTTTTATTGTTTTCATCTTGTTTTTAGACACACCTTTTTTGCAAGGGAAACCATTTGGATTCCACAACAGCATTTAGGACTTCACTCCACCTACCTTGACTTTGGCAAGTTTAATGCATCACACTAATTTCCGGCAGAAACCTGGCTGGATGTAAGGAAAGGTTCTGTCAAGGATTTTCTTTGTAGGAAGATAAATCACTTTACTGTCACCAAGTGGGAGGAAGCCCGAGCATGCTTATTCTTCCCAAAGTGGATTTTCTTTATGCACAGTTGTGTTCAAACCTCACCGTATGTCAAGTGAATAGACTGACACATTTCACTAAACTCTATAAGGTTATATGATTGTGTGCGGTTTCTTTATAGTTAGAAATAAATGCCTGCACCAAGCCTCATCTGAAATTCAGCTGCAATGCCCATAATTGCTTGTCATCAAACAAAGGAAATGCTGCGTGTTTTCTGCCTGGCACCAAAGAATAAAGGGTGACTTGCTTTGACATATCATAAAGCATATTTACTGTGCTAAAGTTTTGTTGATGTAAGATATTACAGCTGCTGTCTGTCCAATCATTACTGCAGGTACACCAACCCACAAATTATACAATAAGTTGTCACACTTTCATGTAGCAAGCATCAGGCAATTCTGACTGCAAATTACAGGTTTTCTCAGTCGCTTTGGTGCATTTTTCACATCAATATTTACATTTGCACAACAGTTAGTTCAACCTCCACAACATTTAGTTATTTGTGCTCATCATAGTAGCAGTTTCTAATTCCTTACAACAAATTACAAATGCTTTTGGACATCCATTGCTCTTTGTTGTTTTATAACATTATCATTGCTTATGTCATGTCAGTCAAAGTTAACTATACTTGTGAATGCTGGATCCATATAAAACGAATAGTCCTGATTTCATTGCTTGAGTCATTACATACAAAAATGTTAAACTAGTCTGTCTGTCAAGCTAATTTTATACATTTTTTTAAATCTTTTTTTTTTTTACTGAAAATGTCTCTGTAATTGAATAATTTATCTGAGGTGAACCTCAGCTTCCACTGATGAGAAGGACTGTGTGAAGCATTAGTTGCACCAATGATAAGCCACTCTACAATCACTCAGAGCTGAATCCATAAACCCATAAACACTTTACAACATATATGAACCAAGCAGGACATAGTGTGGACCATTTCTACAACACTGTGACACTGTCACAGCTCTACCCAAAGAGACTCTATGTTTTGATGTTTGATGTTTTGATATGTAAATAAGGGTTTTGTTTATTTATTTTGCACAATGCTGTAAACAAATTAGAATTGCAAAGAGCATATGCAGTAAATATATGAAACATAAATAGTCAGTGTGTTGTACTCAGTTACCTCACTAAATACAGTAATGTGTAACTTTACTGTAGTTTTCAAATGAGTGTAAATAGTATATAATGCTGTCTGGAGCATTTTCAGGTAGCGTCACCAAGATCTGACATTTTGCATTGGAAAACATTTATAGAGTAAACTGTCATAATGAAAACATAACAGAGCCATTTGACTATCTTGTTCATAAAAATGGTGTCAGGACGTTTTATCTTGATGACACTGACACTTTCATTGACATGAATACTTGCTTTTGAGGGATGAGCTATCCATTTTGAGCAAGTGACACGCTTTTGCATGTTATCAACTAGGTTTTGCAGTTTGTACTAATTGTTTTGAGAAATGCATTAACTGTTGTGCAAATGTTAATAGTGATGTGAGAAATGAACCAAAGCAACTGAGATGCATTTTGATTTGATTTGTTTCTTGTGAAATAGAAATATCACACTTCACTTAAACTGCTCACGTCCACACAGAGCTGGGAGGAGGTCTCACAAGTGGTTGTTGCCTCATTTTAAAGGGTGACAGAGAAAACTACTACTACTGCCCTAAAACAGCGCTTCCCACTGTTCCCCTGCAGTACCAGTTGTTCTGCATGTTTTAGATCTCTCCCTGCTTCAACATAGCTGACTCAAATGATGAGCTTGTAATCAAGCAGCTGTTGGAGTTCATAATGAGTCCATCATTTGAATCAGCTGTGTTAAAGCAGGGATGGATCTAAAGAGACTGGTCGGCCCCCAAAACGACAAAATAGGGTGTTTGTACAGGAAGCTAAATACTCTCATTCATGTTTTAGATTGTCCTACACCTTCATCTTGCTTAAGTAGTCGTAATGATTGACAGTTTCTGACATTTTTAAACGTTTGTATTTGTATGTATGTGTATATGTGTATACATGTGTGTGTGTGTGTGTGTGTATATATATATATATATATATATATCAAGGTTATTATAGTTAACGGAAACTAGAATTGAAAAAACATTTTCGTTAACTGAAATAAAAGTAAAAACGAGAGTTTTTAAAAAAACGCTAACTAACTGAAACTGTATTGTGTGTTTATGAAACTAACTAAAACTAACTAAAATTATAGTGGCATTTACGTACATTTATTTCCTGTTCAAACTGTCTTTTATAACACCTAACCAGGAAGTTGTATTGCCCTAAACCTTGGTCAGTGGTTTTGTAGTCTAAATTCACAGAAACTGTAACTACATGTATGTAATATGACATGTGTGCTATTTTAAAAAAAAACGCTCTGTTTGCAACTCTGACTTGCAAAACACTAATATGGGTCATTTTGACAAATGCTCATATGTGTCGTTATGGGTGGTGTTGTATTGAAAAACGGTCTATTCTGTCGTTTAGGTTGGAGATCTTGTTGATCTCAAACATGCAGTACAATTGGTACTCCGGGAGAAATTTGGAAAACACTGTGATAAGACATTTCTCATATTTTTCTTCACACTATCTAACAGACTTTGATTCTTTCAAACATTTTTTTTGTTTTTTTACAAAAACTACACCTGCCTGCAACAGTTGCTCAACACTACTGACGAGGCTTTTTTGTCCACAGAAAACCTGGTCACAATGTGTTATCCTTTATTTCTTCTTGTTCCACTGTTGCCATGTTGTAATCTGGTTAGCAGCCAGCTGGCATAAGTGACACAGAGAAGGAGTACAGGTTTTTAAACAGTTTCCACAGTGTGATGGGATTAAAGATACTGAAAATTGCTCACTGGAGGGATGTGGTTAGCTGGTTCACAGTGTCACATGCCATGAGAGCGACAAAGTGGTTTCTGAGGTTAATGCTGCTGCTGCTGAGCCTTTTCTCAACCAGATACCTGTTAAGTTTGGCATGGAATCACCAGTGCTTCGTCTCAGTGGTTCCCAAAAGGAAACTTGTTATTTTCACTGCCATCCTATTTCTAAAGGTGATGAGGTTAGGGATTTGACATGCCACCGCCAGCTGTAACACAAGTTGATCTTGATTGTGATACAGGAAGGATCTATGTTGTCTCGTAAGCAGCATGTGTGATGTTAAGAAGAAATACAATCTGGATCAGGAAACCAGATATGAAAGATTTTGAAAGAGATTGACAATTGACATAATGATGTCTTCAGTGTGAAGTGGGGACAATTTAGGCACACCGGCAAGGTGGTCTGAGGTAAAAACAGATGGATGTGTTACTTATGAGAAGACATGAGTCAGAGATGGAGAAATGCATCAAAAATATCTATCTACTGTACAGCAAAGCTGAGTTTGAAAAATGGTGCAGGTGGAGGAGCCTCTGTTTGAAGCACAAACACACAAAAAAGCAACCTGGTCTAACAGGAATCCGTGAAATATCCACGGATTTGCTTAACTCAAAATCTGTGGAATAGCCACGGAATCACTCAAATTTCCGTGAAACTGACATGGATTTCGCTACAATGCAAGTTAATGACAGTCATATCCCGTGGCTATTCCAACATACAAAGTGATTATGTACATTCACTGAGTGAATATTTAGAAAATAAAACATATTTCTCGCTAGAATTGTGATCAAAATCCATTTTTATGCAGAAACTAAGTCAAAATATTGATTTTTTCACTAAAAATGAGAGAACTGTCCGCCATGTTTTTTGATCTGACTGCCGGGACCTTAAAAGTCACGTGACTTGGAACAAACCAATAGGAAAAAATATCCATGGAATAGCCACGGAATATGACTGTCATTAACTTGCATAGCGAAATCCGTGTCAATTTCACAGAAATTTGAGTGATTCCGTGGCTATTCCATGGATTTTGAGTTAAAGCGAATCCGTGGCTATTTCACGGATTCCTGTGAGACCAGGTTCCAAAAAAGGTGTGTCTAAAAACAAGATAAAAACACTAAATCTGAGGGAAATGATCTTGCTGCATGGGCAGATAATTTCACTTGACAAGATTTCTTCAATTAAGATTATTAAATCTAGAAATAAGCATGTTTTACGCTTAAAATAAGAAATTAACTGTTATAACAAGATAAATTGAAGCTGCAAACAGCGATGAACTGGCCCGAGCAGAGTGACCTGCAGATTATTTGTTTCTTACCAAGATAAAAAAAAACCTTTAGATTTAGAAGTGTTAGATAATGTATCTTGTTTTCAAAGTTATATTATTTTAAGCATTCAACATGCTTATTTCTAGATTTAACAATCTTAATTTAAGAAATCTTGTCAAGTGAAATTATCTGTCCATGCAGCAGGATCATTTCCCTCAGATTTAGTGTTTTTTTTCTTGTTTTTAGACACACCTTTTTTGCAATGCAGTTAAAAAGACCTTTCAAAAGGACTTATTTAACTCTAGACATGGCAAAAAACCTTAATATTCCTCTTACTGTTGTACAGGGAGCAGGTCGAGTCAGATGGGGTTAGGAAAAAACACAGGCTAAAAAGAATAAATCTCCTCCAGAAGAAGTGGAAGTCTCAGCGACAGTGTTAACATGCAGTTAAATAGTATTTTAACAAGAATCATTTACTCTTACTTTAAGTGACCCCCACATCAATATTTCACTCAGACAAAAATGAACACATGCCCAATCTCACCGAAACTTCAAAGTAAGAGCAATTTCCTTACACATATTAATCCAATTCAACAGTCTCACTGCATTTCACTGAAGTGGGGTGGATAATACAAAAGCAGGTTGCATGGAAATGTCATCACTATCTCAGAGGCTGTCATGAGATAAGGCAGACTTGTTTTAGTCATTTTACATTTTAATAAGTGATTTAAGGGTGGCATCATTGAATCTAAATAGTGCCAGAGAAATGAGAAAAAAAAGAGTATTTTTTTTCCTTTTATGTGCTATTCAGAACAAAAGACATGGAGGATATGGGGACACATTCTAATGAAAAGTAATGCAGTAGATTGGCAGAGAGAGTAGGAGGGCACTGTGGTGGAAAGCCAGAATAGATATGTGACTGTCGGCATTGCTCTGTTATTGCTCTGTTGTTATGCTCACACATTTTTTCCATGTAATGTAAAAGTATTAGTTACGAAGCATGTAGACTTATTGTATAATATGGACTTAACAACAGGCTGAAGGTCAGTTATGGGCTGAAATATGTGCCACCAGAAACTGAATTTGAATTATTTATATTTTAATTTGAATTGCTTAACTTGAATAATTGTATTAAAAAACTGAATTTGAATCACATCATTTGAATTTGTATTGTATAATTTGAATCATTGCATTGGAAAAACTGAATCTGAATTGCAATTTGAAATTGAATTGATTAGTTTGGAACTGAACATTCAGTTCTCACAATTCAAATTCAGTTTGCAAAATTCAATTTAAATCTTCTGATACAAACATCCTGGTAGTTGAGGCAGAGCAATCAAGCGCAGAAAACGGATGTGCTGATTGGCTGAAGAGGCGCTATGGCAACCAGGTGGCGACAAATGTTACAAAAAAAAAACACAGAGGTGCTGATTGGCCGAAGAGGCACTCTGTGTATCTGAACTCGATTGCTCTGCCTCTACTAATTTGTCACAGCAAATTTAAATTGAATTTTGCAAACTGAATTTGAATTGTGACAAACCCAACAAATATCCCATTACAAAAAAACTAAAACTAACACTAAAACTAATAAAAAACTAAACAAAAACTAAACATTTTCCAAAAAATAAAAACCAAATTAAAACTAGCAAACTCACTCTAAAAACTCATTAAAACTAACTGGATTTGAAAACAAAAATTGACAACGAAATTAAAACTAAAACAAATGAAAAATCCAAAACTATTATAACCTTGGTCTAGACTAGTCAATCCAACCCAATGGCGCACAAGACTATTGGTCTTAAACAGGTTAAAATATCTTGAGATCATGGTAAAATCAATAATTTCAGTCTTCAAGTAATGCTTTTGTGTGTGAACCACTAGTGATTGGGATGATTCAGGGTTCTGTAAGGGCTTCCTGGCAGCTATGGGGCATGGTTGGGGTGTGTGTGACCATACAGAGCAGTGACTTGTTTAAAGCTGCAGCTCCTAAAGAGGTTTTTGTAAATGTTGTCAGTTTTATCACAACAGGAGTGGATTCCTACATTGAAAATTGATCAAAGAACAGTGCAGAAGACTTCCTCTCCCATGTGGCTTGGGCAGGAGTTTGACTTACCATCTGGCCACTGAGACCATTGATCTGACTGGTCAGTTAGCCCCTGATAGACGTTAGTAGACAGGTGATTAATCCAATCACCTGCCAAGTGCCTGCCCTTTTCCAAACAGTTTCCGATGAAGGCGTCTCAGATGGTTCTGTGTAACAAACCATCTGGCGTGTCAGGTTAATGATTTCCAAAGACACAATTGTTTTTGTCAAACTGGAACTTGTCCAAAGGCATGCACTACCTGTGTAAAATATAAAACAGCAGATAACAGTAGCTACCTGAAGTGAGTTAGCAATTGACTCACCTTTATTTTACCCCAGCATCTCCTGAGTCTGCTCCTCTATAGCTCCTCCTGAGTCTAACTCGGAGATTTCGTCAGTTAACATTTGAATCAAACCCAGGGAGAGCTCCACAAGAGAAGATTCGGGGGATGTCAGCTTAAAATATAATATGAGTCAGAGGGCTGGTGTGTTATTATAATGGAAACTGGGGAGGGAGGGAATAAAGGGCAGAACCACAACGGCAAGCAACACGATCAAATATTCCCAAAGCATCCTGTATCAGTAAGGGCTAACCACTTGGCATCTCTGCATGGTTTATGTCCTGAAATAACAGACATCGTTAAAGAACTTGCCCTCCATACACAAACCACATCATCATTTTTTTCCTCTGGTGCATGGAATCAGTTAAGTCTCTGAGCTTTTAGTTGGTAGATGTTACACCACACAGCCAGTCAGAGTCAGCAGGTGTCTTATGAGTTCATTATAATAGAAACTCTGATTAAAATGAAAGTGGATGTTGTCAAAAGGTAGGTACAGTGTGCTACATCTAATCAGAAAATGTGTACACCTTTTTTTGGTTTTGAATGATGTTGAACTCTTGTTAATTGAGCTGTGGGAGAAGGGGGTTGCTTTTTTGCTTTAATCAATAATGGCAGCAATGGGAGCGTAGATTTTGAAGTGTTCTTAACCCTTTGGTGCACAACATGGTCTAAAGTGACCCGACTAAGTTTTTATATTCCATATCTTTGCAATAAATTAATTTCATCATTCAGTATTAGAGGTTTTCCTCAATTTACTTGTTTTTGATCATCATACGTCCTAATTTTTTGTTTTCATTTCTTACTTTTTGGGTAAAACCCCTTTTTTTCATCACTACGCTTGTAATGCACAAGGTCATTTTTGACCAATGTGTGTAAACTTGATGTAATTATTACTTTATCGCGTTAATTAAGATTAATTATAGCTTGCCTTGTCAGTGCATTGCAAAACTACATTCTTAATAGTAATTATTATCTAAGGTTTCCATTGATTATGACCGTCTTATTATATCTGGTGACTTTAATATTCACATTAACACTGAAACTGATCCAGATGCCATAAACTTTATTAGTCTGCTGGAGGCATTTGACCTCTCCCAACATGTCCGTGGACCCACCCACAATAAAGGACATACTCTTGATCTTGTCATCTCAAAAGGACTCAACATTACAGCACCTCTTGTTGTGGATATAGCTTTTTCCGATCACTGTTGCATCTACTTTGATGTTTCTGCTTAACCTGTATAAAGTCACAATTCTTAATTACTCAAAAGACGCATAATTAATGACAATACCATTGAAAGCTTTCAGAAAACTATAAATGAGTTGTCATTGTCCATGACATCTTCAACTGGGGACCTTTTGGACAACTTCAACTCAAAAACACAGAGTGTATTCAACAAAATTGCACCGCTTAAAACTAAATATGTAAAAAAAATAAAAGGCTCCCTGGAGAAATGGAGTGGACATCAGACACTCAGACACAGAAAAACAAGACCACAATGAAATCTATTAGGATAAACTGAATGAATACAACAAAGGAATTAAACAAGCCAGACAATCATTCTTTTCTAAAGTCATCAATTAAAATATTAATAATAGTAAAGTGCTTTTCTCCACTGTTGACAGACTTGTTAACCCACCATCCACCATTCCTTCAGAAATATTGTCCTCAGTAAAATGTGATCAATTTGCTTCTTTCTTTAATAATAGGCCTGGGTCGATAACAAATTTTGCTGGACGATAATTTGTCCCACAAATTATTGCCGATAAACAATATTATTGTCAACATGATAATATATCATATTAATGCACAGCACACCCTTTCAAATATACAATAAACGTTTATTTCACAGTGTTTACCATTGTAATCAAGAACATTTAAATATTCTAAGTAAATAAAACAAAAACCAATAAACAAAAATAAAATGGACTCTTAGTCTCTGTTAACAAAAATTGAACTTGAATAAAAATCACAACCAAAAACAATAAAATAGACCCCGTCTCTGTGAAGAAAAACAGCACTCAAATATAAAACCACACACAACCAAAACAATAAATAAAATGGCTTATCAAGTATTGGCAAACAAAACTCCACTTCAATAAATACTGAACATTAAAGGCACAGAGGTAGAGTTGTACATTACTTAACAGGTAACACTGTCAATCCAGTTAGGACCTTTGTAAACAAAAAGTGCAGAGTTACAACACAAACACAGGCCATATGCAAATCTGTAGCTACTTTAGTTTGGCAGATTCCTAGCAAGGAAAACCAACATGTTGACCTTGTGTGGCTTAAGGCAGGATCTCTCTGGAGTAGCAATGTTGCCAGCTGTGCTAAACATTCTCTCCGAGCTGGTGCTTGTTGCACATATGCACATGTATTTTTGTGCCAACTTGGCCATCAAAGGGTACCTTCTTTGATTGTCACGCCACCACATTAAGGGATCAGAAGATACATCAAGTGTATCTTCCTGGAGGAACTTGGTCAGCTCTGCATCAGCCTGCACTCTTTTTGGAACTGCAGCCTGGGAATGACCTGTGAGGTGAGCTCTTCTGTTTTGAAGAAGGTCACTCAGCCTCTTCTTCTTTGTGGGTGCAGCCGGAGGTTCATCCTCATTCCCTCTAGCAGCAGCAGCTGTGCTGCAGCTCTCACCACTAGTGCCTTCTCCACTTCCTTCTGGCTCTTTTAAGTCCAGCAGCTCTTGCACAATCTGATGTTTGACATCATCCAATGCCTCTGCCTCCTCCATGGTGCCACGATATCTTGGATCCAAGATGGTGGCCTTTCTCAGGAGGACTTGGATTGCAGGTGAGCTGTATTTTTCAGTCAGTACCCTGCACATGTTTTGTTTAATACTGGCTGTCAGTGCAGTGTCATCAGGTCCTGGAGAGAGAAGTTCACCTTTAATCAGTTCCAGTACAGGCTTAACCGAGGACACTGTCACGTATTTTACCCCTGAGAGGACATCTGTGAAGTCAGCCAGTGGCTTCATTGCTGCGTTGATGGAGGTTGGGTTGAGGTGGCCATGTTTTCTGTCCCCAACCAGGACACGTCTTATGGCTGGGAGCTGCTCCAGCACCCTCTCTACCATCTTCTGCTTAGTGCCCCATCGTGTCGCAACATTCTGTGGGAAAGATAATAGCCCTATTTGTTATTTTTCATCAGTTGGTCTACATCAACAGTCTTAAACAAATATTACTTTTTATACATTTCAATTATATATCATTAATTACTTGTACAATAATTATATTGTTTATATATTAAATTATATGCAATACACACACACACACACACACACACACACACATATATATATACATACATATATAGTGTTGCATATTAAATAAACTATCAATGAATTAAACATCACTCACCAGCACTAGACTGTGTTCGGGGAGATTGGCCTCGGCCTGTGCCTTCCTCAGGTTTCTCTTCTTAATCCAGCTCATGTGAAATATGTTGACCAAACCTCTACAGAGTCCTATGGCACGGGCTGTCCGATCTTTGTCGCTGTCCTGACCATGGGACACAGCAAGATGGAGGTTGTGGCCAAAGCAATTAAGCCATGGCCAGCCAAGATTTCTTATTGCAGCCACAATGTTCGCACCATTGTCTGTTGTGATGCAGGCTAGTTTCTTCTCATCCAGTCCCCAGTCTGCTAAAGCTGCCTTAAGGTTTTCTGCGAGGGTGTCAGCAGTATGGTTGTCTGGGACATATCTGGTCTCTAAACACTTGGAATGCAGGGTCCAGTCAGCAGTTATATAGTGTATGGTCAAGCTCATGTAGGGGGTCATGTTTGAGCTTGACCACATATCTGTAGTGGCAGAGTAAAATGTGATGTCTTTGATGTCCTTTAATATGACATCTTTCACTCTGTTGTACAGTTCTGGAATTGCCGTTTGTGACATATATTTTCTCCCAGGCAATTCGTATTGTCTGTCAAACGTTTGCAGCATTTCTCTAAATGCTGGCTTTTCAACTGTACTGAAGGGCATCATTTATTTGGCGATGTAGCGGACAACAGTTTCTGTGAGCGCACACCATTTTGCGCTGTTTCGTTTGTATTTGCTTTGTTGACCAAACGCCTCAGTCAGTGTAGACTGTCGGGACGACGAAGGCTCTGCATCCCCAGGTGCAGTTTTTTTCCCCAGCTGGGAAAACTGGGTCGGGTGATTGTGTTTAAGGTTGGCATGCAGGTTGGTAGTATTTCCTTTTTTTGTTGCCACCACTTTTAAACAAAGCTGGCATACTGGCTCGTCTATGTTCTGGGGCTCACCTTTTTCATTGGGTTTAAAACCGAAATACTCCCACACCGGGGCTGTGGCACTGGGTTTTTTAATCATGGTTTTCGTCGCGTTTCTCCACACGAGGCTCACCTGCTGCGGCTGCACTGCTACTCTGTGTTTGTGTGTAGCCAATGCTAGCGGCCCAGCCTCACCCGACAGAGACTGGATGATTGACAGGAGGGTTCACTCCGCTCATTCCGCTATGGAACAAAAGCACCCAGGTGCTGAGACCGAGCACAGAGTGAACCCTCTTGTCATCCAGCCTGCTTGGAGGCGAGAGACGAGGAAAACGTGCATGCGCATGGCGATATATCGAGGCCGGAAAAATTATCGACTTCATTTAATTTATCGTGCGATTAATTGATTTATTGATTATCGGCCCAGGCCTATTTAATAACAAAATCATTACTATTAGACAAAACATTACTGCCATAAAACCTACAACTGAACTTGCCCTTCCTTTCTCCAGAAACTCCACCTGTGTCATGCCTCATTTTAACTGTTTAAATCTGATAAAACTTGGTGATATTGTTGGTCAGCTCAGGTCCTCCACCTGCTGCCTGGATCCTCTCCCAACTGCATTTTTCAAAATTGTCTTTAACTGCTTAGCTCCAGAGGTTTTACATATCATTAACTGGTCTCTTCAGTCGGGTATATTTCCCACATCACTAAAAACAGCTGTCATCAAACCACTTCTAAAGAAAAACAATCTGGATCAAAGTGTCATTGCAAATTACAGGCCCATCTCCAACCTACCATTCCTCAGTAAAATACTTGAAAAAACCGTTTACATTCAGCTCAAGAATTATCTAGCGTCAAATAGCCTCTTAGATACTTATCAGTCTGGTTTCCGTCCCCACCATAGCACAGAAACAGCACTTATTAAAATCCTAAATGATCTACATATAAACACGGACTCCAAAAAAAAAAAAATCCTTTTCTTGTTCTACTCGACCTTAGCTCTGCGTTCGACACCGTTGACCACAATATCTTACTGGAAAGACTTAAAAGGTGGGTTGGTTTGTCTGGCCCAGTTCTAAACTGGTTCAGAACAGGATAGGCAGTTTTACGTCTCCATCTGAGAATTTTACTCAAACAAAATGAACATTACATTCGGGGTACCACAAGGGTCAATTCTAGGACCACTACTGTTCAATCTCTACATGCTTCCACTCTCGTATGTGATACGCAAACATAAAATTAGTTATCATAATTATGCA
The DNA here is from genome assembly GCF_030273125.1 of Centropristis striata. Taxonomy (NCBI): domain Eukaryota; kingdom Metazoa; phylum Chordata; class Actinopteri; order Perciformes; family Serranidae; genus Centropristis; species Centropristis striata. The sequence goes on along the minus strand of NC_081536.1, from coordinate 29,225,429 downwards.
GATGATTTACAACTTTACATTTCACTACACCCCGATGACCTATCACCCATAACATCCCTCACTCAGTGTATCAAAGACATTAATCAATGGATGTTACAAAATGTTTTACAACTAAACAAAGACAAAACAGAAATACTCATCTTTGGTCCACAGGCTCACAGACAGAAAATTGCAGCACATCTCAACTCTCTCTCTCTCTTGACAGCAAAACTGAAGCAAGGAATCTGGGTGTAATTATCGACAGCAATCTAAATTTCAGAAGTCATATCAACCACATCACCAGATCATTTTTCTATCATCTCAAAAATATCTCTAAATTGAGAGGCTTTCTGTCAAAATCCGACTCAGAAAAATGAATCCCCGCATTTATAACGAGTAGACTAGATTACTGTAATGGTTTATTCACTGGAATCTCCAAATCAAGTATTCAAAGGTTACAACTAATTCAAAATGCAGCTGCACGTATTCTCACTGCCACCAAGAAATATCAACGCATCACACCCGTTCTTAAATCTTTGCACTGGTTACCCGTATAGAAGAAGAATCGATTTCAAAATATTGCTCCTGGTTTATAAAGCACTACACAGCCTTGCACCTCAGTACATCACAGATATGCTCATCACTTACACCCCAGCAAGAACACTTCGGTCAACAGGCAGTGGCAACTTACTCATCCCTCACACCAGATCCAAAGAAGGAGAAGCAGCTTTTAGTGTTTATGCCCCGTGAAAGTGGAACACCCTGCCTGACACAGTTAAACATGCCACATCAGTAGCCATTTATAAAAACAGATTAAAAACCTATCTTTTTTCAACAGCATTCGGTTGAACTGTGTGCTTGCATGTGTGCATGTGTGGTTGTGGGAGTGGGTGCGCATGTGTGAGTAAGTCAGTGTGTATGTGGTGAATATGACATAGCTTGTCTACCTGCACTCTTCAATTAATTTGTAATTGATTTTTTTTAATTGTTTGTTTTGTTTTCTTTTGTTTTTTAACTGTAATTATGTATTGTTAAGCACATTGAGTCTGCCTTGTGCATGAAATGCGCTCTATAAATAAAGTTGAATTGAATTGAATTGAATTGAATTGAATTGAATCTAATTAATTAATTACACAAAAATGAACGCATTTTACACACATTTGAATCACACTTATTTTTGCACCGCGGAACGTTTCTCACTGGATGAGTTTCAGGCGGACCGATTATACTGGAGCACCAACTAGCGTTCATGAGTTCAGACAACAAAATTGCACTGGTCTGTTGGACTTGAACAAAAATAAACAATATTTTTGTTTGTCATTATTCAATGGTATGCTAAAAATCCAAATATTTATATGCAATTAAAATGCGATTAATTTCGATTAATTAATTACAAAGCCTCTAATTAAATAGATTATTTTTCTTCATAAAGTATAAAATGAAAAATGAATATAATGATCTGTTGTAATAAAAAAAAAAAGATATTCAAACACACAGCCAGCATGAAATAACGTGGGAAATGAATGTGTGCATTAGAAGGTTTTTACATGTTGTGCATCAAAGGGTTAATCAGGGCTTTAAGAAGTTATTTACTTTTATTGCTAAGAGTTAGATGATACCACTGTGTGTATCTGTATGCTAAGTATGAAGCTGGAGCCGGCAGACAATGAGATTAGCCAATCATAAAGACTGGAATCAGGTAGAAACAGTTAGCATGCCTCTTAAGCAAATTAACTCACACATAATGCCTCATTTGTTTGATTAGTACACAATGTCAAGTGGTGCTTTTAAGGTTTCAAGATGTTTTTTTTTCATTCCCCCAACAGTGATACAACATATAATTGAGGTTGACGGAACAGTTGTGTGCAAGGTTAACAGGAAGGAGGTGGAATTGATGTAGTGTGGAAGGTTTCCTTCTCTCAATTTCCATGTCTCTATTCAGTTCGCACAGTGGGTGCAATGGAAAAGAAAAAGTCACGATGCCAATATTGACTCATGCATATCCACAATTTTATCTCTTTGTTTTTGTCCCCTGGGAAACCTGACGGCAAGAGTAAGAATGATGGAGAGGAGAAGGAGAATGAGAAAGAATCAGTGAGTGAACACTGCCCGCTCTCCTCAGGGGAGAGAGGACGTTCAGTACCACAAACATTCAGGCAGATCAATTTGACTGGAAAACAGCAGAGAGGCACGTAGTCACAGCCAGAAAAATCATACACAACATCCAGCACATACTCACACATTGACACAAACAAACACACAAGCCTTCTTCTACCCACTCGCTGTCCCACTGCAGATTAACAAGCACACGGAGACACAAACAAAACTGAACTTTTCAAGTTAGAACAAGAATAGTTGTGTTTCTACCAATATAATGAGGGCAGAAATCCTGCCTGCGTGCGTGTGCACAAGCCAGCATATGTTTGATAAAGACACTCTCACAGGAACACGGTCCATTCCATTATATGAAAGGAAACAGCACATGTTGATTTTTTTTTTTTTTTTTGAGAGGGAGGGACAGACATACAGATGGAGCTGCACGATATTAAACACATGCTGATAAGTGTCATTCCTTCAAACGCCCTTTAGTAAGTATTCTAATAAAAACGTGGTAATCAGCTTATCAGACACTTGTTCCATGATGGACTGTGTTATCATGCGCACACACACACACACACACACACACGCACAAACATTTCTTTACCTCAATGCTTCCTATACGTACATCAGAAGACTTTGAAAAAAATTAGAAACTCTCAGCTCACACCTGCTCACATCTAAAGACAAGTGTTTAGAGTGTTTAGTCTCACACTGATTCTACAAAGACTGTGAATCCTGCAGGGTCACTACTATATAAGACTACAACTAGATTCTTTTAGCAGTTTTTTTATACCATGCAATTTTTTTCCCATCATGCTCTTAGTAAAAACTTACAAACTGGAGGAGAAGCAGCTTTTGGCTCCAGCTGCTCTAGTGTGTGCAGTGGTTTGTGTTGAAAAAAAAGGGGAAAAAAGAGGAGAAGATGCTACAAAATGCCCCCTCACAAAGCGGAAAAGGGTGTCTGTTTTTCTGACATGAAAAGTTGACTAATTTACAGTAAAAATAGATATAAGGAAGAGTAGAGGACAGTAACATTTAGAAATGAATTCATCATATACATTGATGTCCTATTTAATTATAATGTGTTTAATTAAATAGTTATATTTATCAGCTCGATCAACTTTAAAGATAATTTTTTTGGCATTTTACATGCTTTATTGAAAGAGAGAGACAGATAGAAAGGGGGTGACAGAGGGGAGGACATGCGGCAAAGGGAGCTCAGGCCAGATTCGAACCCGGCTCCACCGCAGCGAGGACTGTAGCCTCTATACATGGGGCGCCTGTGTAACCCACTACGCTACGGACCACCCAGCTCGATCAACTTTAATTTAGTTAATCATACATTAATCATGGATTATTTATTACTTATTTATGTATACATTTATTTATGCATTTTAACTGGGTCTCCTTACTGTTCTCTTTACTAAGAAACAGTGCCCCCAAAAATGTAAATATTAGGGGCAGGACTTTAACGCGTTAATTAATATTAATTAATTACACAAAAATTAACGCGTAAAAAAAATTGACGCATTTTAATCGCACTCGCGCTTTGGTTGGCCCCGTGGATGATGGGACATTTAGTTACTGAAAACCAACGGATGGAAGTGTCGATAAGAGCATGGTTGTGTGCAAGCTATGACTCTAAAACCAAAGTATTCTAGTTTACAGAAGGTCTACCTACCTATAGGCTACCTGAATTTCTGAAATGTACTATATTTCTAAATATGCTTTTGCTACACTTAATGGCAAAAATTGCACTGGTGTGTTGGACTTGAACAAAAACAAACAATATTTTTGTTGCTTAAGCTTATGTATTCATTCATTATTCAATGGCATACTAAAAATCCATGTGAAAAAAATTACTTCTCACTGTTCTCAGGTCAAATATTTATATGCCATTAAAATGCGATTAATTTCGATTAATTAATTAATTACAAAGCCTCTAATTAATTAGATAAAATTTTTTAATCGAGTCCCGGCCCTATGACATCTCTTTATTTTTATTGAGGACTGAGCTTACTAGCATATTGTGATGTTCCTTTTTCCCGTGGAAGTGGTTTTACTGGCCGGTCTGGAACCGGGGACCTTTCCCACCCTCATCTATTGGTTGGTGATTGTGTTACGTCACTGAGACTTGAGATAATATCAAACACGTTTGATATGATCCAAACCCAAGACTAGGAAAAGACTGATATGAAACAGAGCAGACTACTACCTTACACTTAACCATGGAGATGACGGGAGCGCCGTGACTCCAGTAAAACTCTGAGATTTACTAAAGACTTTCAGCTCTTAGTCTGGGACTGGGGACATAAGTTTCTTAAATGCTCGTCATGATCCAGAATAGGTCACCAGCTGCAGACTCCATGTGATAATGAGCCTGGGCCAAGAGGTGACAATTAAAACGCCCCCGTCACACCTGGCTTGATATAGTGAAGTGCCACTTCTTTCAACAAATTCACTCCACCGGACCAACCTCATCTTCTCTCCACTGCTCCAATCTATCAATTAATGTCACAGTATCCTTCAAAGGGAAGTATATGGCAGACACTACCCATCAGTCCTCCCAGGCGTTAACTGGAATTGAATTCAGTTTCATTCAATAGTCTCACATAATGGTGTAAAACATACACGGAATTAATTCCCCAGAGTTTATTCATTCAGACCTCCATCACCTGTTTTTTGGACAAGTCTCCTTCATTCGCTGGCTCGTCACCTTTGTATTCATAGTGCAGATGATTAATAATGTATGTTTTCATAAATAAAATATATGCACTGCAAAAAAAGGTGTGTCTAAAAACAAGATAAAAACAATAAATCTGAGGGAAATGATCTTGCTGCATGGACAGATAATTTCACTTGACAAGATTTCTTAAATCAAGATTATTCTATCTAGAAATAAGCATGTTGAACACTGAAAATAAGAAATTAACTCTTAAAACAAGATAATTTATCTAACAATTCTAAATCTAAAGTTTTTTTTATCTTGGTAAGAAACAAATAATTTGTAGTGCACTCTGCTCGGGCCAGTTCATCGCTGCTTGCACCTTTAATTTATCTTGTTTTAAGAGTTAATTTCTTATTTTAAGTGTACAACATGCTTATTTCTAGATGTAATCATCTTAATTTAAGAAATCTTGTCAAGTGAAATTATCTGTCCGTGCAGCAAGATCATTTCCCTCAGATTTAGTGTTTTTATCTTGTTTTTAGACATCTTTTTTTGCAGTGTGGCAAATTCATATATGACTTTGTGTTTTAGATGCTTTACTCTGTTGATAAAAGACAAAATAAAATCATGCTTTCTATTCATATCTTTTCACCGTCCTCACCCTGTATCCTTGGAGCTTTTTTGTCAATACTACTTCTCGCTATACTCTTCATTTCCCATCCTATCTGCCCGACTCGTCTTGTTCTGCAGCGTGTTGCTCTGCTCAGCATTCACCTCATGTTCCACATGTGACTGACGGCTGACTGACAGTCCACAACCTCCTCCTCCAGTCACCAATTTACCAAACATGCTGTTACACAGTGAGATGCAAAAACACCAAACTGACTGCACATAGGTATTCGCACATACACACACACACACACATGCATGCACATTCATATTCATGCATAGATGCAATGACACAGTTGACATCCCAAATGCACACTTGATATCCGAACACAAAATATGCAGATGAAAATGGAGATAAATGAAACATTGTTACCACACAGGAAAGCAAATATATGATCCATTTTTGTGGGTGAAGTGGTGAGTATACGGTGGGTGAATGTAATAACATAGAATCTCCTCCAGCTGACATTCATCTGCAGCTGATAGCTGTGAGTCAGCGGGACAAACAAAACACCACCTTTTAATATCTTATCATTCTGATAGAGATGTGCCCAGAGAAGAGATGATTTTAGCTTCAGGAAAAATAATTCAAGGGGCTTTTCTTTGGCACACATTGACTTCCTCACGGCTGGTTTTCTTTCAGATTGAAATGTGTAGGTGTAATGATAGGCATAATACGCAACTGGTTTCAACATTAATATGGATCACAGTTGAGTTTCAAAACACTGCTGAGATGAGAGGGGATTTTGTAATATCAGAGCATCACTGGGTAATATTTTCCGCTGTCAAATACTGGTGTCAGTGCTGAGAACCGAATATCCAATGATGCAATAAGAAAGCAGTTACACTGTCAGTGGCCGAGGTCTTGCACACCTGCTTCCTGTTTAGACTTTAATCCCACACAATGAATATACTGAGATTTAATTTTCTATGTTCACTCGCTGCAGCAGTCACTGAATGGAAATTCAAATTGAGCGTTTGACAGAACAGAGAAACAGACTGTAGCAATGGCTTGGCCTTTAAAGTCAGTCATGGTGCCTCCCGTCATTTTATGGCCCCAGCTGCCTGTAGACTCGTGACCTTTGACTGCTCTGCCATCCGCCATGACATAATTCTTCAGGGATGAGATTGGCCTCTGGTCTTTGGAGCTAACGTGTCAAGAAACCCTATAAGTAATGGAAGCTTGTGTATGTGTTTTACCCCCCTTTATTTTCTGCAGTTTCAGAAGGTTTGGTCCTGTCCATCATCATGCCCCACTTGCTAAGCTAACAGGCGACGTTTGTAAAAAGAGTCCCTCCCGAGGTTTCAAGTTTTGCAAAAAAACAAAATACGTTTCAGTTGAGCCCCAATGAGTCAGGGCTCAGAAAAGCCTATGAGGACACAACTTAACCCTCTGGGGTCTGAGCCTATTTTGGCCGTTTTGAATACTTTTGATTTTGCCCTTCATGAACCACATAAAATAAAATATATAGGGCAGGGACTCGATTAAAAAAATGTATATAATTAATTAGAGGCTTTGTAATTAATTAATCGAAATGAATCGCATTTTAATCGCATATAAATATTTGACCTGAGAACAGTGAGAAGTAATTTTTTCATGGATTTTTAGTATACCATTGAATAATGACTGAATACATAAGATTAAGCAACAAAAATATTGTTTATTTTTGTTCAAGTCCAACAGACTAGTACATTTTTTGCCATTAAGTGTAGCAATAGCATATTTAGAAATTTAGTACATTTCATAAATCTAGGTAGCCTATAGGTAGGTAGACCTTCTGTAAACTAGAATACTTTGGTTTTTTAAGTAAAACATAATCCACGCTAGCTACCACACTAGCCGCTAGCTGCTATATGTTTTGCATTGAGGTGATACTTGAGGCTGGATGTGCTGCGGTGATATGTGAATTCCTTGTTGCATAGCAACACAACCATGCTCTTATTGACGCTTCCATCCATTGGTTTTTAGTAACTAAATGTCCCATCATCCACGGGGCCAACCAAAGCGTCTCATCAGCTTCTTCCTTCATGTTCACTGTGGTTTGTTGTTGTCTGAACTCATGAACGCTAGTTGGTGCTCCAGTATAATCGGTCCGCCTGAAACTCATGCAGTGAGAAACGTTCCGCGGTGCAAAAATAAGTGTGATTAAAATGCGTCAATTTTTTTAACGCGTTAATTTTTGTGTAATTAATTAATCTTAATTAAAGTCCCGGCCCTAAAAATACACCCATATTTGGAGTCCATTTTTCTTCACCTATATGATCTGACAATTATTTTCACTTTAACCTACTTTATCAACATATTGAGTCCAAAAATCATGAAATCCGAGTTAAAAAAATTATTCTATTTACTACAATAAAAACCACAAATATGCTCAATGAACTATTTTGGAACTTGAAAATGTAAACATATGATACAAATATGAATATTAAAATAAGGTAATGTGCGCAGAGAGCTACACCAACCCTCAAATATTACTATAAAATGAATACTATAACATCTAATATGACCTAGGAATATCAAACAAAAATTAGGAGAAATTTTCAAGTCTGTCCTTTGGAGTGAAGTTGATAGCAGCACTCCATTTGACCTAGTTTTTTTGTTAAACGTAACATGATCTGATCAGGACGGAACGATCATAGACCCCAGAGGATTAAAGAACAAATAAAGTAATACATTTCTGTTTTAGTTGTTTAGAAGTCTCTTTGATAAATGCTACAAAGACCACGGCATATACCTCGTCTATGTTTACACTTTATTTACAATTTTGTCTGCTTGCTGATATTGTAGTTTTACCATTTTAGTCTATTCTGTACACTCCAGCTTATTGCTCTACCTTTTAAGTTATGATATCAGTGGAAATATACTGGTTCTGCAATAACCCAATGTATTTCAAAACATGTAAGAGTTTCTTTTGGCACCCTGTCATCTCCTTTTTCTCTTGAAAGGGGTTTGTTTCCTTTGGTGCACTACTCTGTTCTGCTATTGCTTCTCCCTGACCTTTTTCTTCCCTGCTGTCAGATGAAAAATGAAAACATTTTGAGGATCAACATTTTAGACCAGAGACTAATTTTGCAGTCAATCCCCATCATTTGGTGTTTTGAAGAAGGGTTAGAGAAACAATCTTTTCCCCTGCACGGTATATATACATATATAAATATATATATATTAGGGCCGGGATTTTAAGATTTAAGATTAATTAATTACACAAAAATGAATGCGTTACAAAAAATTGACGCATTTTAATTACACTTATTTTTGCACCGCGGAACGTTTCTCACTCGATGAGTTTCAGTCGGACCGATTATACTGGAGCACCAACTAGCGTTCATGAGTTCAGACAACAACAAACCACAGTGAACATGAAGGAAGAAGCTGATGAGACGCTTTGGTTGGCCCCGTGCATGATGGGACATTTTGTTACAAAAAACCAACGGATGGAAGCGTTGATAAGAGCATGGTTGTGTTGCTATGCAACAAGGAATTCACATATCACCACAGCACATCCAGCCTCAAGTATCACCTCAATGCTAAACATATAGCAGCTAGCGGCTAGTGTGGTAGCTAGCTTGGATTGTGTTTTACGTAAAAAAACGTATTTATGAAATGTACTATATTTCTAAATATGCTATTGCTACACTTAATGGCAAAATTGCACTGGTCTGTTTGAAAATAAACAATATTTTTGTTGCTTAAGCTAAAGTATTCAGTCATTATTCAATGGTATACTAAAAATCCATGTGAAAATAATTCTCACTGTTCTCAGGTCAAATATTTATATGCAATTAAAATGCGATTAATTTCGATTAATTATTTACAAAGCCTCTAATTAATTAGATTAGTTTTTTTAATCGAGTCCCGGCGACATATATATATGTATATATATATATATATATATATATATATATATATATATATATATATATATATATATATTCTACAATGTCATTTAACACAAGTGCTTTATAGATCGCAAGAGCGGTCAGTGAGAGACTTGTCGTAGTCGTCAGTGTTGATCAAGAGTGAAGGTGTTCAGTAAAGAGTTGGTCTTCAGTCTCTTCTTAAAGATTGAGAATTGTTGAGACTGAGATTGTTACATTGTAGCATACAGACTGCCACATTGGTCTGAATGACGTTTTGTCATCTTCCGGTGGAAATAACGCCAATTTCAACTTTCACAATGGAGCGACACGTTCGCACACTGTTTCTTGCGCTGGTCCTTGCTTTTTATATCGTCAACATTACCCATTTCTGGCAAAATATGCAGTTCCGGAATGTGTCGCGGCTGCAGCTGGAGAACAATCTTCGGAAATAGTGGATCCGGCGAAGGCACATATCGAGTCATTTCAGGCAGAGGAGACGTGCTATCTTCACCAGTGCTGTCCTGCTGATGTGGATGATATTGTTATCAGTATGCTACTCTGAGAAGTATTTTGAAATGTATGGGGTTGTACTGAATGAAACATGTATATTACAGATTAAATTAATTTCATACCAGTGTTTCCCCTACATTCTTTCAGCAGCGGCACAACACATGGCTAATTTGAATATTCAAATTATCTGGATCATCTGCAGAGGCTTGGTGGTGCAGCAGGAAGACCTGCCAGTGGCCAGTTACAGTAGTCTAAACGGGGTAACACAAGGGCCTGAACCAGGAGTTGTGTCGATTGCTCGGTCAGATCAGGTCTGATTTTCCTGATGTTGTACAGGGCGAATCGACAAGATCGGGCAATTGAGGACACATGAACCTTGAAGGTCAGTTGGACATCAATCATGACACCCAAGTTTCGTGCAGAGCTTGTGGGTACAAGTTGCATGGATCCAATATATACACACACACATATATATACAGTACACATATATAATATTAAATCCTCAAGTACCTCCACCTCTAGCCTCTCTTTTAAAAAGATGATGGGGTATTATCAGGTATTAGTAGGTTTTTAAAGGACAGGTAGACTGTCATCTTCCTGTGCTGTGGGAGGATTTGTGGATAACCTTTACCCTGGAGACTTCCAAATGCACTGATAACGCTGTTGAAGAAATAGGGACATGCTTTATCTGGCCTGCAGCTACACTAACACTCCTCAGACATTTCATTTTTTCAATCACAGCTTAGGTGAGAATGAATTCAAAGCATGCCCCTGACCCAAAAGAACAGATTCTGTTGGTGACGTCAGCGTTAGAGAGGCAGAGAGAGAAAAGGCCTTTTCAAATGATCCTCTAGCTTCCTCTCTGACATGTGGTGTAGAAATTAAAAAAGACAGCACATTTGTGTTCCAAGTGGGTGCTCAATCTCATATATACTAATCAGTTAAAATGTAGACAAAAAGGTGGCACTACATCAAAGCAAACAAGCATGCATGTAGAGCTTTATATTTATTAAAATATCTTTGCAGCTACATTTTGGTCATAGATCTTTTTTCAGAGCGTAAAAGATGTGGACAATCTTTTTGAAATAGCATAGGTGGAAGTTATGGTGCTGCAAAAATATTTAAAGGACCAGGTCAATACAAAGTGTCTGACTTTGACAAGAAAGGCCATTGGTCACCAGATGTCTGCTATACTAAAGAGAGCAATTATTTTCTAATATTTGGCTGATTTTTAACGATGTGGAAGACGCCACACAAGATTTCAGGATGATACTTTCCCTTGAGTGAGACTCGGTTAGACAAACACAAGATCAAGCAAAAGGTAAAGAAAAAAAATGTTCTGAGCCTGTCAGTGGAAAAAAAACAAGTACTTTTACTGGATGTACATTGATGGGGCATAATTGCACTACATTCCAGACAGTTTTAGTTTTGCCAGGCCGACTGCAGGCCTCTTGCTCCATACCGGACCAATTCGAATTTTTTTTGTCTCTATTAGTTTCTAAGACACAACATGGCAAAATAGACTGAAAATAGCAAAGTTTCCCTTTAATTAAGTAGTTATAGTTGCCTACACTAAACTTCATCTTACTTATAGAATGTTTCTCTCGTCAGTGACGATGAACGGGTAAATAACTCGGGTATTAGGGCTCATTGAAATGAAGTTCATGTAAATTGTGGTTTTCTAGAGCAGCTATTCTCAACCTTGGGGTCGGGACCCCAATTGGGGTCGCGAGATGGTTTCTGGGGGTCGCCAAATCATTTTGGAAGTCAGCTCTGCCACTGTGTCAAAGTGTTCATGTGTTAATGTGTTTTAGTCTTTTTGGTCACTTTGGTTATTTTGTGTGTGTTTTGGTCATTTTGTGTCTTTTTTTTGATCATTTTGTGGTCAATGTGTGTGTTTTTTGGTCATTTTGTGTCTTTTTTGATTATTTTGTGGTCAATTTGTGACTTTTTTGGTCATTTTGTTTCTTTTTTGGTCATTTTGTCTTTTTTTAGTCATTTTGTGTCTTTTTTGGTAATGTTGTGTTTTTTTTTTTTTTAGTCATTTTGTGTCTTTTTTTGGTAATTTTGTTGTCAATTTGTGTTTTTTTGTCATTTTCTTTCCTTTTTCAGGTAATTTTTTCTTTTTTGGGTGATCTGAACTGTGCGTGTTAGATTCTGTTCAGTGAGCGGGGGTCGCGGACAACATGCATGTTAAATTGGGGGTTGAGAACTACTGTTCTAGAGGACACCGCTCTCTGCACAGTAACTTGAGAATCACTGTATGATGCATCATTACAGTAACAAACAAATTGATCAGAGAGCAATGGCCCCACAGGTGCCAAATGGAGCCAAATCCATAGTTTGTCGTATAATTATCCAAGTCACCTGACCCCCCTTCAGTACATATGACGCATGCAACTTAATGAAAAGTGCTGGAGAGAAAGAGAACTGTCTTTTCATTTTAGAATAATTTCATGATTACGTAGCAAGGTTGAATTATATTTGGCGTCTCTAAATAAAGGTCTTGGACTTGGACCATTCTGAATTGGATCTGAGCCCCTGTTACCCAAATTTGATGCAGATAAACTCATAAAGACCCATTCTGAAAGTGACCTAGGGCTAATTACATCCATTTTAACCTGAGCCAAAGGACAGTAGAGCAATTAGGTCTGACCCAATTACAGCAAACTGTTGTGAATAAGAGAGATAAATGATGAAGCTGTAATAAGAGATTAAGATGATATAAAGCTCGACCTGCTGCCGGCAACCTGCACCACCTGTCACCAGTAAATTATTACTTACCGTACAGTGATGAGGAGTGAATCATATTATCAATTAGACCATTAGCTTAATATCACATTAGGAAATTTAATTACATTTTCTGAAGTGTTATTCAGTAAAGGCTTCATCTCTACTTTTTAGGAGGCACACTGCAAAAAAGGTGTGTCTAAAAACCAGATAAAAACACTAAATCTGAGGGAAATGATCTTGCTGCATGATGATTGATGATTTCACTTCACAAGATTTCTTAAATTAACATCGTTGAATCTAGAAATAAGCACGTTGAACACTTCTAAATCTTAAGTTTTTTTTATCTTGGTAAGAAACAAATAATCTGCAATGCAGTTACATTTTTTAAAAACGTTTTTTTTCATGTCGTCCAAATAAAACCTTTGGCTATGTGAGGTATTATATTTGCTCTAGTTGGGCGTTTCTCTTTTCATATCCTCCAAGTGTGGTTACTCAATAATGCCTATAGATGACCTGATTCAAGGTAAGCCACATTTAACATGCAACACTTACATGAGGATTTACAGACTATTCGCAAAGCAGCTGCTGCAAAGTGGAACTTGAAGTGATGTGCACTTGATGAGGAACTTGAGGAACTTGATGTGCAGATGTAACTGTATTACCTCATGTCTGGTTGTTGACACGTCTGTGTTAGTGTATTGTTGCTTTTTTTAGTGTTAGCTCAAGACATATATTTTTCACATCATATTTTTCATTACAGAAGCCAATCACCTGCTTTGCATTTCAGGCTAATACATACTCCGCAAGAACAGAGAAATTTGAACAAGAACAAAGTTAGTTCTAGCCAGAACATTTCAGACTTCACGGGAAACTCAAGTGCAGAACTCCCTGGAAGTCCTCATCGCGCTCTCCCTCTGCAGCACACATCAAATTCAAATTTCTGACAATAGTTGTCTGAGAAAAACACGAGAAAAAGTTCTTTCCAGATGATGTGTCAAGAACAAAGAAATGTGTTCTCTCTCCCAGGACTGCAAGAACAGATGACATCATTGTGTTCTTGCAGCCCTGGGAGAGAGAACACATTTCTCTGTTCTTGTGGAGTATGTATTAACATTTAGCCTTTAGACATACACTCATGAATCCCATTGTTGTTTAGATGCTTTTCACTTCTATAGCTACTTTAGCTTAGCAGGTAGCAATGGCTTTTAAATTGCTTGCAACATTACTGTATAATGTAGTATTCTGCTGTGTTTGAGGTGATGCTTGTGAAATTGAAGGCGTGGCTCCACCCCATGGAAACTCAGTCGTTAACGTTAATTGCTGTAGTTACCCAGCCCCCAGACACCGCAGCAGACAGACTTTATGATCAATGTGAGGGTGGGCTGGCTGGCTGGGTGCTGATTATTGGGTCTCAGTGGACAGACATACTGCTTTGCCACAAACATCTCAAAAGCTAATTATATATATACATATCATATGTATGGCATGCCGTTCAAGAAATTCATCTTTGAATATATTGAATGAAACTTGAATGTATGGAATGAACCTTGAATATATTGAATGAAACTTTGAATATATTGAAAGAAACTTTGAATATATGGAATGAAACTTGAATATATTGAATTAACCTTGAATTAAGCTTTCATTCCATATATTCAAGTTTCATTCCATATATTCAAGTTTTGTTCCATATATTCAAGGTTTATTATATTCAAGTTTCATTCAATATATTCAAAGTTTCACTCCATATATTCAAGGTAAGTGTAGCAATAGCATGTTTAGAAATATAATACATTTCATAAATTCAGGTAGCCTATAGGTAGGTAGACCTTTTGTAAACTATAATACTTTGGTTTTTTTAAGTAAAACACAATCCACGCTAGCTACCACACTAGCTGCTAGCTGCTATATGTTTTGCATTGAGGTGATACTTGGGGCTGGATGTGCTGCGGTGATATGTGAATTCCTTGTTGCATAGCAACACAACCATGCTCTTATCGACGCTTTCATCCGTTGTTTTTAGTAACTAAATGTCCCATCATCCACGGGGCCAACCAAAGCGTCTCATCAGCTTCTTCCTTCATGTTCACTGTGGTTTGTTGTTGTCTGAACTCATGAACGCTAGTTGGTGCTCCAGTATAATCTGTCCTGTATATATATATATATATATATATATATATATATATATATATATCCCATAATCTACCTGCTTGGACAGGTGTTGCAAATGTTTGCTTGTTTGTGTGAACGTTAAAGTTTGCTGCCTGTCTACATTTCAGTCAGATTGCAGGATGTAGATTGAGAACCGAAGGGCCAAACTTCCTCAGGTGGGATGTCAAAAGTTTTGTTGCTGAATAACAATGTCAACCAAAAACAAACATGAGGCTTCTACACCTGAATATGATGTGCAGGTGTTGTAGGAATCAATTTGGGCTTAGGCTTATAACCTCTGAACCATGGGTGTATAAGCATTACTTGATTCAACTACACCACCACCAGACTACAGCAATTACTGCCTAAACAAGTTGTTGCCTCACCTCATCAATGCATTTAAAGGTTCTTCTGTTACAGAGGATCTGCAGTGAGAACTCATCGATCCTTCAAATCAAATTTTCACTCATTCAGGAATTCTCAGTAGGCATCAAGACAGGAAAATGTTAACTCACGTCAAAAAAAAAGAAAATCTGCTGCAGAGGTGTTGAAGCTTTCTTTTTTATCTTGATAAGAAACAAATAACTTGCAGTGCACTCTGCTCGGGCCAGTTCATCGCTGCTTGCAGCTTTAATTTATCTTGTTTTAAGAGTAAATTTCTTATTTTACGTGTTCAACATGCTTATTTCTAGATTTAATAATCTCAATTTAAGAAATCTTGTCACGTGAAATTATCTGTCCATGTAGCAAGATCATTTCCCTCAGATTTAGTTTTTGTTTGTGTTTGTTGAATTTTGTTATGTTTTTATCTTGTTTTTAGACACCTCTTTTTTGCAGTGAAGGATCAAGAAATGCAGTATAAGAGCTTAACAGCTGATGCCGATAATCATGAAAATCCTGACATTATGTGTTTGTTTTAGAGAAACAATGCTGAAAAATAAAGGTCAAACAAAAGGTTTGTGTTAGAAACTTATGCTGCGTTCAGACTGCAGGCGAATCTGATTCAAATCAGATTCCTACTCAAATCAGATTTTTAGGGCTGACTGTCCACACTGTTTTTAGCAAGTGTCCAAATCAGATATGGCTCTGTTCAGACTGGGCCACATTATCGACTGATCTGACAGGTTGCCATAGTAACGGCATCAGAGCGTCATATAATTTAGACAACGACAAGAACAACAACGACAAACATGATGGAGGCAGGTCACCTCAGTATATTGGCCTTATCATTGTCCAGTAGAGGTGCAGAACATCTCAGACGCACCAGGGGAGAAACCGGGCGGAAGGACGCCCCCGTCGGGCCAGTATGAGTCGGGCACGGCTGCCGGTGGACACCTCGTCTCTGTGCTGCCGCCGCTACGAGAGATGCGTAGAGTGACGTCACAGACAGTCCAACCGTTCTGAGTGTTTGGAGGTTCAGACTGAGACCCATCTGTCCAAATGTGATCTGAAACTACCTCCCGAAGATGGTTTCGATCCGGTTTGCAAAAATCGGATTTCATGTGATTTGTGACTGTTCAGACTTCAAAAGAGCCATCCAGTTCCAATCTGGATGGGTTAAAAATCGGATTTTGGCTGGCAGTCTGAACGAGGCCTTAGTGACCCCCAGTAGGAGGACTATAGTTCTTATGTTCCTCCTGATTGCATCTCATTTTCAAAATGCATCACAGCTGTGGCTCAGAAATGACCCTGACTCTGCTGGCGTCACCATGTGTAATCGACACAGAGCAGCATGCAAGCACGGGCACAAAATACCATACCTTTAAACACTGTCTTTATCTTTCATCATTGAACAACCCACTTGTTCTCATGGAAACATTGGTCCTGCCTCTTTCCTTCTGTGAAAAGAACAAGATGTACTAAAGAACAACATTTTTTTCGATAAGCACTCAGCCATAATGGGGAATGCAGATTACATCCTGTAGTTTAAACTACCAGTCTTATAAGTGCAAATATTTGCAAAGTATGGCCATACATGCACATACACATAACAAAGACAGGTAAACATAACAAACAATTTCCATAATAGAAATGGGAAAACGAGAAAAAATAATTTTTTCCAAGGACACAGTTGCAATTAACAGCTAAATCCTCTGAATCCCAACAAGCCATTTCATAGCATTTTTTGCTTCTTTTTTACATTTTATTCACTACGGCCTTGAATTCACTGCAATATATGCATTTATTAAGTCCTGCAGCTTCATGGAATCGCCTCAATCAGGGCTACAAGTGTGCAATGTGAATTTATAAGATAAATTATTTTCTCATTTGGAATAAAATGTTATTTATATATACACTTTTCCAAGTGCCCACACATGTTAGGACTATTGGAAAAAAAAAATCTCCACATAACACATTTTGAACTATTGAACGACCTCTACTTGCAGCCTCTCCTGTCCTCTCCTCTCTGCTCTGTGTAAACAGATTTTTGTGAATATTTGTCACATGACCGTTTGTCTCAGCGGAATCAATCATGGCTTCACAGTGTCGCTGAGGAGCAGAATTTAATGTTTTTAACAGGATCTGGTTAGTGCAAACACTTTATTTTTGAGGACGTTTTAAATGACACAAGCAGATAAAGTGATTGGGGAACCTTTCAGAACCTATTATCCATTCAATGACTGTTGGAAAGTTTGAATTATGTCAATAATGCCTGTTTTAACATTTTTTTTTGTTTCTGCTGTGTGTATGATGTGTGTGTGTATGCTGTTGGTAGAGTGACCGCCCATTGATCGGAGGGTTGGTGGTTGGATCCCAGACCATGGCAGCCTACATGTCGAAGTATCCTTGAGCAAGATACTGAACCCCAAATTGCTCCTGATGCTGCGTTCATCGATGTGTGAACGAATTCCCAATGGTGGCAGGTGGCACCGTTTAGGGTAGCCTCTGCCACCAGTATGAATGTGTGTGTGAACGGGTGAATGAGCGTAGTCTGTAGTGTAAATCGCTTTGGATAAAAGTGCTATATAAGTGCAGTCCATTTATGTGTTTATGCTTTCCTTATATGGCTGATTGTTTGTTTCTATTCCGATTTTGGTAACGCTGCAATGTATTGTTTTTAGTTTTTTTAGCCAGTGCCTGTCATTAAACATTTTATCAGCTGTCCATCCCATCGCTCTCCATAACCCTCACACACACACACACACACACACACAACGAATGGTGCAGTAGTGGACGAGTTGGAGTGAGGCGATTGAATGGAAATGACCTCGCTGGGCCCTGCTGTTACTGAGGGTCCTTTGGGTCGCACCAGCATGCCCTGCGGCAGCAGAGTTAATGGGATAGCAGCAGGACTGCTGATCAAGCACACTGGTGGCACACACTACACTACACACACGCACACACACACACACACAGCAGCAGGAGAAGCAGTGACGGCATATTCAGAGAGGCACACCTGCACAAAAACCCCACACAGCTATGATCATTAAAAGGACACAGACACAAAAGACACACAAGAATTCCCACACCTCCCTCAGGACCTTTCAGGACAGGTCTGTCCCCCAAGCTTCTGCCGCACTAGCTTTACTACACACAGAACACAGCACGCTTGTTTGAATGCACTTGAGCCGACATTTCTACCTCAGCCACAGCAGTAAGAGATTGACACTACTATTGTAGCATCCAAAATGAACACCCACAGAGTGAAGCATGGTGAGGATGGATGGGTATATCACCTGTCCTTAACCCATGAATGAGTGATGACCTCAGTGTCCTGTCAAACACTCTGGGGAAAAAGTAAAAGCTGCCTGGGCTTGGAGGAAACTTGGAAAGTTGGGTCTTTTGTGTTGCTGTTTTTGTGTGTAAGTGTGTGTGTGTGTGTGTGTGCGTGTGTGTTTTTATCTTTTTTTTTCTGCATGAGTGAGCAATTATGAGTGAACAAATCCTGCTTTATGTTAATGAAAAGCAAGTTATAAAGCTTTGAAATGGAAATGCATGTAGTAGAAAGGATAACTAGGTTTACAGCTACCGAAAGCACACACAGGATAGTTCTGGCTGAATAAAAACACAGAATTATGACAATGGAAAGTTGGTTTTTCAAGAGAAGGAACGCATCCTGGTCACGTTCTTTGATTGCCAGTCTTTGCTGGAAACTAAAAATGTTTGTATTTAATCTTTCTGGATCTATATGCCATGGGGGAATGTAAAAAAGCAAGAAGTTAATTTTCATTTAAAAGTCTGGTCTGGTCTGACTATAGATAACTCTGGCAAAGGTTTTGATTTATAGTTCAGTGTCAGATTTCCCAGTTGATAACACCACTGCAGCACTAGGCAGATGTAGACTGTATCACCCTTGACTTATATTCCCCACATTAATCCATCATTAACATTATCCGTCTCTCTCTCTTTCTACATAGGAGCCGCCACACAATTGCAGTATATTAAAGTATACTAAATATAAAACTTGTGAGTGACACACTATAAAGTATCTACAGCAAATATTAACCATATAATCAAATCAAATCGAATCATTCTTACACTGTATCGATTTGAATTATATATTTTATTTTAGATTATATATATATTAGGGTTTATATATATATATATATATATATATATATATATATATATATATATGTTAGGGTTGCACATCTGTCTGTGATATTACCGGTTTGATTCGAATCGATACAGTGTAAGAATGATTCGATTTGATTTGATTCTATGGTTAATATTTGCTGTAGTTACTTTATAGTGTGTCACTCACAAGTTTTATATTTACTTTATCTTCTGATTTACCATGTCGTTAAAAATCTGCTTTATTGATGGTCTGAACAACAAACAGACCACAAACATCTTTCTACATTTATAATAATGTAGAGAAAAATTGTTCGAGAAGCTTTTTTTTCTTTCATGATCTGTTATATCCTCCATTCAGATTTATTATGGATACTGTTAAAGTAAAAAAAACAAAAAACAGTAGAGAGTCTGTCTGTCAGCAAGAAACACTTTTACATCATTTGTCATTTCCATCAGTCCCACGTGAGGCTGATCATTCCTGAGTGTAGCTTTGATCTGAGTGACATCATTTACATTTTCCCTTAATCATCTAACCTAATAAAACATTGACTGGTGTTCAGTGGATACAATCATGTTCTGGGATATTAAATAATGAATTTATCACCAGGATCGTCTATATACAGACGCAAATAATAATAAAAAAAAATGTATAATATGAAGGCATTCCCGTGCCCCTGAGCAGGACACAGTTCACAGTATAAATACAGAATGCAGATTGTTATTCATGTGCAGCTGTTTGTTAAACAGAGAAAACACTTATTATTATTAGTGCATGTTTACAGATGTTAAAGTGACTGACAGCTGATCCAGCTGTGATCCGCTGCTGCCGTCATTAGAAAAAGACGTCGCTTCACGTGATGATTCGGAGGAAATAAAGGACGTCTCATGTCTCCTAAAACGTTTCGCAAGTGACGCAAGTGAACGGCGCAAGAGAGGGAAGCGGGGATGCAAAATAAGAGGCTTGGGAGAGACCAAAGTGACCCATGGAGACCCGAGAACTGTTTCGTGAGCAGCTTCAGCTCTTGTTGTTTTAGAGACGCTGACGCAAACTGTAAGTGTGTGAAGCCGCCAACCGATTCCAAGTCTGGCGATACCTGATCCATGACTCTACAACCGCATCATCTAGCAATTCATGACTGATTTCTATCGATTGAGAAAATTTATCAGAAAGTTTATAGTGGAGATGTCTGTAGTATATTTTATGTTACAATTGGTATATTTTATTGTTACTTTGAATGTAAGTCTTCTGCTTTATTTAAAGGCCCATTGTGACTTTCAGGGTGCCTAACAGGTTTAAACCAGAATAATGAACTGTAAGATCTGGGATTTGTCAGACAGTAGAGGCTTTGAAGTTGAAGTTGAATTCCTTTTAAGGTTAAAAAGTAGACTTAGCGGCATGCTCGTTCACGGGGAAAACATGCCCATACGTTGGTTGCAGGATGGAACATTTGAATTAAATTATCTGACACAGACAGAAAAAGGCAGAGAGACTTGATATGACTTGATTAGAGAATGACCCTTTTTTCAGAAGCCTTTGAGATTTGATAAAGTTCTCCTCTGCTGTACCTAGGCAGTGTATTCTGATGTCTGACAATAAAGAAAACTAAAAGTAACTTCGACTTGATCTTTAATTCACTTTCTCACTCAATTTGTAGTATATTCCACTACATGTCTTTGTTAGAAAACTGTCTTTACTTTCAACAAACTCGAAAAGTATCAGAAACAGTGATCAATCAGCTGATCAATCACAGTTCTTGTTGTGCCGGTGTGTATCTCCTTTGCTCCAACGTGTAGTTACATTTTTGAGGAGGTGCACGACAACTTTGGAGCCAATAAACAAGGCTACCCCTTGGCTCAAACATAAATCAACTTTAATAGTTATATCACCTCTACAGTGTCTCAGTCACTTTCCATGGAGTTTCCATAATGCATGAAATCGTCAGGTCATTCAGGTGTTCAGACAATGCAGCATCTCTTGCAGGTGTTACAGTGAAAATGAGCTGCAGAGTGTGTTCACACTTCACAGGCTGGATGGGATTCCTGAAAGAAGTGCTTCATAATTGTGCATCGGCATGTGTGCACCATGGTGCTTTATGTTTCTGGAGCATTTCTACTTGTGCTTGAGTGTATTTTGTCAGTCACCACTGGATTGTGTATTTCATTGCTTTTGTGTAGTGGAATAAAGCTTATGTGAAATAGAAGCTTCCTTTTTTTCCAGAGCTGGAGAAGCTTAATATTCTCAAACAAATTCTTTTTGACACATTTCTTGTCTGTCTGCCACTCTCATACTCTCTTTATCTCACTCCCTCTCTCTGTCTCTTTGTGTCTGTGTCTTTTTTTTCTATATATGCATGTTATTGAAATACAGTATGTGAATACTCTAAAAAAAAACACCTGCCAGCCAGCAAGTGAGGGTTAGAAGAGAGAAACACAAAGTCATGTCTTAACTGATGTTTAGGTTGGCTTTTAGTTATATGCTAAATATATATATATGTGTATATATATAAATATATTCAGAAACTAGAAAATGTTGCATTTGGAATCAAGCCTCAAACATTCAATGTTGCTTTACAGTTATTCTGTTACAAGCTTTTCCACTTGGGTATATATATAAAAAAGTGGGTGTTAAAGGATCATTTTTGCACTCCGAACATCTTCAAATGCACATAATTAGAACATGGAAATGCAAAATATTTGGGGGGTATTCTCCCAAATCCCCCTAGTAAACTACATTTTTCGACCTCAGCATTTCTGATACCCTGCGTGATGTTACGTGACATAACAACGTAATATACGGTCATGTTAAAATGTTCATGTTGCACACGTGACATGTACAGAGTCTCTTGGGTGAAAGGTGAAAGGTTTGTTTAAGCGTTCCACTTCCCATCCCACCCACCTTGGAAGGACTCTCTTGTGTATGTATATATATGGTTGAAATATATATATATATATATATATATATATATATATATATATATATATATTTCAACCATTTACTGTGGAGAAGGTACATAAAGCACTGAATGTTCTGGACACAAAAAAGGCACAAGGACAAGATCTTATTGATCCTCACTTTTTAAAACTAGCAGCTGATATTATAGCAGAACCACTTACACATACCCTTAACCTGTCTGTAGCAAAACAATGAAATCCCAAAGAAATGAAGGAGATCCAACCATTTTAAATAACTACAGGTCACTTTCTGAATTGTCTGTTCTATCAAAGATTCTTGAGAGTTTAAATAGTGAACAGCTAAATTATTTTTTTACACTCAGATAATATCTTATCCCTGTTTCAGTCTGGGTTAAGGAAAAATCACAGTACCATCATGGCAGCTCTAAAGGTGGTAAAATATATTTCCGTAGCACTTGATAAAAACAGCACTGTGCATCTCTTTTTCTTGATCTAGCCAAGGCATTTAATATGGTTGATCATTTTATCCCTAAACAGAGGCTTTTTGATATTGGCCTATCAGAGAAAGCCGTTGGGTGGTTCTCAAACGACCCTATGATAGATCCCAGTGTGTGAGTTTCTGCCTGTTTGTAAGGGTGTTCCTCAGGCCTCTGTACTCGGCCCACTTCTCGTTACCATTTTTATAAATAATTTGGGTAAAGATGTGAATGATTCTGATGACACAGTTATTTATTGCAGTGCACCAACTCTTGCTAAAGTTGTTGACCACTTGCAATGTGCATTTAATTTTGTACAAAAAGGTTTGTCTAATTTAAAACTCAATGCAGATAAAACTAAGTGCATGTTATCTTCAAATGATAAAAGTAGAATACTAAATATCTCTTCATTGGTCACTCTTGAAAGAAGAAACTTTGATAGGGTTAACTCCTATAAATACCTAGGCATCTTAATTGATGATTCCCTAACTTGTAAGCATTATGTACAATGCCTCGATGGGGAAACTGGTGAAGGCTGAAGCTAAGTTTTTATTTTAGAAACAAGTAGTGTTTTTCTTTTAATGTACCATGCATCACAAAAGTTCATATTAAATTGTAACACCCCGACTCACCCCTGTGAGCTTCATGCTCACAGGGGATCGCCTTTTTCACAAGACCACAGACATACACACTGGTAAACTTTTATATACAAGGCAATTATCGGGTTGCTCCCACCATAGTCATGTTCATTATTTGTTGCATTATCAGTACCAAAGGTTCATACTGAGCTAAGAAAGAGGGCGTTCGGGTACTCACCACCAACTGATCTTAGATTTTAGAACTCAGAGATATGATCTCTCTGAATGCTTTTAAATCCACACTGAAAAAGCAAGAGATTGATTCATGCAGGTGTTGTTGTTTTAGCTGACATTGTTGTTTTCATGATTTGTATTGTACTTTTAGCATTTTAAGAGTCATAGACCACTATGTTTGTGTTAATATTATCTGTATCTTGTGTCTGTTTTCTTTGACTTGTTCTTTGTTTGTGCTATTGTTCAGTCTTGGCCAGGACTCCATTGCTGTGGCAATATACGTGGCGTGTTACTTAGGCCTATAAGCCATTAACTGGTACCAGTGTGACATGCATACCTCATGTTTTTATTTTATTTTATTTCAACCTTCTTCCTTTACTTGGACAGTCTTCCTGATGTAACAGGTTTGTTTTTCATCCCTCCAAGTTGCTGTATTTTTGAAATTGCAGTTTTCTCTTTTGCTGTCTTCACCCAGAGTTCTTGCAATTCCCTGCCTGAAGAGCACAAAATGGCAAAATCACTTTAATCTTTTGAACCACTTCAAAAAGTACATTTTTTTAGCCAGGTTGAAAAAGAGTTTATTAATTCCACTTCCATATTTCCTTTCCTTATTAGCATGTATATCCTTGTTTAGTTTCCTCTCTGGTATTTATGAAACTTTACATATCTAAACATTAATCTGGAAGTGTTACACTAATATAACTTAAACATTTTTATTATCATTGGAATGAGTTATTGTTGTGCAGTTATGAGAACTAAACAAGTCATCATACATAAACAACACAGGTTGTGCTTTGTGACTGGCTCAAAGACCTGTAGCAGACCCTGTCATTCCCCTCCTGTCCTCTAGTTCAATGGTTCTCAAATGGGGGTACGCGTACCCCTGGGGGTACGTGAAAGCACTCCAGGGGGTACGTGAGATTTTAAAATATACATTTAAAAAGTAGCATCCATGCAAAAATCCTTTAAAAATAATTATTTAAAAAATATTTTAGGAAAATATAAGTATAAGTTAATAGAATGAATTTTATATTCAGTAGGCTATTCAATTTGATTCTCCTAAAAACCCAAAGTGTCCCCCATACCAGGATGACACCTGGCATCACCTGTCAATCACTTGAAAACTCAAAGATGGAGTCGTGGTTGAAGCGTAGCAGTTATAGTTTTAAATGGTTCTATGCTCACTGTTTTTACTACATTAGTTCAAATCACTACATTTTACTGATGAGAAATATTTGCAATAAATTTAGTCATGGATTATTAACATTTAAAATGTTTGAAATCTTTTTTTTTTTTCAAATGTTTGAATTTTGTATGTGGTTATCAGTTCCACAGTTTAATAAATCAGACACTGATTTTTTTTTTTTTTTCAAACAAAAATGCTTTGCCATGGTTAGGAGTAATTTGGCTGAAAAAATATTTCACAAGGGGTACATCACTGAAAAAAAGGTTGAGAACCACTGCTGTAGTTGTCTTCAGTAAGTTACCAGCTGATCACCACCCCATCCACCACATGCACGCCTGTTACTCATCCACTCATTTAGCCACACCTGTTCCTCATCAAGTGCATATATACATGCCAGCCCCTTTCCTCCAGATGGCTGAACCATGAAGCAGGTCCAACTGAGCCAGGCGTTCTTTGCCTTCGCGCGCAAGAAATAATGGGCCCCACCATAGTGGTTATGAGCTTGCTTTTTCTTGTGTTCTTTGTGTATGATTTGACTTATTTACTGCACAAACTTTACTGATTGTTTGCTGCCTTGAATAAAATACAATAGCAAAATGCTACCAAAAAAAGGAGAGAAAGAAGGGATTCTAGTAGAAAATTGTTTTTGTGTAAATAAAAACGAATGTATTTATTTCACCACTCAATGCATAATATGCACATGCACATTACCCAGCTCGTTTTTAAAAGTTATACTCAAGAGCCACACTGGCCTGACACTGTCCCCTAACGAATGCTGTATTGCCATTTTAGTGATTGAATATTATATGTGATTTAAAATGTATATGTTATATGTGATTTAAAAACATTTTTGCTGGATAAATGGTGTCCTTTCCTGCATGCTGTACTGCTTTTCCCTCATTGTCATCATTAACCCTCTGGAGTCACCAAAAGCACCAAATCATGACTTCTTCATGACATCCAGACTAGAAAACAAAGCAGCGTGGAGCCCTACTGTACATTTACCTCTAAAGTTCTGGCTGTAAACTCCATGAGGCCAGTTTCAGTTTGATGATGATATACCAAGTAAAACTGGAGACAAGATCAAATATATTTACTATAAAATTATAGACCTGGATGGAACCCTCTGATAGCCTATGTTATATTTGCAACATTTGTTCACATTTGCAACATTTAAAATTCTTTATTGAGCAGGATAGTGTTTTGAAAGTAAAAAAAGGTTCAAAATCACATTTTATGTTGGACTAAAGGACTAAAAAAGACACAGAGACTAAAAAAAATACACAAAATGACTAAAAAAGACACAAAATGGCAAAAAAAAAATACACCAAATGACCAAAATTGTTACGCTAAACAAGACACAAATAAAATCCAGTCACACTAGAATAAAAACCATTTTATGTTGGACTAAAGGACCAACAATGACCCAAATTGACCAAAAAAAGACACAAAATGACCAATAAAGAAACAAATGAGGAGACAAAAATGACCTAAAAATTCACAGAAGACACAAAATGACTTAAAAAGACACAAAATGACCAAAAGACACAAAATAACTACAAAAAGCACAACTAAAGGCACAAAATGACTTACAAAGACACAAAATGACTAAAAAATACACAAAATTACCAAAATGGTTAAGCTTAACACACAAGAAACAAATAAAATATAGTGACACTAGAACAAAAACCAGAGTTGGATGACAGGATCACACACAATCACAAGATCACATTTATGTTGGTTTTTCTTTGTTTCTTTCTTGTTCAAAATGTTGATCCAGTAAGTCAACAACATGGCATTTAAATATTTATGTGGTGTATACAGGCAGGATGAAATGGACAAAATAGCCCAAGACTCCAGTTAAGACAGCAACAGATTGAACACATACAAGTTCAATATAAAGGCATAGCAACAACAGGCTCATGGCAACTGCCAGATTACAGCAGTTTGCATGATTGGTTTGTGGGAGAAATGCTCTGTCTTAGTGCTGCAAACATCCAAACTCTGGTTCTAAATGTCAGGACAAATTCAAATCAGCAGCAAGCTGTGTTGGGTGAAATACAAATCAATTTCACAAAAAACGGCAGATGTGCGAACCCAAACGAGAGAAAACGATGTGGCAGCTTCTTCGTATGTACATCACATTGTTATTATTTTTCGTAGATGCTGTCCATGTGCTTGATAAACACTGGACAGCCAAGCTCCACCCATAGCCCTCAGACCATGTTGTCTGCAGCCAAAGACAAAGAGTATGAAAGGATCTATCATGCAGGGTGAAAAGAAAAATGATTTATTCCTCTCTACTCCTCTCTTCTCACCTGCTGTCATCACTGCCCATATCACTTCACACATCCATGTCTGTCTGATATTGTGCAGCCCTGCTTCAATTCCCCAAGTCCCCCAGAAAAAGATAAGGGATCACATAATGGATTTACAAATGAACTGGAAAATGGACACAAAAAGGATTTTGAGCAACTGTTGATAAAGCTGCTTTAATTGGGAAACTAATACAGAATTAGTTGCTTTCTTTCTGCCTAATGGCTTAAAGGGGCTCTCCAATGGTTTTAGTTTAATATTGAGTACGGTTCTGGCTCTGAAACAGTTTTATAATATCCTCTGTGGCTCTGGAGAAGCCAGAACAATCCAGATGCCATCAGGGGTCATAACAAAAGCTGGTGCTACAAACTGTGTGGGGTTTAAAAGATGTGTGTTTACCATACAGAGAGGGTCAAAAAATAGATGCTGTGAAATGTTTGAAGATTTTACTGTACAAGCAACTAAAAGATAATATATATTTACCCTCTGCTGCCTAAATTCTCACAATCTGTATGTATTTCACTGGCTTTTGGAGACTGGTCTCCACTCAAAAATGACAATATAGGGGGTTTGTACAGGCAGCAAAATATGACTCATATTTATGTTTTAGACTGTCCTCCGCTACCATCTTGCTGACGTAGATGCAGAATTTAAATAGCACACTCTTAATTATTTCAATTCTGGCGTTTACATACCTTCATGTATTTTGTAAAACCTAAACCCTAAACCGAGGTCAGTAGTAGTAGTGGAAAAAGTATTCAGATCCCTTACTGAAGAACTAATACCACATTGTGAAATGACTCCAGTTTTGGTAAAAGTCCTGCATTCAAAATTCCACTCTAGAGAAATAATTTATACATAGAAACGTAGGAAAATTAGTCTTCTCCCTCACAATCCTCTGGTAAAGCTGTCAGAGTTATAGTTTGGGCGTAGGACGCACAGATGCGCCACCAACACGCACCAACAGCCTCATTGGCTCCCATATTAAAAATGCAGGAAGATTTCTGTAGAAAAGCACATTTAAAAGTTTTTTAGATCACTCTTACAAAGCTATTTATTAATTTTTCTTCACAAAAAACGTATGTAGCTGTTCAGGAAAAACTCAATCAATCAATGATAGGTATTATGGTTTTGCCAAAAATGCTTTCTGTTCGAGGCCAGAAATTCCAGTCTGTCCACCTCTGGCTGCTGTCACTGTTCAGGAACCTTCTACAGGTGGCAGTTAATTCTGTTGATTGCTCTGCTCTGATTGCCTTTGATCCTTTGATGTGATCACAGTTACAGATACACACACGCACACTCCTTCAGATACACATGCTTCACACACACACACACATTTTGAGGTTAAAGGGCATAGGTTGTTGTATAAATAAATACTTGAAAAGGAATGCTTGTTGTAGGTGTGCTCCAATTAATTGTTTGAAATCTCTGAAGAATCTCATCACAGTGTACACACACCGGCAGTAGCCCCCGTGGCCCCTTCAGAATTTCCCCAGAGGAAATTTTCTAGTCTAAATATATTATGGGATTATTATTATTATTGATGCATTTATATAAGCAGCATTTTAATTTCTCGAGGTAGGGCACATTTTAACTACTAAATATATTGTTTTGAGGTTTAATTAAAAGAAAAATGTCTGATCAATTCAAATTCATCATGTGTTTATGTTAAATCTCATCCTGAAAAGTAACTAAAACTGTCAGCTAAATTGAGTAAAAAGTAGAAGTATGAAGTTACATAACATGGAAATACAAGTACCTCCAAATTGTACTTAAGTACAGTACTTGAGTAAATGTACTTAGTTACATTCTACCACTGGTCATTGGTCTTGGAGCCTAAATTAACAGAAACTGCAGCCTTTTTAAGACCATGAACCATGTACATGTATGTATAGTGACGCTATTTTTCAAAACACTCATATGTGGGTTTTTGTTTTTTTTTGGGAGGGAGGGGATATTGACAAATGGTCTTTTCTATCGTTTAAGTTGGAGATCTCGTTGGAATTTTGTGGACTCTTGCACCAAAGAAAGATTATACTTTACTTGGATGGACTGAATATACGGATTGCACTCTGGACTTGAATACTTTTCAAGACAAAAAAATGCACTTCTTCAGGATGGATTCACAGCAACACAAAACTGCACTTTAACTTGTAAAAAGGAGTGCATCAAAAGGCCGTCACACCACCCAGAGAGTGACTTGGTTTTTTGAAACATAGCTATGCTCTCCCGCAACACAGTGCTTCGTGACAAATTTGGGAAACAGCTTGAGAATCACTAATTGCCACTTGATCAGCGGGAATTTTTGAATCCGTGCCTTAATCTGCCTTTTGCACATGTCCCATGTTTAAGTGAGTTTGCCAGATCCCATGTTCCCCCGCCTCTCTGACAGCATGAAACACAGGATGTAATGTGATTAGATGTGACCCTGAACAGTACGTAATGACATTAGTGGATGGCAGAGGATGCAGCACAGGTGGGGCCGACAGGTATGATTGAAGTGGTGTGATGTGTGTTCAGATCATTGCTGAGTGCTGGAGGCGTAACAGCTTATTTTCAACTTATTTGTAATGTAGTACACCTTCAAATTACTTTGGGAAGTGGCCTTTAGCCAGGTTGTTTCTGAAATTCAATTTCAGACTCTTACTGGATCACACATAGGTTAAATGTGTCAGAATCCATGGAACTTTTCTCTGCTAGCAATGATGTCAGGTCACCAACCTTTTTTCAAACATTTTATAAGATTGACGGCTGAAATCTTAGGTTGAGTTACTGTATACCTGGTAGTTACTGTGCTACTTACCCAAATGAAAAAAGTATGTAATTCACAAACACCAGGAAACTGGACCATATTACACCGGTCCTTAAATCACTACACTGGCTTCCTGTGAGTCAGAGGATAGATTTTAAAATCTTACTGCTGGTCTACAAAGCTCTGAATGGTCTCGGACCAAACTACATGCTTGATCTGCTCCCTCTCTACGAAGCATCCAGACCCCTTAGGTCATCTGGAACTGGCTTGTTGCGTGTCCCAAGAACAAGAACTAAGTGGGGTGAGGCAGCTTTCAGTTATTATGCTCCTCACCTGTGGAACAAACTACCTGTAGATTTGAGGTCTGCTCTTTTAAATCAGGACTAAAAACACTATTGTTTACTGCAGCGTACTCTTAACTTTAACACCTATCTGCTCTACTCTACTGCCCTTACTTTTTAACTACACAATGTTTGACTTGTGCTTTTTATTATTTTATCTCTTTTTTTATCCTGCTGTATCTTATTTTATCCTATTTATATTTTTATTGTCATTTCCCTGTTTTAATTGACTGTTTTGACTGTTTTCAATTATGTCTTGCTGTTTTTAATGTGTATGTAAAGCACTTTGAATTACCTTGTGTTGAATTGTGCTATACAAATAAACTTGCCTTGCCTTGCCTTGTAATTATCGATAAATGTTGTTAGGAAAAATATGAGCAGCATTACACTAGTTTCAGAGCACACAGGCACTCTGCACTGTTAAAAAACCTGTTCTTTTTATGGTAAAACACCGGGCAGCTGTGGTTGCCAGAACTTTACCGTAATAAATACGGTAGAACTTTTTTTAATATTACGTTAAAAAGATATTAGCAATTTTGATTTCAAGTTTAAGATTGCCATTTTATTCAATTTTTTACCGTATAAATAAAAAGTTTTTCCATCAAATGAAACACTGTTTTGCCATATAATTGACAGGCAAATACTTAATAAATGAAGCATAAAAAAATATTTTACCATTAAATATTACAGTATATTTCTGCTAGAGATATGGTGTTTAGTACATTTAACAGTGAGAAAAAATATTCTTACAAAAAGTAAATGCAAAAATTACAGTGGTGGCTTGTATATATATTACATTAAATACATATTACAGTGTATTTTACAGTGGAGTAATGTATTTTTCAAAAAAACAAAACTGTAAAAAATACTGTTTTGGCTGATATATATATTCATGGCGTTTCATTATTACTGAAACTGAATTAACTCATTTATCATTTTACAATCTTTTAATGTCATGGTTTAGCAGTTTTTCACCCTAAAATGTACAGACAGTTTTACAGTGTTGATCTGTAAAGAGGGGTTAGACTTATTATGCAGGAAAATGAATTATTCTAATTTCACATTGAACCAATTTTAAGTATTGATCACCTTGAAATCAAGGATTACAGGTTGCCTTTGACCCCTTTCCAAAATATCTTTCTGTCCTCCATTCTTTGAGGGTCTGTTTAAGGGTTAATACTGGGCTTCAGGGTTAAGGTTAAATTTAATTTAGCTCGAGGTTAAGATAAGGACCAGGGTTATTATAGTTAACGAAAACTAACGAAATAACGAAAACTAGAATTGAAAATATTTTCGTTAACTGAAATAAAAATAAAAACTAGACTTTTTAAAAAAACGATAACTAACTGAAACTGTATTGCGTGGTTACAAAACTAATTAAAACTAACTAACATTATTGTGAAAATGTCCTTAGTTTTCGTTTTTGTCAACTTTTTTCATTCATAATTCAGTGTTTCTGTTTGAACATGCAACACATGGTGAATATGTTTACTGAAACTGGGATGTCTACACTCGAACCAAAATTCAAAACACCCAGAACTGTAAGAGTTAATAACCTTATTGGGGCTGAGATGGGTAAACCAAAGGAAATAAAGGAAAAATTCATTATGACCTCTTTGAATCTGGCCCCCAACATATAGCCCATTACAAAAAAACTAAAACTAACACTAAAACTAATAAAAACTTAACTAAAACTAAGCATTTTCTAAAAATAAAAACTAAACTAAAACTAGCAAACTCACTCTAAAAACTAACTAAAACCAACTGAATTTGCAAATAAAAATTTACAACGAAATTAAAACTAAAACTAATGAAAAATCCAACTATTATAACCTTGGTAAGGGCTGGGTTTTGACATTTGGAAGTTATGGTGTCTCTGTGTGCATTTGTTTAAATATAATTACATAAAAGCATATCTGACACTGCAGCAGAGTGTTTATTATCTGTTGAATACATTCTGCATGTTTACACTATATTACACTTGTGACAGCAGTGATTTGTGTAAGAACAAAAACCTACAAAATAAGAATGTAAACCATCTAGGGTTGAGTCTGTAATGCTCATGCTGATATTCTGTATGTTGCTCTATAGCCTGATTACACACTGTTTTATAATCAGACTGCACAGTTCTTCTGCTTCTCTTTTGAAAACGTATTAAGTTAGGAAATCTTTGGAAAATATCAGCATTTGCTCTTGTTTGAATACAGTATTGACACACTACAGAGATGGAGAGAAAGTGATGTTTGCTGAAAAAGAAATACAAAAACAATCTCAAACTGTAATTATTACAGAGAGATTATGTGTGTACATACCTGCCAATCTGCAAATCCAGTGACAGACTCACTATGGGACTGTGGAAAGAGAGGAACTGGAACTAAAATATAGCTTAACAAGTGCAAAAAAAATGCAATAGGCATTTTTAGGGATTTTTTTTCCAAACCCTTGTTATAGAATTCTTACTTGCATTCAAATTATATATTTGGCTTCATCCCCCCTCCCCCCAAACACACACACACACACACACACACACACACACAAATTAAAAAATAACCTGGATTGTATTTAACCTTGTAAACCTGCTTCAGCAATACAGTGTTACAGCTTTGCTAATAATGCAGTTTTGAATTTGAGCGAGAGCCTCCGAGAGATAAAGATGTTTTAGCACCAGCTGTGTTTGTGTGTGTGTGTGTGTGTGTGTGTGTGTGTGTGTGTGTGTGTGTGTATGCTTCCATGGTGGCTCATTTACACAGAGACCTACAGTGGACAAGCCCATAGAAAAACCCAGCTGAACTGCCATATCATCAATTAAGTCTATGCTGAGTCTCTGTCCCTGAACACACAAGCTGTAATAATATACATTAAGAACGGCCTGTCTGGGATGAGAGCATTAGCGTCCCCACCAGGCTCGGTGGCATTAGCATTAGCATAGTTGGGAGGGCTCGGTTCCACGGAGCAGACCCTGCAATGAGAAGATAAGGATTGTACAGACGGCACACAGCAAAGGTCTGCTCAGTCCTCCCTCCACACATGCTAATATTTCCGCCTTCTCCAATCCCGCTGACTCTGAAACATCCAGCCGGCCCGGGGAGAGGAGGCATTAAAAATATCTCTACCATTACAAGCAATATAAAACATGCACATGGGGGTACTTGCACATGCAGAAACACATTTTTTAAATGTGTTTATGCATACACGCACGCTCCCCCAAACACCATTACTCTGCGTAATGACTGTGAATCGATTGGAGGAAAAGGGGCTGCAGGATTCTTAATAGGGCTTATTACTGTGTTTGTGTCTGTAAGGGGTACATTTACAGCTGGGGCATCATATCTTCATTAAGTTATCTGCTATTACAAGAAAGGACCCCACAGTATGTTGTTAATTGTTTGGCTAATCACTGCTCTCTTTTCTATTGCCTTCCTGGCAAGCGTTAACTTATGTATAATTTGGCAAACCCTTTTTCATAAAAATTGTGTTTAAATGCAAGTGTTTCAAACTGTCAGTATTTTTCTCCAGATTAATGCATTTTGTGAGCAAACTCACAATGTAAAAACACATTTTTGAAATAAGTGCACTTGAGAAAACTGACAAAATATCATAATGAATTGTTGAACACATGTTGGTGTCTGCCATTCTCAGCATCATACAGGTCATTCTGTGTTATCAGCACGATCATTTTAGGAATAGCATTCTTTTTCATAGTATAAACATATTAGCATAGCAAGCACATGTTTAATAGAACCTGGTCTCACAGGAATCCGTGAAATAGCAACGGATTCGCTTAACTCAAAATCCGTGGAATAGCCACGGAATCACTCAAATTTCCGTGAAACTGACACGGATTTCGCTACAATGCAAGTTAATGACAGTCATATCCCGTGGCTATTCCATGGATATTTTTTCCTATTGGTTTGTTCCAAGTCACGTGACTTTTAAGGTCCCGGCGGTCTGAACAAAAAACTTGGCGCACAGTTCTCTCATTTTTAGTGAAAAAATCAATATTTTGACTTAGTTTCTGCATAAGAATGGAATTTGATCATATTTCTAGCAAGAAATGTATGTTTTATTTTCTAAATATTCACTCAGTGAATGTATATAATCACTTTGTATGTTGGAATAGCTATTAGATATGACTGTCATTAACTTGCATTGTAGAGAAATCCATGTCAGTTTCACGGAAATTTATTCACGGAGAGTTATTCCGTGGCTATTCCACGGATTTTGAGTTAAGCGAATCCGTGGCTATTTCACGGATTTCTGTGAGACCATGTTGGTGCCAAGTTATAGGTATTTAGGTGTATACCTGGATAATAAGTTGGACTGGTCCCTAAACACAGACGCTCTCTGCAAAAAGGGGCAGAGCCTCCTCTTTTTCTTCTTGAAGCTCAGATCTCTGGACATGTGTAGTAAGATGCTGCAGATGTTTTATCAGTCTGTGGTGGTAGTGTGTTGTTTTATGCTGCAGACACACTGGAGGAGGTGGTGGAGACATGCACTGTCAACATGTTCCAGGCCATCTTGAAATACCCGGATCATCTGCTACACAAAACCTTTATGGAGCAAAAAAACAGCAGTGGACGGCTCCTCTCTCTCTGTTGCAGGACGGAGAGATACAAAACATCCTCTCCTACAGCCATCAGCAGTGGAGGTTCTAGACCAATTTCCCTGTGGGGGCCAAGGAGGGGCCAGTGTTTAATCAGAGGGGCACATTAAAAAACGGCAAAGATGATTTAGCTTATTTAAAAATCTAATTTGAATATATTTGGAAGACACAAAAGCATTGATTGAAACAATGAGACTTACCAACAATAACAGTTATTTTTGTACGATAATGACATTTCTCATTTTTGTGCACAATTACTTTTTTAAAGTGCAGTACAGTGAGAATGATCTTTTTTTTATTTACACAAGCTTTTATTGCACAATTAAACTATTTAATGTACACATTCTGGGTTCCTTTTGTGTACATTTTTGTTTGAACAAAAAATAGGTATGAATTGTTCCGTGGTTCATCTTTATAAATTAAGACCATTTTATTATTAATTTGACACAGGGGCCACAGCAGGGGGCCAAGGGCTTCTTCACAGGGGCAGTGGCCCCTGTAGGCCCCTGTGTAGAACCGCCACTGGCCATCAGGCTGTCTCATTCTAACAGAGTTTTTTTTTTTTTCATTTTTGATCTTTTCTCAGTGTATTAGAATATGTTGTGCAGCGTTTAGGTCTCTACACTCAAAAAAATAACTTGTTCCCAGAACGAAATAAAATTATGGAAATCATTTCCACATAAATAAAATGCTTTAATTTAGCAAGAAACAGTTTTGTTGAGTGAACAAAATGTAAATATGTCGGGTCAACATGATGTATTTGCGTTACTGTTACTTAATTACCAGGGGTCAGTCCAACTAGATTTATAAGGGTAATTGTAACATACTAATGTAATTTTCTTGGGCCATTTAAACGTGTATGACATTATTAAGAGACTTTATTTAATAGGGTAGTTACAACTACTTTTTAAAATAGTGAAGTACATGAATTAATTGTGCTGAGCCAACAAAAAAGTTAGGTTGAAGTGGTTTAGCCTAAAAGATCTTCCTGTAAGTCGCTTTGGATAAAAGCGTCTGCTAAATGACTAAATGTAAAAGATTACCTTTATCATATGAAAATGAACATAATAGTAATTATTCAGGAAATAAATATTATATTCAGCAATTGAATTAGGTTGTTTTAACATAAGTATTCTAGTAAATTTTAAAGTGTTGCATTTTATGCTAAAACTAGATGTTTTAAAACTGTTCAACCACAAAACATCATTTTATTTAGTAGAAGCTACATGTTAGACTAAGGAGAAGGTAACAGACACCCAGTTTGCTTTTTTTGAGTGTAATAAACCTTCAAACTAGCCTGACTCACTGGATGTTATAAGCCTGACATTGGTGGCGTCTCTCACACTGAATTCTCCTCCACTTCCGCTATCTCTGTTATCTATTTTGTGAGGTCCCCATCATAGCATCTGGGGATTACAGAAGATCATTGTCAGTTTAATGAAATACCAATAACCCAGAGCACTTTCTTTCCCTCAGTGCAGAATGCTAATGTGTCCAACCGGACCCTTCTCCAGCACTAACACAGCTCTAACTCCACCTGACCACATTACATGTCAAAGTCTCAGCTATACGTGAAGTAACATGCCTACACCAATGCACACAGGGCGTCTTTGTCTGAATGTTGACTGATGTCTCAAATCCAAGGGAAAATGACGTATAAAGATATAATTTTCTTGTGAAATCATGAAACACACGTTTCTTCCTACTGTGTGATTCACACAAACGGAAATAGCCAAATGGGCAGGACAGGCATCTATTAGAGTGCAACCATGAGATTTCTATATTTACTAAAAACATCTAAATTACACCTTTTATCCTTCTGCCTGACACCTATGATCATCTGATAAGTTTTGTCTGACAATTTGACTGACATGAAAAATGGTTCTCATTTTCCTCTGGCCCTGCTCCACATATCTGAGTCAAAGAAAGGCTCTGTTGAAAAAAATTCTGTTTCTCTGTTAGTAGTGCCTCTGAGGGATGACATCTGCTACCTGCAAACCCCACTGAGCCCGACTACGTGACTTTAACACTGGTGTGACACGGTGTAAAAAGGACATAAAAACAGAATCAGAGTTTAGACCTACAAAGAGAAAAGTATAGCAGTTTGAACTGCCTGGGTAGGTTTAGGGGTTAGAGGAAGGGTAAGGATTAGACCAAAAACAAAAACTGAGCAAGGTTAAAACTGAAGAATTGTAAAGATCCATCCAGATGTTTGTACAGGAAGCAAAATACACCTCATATTTAGACTATGCTGCCATTTTCTTGCTGACATACTAGTAATGATTGACAATGATTTTAAAAGGCAGATGTAATGTTCAGGGCAGGAGGGGGGGAGTGGACTTTCACCCAGGAGAATGGGGTCACATGTTTTTAATCCATTAAGGCCTAAAACGCCTGTAAAAAATGCCTGTATAACCTCTGGGCAATTTTAAAATAAGCCCTTAAAACCTGAAGTTTTTCTGGAAATCCAACAGAAGCGTCAACGCTTCCTACTAAATAATAGATTTTTCAGCCTGTGTAGCAGATAGAAATTAAATTCCAAAAGTATTTGAGAGCTTATAGCTGTTATATCTGAGCTCCCTCCGCTATAGTCGTCTTCCGCCATGATTTCAGTTCTGGAAAAGTCCCATGATGCATTGCGACATTCCCATTGTATCCGTTTTTAGTCATTTTGTGTCTGTTTTTGGTCATTTTGTGTCTTTTTTTAGTCATTTTTTTTTTTTTTTTAGACATGTGTCTTTTTGTGTCTTTTTTTAGTCATTTTGTGTCTTTTTTTTAGACATGTTGTGTCTTTTTGTGTCTTTTTTAGTCATTTTGTGTCTTTTTTGGTGATGATTTCTAAGTTCTGGAAAAGTCCCATGTTGCATTGCGCCATTCCCATTGTATCTGTTTTTAGTCACTTTGTGTCTTTTTGTGTCTGTTTTTGGTCATTTTGTGTCTTTTTTTAGTCATTTTGTGTCTTTTTTTTAGACATGTTGTGTCTTTTTGTGTCTTTTTTAGTCATTTTGTGTCTTTTTTGGTGATGATTTCAAAGTTCTGGAAAAGTCCCATGTTGCATTGTAACACTCCCACATGTATTCTGATGCATTTCATTGGCCAAGAGACCAAAAATAGGTGGAAAAAACTACAAATACTACAAAATGACATATCGGCTTTGCTGGTTTTAATAGTAGAAATGTGGTAATGCTTTCCAGGCTTTAAAGTAACTTACATTTGTATCGTAACTTCTGTGGCTCAGGTCATCTTCGTAACTACTTCACTTCCGGCATTTACCTACATTTATTTACTGTTCAAACTGTCTTTTATAACTCCTAACGTGATTAAATTCACCAAAACGGCAGCCTTTTTTACAACCGCAGGCCGCGTATATATGTATAATGCACTCTTATATGGTCGATTTTGACAAATAAATTGACAATAAAAGGCTCATATGTGTAATTATGGGTGGTATTGACAAACAGGCTAGTCTCTAGTTTGGGTTGGAGATCTTGTTGTTTAGTTTCTGCAACTGAAACTGCATCAGTTATAAAAGAAACATGATGTGACCTTACTGCTACCCTTACCTGATGACAGGCAGGTGGCTTTTAAGAAGTTAAATAGTGGTCAATTACCTTTGTACCACTTCCAATTATGGTGCAAATTATTGCATTGGGTTTGCATAAGAAAAAATCCAGGAGTCTCATATCAGGGCGAGAAACTTTTTTGTCCAATTATTTCTGTTTAACACTTTCTTATTAATGTCAGAGAAATTATAATACTACCAATCCACTTAATTAGCGTCTACAGTCATCACTATTGTCACAATTCAGGTGGTCTGTGGTGATAATGTTTAGTTTGAGCTAATGTTGCCCTGTCAGGTATTACTGAGAGTCTAATTGGACAGCAGCGGGGGGAGAGACAGCTAAATGAGCTAATCTTAGTCCTATTCAGTTTTATGTGAACTAAACATCTGCAATAAAATGTCATTATTATTAAAAAATGGAACTGTATTGAATGTTTTCTTATCTCATTAGTCCCAGTGCGCGCAAAATAACTTTAATATTCATGTTTACTTTTTTCATTTTGAAAGGATCCACTGAGACTTCTATGCCTGACCTTTAGTGCACCTATTCTCAACCTTGGGGTCGGGACCCCAATTGGGGTCGCGAGATGGTTTCTAGGGGTCGCCAAATCATTTTGAAAGTCAGCTGTGTCTCCACTGTGTTAAAGTGTTGATGTGTTAATGTGTTTTTGGTCACTTCGGTCATTTTGTGTTTGTTTTTTGGTCATTTTGTGTCTTTTTTTTATCATTTTGTGTCTTTTTTTGATCATTTTGTGGGGGGTTTTTAGTCATTTTGTGGGTTTTTTTAAATTTTATTTTGTTTCTTTTTTGGGTCATTTTGTGTCTTTTTTGGTCAATTTGTGTCTTTTTTTGGTCATTTTGTGTCTTTTTTGGTCATTTTGTGTCTTTTTTTGATCATTTTGTGTCTTTTTTGGTCATTTTGTGTCTTTTTTTGATCATTTTGTGGGGTTTTTTGTTATTTTGTTTCTTTTTTGGGTCATTTTTGGTCATTTTGTGTCTTTTCTGGTCATTTTGTGTTTTTTTTGTCATTCTGTGTCATTTTTGATCATTTTATGGTCAATTTTTGCAATTTTGGTTCATTTTGTTTCCTTTTTTTGGTAATTTCGTGTCTTTTTTTGGTCATTTTGTTTCTTTTTTGGGTAATCTGAACTGTGGGTGTGAGATTCTGTTCAGTGAGCGGGGGTCATGGACAACATGCATGTTAAATTGGGGGTCGCGACTCAAAAAGGTTGAGAACTACTGCTTTAGTGTACCCGTTTTGTTCTTACATGGTTATTAAAATGGTTACATCTCCAATGTTTACTCCAGTTCTCCCCCTTTTTCCACTTTGAGGGACGCAATGGGATTTACTTCTCAATCAGGAAATATAGTTTGTTTATATTCACGTTTCCTATGGGCATATTAAAATAAAACAAGCAGCAGGAAAGAAAAAAAGGGACAAACACTCGTAACAAAGACAAAACACAGTATAATTAAACTATATAATAACTTTATAGACTGCTGTTACTTGCATGCAAGACTAGCACCACCACCCAAAAAAGTTTAATTTACATTCTTCTTATTATCATCACCTAAAATGTTGGCCACAAATGATGCCGTGACCAAAAAGAAAACCTCTTTAATGTCACTTAAGAATTTGCATGTTAATAAAAAAATGCATATTAAGGGGTTGCAGAGAATAATCTTACCAGGACTGTGACTTTAAACTAAGCAGAGTGAAAACAGACATTCTGCATAGTTCATCATGACAACTTTCAAGGCATTTTTTCTGTGATCATATTTTCCAGAATGCAATTTGTCATTCTCTCATCCCCCTCTGTGGTTTGGTTTTTAACGTGGCATTTTTTGACACATTCAGTTTATATGGCTTTGATCCAGTGTTTGTGTTTAGTGTGACAACAGACAGATCCTGCTGTGGTCAGATATGGGTGTTAAGGGATTGTCTGAGCCCTGAAGTGTGCTTAACCTGTGTCTGTTGTAATCATGGTAATTTGTGTTCCTGTCAAATGTGCAAATGTGATCTCTCTCAATGTAAATCTCCCCCCCGATGAGTCCCGTCCAGTCCCAGCGCATGTTGTGTTAAAACAAGTTGGTGCAAATTAAATACTTTATAGTCAAGGTACAACAATGGCAGGCATCCTGCCAGTACTGACTTCAGACCCAGTGAGAACTCAAATTATCATGTGCCTGTACCAAAGCACAAATGGACTTCTAACAGTAAACAACCATTGTTCATTTTGCTGCATGAAATATACAACAAAAAAATTAAGGTGGAATAGAGAGAATTTGTCAACAAAAGCTATCAACTCGGCAGAGGGTTTTAAAAGTTTCAACACTGAGGTTAACCCATTTAGGCCTAAAACGCCTGTAAATGTTGTAGAGTTACTTTCATCTTATTCACCTGCATTTTATCACATCACATTTTGTGAATCAGTAGTGAGGTGTGTGCATGCACATCTCACTACTGATTCACAAAATTGAGTTTTTTTGTGTTACTTTTAACTGTATATAACCTGTCGACTGTAACAGGTGACAGGTTATATAGTGGAGCAACTTATTTCCCCTGGTGCAACCTTGCAGCTTTTTCCAGCAATCATAACTATTCTCCTTAAGATGTTACCTCCACCTGCTTCCAGACAACTGGTTCTATCCTTTTCTTGCAAGGTTGTACATGCAGCTGCAGCCTGGAACACCATGTTAGCATCTGTCACACAGAGGAAACCTATAGTCCACATGATCAGTTTCTGCTGAGCATAGATAGCTGCAGAATACTTTTTTCTGCATAGGAGTAAGATACTCAGTTGGAAATATTGTTTTCATTGTCTGATGTTTTCGAATATTGAAAAACAATTTTGCCCAAATGGCTTTTTTTTGTCCGGCGACTATGATTTGTGTTTATGTGTCTATGAGCTGTGTGCTTTGGTTGTATGTCAATGTTTCTTTCATTTGTGCATTTGAACTACCTGCTCTGGTCTGTACAGCACTTTGGACAACATGGGTTGTTTTTTTGAGCTTTATACATAAATTTGATTTGATAACATAAGGATGACTGATATCACATGTTCGCTTGATAGTTATTTCTGTGTCATGGGAACATGAACAGTTTATGAGCTATTTAAGAACTAGAAAGGAAACATAAATCTGACCATTTTGCCCACTGGTTCCTTCCCCACAATCCCCAACAGAATGAGTTAGCTGCTTGATTTCGAACTAATCTCAGCATGATGTGGTCTCAAATGCGATCCCTCACACACACACACACACACACACACACACATGCACACACACTATGACTAACACGGGGCACACGTGTCCACAGCCTTCATGATGGCTAGTGCATAAAAGACTTGCACCTCCTAACTGTGTGTGGGTAATTTTCATCAAAAAGTGAAATAATTATGTATGTGAAGGGTAACAAATGAGCCTATATGTGAGGCATGACTTAATAACTAGCCAGAGGTGTACAATAGGTGCTGAAGCGACACCAGTTGTGCTGTTCAGTGCTGTTGGGTAGTTGTTGCCATGAACACACACACACACACACTCTAAGAAAAGATTCAGGAGGTTAGTTAGTATGACTTAAAAACATGAGCTTTTTCAGCATAAAAAATGCAATTTGTTACATGTCCATTGTTTTATTAAGTTGATCACTTATTTCAAGAAGTTGATCAAAATTAAAAATGAAGAAAGATGTCTTAACTCAGAAATATATTGATTTTGGATAAGCATTTTTGCCTTCACTTAACAGGGAAAAGTATTAAGGTAGTGAAACTTAATATTGTCTTATAATATGTCTGACTTAAGTGAAATAAGTTACTTATACTCAATAAAATTGAGGTAACAATCTGCATGGACTTTGCTGAGTGGAAAGAAAGTAAAATAAAGGAGTTTTAGCAACTTATATAGAGTAATTTGACCACTAATTAACACATATTAACACTAAAACGTTAATATAAAAATTGACTTGGTTCAACATAATGAAGCTTGTAGAGGACAAAACAAATCATGTTGGTTGTACTGGACTATTTAAGTTAGTCCAGCTATAAAAGTCTCAAGGGAAATACTCAATAATGTCTTAGTTGGAATTATTTAAAAAAGATAAATGCAAATTGTTACAACAATTTTTTTGAGTTGAGACAGCATCATTTTTTTAGAGTGCAGGCACATGGCAGCAGTTAGAGATTTACAGAATCTGTCCTACACATGATGTAAAGGAGTTCTGTTGTTAATGTGCCCCGGAAGGACAGTTGGATAAAAGCTGGCTTATGAGGAAAAAGAAGAAGAATGCATCCCAAATGACTGTTTAAACTTCAAACAGACGCACACAGATGAGTGCTGAGAGGCAGAGGAAGAGAGCAGCAGCTATCCAGGAAACATCAAGGCTGATGTGTGAGAGAGAGTGGCTACATGTGTGGGCACATCAGGTGTGAAGTGTGGGCACGGGTTCGTATGAACGTCACAGTGTACCGTTTGTTAATTAGCACCACACACACACACACACACACACACACACACACACACACAACTTTTATTTATCCCTCCTGCCTGCGGCGCTACATACACCCTCACATGTTCGTGAACAAAGATTCACATAGATTTGTTGTGACACATGCTGTGATATTCTCTCTTAATGCTCACAGCATTTCTCTCCATTTCTGGCTCCCAAGGACAATTAGTCAGCCTTCACGTCCGGTGGATGCCGGTCCTAAAGGATGCCGGTCCTAACGGATGCAAAGACAGGAAGCGTTTGAAGTGGATCCTGTCCGCTCTCCAACCCTTCCTTTACATGGTGGTATAGCCTAATGTCCTGTGGCAATGGATCACTCTCTTTCAGCTTAGTAGACTTCCTATGAGCATATTATATGCATGTCTGTGTGCTTATAAAAAGTTAATGCAGCACTAATCAATATTTCAGAATTAACAATGAATGACATGATTAGATGTGGCTTTGCATGGATTTTTTGTCTCTTCCTGCTCTTGTTTCTTGTCTGTTTTACCTCAACATCCGTTTCTACAGCAACAAACTTTAATAAACCCACTGTGTGCAACAAGTGGCTCGCATGCTTTCAGACAGCAAACTGTC
Organism: Centropristis striata; assembly: GCF_030273125.1. Lineage (NCBI taxonomy): Eukaryota > Metazoa > Chordata > Actinopteri > Perciformes > Serranidae > Centropristis > Centropristis striata. The sequence continues at coordinate 29,182,193 of NC_081536.1, read as the reverse complement.
ACACAAAACATGGTGGCAACTCCCAGCTACCTACACTGTAAAAAATAAAAAATAAAACAATTATTGTCCTGTATTATTTTGCACACATTGACATTAAGTACAAATGCCATAAAAAAGTAAATTACCTTTATCATTACACTATCCATAAAATGGAAGTTGAAATCTGTCAATTAATAAAATAGGACATTGGAGATTTTTTACAGTATTATCCAATTGCTTAATGATGAATTCTATGTAAAATACAAAAAATACACATCATATTGCTGAATGTAAAATAAAGGCAGCTTTCTATTTTTTACAGTAAAACTTTTTTAAAAGATGTATAAAAAATATATTTTTATATATATAAATATTATTGTTTTAAAACATTTCACTCATGTGCACAGCGTTTATACCCAATTATCATCCTGGGCTAGCCTGGCTAACACCAGACTTATCACAAAGGAGGTGTGGTTTACGATCCTCCGGAGCTGTATATTGGGCGCTTAGAATGTCTATCAAAAGCGTCTGTAGGTAGCTCTTAGCCAATCGTATCAGTTGTACCAGATGACGTATGTAGAGCGACAGAATTGATGCTTACATCTATGGTTTACATAGCCAGACTAGCCCATCTCTACTTTGAGGCTAAAATGCTCAATTCTGCTTCTGCAACGTTTTTCTGCAGCATGTTTACATTCAGCCACACACATCAACTGATTTTATGGGCAATAAACAAGCTGCTGCGGGTCTCGGTAGCGGGGCTAGTAGCGGGGCTAGTAGCGGGGCTGATATCGGCGCTAGTAGCGGGGCTAGTAGTGGCACTAGTTGGTAGATTAGTAGATTAGACTTTTCCCAAATCCTGTCGAAAGCAAGGCTACCGAGTCTGCCGAGTCTGCTGAGTAGTACGTGTCATCAACTTGCCGTCCCTCGCCGTTCTGTGATTGGATCCCTAAAACAGGGCTAAGAAACAGCCCTGGTTGCCAGACTGCCTGGAGGTTCAAAATGAAATTCCAGCACGCAAGGCAGTATGGGTATACCCAGGCTAATCCTGGGCCACAGTTTGGGGAAAAATAATAAAATGAGTAAGCGTTTGCTGGCTCTGAGAGGCTAAAGGAATTTGAGAGGTGCTAACAATGGCGACCATTGATATTCAAATTTATAATAAAGGTGACCTATGCAGTCTACAAAAGAGGACCTCAAAAGACCTGTACTTGAGGCAGAGGAGACAGGAAAACCTTTTCAAACTGCTATAGCTCTCCCATCACTGAATGGCCATTCTTCATCGTTTGACCAGACATTTATCACCCTGGACTGTAGTGTGTAAAATGTTGTTCTGATGGGCTAATAAAAGGACCCTGATTAGTTCAATGGATCCCACTCTAAGGGCTATTCACATCTAGAACAATGCAAGATAACTAGAAAACTGTAATGATGCATTGTTGCTTGAGCATTCGTATTACAGTGTTTTCTGTTCTGCAGTGAGTAGTGACACTTCTTTCTTAGAACTCTACATGTGACTGACAGCAAAAATGTGCACTGGCTTGTTCCCAGTTAAAAATGGCAAATGATTTGCATTGCACACTCCTTAGAGTTTAGGAATGAGAGGCAATCCAACAAACTAGGTCCTATAGGGGCATCAGGCATGATTGTCAACTAAAGTTTGCACTGAGGATACTGCATTTCTGTTTTGCATGGGAAAAGTGTATGGAAAAAACACTAGACTCCCACTCCAGACACAGGCAGTTTCAAAACCAGTTCAGACATGATGTGGCTTTGGCATCAGTACTCTGACACCAAGATGCTTTACGGTTGAATCTCCACGATTTAGCAAGTAAAAGCCACAAAGTGGATTAAACCTGAATATTTCACTGTTTCTGGCTGAATTTGGCCGCTACTTAGTTTGATTAAAGCAGCGGCGCGTAATTCACCATGCAGATGTATTCTGTGATTTTTTTATTTTACAGTGCAGTACAATAACAGTTATTTATTAATAAAAATAAAGGATAATAGCAGACTGTCTGTCCCTGTTAACACAATGAAGAAATGTATAACTTTATGAATGGCATAGCTATATATACTTTGCACATAGTATATCATCATCTGACGCATATATATGAATTAACAATTAATAACTTTAGCTGACTGAGACGGCATCAATTGACTTAACTGGTAATGTATCAAGATGATGTTTATTATCTTTGAGCTAAATATTCTGGCATTTGTTTCTGCATATGTTTTGCTTGACTTTGACCACAAGTTTTGTAAGTTATGTGATAACAAATATTCAGTGTAAACTGAAAATACTTATTTATTTAAATACATATTGCACCGCCAGCGTCGCTGGTGGATGTCGATGACGTAGTATCCTTCAAATTCAGCCGTTTGAGGATCCTTCCTTTACGTTGGGATACAGCTGCTGACTTCCTACAAGAGGAAGAAAAACACGCTGTAATGGTTATTATTTAGTTTAACATAGGTTTTTCACTTTAAAAGAGGAAAAAAAGACTGTAAAAGTGGCTGGTTGTGGGTTTTGCACTCTACCCAACACCGCTGCCTCGCTAGGTTGATTGGTGAAAGAGCAGTGTTCATCAAGAGAGTGGAGATGAAGATCTGCAGCGATAGTTTCACCATCTGTCCTACTTTTTTCTGTTAGAGGAGACATCAGAGTGATCATTTATTTGTTTATGTTGTTAACTAGTTTGTTTCAATGTGTTTTCAGTGTCATTTTATTTATTTTTTTTACAGATTTTGCACATTTTAATGTTTATTAAAGTTGTGACAGACGCCCACCCTTTTTGTACAAGAATGTGAAAACAATGCTCTAATGACAAACTTTGCACAGGTAGTCAAAGTCAGAGAAAAAACAATTTTTTGAGTAGAGAACATTAAAACATTAGAGGTGTGTGGTCTTGTTTCAAAAACCCACCACAAGGTCTGCTTTTACTTATTTTCTTGTTTTAAGGAAACGTGGGTGACGTGGAATTGGAGATCAACAGCATCCTTGAAGTACTAGCAGGTGTTCTCAACATAAAGAGAGATATACCAATTACTAAAGGCTTATTTATTGTATACATGCAAAATACGAAAGTCTAATCTGCTGATATGTGCACTAGCCAGATGTGTATTTGCAAACAATTACTGTATGTGCCAGCAGCAACTAGAACATCTGGTGATATTTATGTGTGCAACGTGGCAGGGGTCAACTTATGTAGTTTGTTAAATGATGCATGTATTGATTCAACCACTTGCTTGGACAAAGCAGCGTGATTATTATTCACAAACAGGGGGAATAATCTTCTGAAGTATATAAATCTGACAAAATAAATATACCCTGTGGTCTTCACACCTTCTGGGTTGTAAAACAGGTTTTTTTTTGGTCTCACCATTGGAGTAATGAACATGATGCATCGCAGAGACATCTGTCTCGGCATGCTCTTCAAAACCTGTGAGGTCAGAAATGTCTGTCGTCGTGACAACCCTCCGTCTTCTACACTTATAGTAGCTGCCCCCTCCTTCCTCTGCATCTCTGTGTCACTCACCTATTCACCAGCCTGCCTGGGTGAAGAGCCGCAGCGGCTGCTGAGTGAAATGATAATGAAGACAGGCTAAGAGTCCCCTCTCTCTCCCATATATACTCACTCTTACACTCATTCACTCTCTCTCTCCTTCGACTACCCCCAGCCCCCCAGCCCCCACCACCTTTTCTCGGTAAATCTGTCCAAACACTCCAGCTGTAACCTTCGGCCGCTCAAGAACAATGACTCAATCTGTATACATGAATCTCTTATTGTTACCGAGAAATCAAATCATTCTACTGGTTGCTGACAGCAAAATTGCCACCTTGAATTCCACACACACACACACACACACACACACACACACACACACAGACAAGGACACACACAAATGCATTTTCCTCTGCACTGGCCTCCTCCGCAATTCTTTCACTCCCTCGATTCTTCTTCTTCGCCTCTCACCAGCTATTCAGGTAATAATTTTTAATAAAGGCTTATCAAGGAGCAGACAGTGCTACTGTAATGTAGCCCACTCACCTGCTTGTGTCTCACATTAATATGTTTGAATTTTCCAAGGTCAAATGACTCATACAGCTGACAAACTGACAAACACACCAGCATACTGAAAGGCAACCATGACAACCAAATACCTATCATTATGTCCCATAATGCCAAACAGAATTTCATTTATTTTCTACACAAAAACTTCCTCACAGTCCATCTAACTCACACATGTACAACGCTGAGCTTTTCCAAGGACACAGACAGGATTGCAAAACACAGAATTTAGAGTTTTGTTTTCCCTTTGAAGACAAATACAAAGACATTTGGTGAAAGATAAGTGCATGTCTGAAGGAGCTGCTGGCAGTTTTGATATGTCGGTCTCATCTCTAATAAGTGGCTGAATCACTTATCATTTGATAGTGATCCTACAAGAGCTACTGACATCTGAGTAGACCTTTATAGATGTTTAATGGTAAATGTATTGCACTTATATAGCACCTTCCTATCACAGACAAAGCACTTTGCAACTGGCCTCTCATTCACCTATTCACACACACACATACATACACATTCACACACTAATGGTGACATAGCTGCCATGAGATTAGTGGACGAGCTGCCCTTTCTACCTCAGCCACAGACGCTCCAAATGAATATCATTAGATTCTTATCCCTTCTAATCAATAAATGCAAGTGCATTACCCATACAGTACTGACGTACAATATGTTTTCATGAGTGCAGACACACCCGAGCTTTACTGACACGGGCGGGGTTTCAATTCTCGATACCATTAAAGGAGCAGACCAGAGTCTCATTTCCAGGTCGTCAAATATGGACGCTTTGGGTCAGTGTGCCGTCACGGGTCACCGATCCAAAACATTCGTATTTCACAACCTGGGATTGGGACTCCAATCACATACTGCCCTTTGAGAATTAATACAGAGCTACACAGCAAATTGAGAGGAGTTGAATTCTTGGTGTTAAAATACACATACACTAGTAGAGTTAATTATACTCTGGATAGAGTCAATCCATTATAATTAAATCTCAGTCGATAAATAGTTGTTGTCAAAACTGAGTGAAAAAGGACGCTAAATCAAAGCTGTAAGTGTAAATGTTTAAATATTAACTCCGAACTCCTTACTCTTAACTCTGATCCTGTATTTCACACCTCAAGTGTTCTTTTTGGCGTTAAAATTTAACGCCAAAAAGAGTCATATTTACACTAACTTAGTGTAACACTGTGTAACAGGTACACTCAAAAAAGTGTTAAATTAACACTTTGAGGTGTGGACCCATATAGACACTTTAAAAGTGTTAATATCAACTCTTACAGTGTTAATTTGGGTATGCTGATTTTACTGTGTACAGTCTCTGTATGTCCATTTCCCGTCGCTAGAAATGCCCCAAATAAAACGACACAGATTTATTTTCATGGACCATGTGGTTTGTTCTCGAGCTACGACTGTATTCTTGTACACTATATTTCCTAAAATAGAATATGTCACTGCATTTAAATCATCTGCTGCTTTTCTTTTACATTGCAGAGAGAATAACTATTGTCCGACTATCTGTTTCTATCAGCAAACATCTGCTTACATCTCATGCCTGATGTTGCATCGTCAATATGTAATGTCATCTTATATTCTTATGCGGGCGCCATATGCCCATTTCATGTACCTATAGTAGGCTTATGTAGGCTTTTATTAGTGATTATATTTTAGATTTACAATTTAATAGGTGATTTATTGTATTAAGATTTATTCAGGTAATTATAGCTAATTATTATATTAACTCTATTAATGGTTATTTTCTTATTTGGAGTTTAATATAATTCATGATTTACCTCCACAAATAGGTGTTCCACTTTAGACAATGTCAATTCCTCAGGCCAAGTAATGCTTTTCTGAAATTAGGTGACTGTAGCTTTAATGGCGCCATAACAGACCGTGTATATTACTATTTGGATGGCACTAGAGGTTAGGAGACGTGTCAGGAAGAGATAGCATGGAGAATCAGAAAAGATGGATTTATAATGTTTATTCATGTCCGTTGGAAGATACATTTTTTATTGTATCGAGGAACACATGTCAGCCACAGACTCATAGACTTACACCGCGTTCCAAATTATTACGCAAATTGTATTTAAGTGTCATAAAGATTACATGTTTTGTTTTTCAATTAAACTCATGGATGGTATTGTGTCTCAGGGCTCTTTGGATCACTGAAATCAATCTCAGACACCTGTGATAATTAGTTTGCCAGGTAAGCCCAATTAAGGAAAAACTACTTAAGAAGGGCGTTCCACATTATTAAGCAGATGACCATTTCCAAGCAATATGGGAAAGAAAAAGGATCTCTCTGCTGCCGAAAAGCGTGAAATAGTTCAATGCCTTGGACAAGGTATGAAAACCTTAGATATTTCACGAAAACTTAATCGTGATCATCGTACTGTTAAGAGATTTGTGGCTGATTAAGAGCACACATCGGTTTGTGCAGATAAAGGCACAATGAGGAAGGTTTCTGCCAGACAAAAACATCGGATTAAGAGAACAGCTGCTAAAATGCCATTACAAAGTAGCAAAAAGATATTTGAAGCTGCTGGTGCCTCTGGAGTCCCACGAACATCAAGGTGTAGCATCCTCCAGAGGCTTGCAGTTATGCGTTATTCTATCAGTTATTCTATTCGGCCACCCCTAACCAATGCTCACAAGCAGAAACGGCTGCAGTGGGCCCAGAAATACATGAAGACTAATTGTCAAACAGTCTTGTTCACTGATGAGTGCCATGCAACCCTGGATGGTCCAGATGGATAGAGTGGTGGATGGTTGGTGGACGGCCACCATGTCCCAACAAGGCTATGACGTCAGCAAGGAGGTGGCGAGGCATGTTTTGGGCCGAATCATGGGGAGAGAGCTGGTCGGCCCCTTTAGGGTCCCTGAAGGTGTGAAAATAACCTCTGTAAAGTATATGGAGTTTCTGACTGACCACTTTCTCCCATGGTAAAAAAAGAAGAACCGTGTTTTCCGTAACAAAATCATCTTCCTGCATGACAATGCACCATCTCATGCTGCAGGGAATCCCTCTGCATCATTGGCTGCTATGGGCATAAAAGGAGAGAAACTCATGGTGTGGCCCCCATCCTCCCCTGACCTCAACCCTATTGAGAACCTTTGGAGCATCCTCAAGTGAAAGATCTATGAGGGTGGGAGGCAGTTCACATCCAAACAGCAGCTCTGGGAGGCTATTCTGACATCCTGCAAAGAAATTCAAGCAGAAACTCTTCAAACACTCACAAGGTCAATGGATGCAAGAATTGTGAAGCTGCTATCAAATAAGGGCTCCTATGTTAAAATGTAACTTGACCTGTTAAGATGATTTTGATTGAAATAGCTTTTGATTTCAGTAAATATGACCTCCGAACGCTGGAAAATCCAAAAATGAGCAGTTTCAGTTCTTAAAAACCTATAAAATGTTATAAAACTCTGCCGTGCGTAATAATGTGGAACAGTGCATTTTAAGTTTTTTATTTTTGAAAAAATACTGTTATCATTGGGAGGTTTGTCCAATCACATTAGAATTAAGTAAACTAACGGTTGATGACTTATATTATGCTGACTGTCATTTGCATCGACTATTTAGGAAAATCGGAGAAAAAACTCAGTTGCATAATAATTTGGAACACAGTGTAGAAGAGTTCATTGGAAAACCCTCCAGCTTTTGACGGCGTATTTACAGTAAGCATTATTTCTGATTATGCCTTTTAGTCTGTTCTCAGTTTCAACCTTTTCTAGTCAATAAACCTGGAGCCAAGATATATTCAGCACATATAGGGCATCACAATTTTATCATAAGATTTAATGCTCAGGGACCACAGGGGTCATTGCATCGCAATTGTTTCTGTGGATGTTGTTGTCTTTCAGTGAGCTTTAACCAATAAGTATCATACTGGGGTTTACTGCAGTGCTTGCGGTCACCACTGAGAGAAAGTCCAATGTTAAAAGCAGCTGATTCATTCACTAGTGACTCAGTATACTCAGCATAAGGGCCATTTACACACTGAATGCCTTGACTCTTCACAGGATTCATGTGTTTCTATAGGCCCTTTCATAGCACCGTTTCATGCTGCGGCATTTATGGCTCTGTAACGTTTCGCCTGCACAAAGGTTATAATAGTTTTGGATTTTTCATTAGTTGTAATTTCGTTTGTCAATCCTCGTTTTCAAATTCAGTTAGTTTTAATGTGTTTTTAGAGTGAGTTTGATAGTTTTAATTAGTTTTATTTTTTGGAAAATGCTTAGTTTTAGTTTAGTTTTTATCATTAGTTTTAGTGTTAGTTTTAGTTTATTTGTTGGGTGCCAGATTATAAAAAGTCCCAATAAATGTTGTCTTTATTTCCTTTGTCTGATCCACCTCATCTCCAATAACTTTATTAAGTCATAAAACCAGATAGATGAAATAGATTTCATATCAACCAAAAAGGATTACATAATAAAAAAAGTTGACAAAGACAAAAACGAAGGACATTTTCACTATAATTTTTGTTAGTTTTAGTTAGTTTTGTAACCACAAAATACAGTTTCAGTTAACTGAAACTTTAAAAAAAAAAAATCCTGTTTTTATTTTTATTTCAGTTAACGAAAATGTTTTTTCAATTCTATTTTTCGTTGTTTTGTTAGTTTTCGTTAACTATAATAACCTTGGCCTGCACTATGAAAGCACCAGAAGCGGGATGCTGGGACCAATTTTACGGCTTCAGAGGTCGCCACAGTGGCGGAAAATTGGTGAAACTGTTGAAAGCAGGACCACCATGAATTGGCCTTCGGCAAGGCGCAATATTTGACGTCGCCAGGAACCCTAACGCACGCCTCCTACTTGACCCGACAGTCATCGAATAGTCAGCAGCTGCACAACAACTACAGCCGTGGTCACTATGCACAGCATCCGCCGCTTATTGTAAACAATCCGCCATGCAAGGTTATTATAGTTAACAAAAACTAACGAAATAATGAAAACTAGGATTGAAAAAACATTTTCGTTAACTGAAATAAAAATAAAAACGAGAGTTTTTAAAAAAAATTATAACTAACTGAAATTGTATTTTGTGGTTACAAAACTAACTAAAACTAACTAGAAGTATCGTGAAAATGTCCTTCATTTTTGTCAACTTTTTTCATTCTGACTTAATAAACTTATTGGGGCTAAGATGGATACGACAAGGGAAATAAAGGCAACATTTATTGTGACTTTTTTTAACCTGGCACCCAACAAATACCCCATTACAAAAAAACTAAGCATTTTCCAAAAAAATTAAAACGAGTTAAAACTAGCATACACGCTCTAAAAATGAATTAAAACGAACTGAATTTGAAAACAAAAATTGACAACAAAATTAAAACGACAACTAATGAAAAATCCAAAACTATTATAACCTTGCCGCCATGCTAACTGTACACAAAGTGTCCACCGCTGACCAGAAACAAACCAGTATCACTAACATCGCATTGCATTGAGTGTCTGGTCGCTAAGTGAACACATCCTCCTACAACACATACACACTGTACTGCTACAGAGCTAACTGTTAGCCTGTTAGCACATACACAGTGTACTGCTACAGAGCTAACTGTTAGACTGTTAGCACTGTGCTACTGTGCAGCACTGCTGCTGCTCTGTTGCATGTAACTATCGTCTCCTCCAACCTCGTTTCACAGGATCACTATGAATACCCTAAGGCAGGGATGGCCACATACGGCCTGCACCATCAATTGAAGTGGCCCTCAGTACAACTAAATGCATTTGAGCATGAAATCTTAAAAGTGCAGTGTAAAAATGCACAAAATGACTTCTTGCAATTAATGTTGGTCTGCTGTTCTTGCACTGATAAAAAAGAAATCACAGTAAGTCAGGGGTCTCAAACTCAAATTACCTGGGGGCCGCTGGAGGCAGTATCAAAATGACCAAAAAAATAAATTACAAAAAAAAAGACACAAAATGACAGAAAAAACCAAATTGCTTAAAAAATACACAAAATGACCAAAAAAAGACACAAAATTATTTTAAAAAGACACAGAATTACCAAAAAAGACACAAAAATATTAAAAAAAGACACAAAATGATTTTAAAAAGTCACACAATTACTAAAAAAAAGACACACAATTATTCTAAAAACTCACACAATTACCAAAAAAAGTGATTAAAAGGACCTTCCACACACAACACGGTTCTGCTGTTCTTGCACTGAAAAATAGAAATCACAGTAAGTGGTTATTTTTTATTAGCTTCAAACCTTTTGTATTCCTATTTATACTGTTATACATGCATTTGAGCATGAAATTTGTTAAGTCACTACACTGTTAACATATTTAAAATTGCAGTTTCATCATATCTGGTTAAGTGCCCGCTCCTATATGTGGCCCTGTGGTAGTGTCCATGAAAAACTGTGGCCCCCTCCAGCATTTAAGTTGCCCATCCCTGCTCTAAGACCAAAATCCGTCACAGATCTTTCCATTTGCAGGATCGCACTAAGAAACGTCCTTATGTTGAACAAAACAGACGATGTGATTAAAATAATGCCAAACTACAGTGAGGACAAATATGTGTGGTACCAGCTGCTCCGGTGGAATATGATAACCTGACCCTGTCTGTGCATCACTGTTTACAGTAGTGAAGCCTATTTCATGAAGTGTTTCTGTTATGAGCCAGTCGTTCCTGAGGCTATGGTGTTCCCTGAGCAGCACACAGAGCCATCATCCTCCTTACAGTGTACAGCTCAGCATGTTGCAGCCTGCAGAACATAAGGAAGATCAAATGTCACATATAAAAGTCACAACATGTCTGAGCTGCAGAACGTCCCATAGTGGCCGCTGCTGCTGCGGCGCTCCTGCAGGGCTGAGCTGGGGTCAGGGCCAAACAGCTCCCTGTGAGCTCATGTGATCTGTGTTCATGTTGCGTGCTCTGACAGATGATCGCTGTTTGCACACATACAGCAGAGGTCAGCTGTAATCACACTGACTAATACACTGAATATCTGGAGAATGTAATTGTGATATGTTTTCTTTTCTTTTTGGATTGTGTATTCCACTGACTAATGCAAAAGCGAGTTGAATCACTTAATGGTAGGTTCAAAAAAACAATTATTGTGTTGGAGTTGTTTTGTTTTTCAAATAAAAGACTTAATAAGCTGCATATATCTCCTCGGGCGTGTTGTTCAGAGTTAAAGAGCTCTGATTGCAAAAGCTTATTTGTTGTCTTTTTTCTGCACTTGTAGATGTGTAACAAGAGATTTGTGTGCAGATCTGCAGATAGTTTTGATGTTGAAGGCTCCAAAAATAGCTCATGATGTTGAGTAAAATCTGTAATCAACTTGGAAAATTGTGTTCTGTGTAGGCATACAAATGATCATCTCTTAAATTACCCGTAAATATGCATTTCAAGGTAAGAAAGTAAAGTAATAAAGGATCATTAACTGTAGAAACTGCATTGAGGGGCTACATATAAGAAAAAGATAACATCTCAGTAAGAGATTTCGTTTGATTGTTTTTTTTTTAATCTTCATTTAATCTAAATGAAATATGTTGAGACGCAGGAATTTAATCACTTTACTTGTCTGGGGAAGACAAACAGTGGATGAAACATAAAGTTATAGATATTAATCCTCTGGGGTCTGGGGGGATAACGTGGCTTTTTTTCAAAGCGCCGTAACAAAAAACGAGGTCACGTGGAGCGCTGCTGTCGACTTCACTCCAAAAAACAGACTTGAAACTTTCTCCAGTTTTTTGTTTGATGTTCCGAGGTCATGTAAAACCAAAGATATGATCCTTTTAATTTGATAGGACAAAAATACTTATTCAAGTGTAAAAGTAGGATGGGACGAGGCAGGCGTGGCATTTTGTAAAAATGGAAATATGGGGTCTAATCATCTCACACTGTTCCTATAAATAAACGAACCTGGTCTCACAGGAATCCGTGAAAAAGCCACGGATTCGCTTAACTCAAAATCCGTGGAATAGCCACAGTGTCACTCAAATTTCCGTGAAACTGACACGGATTTCGCTACAATGCAAGTTAATGACAGTCATATCCCGTGGCTATTCCATGGATATTTTTTCCTATTGGTTTGTTCCAAGTCACGTGACTTTCAAGGTCCCGGCGGTCAGAACAAAAAACATGGTGGACAGTTCTCTAATTTTTAGTGAAAAAAATCAATATTTTGACTTAGTTTAGACTTAGTTACTAAATATTCACTCAGTGAATGTACATAATCACTTTGTATGTTGGAATAGCCACGGGATATGACTGTCATTAACTTGCATTGTAGCGAAATCCGTGTCAGTTTCACAGAAATTTTAGTGATTCCGTGGCTATTCCACGGATTTTAAATTAAGCAAATCCGTGGCTATTTCACGGATTCTTGTGAGACCATGTTGAAATAAACATGTGTTTATGGTATTTTTTATGTATAGTTTTATTATATTTGAATTTAACCTTTATATGTTCATATTTGTAACCTATGTTTACATTTTCAGGTCTGAAACAGTTCATTGAGCATATTTGTGGTTTTCATTGTCATAAATAGTAACATGCTATTTCAGATTTCATGATTTTTGTGTATTTTCGGGCTCAATATGTTAATAAAGTGGGTTAAAGTGAAAAAATAATAGTCAGATCATGTTGAAGTTGTGCTGAGAAAATACCAAATACCAAACATGAGAATAGTAAATATTATGTGGTATATAAAGGGCAAATAGGCTCAAACCCCAGAGGGTTAAGTGTAAAGTTCAGTTCTTAATGTTCACTGTCTAGTGCAGGGATGGACAACAGGAGGCCCGGGGGCCACATACGGCCTGCACCCTCACTTGAAGTGGCCCTCAGTACAACTAATGCATTTGAGCATGAAATCTGAAAAGTGCAGTGTAAAAATGCACAAAATGACTTCTTGCAATTAATGTTGGTCTGCTGTTCTTGCACTGATAAAAAAAGAAATCACAGTAAGTGGTTATCTTTTATTTGCTTCAAACCTTTTGTATTCCTATTCATACTGTTAAACATGCATTTGAGCATGAAATATGTTAAGTTACTGCACTGTAAACATATTTAAAATTGCAGTTTCATCATATCTGGTTAAGTGCCCGGTCCTATATGTGGCCCTGTGGTAGTGTCCATGCATTTAAGTTGCCCATCCCTGCTCTAGTGCTAGAAGACTGGTTTTAAAGTGGATAAAACAATGTATTAAAAGAAAAGAGAAAGGAGCACAGAGAGTTTGAGGGAAGAGAGAGCGAGTTGTGAAGTGACTTGCTGCACATCTGTCTAATGGCTGGAACTGTGTGACTCTGTGTAAACGGCTGGATGTGTCTGACAGCTGATTTAAAGGCTGGGCTGTAGTAAATGAAGCAAGGCACTAATGGTCCTCCCTGCCACAGCTTTAATGGACATACCTGCAGAGCACCGGGCACAGAGCAAGAGCCTGCCAACAGGCCGGGCGGGGAGGCAGCGATGGCAGGGACAGAGGACACAATCAAATAACAGAGAAAAAAGTGATTGAGAGGCGCCGATGTGAAGAAAAGAACAGTGGTTTGTCCTGCGGCTGTCGTCCTCTTTGCAGAGTATGCCAACGCATAGAGGGAAGTCCATCACAGGACAAACAGGAGAATAATGTCAAAGATTAGTTTCACTGAGCTCAGCACTTATCTAGTTACCTCACTCTCATTCTGTCTCCCTTCAGTCAGCCCCTCCCCCTCCCCCCCGCTCCCTGATCACCAGTGACCTCTAGGAAAACATTTTCAGCACCCAGGAGGATTTTCCTTTGACAGAAACCATTAATCCTCAGTCAGAAATTTAATTCAAGTCAACTCTCTGAGTCTTACCTTCAGCAGTAGGTGGCTTTCCCGGATGGATTTAATTAATGATTACTAATTAAGGTTTGATTACTCCTAATTGCACGAGCTGGTCTGGTTTTCTTGCAACCACAAAAAGTATTTTCTTTTAGCAGTTACTTTGGAAATGTCTAGTTAAAGCTGTGATCGTAAGGGCAAGGACATCTAGTGCTTGTAGGATTGTATGTACAATTGTATTTTTAATATTTTATGATATTTTTCTATTGCTGTCGAACATTTTATTTATTCTTTTGTATCTTATATATTTTTTTGCTAAGTTTCCTTTTCTACTTGTTTTGTGAAGCTCTTGCAGTCTGAGAAGGGCAACACAACAACAAGTGTTCACACTGCAAAAACCAACTGACAAAAAATAAGAAATAAATAACTAGAATCAAGCGAATACATGCTCGAAATAAGTAAAATTATCTGCCAGTGCAGTAAGTAAACTTTTCTTTGCAAGAATTCTTTAAATAAGTAAAAATATCTTGGCACTGGAAAAACCAATAATGTCTTATAATATATAAAATATATCATATACTTATTTTGAGCAATTGTGGCTTAAAAAAGGCCAACTGTAGTGACATTTAAATAAGCCAGCAATGCTTGAAACGAGCATGTTTTGGTGGTAGAAAATGCTTTTGAAATATCATTCAAACTACATGCAACTAAAACTCTCAATTGGAACCAATATTTTAGGTAACAGCTCACCAAATTCAACGGTTGAATAGCTTAAAAAGCATAAAAAAAGCTGACAATGTAAATCCTAAAAACAAGTCTTTAAACAATAAGATAATTAAATAAGCACATAAAGCTATGGTTAGTAGGCAAATTATACTTAATATAACAATATAGTTAACCCATAAGAACCCATGGTGACACCCTTGTAACAAACACTTTAAATCTTCTAGAATCTAAGAATAAACCCATTTAACACTTCTAACCCATTAATAGGGTGCCCTGTGTTGCATTTAACTTCTTCTGACCATATTTCCTGTCACAATTTTGATATATGTTATGGAGATGCAACAAAAAGGCAAATGGTTATTTATGTTTTTATTATTATTCATTTGTTACATAAAAACAAAACAGAAAAATAATTTGTTGTTAAACAGCATTATTAATGTCACAAGTTTTATATATGTTGTGGAGATGCAAAGAAAAAGTCAAATTTATGTTTCTGTAGGCAGAAAATGTGTCTAGTTTATTTATTTTAAAATAAATAACATAAATACCATAAATACCATAAACGCCCAATGTAACATATATATGTCACATCACAGATCTTTGACATTTAGGAATAGTATTTTTTTAAAACATCATAAATGTGTTCTATGTGGTCCACTTGGTCTGTGGTATATCCCCCATAATGTTCCTTTAAACATATTTTGGTCTGGGTTCTTATGGGTTAAGATACTATATAGATATAAGAAGAAAATACTTGGTAAGCTTCATGTTTTTTGCAGTGCACTGGAAAGTGATAATTCTGCACATCACGTTTGACAGGTCTAAGCTGCAGGCTAGCTGGCTACAGCTCCATTTCCATCCTTGGTTTCGTCTGTGTAGAATTTGCTAATGATGCCCAGTGTTTGTTTGTCTCCAGCTTTGTTTTGTAGCCCAAAGTCCAACATTCAAAGGATTCTGTGGACGTTCTACTTCCGCTTTTATGCCTCTGAGGCCCGTTGGACTGTTTAGATGGCTTTTGCTAATTACAATTCAACTGCTGTCTCCCTGCCTGTCTGCTTGGCTTGTGCTCAGCTGCGTTCATGTATGAGTTGTTTATGTGCATGTGATTGTGTGTGCACGCCACCATGCCCTCACAGGACCCTGACCCTCCTCAGACACTCCCATCATTCAAGTTCATTTGCAGGCAGCAGCCAGTGACTTTCCTGATGGGAAGTTGTGAATTCATGAGATATATGACACGGAGCACTATCACTGCACTCTTCCAGCAGTGAAATAACTTTCAATGAAGTTCCCCTCAAGGTAACTTACCCTCACAATGTCAAGATCAAAGTTATTAAAAATGAACAGGAATAAACAGGGGGCACTGTAAGAAAATAAAGCCCTTTATGTTTAGCGTTTTTGCACATGTGGAATTCTAAAAAAAAAAAAAAAAAATGTAAATCCTGTGTCCTTTATGAAACCAATTTTTTTTTAAAGTTATGTTCACATGTTAACTTCCATTTTGGTGCCTTAACACTTTTTTTTTAATCAGCAACCATCCCAATTTTTCACGTGTTCATAAGTTTTTATAACATGTCATACAAACTGTTGGGGGTTGGGGGAGGTTATGTGTAAAGTTAGATGCTCCTTTGTTTGGCTGCTTCTAATTTCATGGCAATCAGGGGCCATGTCCCTGTTGGCCAAGAGGTCCCCCTATTGGTGAATGTGCAAGGATGACAAGGTCCACTGTTTGATAGGTTTTTAAGTGCACACACACACACACACACAAAAAAAAGGGATACCGACTCATTTTTATATTTCTAATTCCCACGGACAAATGTCATTACTTCCCTCTTTTACATTTACTTTTTACATTTTACATCTTCTATAGAGTGAACGATTACAGAAGCAAGAACAAGGACTTTGGATTAATGAGGGAAGAGAATCTAAAGCTGTGGTGTTATTTAAATATCCATTTTGCCTTGCTGAGACGTATTAAAGCCTTTGAAAAGGTTTGCTACCTCCATATTTCCCATGTGGTGTCAGAGTGCTTGCTCATGTGTGAACACAGGGTGTGTGCGATGTGTGTTATTCTCTGTCAGTGTGGTTGTAGTGTGCTGACAAAGTTAGCAGCCATAAATAATGCATTCAGCCATCTTGACTAATTAATGTGCAAAATGCTCCTCTCCTTGCTACCTTTAGAACTGCTGTATGTTAACACAGTTCAGATTCCGCTCAAGAGTTAAGGCTTTACTCATAAAACCCTTTTTAACAAAGACCCAAGGTAAATAAACAGTCAGCCTGTCACACTGACTGCTGGCGGCTCAGCAGGCCTGCAGATGGAAATGGGAGAAAATAAGAATTATTTCTGTAGAAGGGTACTCAAAGCACATCATTGGCCTTGTTATATTGAGTTAAGAAGAGGATCTGTCCCAGGCTTTCAACCATCCACAATTGGTGTCCTGCACTCGCTGAATATATTCATTCCCTTAGTCTTCGTTGGTATTTATTTTCACCTAACACTTCAGCCCCTCATTGAGCCAGACTCCGCTCCGCTCTGCAGAGACTGACAGGGGAAGAGGAAGGAGATGAGAAGTGGGAGGTTTCTGAAGTGCGACTGTCATTAGCAGCAACACAGGGAACAAGGGAACAAGTCATCTCAGAAATCTCAGAATTGCTGTACTGCCTACGACACAGGACATTTTTGTCATATTCACATGTAACCCTGTCCTCTACAAATTAAGTTTAGACAGTGCGAGATTGTTTACCGACACTGTAGTGACAATCGTTATTGCCATCTGCGTTTAAAAGGCATCACTTTATTTTTGAGTAAATTTAGTGTTATATTTATGCAGCATGGAGGTGAGAAGGGCGATAAATATCAGTAGGGCTGTTTCCACTACCGGGTAATACCCGGGCAATACCCGGAATGAGGCGGGTCTCACTAATTTAAATACGAACAATCCGGAGACGGCTTTTGTCAGGACTTTTTTAGTCCCTGTAGAAGAGCAGGGTCTTTTTTCTCCCCTGAAAACAGCCTGGTTGCTGATTGGATAGATCGCTAAGCAGGATGTGACGTAGTACTCTACATTTCAAGAACACGCACCATTTGTAAAAGTCGATTACAGTGTTCCCAACTTAGCGACTATGTTGCTAAATTTAGTGACTTTTCAGCCCCCCTTAGCGACTGTTTTTCAAGAAATGACTGGAGACAAATCCAGCGACTCCTTCTTACTCTTCTTAACGAGCCGCTAACGAGCCGGAGACCGGCTGGTTAAGAAGAGCCGCTGTTAGCGGCAGTTAGCTACAGTTAGCTCTGTAGCAGTACAGTGTGTATGTGCTGCTGCTGCAGGAGGTGTTCACTTAGCGATCTCCAGACACTCTGTGCACAGTTAGCGATGCCGTTAATTTACAATCACTATGTTTATGATCAGGGAGACTCTGTGCATAATTAGCCATGCTGCTTGCAGCTGCTGACATTGTGCACAGTTAGCGATGGTGAAAACCATACGTCACCTCCAGAGTCTCTAAATCCCTCTGGGGGCTAACTTGTAGTCGAAACACGCAGAGTGAGCGGACTTTTGAGAGGGTGTGGCCTGAGACTTTCCCAGTGGACACTTTCCCTCCCTAGCCGAAACATGGCTAGTATGTATGACTATCAAATCAGTTTGGGAATGTTTCGGGAAAGATCTGGGTTTGGTTAAATGTCACAAGTCCCTGCAGACTTTTTCTCGTTTATACTAAACCAACATTTTTTTCCATAACTCCAAAAATATATAATTCCTTCTTATTTTTTTAATGTAATGATGCAAAATGTAAATATTTCATTAAAAGGACGGGTTAGTGCATAAAACATCACAGTAAATGTATAGTTTAGTCAGCCAAGTCATGTGGAATAGATTATTATATAAATATAGATTAAATATGTGTTGATGTTTGGTGTCTGGGCACATCCTCATCACTACCCCCGAGGTAACACTGAGCTCAGCACAGCAGGGAGTGGGAAGTGATGATAATAACTCCTTCCTGGAGTCCTGACGTCAACCCCCTCCAACACCTACTGCACTCTGAGCTGAACTGGAGCAGCAACTATGAGCCGGGCTTATTACCTATCAGCATCCAAGCTCACTCACAGTGACAGTTTGAAATGAGTAGCGTTTTGTTCAAGAAGAAGCACATAAACAGACACTGGCGATGGCATTAACATATGATACTATTATAGGCTTTTCCAGCTCTTCAGAGTTATTATTTGGGCTCTCTTTCAGCGAGTATCTGCATTGTCAAAACTTTTTAATTTTCTGCCTGCTGTCAACACAATGTTCTCAATAACCTGCAGCAGCCTCTCTCCTCTGGGAGGGCATGTGTTGAAGCTCGACAGCTATCCAGACGTGGAATCTTACTAAGTATAAGTATATACACTGTAAAAAAAAAACAGCAGCTGTGGTTGCCAAAACTTTACTGTAATAAATACGGTGCAACTTTTTCTAATATTACGGTAAAATTATATTAGCACTGTTGATTTCACGTTTAAGATTGTCATTTTATTCCACATTGTACAGTAAAAAATAAAACGTTTTTCCATCAAAAGAAATGCTGCTCTGCCATATAATTGACAACGAAATACTACTAAATGCCGCATAAATGAAAGATTTTAGCATTAAATATTACAGTATATTTTTGTTAGAGATATGGTGTTTAGTACATTTAACAGTTAGAAAAAGTATTTTTACAAAAAAAAAATACAAAAATTACAGTGATTGTATATATATTGCAGTATATCTTGTTACAAACACGCTGCCAGTGTATTTTATAGTGGATTAATGTTTGTTTGTTTTAATTGTAAAAAGATATTGGCACTGTTAATTTCACGCTTAAGATTGCCACTTTATTCAATTTTTTACTGTATAAATGAAAGGTTTTTCCATCAAAAGAAACGCTGTTTTGTCATATCATTGATAATAAAATACTTTATAAATGAAAACACATGAATTAAAGATTTTACCATTAAATATTACAGTATATATATTTTTTAGAGATATGGTATTTTGTACATTTAATAGTGAGAAAAAGTATTTTTACCAATAAATAAATGCATAAATTACAGTGATAGCTTGTATATATATTACATCAAATACTATTACAGTGTATTTTACAGTGTAGTAATGTAATAAAAAAAAAAAAAACTGTAAAAAATACTGTTTTGGCTGATATATACATTTACAGTGTTTCATTGTTACTGAAATTTAATTTAATTTTATTGTCATTTTACAGTATTTTTTCACTGTAAAATCTACAGACATTTTTTACAGTGTACTTCATGTAAGTATTGTGTTTAGGTAGTAATCTGATGTACTTTTACTCAAGATTCATATTTCATGTTGCTTTACACAACTCCACTGCCTCTCAGAGATAAATACTTTTTATTTCATTTTATTTTATAAGTTTCTTTTCCTCAGTATCGTAACATCATGGTGATAGGCTAAATATTTGTTGTGCCCCAATCCCTGCCATAAACACAAGCGCAAGCACACACACACACACACACACACGCTGGGACATACACACACACAGCCACTTGAGAGGAGGTTAGTTAGTATGACTTAAAAACATGAGCTTTTTCAGCATAAAAAATACAATTTGTTACATGTCCATTGTTTTATTAAGTTGATAACTTATTTCAAGAAGTTGATCAAAATTAAAAATGAAGAAAGATGTCTTAACTCAGAAATATATGGATTTCTGCCTTCACTTAACAAGGAAAAGTATTAAGGTAATGAAACTTAATATTGTATTACAATATGTCTGACTTGAGTGAAATAAATTACTTATAATCAATAAAATTGAGGTAACAATTTGGATTTTTTTTTAGTAGAAAGAAAGTAAAATAAAGGAGTTATAGCAACTTAAATAGAGTAATTTGACAACTTATTAACACTAAAACTTTGATATAAAAATTGAGTTGGTTCAACTCATTATGAAGCTTGTAGAGGACAAAACAAATCATGTTGGTTGTAACTAGACTAATTGAGTTAGTGCAGCCATAAAAGTCTCATGGGAAATACTCAAGAATGTCTTAGTTGGAATTACTTAAAAAGATAAATGCAAATTGTTACAACATTTTTTTTTTTAAGTTGAGCCAGTGTAATTTTTTTAGAGTGGGCCAGAATGCTCCAGAACTGTGTTCTGGCACCTCAGTTAAATTAATAAATAAAAAGATTTATTCACATCAACAATCGTGTGATGCCGTTTAAAAATATATATATCAAGGTGACTGGACAGATTATAATTTTCACCTCTTATACCAGCCACTCACAGTTACCTTACCGACCCGCCCCAGAATATTCCAATCACTAAAACAGGGGCCTGTGGTAATTCTGGACAGCTGCTTTTTCCAGTAAAAACTCTATCTCTACTATCTCCATGGGTTGATTATAAATGTTTGTGATAAACTGAAGGATGAATGTTCCTTTGTATGTTGAGCAAATAAACCCCCTTCTTAATCCAAATAAAATCTTTAAAAACCTTTCCGGATCAGCTGGAAAAGTAATCTTCACAAAGATATTACAATGAACAAAAACTTAAACAACAGTAAAATGCAACACACTGTGGTAATATTAATCCAAAAACATAATTTATGTATCTCTGATAGGGAACGTTTTACAGTAACTCCTTTTACTTTTCTTAATTCAAGTACATTTTAGTGGCAATACTTACACACTCTTCCTTAAGTCAAGTGTTGGGAAAGTCAATTCCTACACAAATTGGCATTTATGACGGATGAACGGATGGAAAGGAGCATAAATGTCCTGAAATGACTGTAGTATGGAAGCAGAATGCAGAGAGCACTTAGAGCAGTTTATCCCGGCCAAACAGATCGTTAGTCCTCCCAGGGGGAAGCCAAAAACTTCAGAGCAGCGATGGACCATATTTATCGGTGCCAGTTGGAGCATCCCATTAAAACATGTTGCCAGGGGACTTGGAACACTCAACAGTTGTCTTTAATATAAAGCTGAAAACCCTAATGTGTTCCAGTTAAAGTCATGTTATTATGTTTTATATATGCATTACTGGAATAACTTTTTGTGTTAAAATTGTTACAAGAAAACGAGTGGAAATAATTGGATCAATTAAATAAGCTTTTGAAATAGCTGTTTATATTTAAACTACTTTGCAAATGAAAGTGAAAAACTGTGTAAGCGAAACATGAATAAGGCCTCCTATCTAACTGTTATCTCTTAATTTAAATACATAAAATATACAAACAAGACCACTTAGGGCGCTTTCACAACAAAAACTTTAATCTGTTTCAATCGAACTCTGGTATGGTTAAATCCTTGTTACGGTTTGTTTAGTCACTTATGAACACTCCACAAGAACACTCTGCCATACTCTTGTGGGGACCAAAACAACTGGTGCCAGACCACTTGTGAGAGGGGGTCTCGGTAGCCTGGGTATACCCATGCTGTCTTGAGCGCTTGATTTAGTTTCAAACTGCAAGTGGTGTCCATGACCGATTCTTAGCCCCTACTTTTGGTATCCAATCACAGAACGGGGACTATTGGACAGAAAGCTTGTAGTTTGCTTACGAATCCAACATGGCTGCAGCAGACGCCAAGCTCTCTTTGGATCTACCTGTAGACAGTGTTCTAGATAGATTAGAGCGAAAGTTTATTTTAAAAGAATATTTTCGCTTTACACTCCTTTATCAATAAAAAGGATGTTTTAGCCTTGCTTCCGACAGGACTTGGCCAAAGCCTAATCTACCAACTAGCCCCGCTACCGCTTGCCTCTGTAACGCCAGTGATCTGGCTACGAGCCGGGGGACAGCGGAGCCCCAAGAGACCCCCAGCAGCTCGTCTATTGACCATAAAATCAGTGGATGTGTGTGGCTGAATGACATGAGGGGGAATAAGGCGTAAAAATAAATAATCTTGCAGAAAGCGAGAACTGGAGAAGCAAAGCAAAGCAAGCAACACTCTCTCACAAACACATACACACATACACACACACACACACACACACACACACACACACACCCGGTAGACTGTGAGCAGCCAGAGTCAGAACATGCTGCAGAAAAATGTTGCAGAAGCAGAATTGAGCATTTTAGTCTAAAAGTAGAGATGGTCTAGTCTGGCTATGTAAACATAAATTTCTGTCGCTCTACATATGTCATCTGGTATAACTGATAAGATTGGCTAAGAGCTACATACAGAAGCTTTTGATAGACATTCGTAGCGGCCAATAAACGGCTCTGGACAATCGTAAACCACGCCTCCTCTACAGAGAAATGATTAGGTGGTGTCCAGACTAGATCTCATTTGTGATATAGTTTGGTGTTAGCCAGGCTAGGGTGTTGGTCCGTTTTCAAATGAACTCTAGTGTGGTTTGATTACACAGTGAACATAATCCGACCCAATTACAGGACATGAACCAAAACGCAGTGGATTGTGGGCGAGCTGTGAGATGTTCACAGAGAGACAGATGCAACAGGACTGACTTAAAGTTGAAGTTCAATGTTTGATTTACATCTGGGCTGAGGAATACATAGAGGAGATGCTGGATAAAGTCCACAAAAACAATTACTTTTATGAAATAATTTAAGAACAACTGGAGGAGGAAGGAGTTGTGCAGTGCAGAGAGCTGTAAAAAAAAAACCCAGCAATATTTCATGGTGCGTTTGTTTTGTTTACTTCTGTATTTACACAAAGCCGACTTTCCAACCAATTACAAATAATACTTGCAAGGTGGCTTTTAAAGTTGTAATAAAATATTTTTTACCTCTTTCCATGAAATGGTTGTGACAATATGATTTATTATTGACAGATAAAGTTTACATCTTCTCAGAACTTTATTAATCAATCCCTTCCAAACATATCACAATGAAAATGAATCCACAATTAACAGAGGCTTGTGTCTGAAAACAAAATTATTCCAACTTTATGGGCGACCGTGAATATTTCCAGCCCTCTGCCTTCTGCAAATCTTTTTTTAATGCACTGTGAAAGGAAACCAGACTAAATATGAAACCAACCACAAGTATCACTGTCACTCTGATTTAGATTAACCAACAAGACGTGGGTTGTGAAAGCGCCCTAAATCATATTCAGTGTTCAGTTTCTTTCATTTTATTCAAAATGAGCTTATATTTTAAGTGTACAAGCACAAACGAATAAACCAAAACACATAAAGGTTGCAGAAAACGTGAGCGTGCCATTGGCCAAACTTTAATCTTGGATCTTGGTCTGACGCCTCTGACAGGAGGTGTCTTGTCTTGTTTTATGTTCATCAGGGATGAGAGAGACACATCACAGGAACATGAAACACAGTGAATGTGCAATCGTCTGTTAGGCCGAGCACTGCTCAGTGTGATCTTATTTTTTTGTTTGTTGTTTGGCTCAGATGTATCAGCACTTTTGTGAGCCGTAGTTGCAGTGTCAAATATTTCCATGCTCCCCCGGACGTCATTATTTTTCTGACTGCTGAGCTCCTCAGAAAGTCCAGAGCTGGAAAGCATGTGGCACAATGACAACCAACATTTTTAAACATGAGTAATGTTACAAACGACAGTTTTATTTTTTAGCCACTATTAGAACCACCTGAATGATTTAAAAAAAAATACATCTAATTCACTGTTATTTTGATCTGTTGTGAATATATGCCCTGTGGGAAACAGGACCAGCGATATTGTATAAAAAAAAAACAGTAACACTTTACAATAACATTTAAGTGATTATAGATTGTTTATAAACCAATTATTAACCATTTACATACATATTTAATCGTTAAATGTTTTAAACCAATTTCTTCAAGGTATAGGAATGATTTCAAAATCATTAACATACTTAATATGGTGTTAAAAATGTTAAAATGAGTGCAAAACTATTAATAAACTAATAATTATAATGTCATTGTTTGTTAATGGTAAAGTAACTATCAACTGACATCAATATACAATCTATTTGGCATTTATGAATTATAGTTCAACATTAATACATTTTCTGTTTACCATTATAAATTGCCTATATACGGTTTATAAATGATGATTAAACGTTAAGAAACTATCTGTTTACCATTTATAAATGATGGCTATTGTTGTGTTACCAAAAAAACGTGCTAATTTAACTACTTATAAGATTGTAAGTTTGATGCTTTCCATGGTTTTATTGTGTTTCTGTTTCTTTCCCTTTTTCTTCAATTAGATACACAATGTCCTGAGTACAAACAGATCCCTTTATGATAGCACAAAGTGGGGCCAGCCCACATAACTCTTCCCTTCTCCTACTTTTTGCAGTGGAATTGATGAAATTATTTCACTTTGTCAATGTAGCAATAAGATTTGTATTGACAGGACCTCTCAGTCCAGAGTAGCAGTGCTTGCCCCGCTATTCAAAAATCAATACCTGGCAGCAGGATAATCACCGAGCTGCAGTCCGCTGCCAAAAAGCTGAGAGCTGGTGGCTTTTCTTATTGCAACCAACTGTCTGAGGATAGAAGTGTTTCCTGTGAGTGCAGGCCATCCATTTGTATATATTAAACCTCTGTACAGCAGTGCATGGTGTGTTTTCTTAAGTCTAAATAACATCTTGATACCTGGAACTCTTCTTACTGTGCCTGGCAACACTGGGAATCTGCATCGCTTACACAACTAAATATGTATTACACTGAAACTGAAGTCATTTTTAAAAGGTTTTTTGGGATAATTATGCTTGAGTGTTCTGTAGCCTGCTGCTCACACATGCTGCTCTCCAGGAAATCAAGGGCATTTTCTTTTCCTTTTCTTTTTCCTCTTCTTTTTTGTTTAAACAGCTGAAAAACACAGCTTTGTCTTTAGTTTCAAGTTTTAAGAAGTGGTGTGATGTCCTCATAGTGCAGTGAAAAGTTGTATTGGGGAGTTTGTGTTGGACATACAGAGCATGAGGGCCCCGTTCCAAGTAGATGGTTCAACAACTTCTGAGTCTATCCATGAACTCTGAATTGATTTACCCTCAGATGGGAAGCTCTGAGTTTCTGGGTCCAGAAAAGCTGAGTTCAGTCAACTCAGAGGAGGTTCACTCTGAGTTACCCGCATGCAACCAGCAGCATTAATAGAGCCATGATATTACGATTCACCATGGCAACAGGTAAAACAAATGGTTGAATTGTAAATCTTCACGTGAACGTACAGTGAGTTAGGACACATTATTATTAGAAATAAAAGCAACACGGTTGCAGCTGCAAAGGAGAAGAATTAAATTTAATCGGAGTAACGAGTATAATACCTTCTATACCTTGATTGTTCCCCTTTGTTCCCCTGTAAGTCGCTTTGGATAAAAGCGTCTGCTAAATGACTAAATGTAAATGTATAATATTACAGGTGAAAACTGGCGAAATGGTATTGTACCTAAATTGTATTCATTTAGTTGTAATCCTGCCGGCGAAAGATGGACGTGGATCAGCTGAAAATGAAATATAAGAAGGTAGGACTGAGGTGTATAAGGCTCAAGGCTTATTTCATTTTATTCATAATTTAAGTAAATATTATTCAGTGGCTTTTTCAATGTGCAGTAGATGGTTCAATGCCAGGGTCACTTTCCTTTTCACTCTGCAAACTATAGCTTCTCTTATATGCTCTGCATTGCCAATATTATAAAAGAAAACAACATAAAGAATGTGCTCTGACGTGTGAGCATGTCCATGTGTGTTATGTTGCAGATGTCAGGCTGGAGAATGTTTTTGAGATAAATTATGGATTGTGAGGGAAAACAGTAACGTTCCATAAGGAAACTATCAGGGTAACAAGCACATTAATTCGGGGTCTCAGATCCTCTCCCGACGTTAGGCTGTGTGTCAGGATTGTCATTCTGACATAGCCTGGGTATACCCATACTGCCTTGCGCGCTCAATTTCATTTCCAACCTGCAGGCGGTCTGGCAACAACGGCCGTTTCTTAGCCCTGTTTTAGGGATCCAATCACAGAACGGGGAGGGACGGCAAGACGATGATGCGTACTACTCGACAGACGGAAGCTTTTAGTTTTGTAGTTTTCTTACAGATCCAACATGGCTGCAGCAGACGCGAAACTCTCTTTAGCTGTAGACGGCGTTTGAAATAGTTTAGAGCGAACGTTGATTTTAAAAGAAGAACAACGTTTGACTCTAAACTCCTGTTTCACCACGAAAAAGTATATTTTAGCCTTGCTTCCGACAGGATTTGGCCAAAGCTTAATCTACCAACTAGCCCCGCTACCGCTCACTGCTGTAACGCCGGTGATCTCGCTTCGAGCCGGGGGACAGCGGAGCCCCCAGAGACCCGCAGAAGCTCGTCTATTAACCATAAAATCAGTGGATGTGTGTGACTGAATGACATGAGGGAGAAATAAGGGGTAAAAATAAATAATCTTGCAGAAAGTGAGAACTGGAGAAGCAAAGCAGCAAGCAACACTCTCACAGACACAGACACACACACACACACACACACTGACACACCAACACACCCGGTAGACTGTGAGCTGAAACTACAGAGCAGCCAGAGTCAGAACATGCTGCAGAAAAACGTTGCAGAAGCAGAATTGAGCATTTTAGTCTCAAAGTAGAGATGGACTAGTCTGGATATGTAAACATCAATTTCTGTCACCCTTCATATGTAGAAATCTTGTCAAGTGAAATTATCTGTCCATGCAGCAAGATCATTTCCCTCAGATGTAGTGTTTTTATCTTGTTTTTAGACTTTTTTGCAGTGCTGTTATAGTGTGACCCATCCACCTCTCCTCCTGCCTACTCTAAGAGTGACTTTTCATGCTTTTCCTTACTTTCCCTTTCGTGTTCACACTCTATCCTCACTTGTGCCTTGGCTTCATTCATTGTTGTCAGGGCCACTAGAATGCGCTACCAACAACACATGTTAAATAACAGTCCATTGAGTGGCTTGGAAAATTGAGCGGGCCCTATACTCGCCCGAATTTGATAAGTGCTGCTAAACACGCATTCAGTAGTCTGATAATGAACAAATTGTCTGGAACAAATGCAGAAGGTCAGAACTATAAAAAGAAAGCATGAAGACCAGGTTTAACTAAATACTTTGTCACATCCAGATCATTAAAGCCAGTGTCTTATGGACTTTTCTTGTACAAAGTTATGTCGACATGTGCTTCTGATCCAAAATGCTTTGTGTATATCATGCATTTACATGCATTATTACATGCATTTCGTTCCTTATATAACCGATGGAATGCTGTTTGTTTTATTACACACTTTTGCTGGTGAGTTGCTTTGTTTCCTGGCGTGTTACTGCTGCAATGTAGAATAGTGCTAAATATGTAATAGTGTTAACCCTGAGCAGTACATGTGAGCTTGTACATCTTTGTGTTTGTGCACAAGACACAACAAGACAGAGGTCCACTCAGAAAAACAATGCTCAGTCGAGTTTCTATAACCATTAAGCATTAAAACCGCAACTATTACACTGCAGACAATCAACTGCAATGTTATACAAGACCTCAATCAACAGAATCTAAGTGTTCTTGAAGGCCGTAGTTAGAACAACACTGCTCTCCTTTGTGCAGTGTTTTCTATTTTCTGGTCCCTCTGTGTAATCCTGTTTGTCTTTTCTAAACAACCACTGAGACACCAGATACATAAGTAACACTTGAACAAATACAACTGACAAATACAGCTGTTGTGTTACAGAATAACTCAAGGCAAGCCACTGAAAGGCCTGTCCAGCCCTTCCAACTCAGCTCCCCCAAACATTTCATTAGATGAACGATTCCCTTGCACCACTTTAGAGGAGCAGTTTGTAGCACCTGGCCAAGGTGAGAGCAGGCTCTGGATTTATAGTGGAATGCGCATAACCTCAAGGTGAACTAGCTAGTAATGACACTATCTCAGCGCTCAGAGTCCCTCTCCTTCATCTTCACACTGCCTATAAAACCAAGATGTGTCCAGAATCAAGGATCCTGCCTGCTCCTGCCACTGTTTCCTGCCAACATTTTCCATCTGAATAAGGCTCGTTCTTTCTCAGACATGTTGAAGGGCCTGTGATGTTGTTGAATCGCTCTATGAGACTTTCTACGTCCCTTACTGCTGACTTTAAATCTCACAGGGGAGAGGCAAGCCTGGAGCACTTGGGACGTAATGAGGGAGAGTTATTGATAGGACAGAATCACATAAAGTGGACAGATGACTGGTCATCAAAAGTCCGCTGAAAGATAAAGGCGAACATAAAATAGATTTTGTGGATTATAGGACACAAGCTTTAAAGTTGTTTGTAAAGTTGTGTGTGTGTGTGTGTGTGTGTGTAGAAACATGTAGCTGTGTGTGTTCATGCATTTTTGCCTATTTTGTGTGATCATATAAATAAGTTGTGTTATGTAGATTTTAAAGGTAAAGATGTTATATCACAGTCATCAATCACCTTGTCCTTTTTTACCTAAACTATAATAGAGCTATACAGGAGCATATTCTAATAAACATCTCAAAGTTAACTCACTGCATTTCATTCTCTAATGGCCTTTTCTCAGATCAGCAGTGTTCTCAGGAGAGCTGCTTTCATCTCTGTATACATGCAGTGCATGCTGTATGGGAACACGCTGAAAGCCTTTCAAGGTTTCCTCCAAAACCCCATGTTTAGTATGATACCATCACCTCCGACAGGCTTGAAAAGTGGCTTTTAGTTTTGCCTCTTTTCTTTAGAATAAGCACAAAGTAGTCAGCTTGGATTCACAGCAGTTAAAACAGACTTTAGACTCTTATGCCAGTCCAATGTCCACCTCGAGTTATAGCTCAATTTTTTAAAAAAAGGATAAAGAAGCCACCAAATTGTCTACACTGCCAAAAAGGTGTGTCTAAAAACAAGATAAAAACACTAAATCTGAGGGAAATGATCTTGCTGCATGGACAGATAATTTCACTTGACAAGATTTCTACATATGTAGAGTGACAGAAATTGATGTTTACATATCCATACTAGCCCATCTCTATTTTGAGACTAAAATGCTCAATTCTGCTTCTGCAACGTTTTTCTGCAGCATGTTCTGGCTTTGGCTGCTCTGTAGTTTCAGCTCACAGTCTACCGGGTGTGTTGGTGTGTCAGTGTGTGTGTGTGTGTGTGTGTGTGTGTGTGTGTATGTGTATGTGTGTGTGTGTGTGTCTGTGAGAGAGTGTTACTCTTAAAACAAGATAAACTATGTAATACTTATAAATATAAAGTTTTTTTTAAGAAACAAATAATTGTCAGGTCACTCTGCTCGGGCCAGTTCATCGCTGCTTGCAGCTTTAATTTATTTTGTTTTAAGAGTTAATTTCTTATTTTTAGCGTTCAACATGCTTATTTCAAGATTTAATAATCTTAATTTAAGAAATCTTGTCAAGTGAAATTATCTGTCCATGCAGCAAGATCATTTCCCTCAGATTTAGTGTTTTATCTTGTTTTTAGACAAACCTTTTTTGCAGTGTAAACCATTCCAGAACATCACAATGCACTTTTACTTTCAAACATCATGCATGTTTAGCAAATCCCACACATTTTTTTACGATAACATGCCAACAAATTTTCCCAGAATGGTTATTTTATCATGTGCTTTTGTCACTTATGACCAACATGAGGAAACATTAAGGCAAATCTGACTACTAATCTGTTTCAAAAGGAGGATGTATATTAAGCCATATGCACAAAGGTTTGGTGTATAGTTTTTCAAACTAGGCTGTAAATAATCAAGGTAAAGGATGGAGAATTTTCCTCAATGATAAATCAGCTGACCCCTGAAATGTTACAGATGCCAGGCTCTGTATTCTAGTTGCAGCCTGCTTTATCCAGCATGATATATGATGACTATGTGGAACACTATGGACTACAAAAGGGCAAAATAAACAACACAACATGTAAATTTCTTAAAGCTTGACACAAGCTGTCAGTGAAGTGATAATACTTGAACTACAAGAATTCATAAACACATCACCCCCTCCTTGCTATGTTTAATTAGCACAGTTAGGATAAAATGCCTTATAAATACTGCTTCACTTCTGTGAAAAGTCTACTTTTACTGCCTGCCTGTCAGTGGTCTTTGCTCTCTGACTACCTCTGTGAACACTGCAGGAGGCAGCCAGGCATCTGCTGGTAAACACCAAATGTTTGATATGATCAGAGTGGCTTTTATCTTTCAGTGAGTCCATCGCTGTGGTGAGATTACATTTAGAATCACTTCACATTGCGAGATAATCTGTGCAGGCCATCAGTCCAGACCCAGATCTAGATCAGGGGTCTCCCTCTTAGATGTCATGACGTCCAAATATGCTGTTAATTGGGCTGATAAGCCTCTGGACTGCCCTCCCTAACCTCACACACATTAGACACACTTGCAGTTGTTTTTGCACCAAACCGTGCAGTGCAAAAAACAACTGACAAAAAATGAGAAATAAATAACTAGAATTAAGCAAATACATGGTTGAAACAAGTAAAATTATCTGCCAGTGCAGTACATTTTTCTCTGTAAGAATTCTTTAAGTAAGTAAAAATATCTCGGCACTGGAAAAACAATGATGTCTTGAAATAAATCCAAATATACTTATTTTGAGCAATTAAGGCTTGAAAAGCCAAACTGTAGTAACATTAAAATAAGCCAGCAATACTTGAAACTAGCACATATTTTTTCTCATTTCAGTATCTGGGTAGATACTGGTGGTAGAAAATGCTTTTGAAATAGCATTTAAACTACATGCAACTAAAACTCTCAATTGCAACCAATATTTTTGGGAACAACTCACCATATTCAACAGTTGAATAGATTGAAAAGCATGAAAAAATTCACAATGTCAATCCTATAAAGAAGTCTTTACACAAGACTGAAATCCCCGTGAAGAGGTTATTCACTCAGTTTTGTTACAAAATTACTTTTTTTTTTTTAGGTTTTACTAACTATACAAGACAAAAAAGACACATGCTCTCAAAATAAACACATGAAGCTATGGTCAGTACACTCAAAAAAATGTTTTGTTGAATGAACATAATTTTATTATGACAAGTGGTTGCACAAAATAATTTTATCTGAATCTAGATTTTTTTTTATTATGTTGACTGGACTTATACATTTTAAGTAAATTTAAAAAATATATTATGTAATCCTTTCTCAATTATTTTGAGTTCATTTTACTCAAATGTTCTTAGTAAATCCAGTTAAACCCACTTTAAATGAACTTAAATAAATTGTGTATGTTTTTATTAAA
This sequence comes from Centropristis striata, assembly GCF_030273125.1. Lineage (NCBI taxonomy): Eukaryota > Metazoa > Chordata > Actinopteri > Perciformes > Serranidae > Centropristis > Centropristis striata. The sequence continues at coordinate 29,150,458 of NC_081536.1, read as the reverse complement.
TATATTGTACTCTTTCAAATCAATTAAAATGTTTATATTGTACCTTTTTTTAATAAGATGATTCTAATTAAATATTTTTAGCTATCATACATGACAGAGAACCACAAGATGTGTAGACCAGTAGTTCTCAACCTATTTGAGTCGCGACCCCCAATTTAACATGCATGTTGTCCGTGACCCCCACTCACTGAACAGAATCTCACAGGCACAGTTCAGATGACCCAAAAAACAAAATGACCACAAAATGACTAAAAAGACAAAAAATGACCAAAAAAATACACAAAATGACCAAAAAAGACACAAGATGACCAAAACAAGACACAACATGACGCAGAAAAGAAACAAAATGACCAAAAAAAGAAAAAATGACTAAAGGAAGACACAAAATGACAAAAAAGACACAAAATGACTAAGAAAAGACACAAAATGACCAAAAAAGGAAACAAAATGACCAAAAAAGACACAAATTGACCACAAAATGACCAAAAAAAGACACAAAATGACCCAAAAAACCCTGAAATTACCAAAAAAAGACACGAAATGACCAAAAAGACTAAAACACATGAACACTTTAACACACAGTGAAGTCAGAACTGACTTCCAAAATGATTTGGCGACCCCCAGAAATCATCTCGCGACCCCAATTGGGGTCCCGACCCCAAGCTTGAGAATAGCTGGTGTAGACCACCAACTTTAATATGATACAAACAATACAACACAAGAAAGCAGAAACACACTGCTCAGATTCTGTCAGCCAGAATCATAAGGATGGAATGAACAGATTTTTTTGAAATTTGGATCAATTTAATTTTTTCGAGCTACATTTAATTAAATAAAATAAGATTGTCATAATTCTGACAATATATGATGAAATTACATGTATTTTATAAGTGGAGTTAAATAACACATCATTTCTATTAAAATATGCTTAAATAATATATGTAACATTTACTAAGGGTCAAAATCACTTTTTTCAGTGGGTGAATTATCCTCAAAACAAGATAATTAAGATACTATTGCTAGATATAAGAAGAAAATACTTGGTGAGCTTCATGTTTTTTTGCTGTGTGCTATTTGTGTGCTACAGATATCAGGAAGCATTAACATCTGACACATCATGCACATGCAACCAAACAGAATAACAAGAGGCTTGCTAAGAAGATGAGACTTAATGTGTTTGTGGAATGGGAACTAACTAATCAGCTTTAGGGGTGCACTTATTGGAGCATTGGAAACTAATCAAAGTGAAGAATGGGGCTATTCAAGTTCAGGAGCAAAGCATTCAGTCTCCCTGAGAGGACAAAAGAAGACATATTAAAGAATTAGAGTTACAGCAACAACAGACAGCCACACCCCCTTCTTTCTGTTGTTTTATTTACAGCTGAGCCTAATTGTTGTCACTGTAATGCCATTTGCTCAATGAAACATCTAATACATAGACCTGTCTGTAAATTCATTACAGCACCAATTCAATTTACAACCTGGACACAAAAACAAAATTATGCATGATGTGAATTATTTATAACCTCACTACAAGTCCACCTCTGATGTAACCCCAGGACTCAGGATGAATAAAATCTGCACAGTGGAGAGTTTGTTGCAATATGTATTTTCTGATGTTTTTATAAGTTACTTTTGTCAGATTGGGTTAGGAAAAGGTTAGGGGAATGTGACCTATTCGCTCTGTTCTGTAACTCAAGAGCTTGTTCCCTTTTTTCTGACATCCAGCAGATGACATTAAACGCATCATTTCACAAGCAGCAGAGATCTGGCATTAACTCCAGCCTGTATTTCCATAATCTTTGTGGTTTTGCCTTCGAGGGAGGGCTGGAAACTCTCAGAAATAAGAACAGTAAGAAATCACATTTTTATGGTCCCACAGTAGTCACAGGCAGAGACAGAAAATCCCTCAAGAGTCTTACTTTTGAGCATGAGAAGCGTTGATCCTTGACCTCAAACATTTCTAGTCAAATCAGTTTAAAGCAGCTCGGGATCACATACACTGTCTCAGTGGTCCACAACAGCAGTGGTTTCCAGCTAAGGCCAATCTCTTAGAAAACAAGGTAAACTTCCCCAAAACCTCAGAACTCAGGATGAAATGGAAAAAAACCTCAGGAGACAATACTCAAAGTGGTTTTTTTTCAGAGAGCTGGGGTTCTGTATTTGAGTTCAATATAAGAGTATATTTTGTTTTGCAGAAAAACAAAGCACAATTATGGAATTGTGTTCAACAATAACACTATACTAGGTCAAAGATATTGCAACATTATTCCATGTCATTCTTACAATAAAGTCTTTAATGTTTACATGCATTTCACCTAAATTTAAAGGAAAAATGTTCCATTTTTAAGCTTATAAAGAGTATATCATATGAAGAAGGTCACTTTTATTAATCCCACAATTGGGAAATTCAACCTCTGCATTTAACCCATCCTTTTTACACACAAGTGAACACACCATGCAAGGAGAGTACAGTGGTTAGACCTGTCAGTAATGGGATTCGAACCAGCAACTCTCAAGTTACAAGCCGGATCCTAACCTCTAGGCCACAGACTGCCCCCAAATGATTGTACGAAGGACCCACGGACACTTTGTAAGCCGAAAAGCTTCTTGGCAGCGGTGGGATTCGAACCCACGCCACGTATATAAAGCTATTTGAACCAGTCACTTACTTTCTAGTATTTGTCATGAGATAAGTTAACCAAATGCTTAGCTTCATATTTACCTCACAGAAATGAGAGCATTATTAATCTCCTTATCTACACTGTAAAAAAAACATTCTGTAGATTTTACAGTGAAAAACTGCTAAACCATGACAGTAAAAGACATGAAATGATAAATGGGATAATTCAGTTTCAGTAACAATGAAACACTGTAAATGTATACATCAGCCAAAACAGTATTTTTTACATTTTTATTTTTTACTAAATACATTACTCCACTGTAAAATACAATACAAAAAATATACTGTAATAAATATACAAGCCATCATTTTTGCATTTAGTTATTTTTTAAATAATGTCCTAACTGTTAAATGTACTAAACACCATATCTCTAACAAAAATATACTGTAATATTTAATGGTAAATTTTTTTATTTATGCTGCATTTATAAAGTATTTTCTTGTCAATTATATGGCAGTACAGCATTTCTTTTGATGGAAAAACTTTTTTATTTTTTATGGTAGAATATGGAATAAAATGGCAATATTAAACAGGAAATCAACAGTGCTAATATAATGTTATTGTAATATTACCAAAAGTTGCACCGTATTTATTACGGTAAAGTTCTGGCAACCACAGCTGCCAGTTTTATACCGTAAAACGTATTTTTTAGAGTGTAAATCCTGGAAAGAAAGTGAATAAGTGTATTTCTATGGACTCAGCCAGCTGGATGTCTTATTAACATGCTTAAGTTAGCTCTTATAGATATCATTACTGTTGATATGAATTTTCCTATAACAACAGTGCTAATGACTTGACACTAACATGATGTCACATGACTTACATGATGTTCTGATGTCTCATTGCTTTCCGTTTTACACCCAGCAGTAATTGCTTGCTCACATATCAGCTATTGAAACAATGATTAAATATGAGCATGTGAGTTCAAAGCCACTTTCTACATGATTACAGTAAATGTGCATAACTCCCATTCGGAGGCTCAGCGCAGCATGAGGCCGCTCGGCGTCCTCTCTCCCACACAATCAACAACCCTGGGAACATCTGTGAGACATTTTTAAGCTCCCCCCTCACACAATTGAATCCCATTATGAATAAAAGCAACTGCGGCGTCTACCTCCGAATGACCCAAAAAGATTCTAAAATTTCCTGTCAGCTTCTGTAATCTATTTTTTAACAGTCTGTGGAGGGCTCCTCGCTGTGTTCGCTGAGCAGTCCAATGACAGCAGTAATAAATGGTCTTTTTATATGGTGGCTCTTTAATACGCATATAAAGCCCCCCTTCCCCTTCCCCTCCAGATCTGATTCTGTGTGTGAGTGCAAGTATGGGCCACGGCTGCCAAAAGAGCATACATAAAAACGTGTGTGTGATTTCATAAAAGCAAGATAGTGGGAGGTAATGAGAGGAAGATTTCATTAAATCAAAGGTATATTTCACCCAAATGAAGATGGAAAACAACAGTCCCATTCTTATCAGCAAATAACATCAAAAGATGGAGCTTTTTGTGCCTTACATCTGATTTTCAGGGTGCATTTCACCTCTTCTTCTAACCATTGTTGACACTTTGCACAAACTCCTACAACGGTGATAAGAGGCAAACAATTACAATCGCTACGCTTTCCCTAAAGGCACACACACATAAAAGCTTTTTCTGCAGCTATACACAAACACGCAGCTAAGTCGAAGATGTATGAGTTATGAGATGGGTGTGGAGCAAAATGGCCATATTTGGATTTATGGATTGTTTGCGTTTTGATAAGAGGGGAATTAGAAATGAGGAGGGGGGGAAGAGTGTGAAAGGTGTGTGTTTTGTGTCTGCAGCCGCGGTGTAGCAGAGCAGAGTGACAATGAAGGGGAGAAAAAGAGAACATGATTGAGTGGGACATTTTGTCAGCTGCAGACGTGAGCTGAAGCCTGGATTGGGCGTGTGTGTTTATTTTGTGTGTGTGCATGTATGTGTGTGTGTGTGTGAGAGTCTGTGTGTTTGTCTGTCTATAGGGGGATACCAATGTCTGAGTCACCCTGGACTCATTCTTTACTCCTTTATTGGCATTCTATAGCAGCTACCTCTGTGCTAACCTGAGCACTGCCACGGTTGTTGATAGGGCTGCCAGTGCCCATGTCCCTGCTGATTGTCTATGTGGTAATATGTGTGTGAGTTTGTGTGTGTGTGTGTTTGTGTGTGTCTCTGAACTTTAGTTGAGGACAAGTTTTGGATTTAAACCAGCTGATAAGGGCCATCGAGTCTACTTGTTCACGTAATTGATATCTTGAGTTTGGTTTCAATGCATTATGTATAAGCTAAGATTGTGTGTGTGTGTGTGTGTGTGTGTGTGTTTTTAGGTTACAGGAACATTAACAACGTTGAGTAATATCTTAAAGTATTTTCTTTACTATAACATAATTAGAACTTTAAATATCATAATAATGAGATGTGATTCTTCTGATTGCCAACATTAATTCTGTCTGTTGTTGCTGCTAATAAAGTTTCATACACAATAATGAGACCTGTAAACATTTACATATTTTGTGAATGACATTTGCAGCTGAACTGCACCACAACATGCAAGTTAAAGCATTCAACTATAAAAATGATGACCACAATGGTTTTAGGGTCTTTATAAAAAAAATAAAAAACTCACTTTTGTCTCTTTCTGCAGGAAGTAGAGAGAAAAGTCAAAGAAGCTGAGGGGTTTTCCGTGTTTAAATAATGAAGCACAATACTGAAGGCTGATTTGTGTCAATAATTAGTTAGACTATTTATCAGGTTGTTCTTTATTTAATGGAGGGGACTTTTCAACTTGGGAAAGTTAATATAGAGACAATCATTAATTTATTATTTTCTTTGTTTATCTCAGTGGACAGTATGCTGATGTATGTGTGTGTCTGAAGTAAAGCGGACATGAACCAGTGGTTGATTTGAAAGTGTTTGTTGGAGACAAAGCCGATTTTTCTTCCTAATGGTGCCACTTAGGCACCAGAATCGAACGGATTATAGTATGAAAAGGGATTAAAGGCCTTTTGTGGCAACAAATTAAACATCATGCATGAATGTTGGAACACAACTTTCCATGTGTAGTAACACACAGAAGCACAAACACACACACACACACACAAACACAGACACATGCAAGCCTCGGGAGCGAACTCCACAGCTGCACTACAGAGTCACAGAAACAGACTGGGTTCCTTTCAGAGGACAGATGGCTGACAGGGATACACACTCCCCCAAAATCAATGATGTAATATTAATTCATCTCACTAATAGGGAGACTGAACTCTGCAGTTGTGTGTTGTAGTGTTGCAGTGTCTTTTGGTTCATTTGTTAGCACACATGGTTATGACTTGTGCATATCAGACCTGACAAGAGTTAATCTCTAAAAGAGATAAACATTTTTTTTTCATGAATGGCACCTTTAATTTAAGCTTCATTGATCAAGTTTCAGCTTCTGGGGTGCTATGTTTACAGACACATTATAACATGCAGTGTCTATGAAGATATCTGTTACTTTTAACTGCTAGATGTTGAACTTTCTTCAATAGCCACACTGCAAAAAACAAGATAAAAACACTAAATCTGAGGGTAATGATCTTGCTGCATGGACAGATAATTTTCACTTTACAAGATTTCTTAACCCATAAGAACCCAGACCTATATATCCTTGAAAGAAAATTATGGGAGATCTACCACAAACCAAGTGGACCACATAGAACACATTTATGATTTTTTTTAAATACTACCCTTAAATGTCAAAGATCTGTGATGTGACATATATGTCACATTGGCCATTTATGGTATTTATGTTTATGATATTTCTTATTTTAATATAAATAAACTCAACACCTTTTCTGCTTACAGGGACACAAATGTGCCTTTTTCTCTGCATCTCCACAACATATATTAAAATTGTGACATTATTAGTGCTGTTAAATGGGTTAAATGCAATGAAGTGCACCATGTTAACAGAATAGAATTGTTGAATTGGTTATAATTATAACAAAAAAAATAAGCTTGTTGAAATTAGCTACTTTTTCACATTTCTGTTTCCAGTCACACATATTTTGGAGAAGTCACAGTCACATGACCACCACACCATGGTGTTTAGTATACGTCACTTAGGGATTTAATGGGTTAAGGTGAAGCATACAGCTGAATATGGGAGATTCTAGAAGATTTAAACTGTTTGTTACACCTGTGTCACCGTGGGTTCTTATGGGTTAAATTAAGATTATTAAATCTAGAAATAAGCATGTTGAATGCTTAAAATAAGAAATAACTCTTAAAACAAGATGCTTATTTCTAGATTTAATAATCTTAAATTAAGAAATCTTGTCAAGAGAAAATTATCTGTCCATGCAGCAAGATCATTTCCCTCAGATTTAGTGTTTTTATCTTGTTTTTAGACACTCCTTTTTTGCAGTGTACACAGAGTTTATGCCTTCATATTGATCTTGAGGCTATTATTTTAAAAAAGGATATATAGAATAAAAATATCTTGAGCAGGATTTCCATATATTTATACAAAGTAAAAGCTTAAAACAAATCACAGGGTGGTTCCAGTTGCAGATGTGTGGAAGGACGTTATAGGGTTGAACAAGAGAGCTTGGAGCCATTCAGTGGATGTGTTGAAATCCAACTCGACAAGCGTATGTGGCCTTGTTTCCTCCCTCTCTTTCTCTCTTCATCTCTGAGCATCTGCTGGCATCCCCTCTCCCAAGCTTCCTGTCTCTCCTTGTATCTTTTTTTTTTTATTCCGTTCCCTGGTTACCATGTGGGCACAGTGTGAGATGTGTTTGTTTGTCTCCTTCAACAGACTCTCGCAAAGCAGCATGCACACATACACTCATGCACACATTTATAAGTACACACACAAATACATGCACCGATGTATGTGTGTTAGTCTTAAAGACACCTATTGCTTCAGAGAGAAGGTTGAGATGAAAATCTCAGGTTTGGAACAAGAATAAAAAATTGAAAGTCATAAAGAAAACTGCTGCTAGAGTCTGTACACTCACACGCGCACACACACACACACACACACACACACACACACACACACACACACACACACACACACTGGAAATATTTATTCATGCCCACATAAAAAAGTTACAATTAATCTACAAGGGACATAAATACTGCCAGTGCAGTTGACAATAGGAGTAGGTCAGTTCCAAGGTGCCTGGGCGGCTAAACACAGTTACATATATGATAACAATAATAAAAATATATAATGTTATATATATATATATATATATATATATATATATGATGAGCTACAGGTCAGATAAAAAGGAGACATCACTTAAGGATACAGAAAACATCGTCTCCTCCAGACTGAGCGGCTTCCAAGAATAGCCTATACAGAGCAGTAGCTCGCTAACTGTTTAGCTCTTCTTATAGAGAGGCCCTCAGGCCATCTGAAGGCCCCTCACAACCAACCTGTACACATGTCCCATACTACCAAATATAAAAACTAAACGTTTACATTTGTTGCCTAGCTGAGAGATAGTCTCTTCAAGACTATAATCAAAGGTAGAGCCGACCTCCAGAATGAACTCCTCTCTGTGATTTACATTAACAACAACAACAACATCAGGGCTGTTAGCTGTACCATTAGAGAACAATGAGACATTATTACACAGGCTGAACATGCTCGGCTTTACAGTAGAATGCTTATACAGCATGATGGAGGACCTGAAAATAGATCAAATCCACAATTCTGTCATGCCGACATATGTAGAGCCCCCTGTAAACATGGCAACCATTTAAGATGTGAGACATGGTTTCAGCTATTTGGTCACTATGATGTGTACAGTAAGGAGCATGATTGCCTGGAAACCAGATGGAGAGGTTCAGCTTTTACATATATAGTCAATTGCAGACACACACACACACACACACACACACACACATTCTTGTACTTCTATCCTTGTGAGGGCCCTCGTTGGAATAGTGAAATTTTCATTAGTTTCAGTTTTAATTTCGTTGTGAATTTTTGTTTTCAAATTCAGTAAGTTTTAATTAGTTTTTAGAGTGAGTGTGCTAATTTTAGTTTTTATTAGTTTTAGTTTTTTTGTAATGGGCTATATGTTGGGTGGGAGATTAAAATAGGTCACAGTACATTTTTGCCTTTATTTCCTTTGTGTTATCCATCTTCATTATGTATGAAAAAAGTTGACAAAGACGAAAACGAAGGACATTTTCACTATAATTTTAGTTCGTTTTGTAACCACAAAATACAGTTAGTTATAATTTTTTTCATTTTTTCATTTTTCATTTTTATTTCAGTTAACGAAGATGTTTTTCGTTATTTCGTTTCCTTTTCGTTAACTATAATAACCTTGTTCCCTATCCCCTTACGTTAACCGTAACATGAACTTAATTGTAACCTTTAACCCTAAAATAAAGTCTGAAATCTCCAAAAAGCCTTTAAAGAAGTGAGGACCAGCCGAAATGTCCTTACTCTGCAAAAATGTCCTCAGTCTGTTGGTTAAAAACATGTTCCGGTCCTCACTATGTAGGAAGTACAAAAAAATACACACACACACACACACACACACACACACACACACACTCCCTGTAGTAAGCTCCAAAATTCAGTAGATTTTCAGGCACCATTAAACATGTACAACATAAGTGTGAACTTGTTTGTAATGTTTATCTTTTGCTATGGAGGTTGCTCAGGGTTGCTTCTGATATGAAGATCAGCATTTAAACAACACACATCAATGCAACACTTACAGTACTACATGTAAAACATACTTGACTTCACAATCTGCATACTCTTTTCCTTAGACCCTTTATTTACAAAGGAGGAAGAAGAATGGATGGTCAGATATGCAACAGATGTCTTACAAAAATATTATTATGTATTATGCAGATGAGGACAAACATCATAAAAAATATTCCATATAAAAAACAGATCAACTTCATCATGCATGCATTAGTACTAAAGTATAAACATGTTAACCTATGCATGTTGTGAGTCATTGTACACCACATACATTATATAGCAATATACTGCATAAACATAACCACTCATGCATTCAGAGCAGAAGGGACCTCATTTCCATTTCAGTTTACTTGAAAGGAGATAATGTCATATCATGCACAGGGATGAAGCCTTAATCTAAAATATATATATATGTATATTATGAAATGCATGAAGAAGTACCTCCAGAAAAGGTTACACTGGTTGTAATAGGATACTTTTGTACCCATGGCGTCTACACATTACTGTGACGATAATGAAATGTGAAACAAGCTGCAAAGTGAATGTCAGATTAGACTTGAAGCAGTCATGCATCCCTGACGAAATAAGAGAAAATGTGTATTTAAATAAATAAATAATGATGAGTGCTGTTTTGATCAATGAAGCCAAAGATTTGCCATGAAAGGCGAATAAACTATGCTTTGAACATCGCGGTTTGTTTGTTTTTTTCCTCTTGACTCAAGTGAAAATAGTGACACTAAGATTGACAGTGAAAGTGGAAGAATTTTATTAGTTTCCTGAAAGGTTTTACTTCTAAGTAGGAGAGCTACTTTTACAGGGTTTCATAATGTAAGTGCAGACACAAAACCAGACAGATCAGCTGACCTCATTTGTATTTGCTCCGTCAGATGAGTCTGGTCACTGTCCCATTCAGACTGATTTCCACACATCATTGGGTTTGATAGGTTCACTGACTTCCAGTGCAACTAACAAAAGTCAAACCTAGTCGAACTAGGCAGCGCTGATCAAATATGAATCAAGATTCTCTTACTGCGTTTCATTTTTCTCACATCATTTTTTCTGAACTGTTTACCTGTAATTTGAAAAAGTTTGTCACCCAACCGCCATGTTTTTCCTTCTTGAAAACAGGACAGGGACAATCCCAACTTGCATGTGTCTCTCCATGCTACGTGACATGTTGCATTGCTCTGATTGGTTGGGGGTCACATTACATTGATGACTGGTTATAGATCTATTCAAAGGCATTTTTGACTGCGCCTGTTGATAACGCTCCTTGGGAATCAAAAATGAATATGCATTTATGAATTAATCCATCGATGCCAGGCTCTATGTTTCACAAAGTCCCGCTATTAGCTGTGCATATGGCAATGAAATGAACATGTTTTTGCATTTCCATGTGTCATGTCACCCAGGCGTCTCCCGTTAGAGGTGTGGAGGGATTTTATCTCTCCTGGCCTGGGAACGCCTCGGGGTCCCCCAGGAGGAGCTGGACGTTGTGGCTGGGGAGAGGGACTTCTGGAATACCTTGCTTAAGGCTAATACATGCTCCACAAGAACAGAGAATTTTGCTCCCAGGGGCTGAAAGAACAAGATGCTGTTCTTGCAGCCTCTGGGAGCAAAATTCTCTGTTCTTGTGGAGCTTTGGGAGAGAGAACAAATTTCTCTGTTGGTGTTCGACAACTATTGTGTTATTGGTCAGAAATTTGAATGTGATGTGTGCTGCAGTGAGAGAGCCCTATGAGGATTTCCTGGGAGTTCTGCATGTCTGGTCAATGTCTTGACCAGAACTAACTTTGTTCTTGACAAATTTGTCTGTTCTTGTGGAGTATGTATCAGCCTTTAGCCTGCTGTCCCTGCGACCCGGCCTCGGATAAGCGGATGAAATTGGATGGATGGATGGATGGATGGATGGATGAATGGATGGATGGATGGCTTTGGCACACAAGTGGTTAACACCTCCAGGTCGCACGTGACATCATTCACCCAAAACAGCGGCGTCAGGCAGCAGGCCACTTGACAACAGGCAGGCTGTTCAGCTGAAGTGTAACAAGATATCATGTCACAAAAAAAGATTTCCATGTTTTTCCCCCCAAAGGTGTCAGCAATCAAAGAGGTAATGAGAAAAGAAAGTGCCGTCGCATCTTCACTTTTTATTCCACGTTTAGACGAGTGTTTTCGGGAGGAAATCTCTGTGCATACAGTGACGCAAAAGTGTGTGAATTGGATTGGGTATGCATGCCAGGCGGCATCACTTAAAGCGATAAGAGCATCTTTGGGCATGTGGAAGTTTTCACGTCATGCATTTTCATCAGCTACTCCTTCCACAAAGTTCTCCACCATCCACTAGATCTCCCAGGTCTCGTCCAAAGCTGTCTGGCTCGCCTCCCACCAATTGGTGCATCCTAAATGTGATAGAGGTAATTACAGATCCTTCTCTGTTCACTAATACTATCTGTACATATCCTGTACATTTGGTGGAAAGACTCCTGTAAGTTTATTAGAGCTGCCAGAGCAGCTTGAAGGTCCCACGCATGGAAATAATCCCACGTTTGTTTATTTCCCTGTACTGGAGCATGTATGTGACGTAAACGCGTACGTGACGTGAGCAGATTTGAGCAGAGTTTTGTGTCTTGGCGGTGTAGACGGACACACTACGGTGGAGCGGATTACAGTTTTACACTCTGGAGGCTGGTTTCACATTTTTGCATTTTTAAGCCCCAAAAATGCCGTCACCGTCTAAACGAAAGGCACTTCCCATTAAATATTTTCTTGTTTTTACCTGCAAGCACCCTCATGTAAACAGGGTCTGAATATCTACTGGAATTTGTAGTTAGCACAGACATCTCTGTGTGTGTGTGTGTGTGTGTGTGTGTGTGTGTTTTCTCTCTAGGGTCTAGCACACCTCCAACATATCATCCAGTTAAACAACTTTACCTTGCAGGGAGGCGATCCCTCCCCCACTATGGAAAAACCCAATTACTGCTGCAACTGCACACATGCATCCACTGCTTCCACACACGATGTGATGAGTGATTGATTGCAGCTCTAATCAGCAGATGAGTCGCAGCTGCTTGCCTGGTTTTAGGAGCAAGCAGACAGATGTTAAAAGAGCGATAGGGTATTAGGCTCTGACTTTCTCTCCATCCATCTCTCCTAACCTGCTCTTTTGTCCTCTTTCTTTGCTACTTTCCTCCCTACAGTTGCCTCACCTTCATGTAACCCTCCTTAATAAGATTCCCCCTGCTATTCAGAAACAAGGTGATTCTCTTGTTTCAACACTTTCCTGTTGGGTGCTCTATTCACACTCTGCGTGGAACATGGCTTTTCCATTCAGGCTGTCTGTTCTGCTTCTGTGTTATCTCAGCAAGGACAGAGTCACTGTTCTACAGTGCAGATACGTGACGATGGTTTCTGTCTTTAAGATATCATTTAAATAGTAGGTTGGCTGATTGATTAGTTGGCAGAAGTTTAATGTTGATTATGTCTCATAATTGCTGTAATTATGTTCTGCATGCTAAACGTAGCATATAATATGACATTTGAGCAGCTTATTTCTGTTTTATATGATTGTAAATTCAATGTTTTACAAACAAGCAATTTGCAGATGCCACATTGAGCTCTGGGAAGTCATTGTGGGTGTTTTCTTTCACGTTATTGACTAAACAACACAACAATTCATCAAAAGATTGAATAATCATCATCAGAACTGCTCTTTCCGTTTGGCCATGTGGATGCGCCTATTAGTCACCCAGAGCCACATGGTACAAGTATTAGCTACCATCAGATCTCACAATACACTTCACTTCACATCACTGAAAAGGAAGAACAAGGTTCATTTTTCAGGTAAATTCAAATTGTCGAGTATTTTCCAAAATTGAAAAGATGAAGTGACAGTAAAATTGCTAAGGTTCCACACTGCAGTTTGTCATTGGAGTCATTAGTCTTGTCTCCCTGGAAAAAATGTGTGGTAATCAATAAACTCATTTTAGAGTCTAAACGTTTGAGAATATCTGTCATAAGGGATTTCTTAGCCACCCATGTTGCGTCATCATTTACCTGCTGTATTGAACGCAAGATACAATGACTGTAACTCACTCAAAGGACTTTAATTGCTTTTGCATCTTTGTAAATGCACCAGCATTCATACAGTATCCTGGTGGAATAGTCTGCACATTGCTCTTAAGATTACTCCCTTTGCTCAGATTGGTCTGGGAGTGTCTCAACAGAAATTACACAGATTTGTAATGGGTTTTAAGTCTGGGCATTTGACTTTCACGTTCCTGCTGAAGCCATCTGCTAATTTGGCTGTGTGCTTCAGAGTACTGTCCAACTTAAATTACTTGACTTTTTTGTGGCATACTAAAGCAGATTCTCCAAAATGGTAATAACTTCCTTCTACCTTGACAAAAACTTCTCGTTTCCTCCTGCAGAAAAAAGGTATAAAGCTGCCATAACCATGTGTAACAGCAGAGGTGGTGCTAGATAAGGGGTTTCACCCTATTGCTTACTGATGTAATTTGATGGATCTTACATGTCTAAACACTAAAAAATACCTGATTTCCCTCTGTCCTTTCTGACTTCTGGAGCAGTGTTTTTAAAACAGCACACACGTCATTATACATACACATGCGGTTTGCAGTTGTCAAAAAGGCTGCAGTTTCTGTGAATTTATCCTACAAAACCACTGACCTAGGTTTAGGGCAAAAACCTTTCTGGTTAGGGGATATAAGAGACAGTATAAACAGGAAATAAATGATGTACATGGCAGAAGTAAAGTACTTACGACGAAAGTTATGTAAAAAACATAAATTACGTAAAAAAAATCTTGGTAACACTTTACAATAACCATCTAAGCGATATTTATAGATGGTTCATAAACCAATTATTAACCATTTACAAAGTGCTATACATATTTAATCTTTGAATGTTTTCAACCAATTTCTTAAAGGTTTATGGATCATTTCAAAATCATTAACATACTTAATATTGTGTTAATAATGTTAAAATGAGTGCAACTAAAACTATTAATAATCTATTAATTATAATGTAATTGTTTGATAATGGTAAAGTAACTATAAACTTGCAATAATATACCATCTATTTGTCATTTATAAATTAGTTAAACATTAATAAATTATGTATTCACCATTCTAAATGGCCTATATAAGGTTTATAAATGATGATTAAACATTAATAAACTATCTGTTTACCATTTATAAATGAGGGTTATTGTAAAGTGTTACCAAAGTCTTTTACTTTTGTTTTCACGTGGGACATGAACCCCATTCTCCTGGGTAAAAGTCCGCTGTTTCTTCGACCCAAGTTGACATCCTCCATTTAAGCTCTGCATCCCCATCAATCATTAATACAACGTCAGCAAAATGATGGGAGGACAGTCTAAAATGTAAATATGAGTCATACCTTCTACCACCGCCCTGTATTGTAGTTTTTGGAGGGGAGACCAGTCTCGCCATTGAATAAGTAGTTGGCCTATAAATCATAATAGTTGCAGTGACCACAAGGAATATTTAATGAAACTTATCGAAGACATTCAAAATCTACATTTGGATCCTGCATATTTCATTTATCACACTGTAAAAAATGTCTTTAGATTTTACAGTGAAAAACTGCTAAACCATGACAGTAAAAGACCGTAAAATGATAAATGGGTTAATTCAGTTTCAGTAACAATGACACACTGTGAATGTATATACCAGCCAAAATAGTATTTTTTACAATTAAAAAAACATTACTCCACTATAAAATACACTGGCACAGTGTTTGTAACAAGATATACTGTAATATATATATACAATCACTGTAATTTTTGCATTTGTTTTTTGTAAAAAATACTTTTTCTAACCCGTAAGTGTGCTAAACAACCATATCTCTAACAAAAATATACTGTAATACTTAATGCAAAAACCTTTAATTTATGCGGCTTTTAGAACATATTTTGTTGTCAATTATATGGCAGAACAGCATTTCTTTTGATGGAAAAATGTTTTATTTTTTACTGTACAATATGGAATAAAATGACAATCTTAAATGTGAAATCAACAGTGCTCATATAATTTTACCGTAATATTAGAAAAAGTGTTTTTTTTACAGTGCATGTTACTAGCATAAGTGTAAGTGTTTTTACTTAGACAATTAACTAATAATCTGTTTAATTTCTAATAAACTTTCAAGGTTGGAGCAATTGTATCAGGATCTGATGTGAATCCTCTGTCACAGCACATAATATGGAAAATTCCACACGGCTTTCAATACTTTCCGGAGGCACTTTATGTGCAGTTGCCAGGACAACACAAGGTGCTTTAAGCAACTTAACTCTGACTGATTGACCATCCTTTCAGGAAAATGGTCCAATCACAAAGAAACCTCTCAGGGGCTCCACTGATCATCTACAGCATACAAGTGTGTATCCTCAGTGTGTTAAGATTTCACACCTCCGCACAAATGTGAGCATACGTGGGCATGAATGAAGCCTGTGGGGCCTTTGTGGTTTCTTTCCATGAGCTGTGAGTTTGTGCATGCTTCTGATTTGTTAATGTTCATGCATACACTCAAACACATACAGTTTGTGGGTTCAGGTGAAGATAGAAGCACACACATTTCTCCCGTTTGAGCAGTAGTCCCTGTCACTGTGTTTCATTTTAATCAAAAAATAACCTTTCATATGTTATCTATGCTGCCTTTCTTTCTCTCACGGGTTGTATTTCTTTGCAAGAAATTGCTTGTATCATGAAATTGATGTTTATTATCATCATTTTGTCTCATACAATCAACAAATCCAGTAAATCTCTCACAAGAGGCTGCACCTGTCAGTGGTGCTGGCACATCTGGAGTGATGTGGGTTTGTGAGTCGGTGCACAAACCCACATGATGCAGTTTCTGTTTTGCCAAATTTGGAGCAATATTTAGATATACAGGTTACCATTTTAGTATCATTTATCATTCACTACAGCAGGCAAACAATGATGCCACGTGCACAAGCTTGTCCAATGCATCAAAACTGATATGCTCTATTTGCATTAGCAGGTTTCGTAAAAGCAAAGAGGAAAATTAAAAAAAATCTTTTTTTATATAATGAGATTTGCATTTGATTGTAAGGCCTTTAAGCTGCTTTATTTGATTTGTAACTAATAGGAAGAAGAGACACATTCATAGACAACAAATAGAAAAATTGCCTTCATATCCAGCAATCAAGGAGCAACTTGGAAAAGAAAACTCATCATGCTGCTTATAAGCTGCATTGAAACTGTGTTAAGCACATAATGTAGACATGCACAGGTCTGCAGAGTGGATCTGCTTATAAGGGAGACAAATAGTAAGCTAACTGCAGGCCAATATGTACATTTAATATATTAACCACATAACATTTTATTCTAAATATTATCTGGCAACTGTTCAGTGTCAGTGGTGGGCGGCTGCCAATGAGCAGAGCGAGCTCTTCACAACACAAGCTATCGATTGAATGCTTTGTATACATCATGCCCTGCCTTCGAGGTTTAAAAAAAAGAAATAGATTTTATAATAAACTACAAAAAATCATTTCTATTGATGGACTTGCACAATTTCAATTAAACATGTGGAAGCTATTCAGTTTCTTTCTAAATGACATAAACTGTGGGCGAAATCGTTGAACATATTTCCATGTAGCCCTTTTGATTTTCTGTTTCTGCACCAGTGGAACGATAACGCTGAATGCACTCTTATGGTAATGAGACAAGTGAACTGAAAAATTAGTTGAATGGCTGCAGGCAGCTTAACTGTCAATGAAGGGTCAAGTGTGGCTTGTGGTCTGGGTTGTCCATACTCAACGGCTATGTGGACATCTAAACACGTTTGTGTGTGTGTGTGTGTGTGTGTGTGTGTGTGTGTGCATGTGTGTGTGTTTGTGTGTGTGTGTGTGTGTGTGTGTGTGTGTGTGTGGGAAATTACTACCTCAAATTGAGTGAGAAGGTGAATCAAAGATCAAGTCGAAGTTCCTTTTACTTTTCTTTATTATCAGACATCAGAATACACTGTTGAGGAGAACTTTGTCCATTCTCAAAGGCTTCTGAAAAAAGGTCCTTCTCTAATCAAGCCTGAAGTCTCTCTGCCTTTTTCTGTCTTTGTCAGATCATTTAATTCAAATGTTCCGTCCTACACCCAATGTATCGGCACGTTTTATGGGAACGCACACGCTGCTAAGTCTACTTTTTAACCTTAAAAGGAATTCAACTTATACTGTTTATATTCAAATTCCACAGCTTCTAATGTCTGACAAATCCCAGATCCTACAGTTCATTGTTCTGGTTTAAACCTGCATGGAGACTCTGGCTGGGTGCTGACTGTTATACACCCAGATAGTCACAATGGACCTTTAACTAAAGCAGAAGACTTACATCAAAAGTAAGAATGTGTGTGTGTGTGTGTGTGTGTGTGTGTGTGTGTTTTGCATTCCTTTTTAAATGTTAACTCACATGGGAAATGGAATCTGTTGGATAATGAATGCTGATTGAAGAAAATACAACAACAAAAAAATCCTGCAGTCTAAAGAATGCTCTCGCCTATTTTTAAATTCCATCATTTCAAGTTTCTCGTATCCAGATGGGTTTTAAATAGACTTTCATTTACACTTGGTAAGCAACACTGCAAACTGCTTTTCCTACTGTACAAATCATGATAGCTGCTACTGCAATCCAGCCCATGTTGGTGATGCACTTCAAGCTGTGAAAAAAGTGGAAAAAAAAACAGTCCAGTTCAGCCTAAAATCTCACTTCTTGTTTATACCATATTACATTTCTATTTATCTTCTACAGTATCAACAGCAGCAGACCTGGGGTCAGCTCTTGATCTGCTTGTTTGTTTTCAGATCTGAATTGAAACATTGAATGTGCTGCTTTTTACACAATAAAACATCAATAGTAGACAATACTGCAAAATGCTGGAATCAATTTTTTTTACAGCCTTTACACCTTCCTTATACTATATCTCACATCCCATACGATCATCATTTACCATATTACATGATATGATGTTAATATGCTGTTTTTTTGCATCATATTTCATCTCTGTATTATTAGACACACAGTTTAGTCATATCATCAGTATCCACCTGCACTGTTTTTAATCACACCACTTTCACTGAACTTGTCTTCATATGCTCTTGTATAGTTTTGTATTTTTCATCTTTATTCCTTATCATATCTTATCTTATCACCTGCTATGTTGCACAGACCCCTACCAAACATCCAAAATGTATTATGCTCATTATAAAACATATGTTTAGATGAAATCTAACATCTACATGAAATACATACATATGAATGTCTAGATAATATTGAAAAACATGTGTAAACTTTTCTATTATTAATAGCTTCCAAAGGGCAATAACAGATGAAGAAAGAGACACAGAAAATGCACTTAAAAGTACAGATTTATTTAGAAAATGAATAAATAAATAACAATAATAATTTGTGAACAAAACTGAGATGTGATTTGCAGCACAGTCAGTGGTGTAAGTGAGTAATGTTGGCCAAAAAAAGAAACTGTACAACAAAATGAAATGATTCAACTGGTGGCAACTGTTATATTCACCGGGTCCATGTGCTCCCAGTCAGCCCTGCAGGAAAAAAACAAATGTGCAACAGGGCCAGCATAAATCATATACTGCTCTCATGATTTATTTATCTATTTATTTATCTTGCATTTCAAGCACAGATGGATTATTAACACCTAGCTTGTTCTCAGAGTGAACTGAGCACAATACATTCACACTGTGCCTGTACATGCCTGTATGTATGTGTAGGTGGATGTTGTGTGTGTCACTATTTTTGGAGCGAGGGATTTATCTAACTTGTCATCACCTCATGCTCTGATCGAAAAAATCACCCTACATGGCTGCCATGGCAACTTCTCATCGCCTGAGATAGCAAAATGTTTGATTTAAAGACACAAGTGTGATTCTTAAAAATAGCACATTTACCAAAAGAAGCAAGGAAACATGCTGGTTTGAGGAAAAATAAAAGTCAACACTGGTTTTACATTTTAAACAAGTTTGGAGACAAACACTGCAAAATCAAATAGCAATTACATATCCGGTGTTTCCTGCCTTCTAATTTTGCACAGTGGGTGAGAAAATGCTTCCTAACATCTGTCATTGCAATCACAGCAAAAGGAAAAAGCTCACAAAACATTCCTTTTACAGAAACTGACAGTTTGCAAGGAAAGAGAATGGTTTGTTGCGGTTTTCTGACAAACAATTATTTTTTTTGTTTGCTGTCAGAAACCGAATATGCTGTATTTAAGCACTGATTAATGCAATGTTGAACAGACACGAGGCCAGCTTCGGCTCGGGACTTTTCTCTCGTGGCTGAGACACAAAGCATGACAGACGCCATGTGCCACCTTAAAGGGCTCAAGCTGGTACTTCACATGATGGAGGGAGACTGGTCTGAGCTGGAGGCAGACGATAACGTGTGCGCTCGCTCACGCATTGCGTCAGACTCACAATTCAGCGCGTTCCATCACAATTTCCCAGTCCGTCGACGCACACAGTCCTCAACACACACTCTCGTCCTCTCTGCTGGACTTTCTACAGAGTAATGTCTTCATAACGCCGAGCCTTTTGACTCCAACAGGCTGAGATTTCTCCTGACAGACTGCTGCTGTTGCTCGTCAGCCAGCGAGAAAAGAGAAAGGTCAGCTAACATGGAGTGCATTATCACTCAATTCCCCCGTCCTCTCCTCCCTCACAACCTCCTCGCCTCCAGCTTGCACAAAGAGCACCCAAACTGAAGTAGTGTGTATATTAGGGGAAAAAACATAGCTGGTGTTGTCCATTACATTGCATTAGCATTTTGATTACTCAAGGCTAGTTTGCCAGTGTCACCTGTTCCCTTGTGTGTGTATGTGATAGATAGCAGGTTGGTGTGTTAACCTCATTCTGTCTCTCTCTGTCTGTCTCTTTGTCCCTCTTCCTTCTTCTTCTACATGCAGACCACAGATTGACAGTTTAAGCAGACAAAGTTTATCTTCCTTCTTTAAGCCTCCATTAATGAGACTCTGCCCGGAAAGTTTTTTTAAAGAGTCTGTGTTGCTGCTTCAAACTTTCTGAGGCTCGTCAGGGGCCGGCAACCACACTTTTAATTCCCTAAGGACAAATACATAGTGTTAGAACTCTTTGATATGCTGGTATGCTAATGCAGGTCAAAGACTCACTGATGTTGGTATTGATACATGGTCAAATAGCTGGAGAGCTCCCAAACAGCTGCTTGCCAAACAGAAATTGAATAAACTGGAAAACTGGGTCAAACTAACAAAAAGATTAAGACCACAGTGTCACATAAAATGTGTGAAGCACTTACAATCAAGGAAGGGAAATTGGATGCATTCTGCAGTCGGATCAAAAACGTTGAAGTTAACAGCAGTTCAATTTTGCATAAAAAGTAAAATGTCCATGCATGTATTTATTGCTTTAAGGCACATGTGTCAAACTGATCCAGGAAAGGGCTAAGTGGCTGCAGGTTTTTGTTCCAACCTAGCAAGAGCACACCTGATACGACAAATCAAACAAATGAAGACAGCCCAGGTGATTAGATGAGTGGAGTCATGTGTGCTCCTGCTTGGTTGGAATGAAAACTTGCACCCACTTGGCCCTTTCCTGGATCAGTTTGACACCCCTGCTTTAAGGCATTCCACTGGCTATTATTCAACATAACAGGTCCAAAACTGGTAAATCGAGAGCTTACCGGTCCATCTGTGTTCCAACCCTCAGCTATGGTCATGAGTTCGCGTTGTGGCTGGGGAGAGGGGCGCCTGGAATGGCCTGCTTAGCCTGCTGCCCCCGCGACCCGGCCCCAGATAAGCGGAGGAAAATGGATGGATGGAAGGATGGATGGATGCATGGATGGTCCAAAACCACAGTTTAAAAATCGAAAAGTTTAAAAAATGATACTTCTTGTCCTGACAATTTAGTCTGACAAAATCAAACCGTACTGTGTCCAGCTGTTCTCTACATTTGAAATCATTGTTTATCCAATTTGCAAAACAACCTGAGGCGCACGTTTCATGTCGTCCTTGTATTGTAAAGAACACAATGCAGAGGAAGCAAACAAATATGTTTTTTGTTTTGTTTTGTTTTATTCATTTAATCATTTATTCTCCTCTGTTTTGGACAAAATCCCTTCTGTGTATCACAGATCATTTAAATTACAAAAATACAAAAAAGTAAGTAAATAAATGACTTGCCTTACAGTTTTAGGAGGTCAAGCAGTTCTTTTGTTTTTTAATGAATGGCATGGTGGTCATGATTCTGCCTAATCCTTTCACATGTCAACATTTCAATGAGCAAGACCCTATACCGCAAATTGCTCCCAGTGAGTTTATGATTCAATGTTCCAGGGTCCAAGCCCATGCATGTAACATGAGGGGATATCTTTTGGGATATTAATAGATTTGCAAGGTTTGCAAGGTTTTGTTTGCATATGTTGCGCACAGTCAGGGGGCTAGAGCCTATCCCAGCATGCAATGGGCCAAAAGCAGCAGGTTCCCAGTGATTAAATAACAAAATAACAACAACCAAGTAAGACCACAAGGTTTTTATCTTATTGTTCATTGAAAATCTTAATCTTTAAAAACTCCGATTTGACAGTGACGAAAAGACAGGAGTAAAAATAAAATGACAATGGCTCAACAGAAAATTAATTATTTCGAATAGCTACCTTAATTTCTCCTGGGGCAGAGCTCTCAGTCTGAAGTGATGCCTGAGAGATCAAAAAGGGTTAACAAGCCCTTGTGTTTTTGATTCTAAAATAAGACACATTCACTGGTGACTTTAAGACCATTAGTATAAAGAACTAGCTGAAATAATAATCACTGATGGAGTCTTCAGAATTAAGGACACTTCAGCAGAGTACTTTATAAAATGTATTACATTCTGGAGGACTAAAGGAAAGTCTGACTGTAAAAAATAATATAAATATATTGAATATCTTGACCTTAGTGCATCTATAAGGGTGAGTCATTTGGCTTTTCTTTTATTCTCGGTTATATTCACTGCAGCATCAAAGAGTGAACACAATGTCTGACTCGACAAGTCTTTTATTCCTAAGTACTGACTTCACAATTAGATTAATACAAAACATTGTGTCGGTCTTGAGACTTAACATTTTGCTAATTATGCTGGGTCTTTCAGAACTGTTAAAGCAGGAAAGAAACTGTGAGCAAGACAATTGATGCAATTGTTGACATAATGATGATTATGGTGTTTTCCACAGCTCTTAAACATTGATGAAAGCTGACAGCTTTATGTGTTTTTGTCCACCACTGGGCTTGTTTTTCACCAGACCTTGCAGACTTTGGATGTGTGTCCTACCATAGCTGTAAGCATGAATATATTTGCAATAGTATCATTTCATTATCAACTCATGCACACTGGGACCGAATGGCTGGAGTCACCTTGCTGTCAACAGGCTTTTACCCAGAGGGCCAGCACAGGGTATACAATGGATATTCACTGTTTTGGGCTCAGACTAAAAGGATGAAGGGAGAACACTCTGCAGAAGTGACATCCTGTTCATCAAAAACATGTCCGCCAGTCCATTTGGTAGTTTTACTGAACATGAACAGCTTGGTGCATTTGTGGTAAGAAAAAAATCACACAGTAAGTCACACTTTTTACATCAAGGCCAAATCTTTCATGTTTTTCTCAGTATGGTTCCAGTAGTTGACATGACACAATCCCATATTCAATAGGCGAAATCAGAAAAGCAGGGAGGCAAATAACTGCTAGCAGCTAGTTTCTTGGTCTGCTGTATTTCTACAGAGTGAACATGGTGAAAATTTGTGGTGTTCAGGGTTGCCAGAACAATTGGAGACAACTAAACGGGAGAGCGTCTTCTAGGATTCACAAAAGAACTGAGGGTCATTCAGTCTTTGGAAATGATTTACCTGTAACAAAATGTCATGCCCCTTGTGTAATAACTGCTGCGTATGAGGTGGTGTCCTTGCACAAAGTATCCAGGCAGTGATAAGTCAGTGAACGCTGGGTAAATCAAAGATAAAATTACAGACTAACATGTGCTAATGCTACATATAATTTAGCACATTGATAAACACACACTGTCTGTTGCAGATGCTAAAATTTACTGAAGAGTCACTTCGACAAAGCAACTTGCAGCTGGACTCCAAATCTTGATTATTTTTTAGCTTTATTTTGTAGCTTTATTGACAGTACAGATACTGAGAGAAGGGGGGGGGGGGGGGGCTTCAAGTCTTAATATTTATGACAGATCTGGAGTTTGTCCATTTGTACACTGTAAAAAATGTCTGTAGATTTTACGGTGAAAAAATGCTAAATCATGACAGTAAAAGACCATAAAATGATAAATTAGTTATTCAGTTTCAGTAACATTGAAACATCTTAAATGTATATATATCAGCCAAAACAGTATTATTTTTTTATACCTTACTCCACTGTAAAATACATTGGCACCGTGATTGTAGCAAAAATATCCTGTAATATGTATACAAGCCCTCATTTTTGCATTTATTTTTTGTAAAAAATACTTTTTTTCACTTTTAAATTAACTAAACACCATATTTCTAACAGAAATTTACTGTAATATTTAATGATAATATCTTTAATTTATGAAGCATTTACAAAGATTTTCTTTTGATGGAAAAACTTTAAAAAAAATATGCAATAAAATGGCAATCTTTAATGTGAAATCAACAGTGTTAATATCCTTTTACTGTAATATTGAAAAAAAGTTGCACCGTATTTATTACGGTAAAGTTCTGGCAACCACAGCTGCCGTTTTTTTACCGTAAAAACAACAGTTGTTTTTTACAGTGTACCTTTGCAGTCTTTTTTAGAATTTCAAAGACTATTCGGGGCTACATGATGGTTTAGTGGTTAGCACTCCTGCAACACAGTAGAGGGAGTTCAACAGTTCAAACCCTGCAGCTCTTCTGTGTGGAGTTTGCATGTTCTCCCTGTGTCAGCGTGGGTTCTCTCCGGCGCCTCCGGCTTCCTCCCACAGTCCAAAAACATGCAGCTTAGGTTTAATTGGTGACTCTAAATTGTCCGTAGGTGTGAATGAGAGCATGGATGGTTGTCTATCTGCTCTATGATCGTCTGGCGACCTGTCCAGGGTGTAACCCGCCTCTCGCCCAATGTCAACTGGGATTGGGTAAGCGGTTAATTATAATGAATGAATGGAAGATTCTCCAGAGAAGGAAAGAAAGTCAAACAGGTAATTATAATGTCTGGATACTTCAGGTTTGGAGTGTTGTCCGTTCCGGCTGTTTTAATACTCATCAAAATCAGCCAGAGGAAATTAAAAGGGTCAGTAATCTTTTTATTTATCAAAAAGATGCATGATAGCTCTCAGTGTCCTTGGAATTAAAGTGCACAGTGGACTCTGTCAGACTCTATTTTTGCTCACAAACATGGTGGTGTAAACAATATAAGTCACATGAAACCAGACCTTTTGTTTAAAATAATACTAATGTGACCAGCCCTCCAGACTCTCTGATCTGCCTACTTGTGTCTTCTTCTCCCTTTGCAGGAAGTGAGCTGGCAGAGTGCAGGTCGTTAGTGAGTCAGCTCACCTGTGCTAATGAGCTGGCAGGCCTATAAAGCTGGCCGGTGCAGTCTGCCTTGCACTCACTCAGCTCTCTCATGGTCTCAAGGTCTGTTTGTTCTGTTTTGACTTTTATTTTAGTATGCAACTTCCCAGGGCTTGTAGCAGAAAGAAATCCTGGAATTTTTTTTATGCATGGGGGGGTGGAGTTCAAAACAAATACTGCATAACTAAAAAACTGACATTCTTGCATTGACTGAAATCGTTAACGGGATCAGAATACAAAATCCTGTCAAAAATTGTGCTCCTTTCAAAATAAAATACGCAGTTCATGCAGCCTAAAACTACTTCACATCAACATTACGTCTTGACCGCGGGAACCAGATCAGCAATCAATCAATCAATCAGTCAATCAATCAATCAATCAATCAATCAAAGGGTCTCAGAGGGTGGACGATGAGATTGTTGAAGTGGAACATCATACAACCATTTATGACATAATATATTCTTTTTATAAGGATAGATGGTCGGATCAACAGATTTTCCATGTCAGATAAGAAAAGTAAGCTGTTTGTTGTTGTTGTTTACTTTATACACACAGTTTATCACGGGATCTCGTTACGGGTTATATCGTGTTCTCGTTATCTCGCATGTATATGGCTGGCTCGCTACCCTGCCGTTACACGCCTGGTGGGAACTGACGGCAGGCAGAGGACGGAGCTAAACCGCGGCTGAGCCGTTCCGCGCCCGGTGGAGATCCCCAGTAAGCTTGACGTGTGGGAGAGCGCACGATCGGACCGTATATAGCCGTGTTTCGACGAGGAGGAAAAGTGGCCACCGGGAAAGTCTCAGGCCACACCCTCTCAACTGTCCGCTCTCTCTGCGTGTCTCCGTTACAAGTTAGCCCCCAGAGGGATTTAGCACATACACACTGTACTGCTACAGAGCTAACTGTAGCTAACTGCTGCTAATGGCGGCTCTTCTTAATAAGCCGGCCTACGGCTCGTTAGCGGCTCGTTAAAGAAGAGTAAGAAGGAGTCTTCTTCTTCTTCTCCGGAATCCACCGTAATGCTGTCCTCTACCGGTCATATCCAGATCTAACTAACTAGGGGTTTTTGGTGTGTGTTTTTTTTTTAAAACATTAAAAAAAACACAACAAAAAAAATTCCGAGCCGGATTTCCGGCACCGGTCTTCAAGCCCTCACTTCCTCTTCCAGCATTTTCCACTCAACCCAACAGTCATTCTCCCTCTTTTTTTTTTACATCATTATAAGTTATGTTTCAAGGAAGTAAAACATGTTTGTTAAATGTGTTCATTTGAGACATGCCTCTGTCTTTTTTCACCTCAATGTGTCTGCATGAGAACCTCGTGGCCTTCATTAAATAAGAAAAAGAGTAGAAAAGAAAATGAGATGCTGACTTGACCAGTCTGAAAAACTGGTCTGCTATTTATACAGTCTGACATCTTTCAACAGCTGAGCAATCCTGTCGTGATGTGTCCTGCTATTCCTGATACTGTCACTGAAATACCATCTGCACCGAGTGCCAAGAAATGTTTAAATGTGTTAAACTGCCGTACAGCTTGTGGCTGCAGTTTCCACATGAGCGGAGGTGTGGATATGGATCATTGAGCCGTGTCACTTCTGATCAGCATTCATACAGCCTGAGCATACATGCTTCTGGTGTTGCCCCATGTAACAGTGTGTGTCCTCCCCCTCCTGGCGACAGGTGTTGCCTCGGTCTGACAGTATGTTTGGGGTTGTTAGAAAAGTTAACCCTCTGTCTCTTGCTGCCTAATCAATGAATGCATCAAGATATTCATGCTCTGATGCATTGATGCTATGTAAAGTCTGTCGGGATCCATGGATTTGTTCATCATGGTTATATGATCTGAACTGGAATATCCTCCCTTTTACTTGTGTTCTCTTCACTCCAGTTGTCTCTGTGTGAACATCTGTATGCATGTACACAAGAGGGGTAATTATGACTAAATTTCCCCAAAGCAAAACTTGAAACACGAATAGTAGGTGGCATTTACCTGATGCTGCCAGATGGTTTGTTACACAGAATCATCTGAGAAGCCGTCATTGAAGACTGTTTGGGAAATGGCAGGCATGATGTAACTGATGCTATTGCAGCATCTGTGCTAACCTCTTTAGGAGACGCCATTATTGTTTAGAATGAACAGTTGCCTCTCCATGCCGCTGGTTGGTCAGAACTTACTTTAACGCACGACTTTGGGCCAGACTAGATAGATTTACAATCATTTGATCCTGAAAAGGGCATATAAAGGTGAATGTATGGCTACAATGTTGGTAACTATGTGCAGAATTCAACCTGTTTGTAAGAACTACCTGTCTATTTCCAACCTGTTTTATTTTGATTCTTCTTCTTCTTCTTCTTTCTTATTCTTATTATTATGTATTTTATTTTGTTTATTTCATTTTATTTTAAATGTATTTTTGCTTCTTTCCAGTCCTTTGTTTTGTTTGAAAAAGAACAACTTTGTAAGCAGTTATGCTGTAGAAATTAAAATGGTAAATTAAACTTTAAAAAAAAGTGTGTGTACATTTTTTGAAAAGCTCTGCCATAAGCTTAGTGTTTAGTCCAATGGAACTTGCATTGTTAGGGTTTTTCTTATGTCATCTCAGTGTTAGATGGACTCAGTGACTAGTGCATTCCCTTTGTGATCTCTTCATAACGTGAGAAACCAGCTGCCATGCAAGGTAAAGGTGAGTGCTGGGAAGTCTAAACTAGTTCAACCAGAAATACTACCTCACACTGGGTAAAAGCTTTGGTGTGAATCAATTAGTTAATTTCCTAATTTTATACATTGATGTTCTTATGAAGGCATCATGTAGTCAGCAATATGCTTTTAAAAGAAATTGTAAATGCACAGTATGTGCACTTTTCTTGATATTGCTGCTTTTAAATGAAAGAAAAGTGGAATGTGGCTTTGGGGTAAGGTTAAAATGTTGACAGGAAATTTGTCAGGGAGTGTTCAGCTTTGTAGGAAACAGGACTTTAGCCAGATTACTTCCAATGCATTTACTGAACTCCATACAAAGCTATTTTGTAATATGCACTTACAATATTTGACTGAAACTGAAAGTTAATGAATGTTATGTGCCCATTCTTGTGACTTAATGTACAGGACTTGGTCCTGATGGTTAAGCTGTAGCTCCTTACTGGTTAGGGGGGAAAGAAGAAACCAGGACCTGCCAGGGGACAAGTAAAAGCCACTCTTGATGTATGCCTACCCATTGCTCATAGCTGGCCACAAAACCAATTTGAACCCCCCAGCATGGTGCCATGATACATCAGGTTAATTTGACGTAACCAATTTAAAGTGTCATTGTGGTGGAGTGATGGATGGCGCCCATCTTGACATGGCGGGTGAAAACGGTGAAATACACACATCGTTTATCTCACCTTCCTGCTGTGGCCCGTCCTGCCCTTTAATGCTGGAGGAAACTCCCCCAGATCAGACCAGCTGAGCAAAGGTGAAGATGTTCTGTGTCAGAGAGACGGGGCTATGTTTTTTGTTTTACAGGTACATTTAATGAGGTTTTGGAGATGGCTGATTTGCAGGAAAAATCCTACCTGTATTCTGTTAAAATGATGCTAAATGAATCTCTCTTTTGAGGATCATGTAGACATGAAGATGAGTATACATTACATTACATTACATGTCATTTAGCAGACG
Organism: Centropristis striata; assembly: GCF_030273125.1. Lineage (NCBI taxonomy): Eukaryota > Metazoa > Chordata > Actinopteri > Perciformes > Serranidae > Centropristis > Centropristis striata. Next base: position 29,121,755 of record NC_081536.1, on the reverse strand, counting down.
CTTTTGTCCAAAGCGACTTACAATAAGTGAGTATAGCATTTTAAAAATCCCTTCTTCACAGGAAGCAGTGGTTGCGGCCAAATTATTGTAATGGTCATGAATTTACACAGTGAAAAAATATATATGAAAACATTTCAAACCCCTCCAAAAGCATTGTAAAGCACCCCATATGGTATTCTGTCTGCCTCAAAGCTCTGCCGTAATGAATATTTGCTTTTTAAACAAACAGAGGTAGATATTACTAATTATCTAACCACCCTCTGTACTTAGAATTTATCCTTGGGTGTGTGTCTGACTCTAAAGGGTGAATGCATGGATATGATGTTGGTCACTATGTGCAGAATTCAACCTGTTTGTAAGAACTACCTGTCAATTTCCAACCTGTTTTATTTTGATTGTTCCTGTTTATTTTCTTTCTTTCTTTCTTTCTTTCTTTCTTTCTTTCTTTCTTTCTTTCTTTCTTTCTTTTTCTTTTTCCTTATATTTATTTTGTTTATTTCATTTTATTTTATAATTATTTTTTGTTTGTTTCCAGTCCTTTGTTTTATTGGAAAAATTAAAAACTTTGTAAGCAGTTATGGAGCATAAATGAAAATGGTAAATTAAATGAAAAATAAAAAAAGTATTTTTTTAAGCTCTGCCATAAGCTTAGTGTTTAGTCCAATGAACCTTGAATTTTCAGGGTTTTTCTTATGTCAGCTCAGTGTTAAAATAGAAGATGCAGAACCTGGGTGATTTTCATTGACAATTTGACATTCTGACAAAATCATGAGTGAACTGATATAGTGTTTGTGATAGAAAACTTCTTTGGATATGAAGAACAGTGCCAGGAGAATGCGTTGTCATATGCAAATGAATACACATTGTCATGGTTAAGGAATCTGAGGGGCCTCGGGGACCTTCACACTCACTTTGTGTGAGGAGGCTCAGGCTGTCTGGTAGATAAACTGAATACCTTGGAGATGCATCATCTTCATAATCAGCATGGATGAGAAGTGGTCCTCGCTGTGAGATTTTCTGTCTTCCTCTCCCTGATGGTGTTTTCGTCTGAGACTGTACCCATGTTTGCTTCTCTCACGTCACATTTGTATTATTGAAACAAACACATATTCCAGGAAGGACGACTGAGGCTGAGAAGTGTATTGAAAGGATAAATATTTATTAATTTAACCCTTTGATGCACAACATACAGACAACCCTTCTTATGCACAACATGGGTCAAAAATGACCCACATGATATTTCATGCTGACTGTGTGTTTCTGTGCTCTATCTTTTTATATCAACTTATTTTATGATTGAATATTCCAAGTATTCTTTAAATATCTTGTTTTTGATAACAACGGATCATTATTTCCATTTTGCCTCTCATGCTTGTATTATTATATAGCTAACTACTTGGCTAAGTAGCTAACTACTTAGCCAAGAAGTTAGCTAAGTAGTTAGCTTAACTCTCCTGTCATTTCACATGTAGCTGCCCTGCAGTGACCCCTTTGTGTTTCAAACTAAAACCGCAGTGGAAGCTTCAAAGCTTTACATGTTCACTGTTAAAAAAAAAAAAAAAAAAAAAATTCTAATATTACGGTAAAATGATATTAGCACTGTTGATTTCCCGTTTAAGATTATTCCATATTTTACTGTAAAAAATAAAAAGTTTTCCAAAAGAAACGCTGTTCTGCCATTTATTTGACAAGAAAATACTTCATAAATGCTGCATAAATTAAAGATTTTACCATTAAATATTACAGGATATTTTCGTTAGAGATATGATGTTTATAGTACATTTAACAGTGACAAAGTATTTTTATTTTTTTTAAATAAAGGCTAAAATTACAGTGATGGCTTATATAACAGTATATTTTTGTTACAAATACGGTGCCAGTGTATTTTACAGTGGAGTAATGTATTTAAAAATAAAATGTAAAAAAAGCCCTGTTTTGGCTGATATTTACAATTATGGTTTTACATTGTTACTGAAACTGAATTAACCCATTTATCATTTTACTGTCTTTTACTGTCATGGTTTAGCAGTTTTTCACTGTAAAATCTACAGACATTTTTTACAGTGTAGGGTTATCCAGTGAGTTAAAAAGTCACCGCAAAGGGTCCTGATCAAGCATCTGTATCTGACGAGATGAGAATGGGAACAGGTTGATGTTTCCCCATACCTGACCCCCTTTTTTTTATAAGTTTGTCTGCCTAGCTGGTTCTGACTTTTGCCTGTTTCTGACTACAAGAAAACACAATCTTCAACCTGACAAGCCTGTCTTGCTGTTGTCCTCATGGGTATAAACTTGTCAATCTGTAAGCTTTCACGAAACAAATCTTCAGTGCACAAGAGTTAAAATATGAACAACAATGGGAAATTCAGATTTTTGTTGAAATAAGGTTTTTATTCGGAAAGAGTTACCATAGAAGTACTCAGATACTCAACATGTTTTTCCCCCATAAAAGGCATTAAAATAAATATAATATATAAATATATAATTATTAAAATTGTTGTAGTGACTGGTCTGTTTCCTACATTACACTGCAAAGAGGTGTTTTAAGAGTTAATTTCTTATTTTAAGTGTTCAACATGCTTATTTCTAGATTTAATAATCTTAATTTAAGAAATCCTGTCAAGTGAAATTATCTGTCCATGCAGCAAGATCATTTCCCTCAGATTTAGTGTTTTTATCTTGTTTTTAGACACACCTTTTTTTGCAGTGTAGAAGAAACACTTGAGAGATTCAGTTGTACCTGTTTGAGCCTCCAGACTCAGATTAATTGTGCACCAAAATCAGTGACCTGCAGATCTTTTATAATCATTGGCTGACTCTATGCTGTATTCCCCTACTTCATTTGAAACTGCTTCAAAAGTGCTTTGTTGTTTTGGTAATTAAGGGCACTACAATTCCATTAGGCCTTCTATTTTCATTTAAGCTTAAAACTCTGTATTATTATTGCAGGTTGGTGTTTAGTGTGTACACTATATTTATGCTTTAAAGTTTTCTTTGCTTCCTCCATTACAATTATGTCCTCATTTTGATGCATAGTGAGTCTAATTTAGCCTTAGTTCCAAGACAGCCTGCCACTATAAATGGTAGGTAACGCATGCCTTTTCCAGAATGTAATTAAGATAATGGCAGAGTCCAAAAGTTTGAAAGACTTTTTAAACTGAATGTGTAGCCAATCCTGCTGATTGGCTTTGAGGAGAGAATTGGAAAGTTAACCACATGTAGTTTTTCCTGCTTCATCCAGGCAGTGTTCTTCTTTGTAAATGGACTGATCAGAGCAGACAGTCATAATATCCAAGATAATGACTGTCATAATGACTGACAGTGCTTTTCTTCCAGAAGAAGAGACAATAACAGCTTGTTTCTGCAGTTCAGCAGTGTTAAGTGTTTTTGTTTTCTGAGCTACTTAAACCACAGCCCACACAACGAGCCTAAAAGTATGCTGATTGTGTTCGACACTTTTATTGCTGACAATGATTTCATGGACAACTGACTATCACGGGACAAGAGAGGGGGAGAGAGAACGTGAGTGGGTGAGACATGCACAAAAAAGAAACTGCAAATGTACACGTCTAACATGAAGACGAAGTCTTTACATGCATGGTTACACCCACTAATAATAAAGCATTTTTTTATTTTCATGAACAAAATTTCATCCTGTACTTATCCTACAACCAACATGGTCTCACAGGAATCTGTGAAATAGCCACGGATTTGCTTAACTCAAAATCCGTGGAATAGCCACGGAATCACTCAAATTTCCGTGAAACTGACACGGATTTCGCTACAATGCAAGTTAATGACAGTCATATTCCAACATACAAAGTGATTATGTACATTCACTGAGTGAATATTTAGAAAATAAAACATATATTTCTCGCTAGAAATGTGATCAAAATCCATTTTTATGCAGAAACTAAGTCAAAATATTGATTTTTTTCACTAAAAATGAGAGAACTGTCCGCCATGTTTTTTGTTCTGACCGCCAGAACCTTGAAAGTCACGTGACTTGGAACAAACCAATAGGAAAAAATATTAACTTGCATTGTAGCGAAATCTGTGTCAGTTTCACGGAAATTTGAGTTATTCCGTGGCTATTCCACGGATTTTGAGTTAAGCGAATCCGTGGCTATTCCACGGATTCCTGTGAGACCAGGTTCCCTACAACATTGATGCAGACCACTTGCTCCCTCCTGCATCAGAGTAAAGATATCCCTACTCCGCCATAGGCAGTGGCGTAAATATCGACAGTGCAACTGGTGCAGCTGCATCAGGGCCCAGACGCCGTCAGGGACCCATGAAGGAAGAAGAAACAAGCAGCCGTCCAGAATTGCTAACGACCCCTGTTTTTGTGAACGGACGAGTCGGTAAGGTAAGGTAACGCTGAAAGGCTGGTATGGGAGAAGGAAATTATAATGTGTCCAATTGATACCTGTCAGTCATGATGAGTCGCAAGGACGTGATGTGAGTTGTTTCTCCTTTCAGCAAGAAAGTGGATGAAAGTTGATGAGAAAAGACACTGCAAAATGTTTACATTGTTTACACTGCAAAAAGTGTTGTCTAAACACAAGATAAAAACATTAATTCTGAGGGAAATGATCTTGCTGCATGGACAGATAATTACACTTGACAAGATTTCTTAAATTAAGATTATTAAATCTAGAAATAAGCATGTTGAACGCTTAAAATAAGAAATTAACTCTTAAAACAAGATAAATTATCTAACACTTCTAAATCTAAAGTTTTTTTTTATCTTGGTAAGTAACAAATAATTGTCAGGTCACTCTGCTCGGGCCAGTTCATCGCTGCTTGCAGCTTTAATTTATCTTGTTTTAGGGGTTAATTTCTTATTTTAAGTGTTCAACATGCTTATTTCTAGATTTAATAATCTTAATTCGAGAAATCTTGTCAAGTGAAATTATGTGTCCATGCAGCACGATCATTTCCCTCAGATTTAGTGTTTTTATGTTGTTTTTAGACACACCTTTTTTTGCAGTGTAGCAAGCTCAAACAAAAAAGTGGTGCTAAAAAAAAGGAAAGAAAGAAAGAAGCAGGATGAGAGTGGCTGTGCGTGTGTATGTCCAAGCATGTGTGTGCGTGCGCTTGTGTTTAGGGCGGGGTCGGGGTACAAAAAAATATTTGCACTGGGGCCTATCACCATGATGTTACGCCACTGGCCTGAGGCCAAACTTATAACCATCTAATATCAGGGCAGGTGTAGAAAGTTCCTGATGTGGTGTCGGCCCTCTGTCTGATGCCTCTGGCTCTTTAATTTATGTCACATTTTAGTTACAGCTCATATGTTTATTACAATAGCCTTGCACACTGACACCTTTATTAAGTTTAGAGTTGTAGTTGTGGCCAGTCATGATTTTTATCTTTATTTTCTAACATCACTGTGTATCTGCAGCCCACTTATTGCTACTTTCCTTTCTTTATTCAGATACCCGCAGGCTGATCCCTTAATGACTGTTAAACTCCTCCACCAAAAGCTCATTTTGAAGGAACTATACACAAGACAGTATACCATAAATGAATCAACAATATGATCACCTGTGTGTCATAAAAAATAAGTCCATTTTAGGAAAATATGTAATAAAGATTATATCTGGAGGTGCCAGGTGGCTTAGAAAAAGTTAAAAGAAGCTGAACTTTTGCCAGATAATATCTCTACATCCTACATAAATGGGCTGTGATAGAGTATGATTTAAAACCTTTCTCTCTGCCGAGCTGAACGACTTCCTCTTTCAAAACCTTGAGCTTTACCCCATCTAAGGATTTTTCAGCCTCATGGAGATCGAAAACCCTCCTAGATATGGAAGGACAGCAGCAAATAAAATAGTAGGAGACATAAAAACACTGAAATCGATCCAAAGTTCTCAAAGGTGTCGCAACAAATGTGAAACAGGAGTAATGCAATCAAGTGCAAGGCTACCTGGGATGTCAAGGTGAATGTAGCTCTAATCTTTCCTTCTGCAACATGTCTACATCCCTGCATACTGTTGCAGAGCACTGGACAATAACAAGTTGCTCTTTACTTTCCAGACATCCTGGCTACTCATTGTTATTCAAAAGAGCTTTCTGTCATGAGTTTTTTTTTTCTTTTCAGTACAAAGAACTTTAAATAAAAACTGTCAATGTGTTTTTTTGTTGTTTCTCAGAGACGGATCAATACTGTGTGGGCAGGAGGTCGTCCACATGTGGTCAGAGATCACATACAGGAGGCAGATCTCCTACAGAGAGCAGGTGAAACAACAAACAATTAATGAAGGAAAAGAAAATAACTTTAGAATAAGCAAACCATAGCAAACAGGAGGGTCATATTAGGTCATATTAGGTCCCATTAAAAGCGAAAATATGTAACCTCCGAATATGTTTGTCTGTTAAATAGTATCAAATTCTGTTTGATTTGTCATTGGCTCTTGCCTTATTACTTTGTTTTTGTTAACCTATATTAGAGCCACACAATGAAGTGCCTCTTTAGACATCAGTTAGTCTCACTGCCTTAAAAATATATCCAAAAATGATAACACTCTGTCACAAATGGACCGCACAGCCACACTTGAACATTTAAAAGAAGCTTGGCAGGAGGACCTTGCAGTAGCCTGGCTAATACCAGACTAATAACAAATGAGATTAGTCTGGAGACCAGCCATTCATTTCTCTGTAGAGGAGGTGTGGTTTACGATCCTCCGGAGCCGTTTATTGGGCGCTTAGAATGTCTATCAAAAGCGTCTGTAAGTAGCTCTTAGCCAATCGTATCAGTTATACCAGATGACGTATGTAGAGCGACAGAAATTGATGTTTACATAGCCAGACTAGCCCATCTCTACTTTGAGACTAAAATGCTCAATTCTGCTTCTGCAACGTTTTTCTGCAGCATGTTCTGGCTCTGACTGCTCACAGTCTACCGGCAGTGTTGGTGTGTGTGTGTGTGTGTGTGTGTGTGTGTGTGTCTGTGAGAGAGTGTTGCTGCTGCTTTGCTTCTCCAGTTCTCACTTTCTGCAAGATTATTTATTTTTACGCCTTATTCCCCCTCATGTCATTCAGCCACACATATCCACTGATTTTATGGTCAATAGACGAGCTGCTGGGGGTCTCTGGGCGGCTCCGCTGTCCCCCGGCTCGTAGCGAGATCACTGGCATTACAGCAGCGAGCGGTAGCGGGGCTAGTTGGTAGATTTGGCTTTGGCCAAATCCTGTCGGAAGCAAGGCTAAAACATCCTTTTTTGTGGTGAAACAGGAGTTTATAGTCAAACATTATTCTTCTTTTAAAATCAACTTTGGCTCTAAACTATTTAAAACGCTGTCTACAGCTAGATCCAAAGAGAGCTTCACGTCTGCTGCAGCCATGTTGGATCTGTAAGAAAACTACAAAACTACAAGCTTCCATCTGTCGAATAGTATGCGTCATCGTCTTGCCGTCCCTCCCCGTTCTGTGATTGGATCCCTAAAACAGGGCTAAGAAACAGCCATAGTTTCCAGACCCATTTGCAGTTCGAAATGAAATCAAGCGCGAGGCAGTATGGGTATACCCAGGCTAACCTTGCAGTGGGAATCTCAAAAAAAAAATGGACTAATGCTCAGGACCGTGTGCACTCTTCATCTGTATGTATCAGACATGGACTGTTGCAATTCAAGATCTTACACAGGCTTCATTTATCCAAGTTGAAACTTTCAAGGATGTTCCCTGTGATCGATGTGGACAGGCACCCGCCTCATTGGCACATATGTTTTGGACGTGTCCAAGCATCGCCACCTATTGGGTTATTATATTTAAAAGTTTACCTGAGATTTTCCAGAAACATATTAAACCAGACACAGTTCTGGCGATCTTTGGGGTTGACTCCGCTGACATGGAGCTCTCTTTATCAAACAACCAGAAGAATGGGATTTGTTTTGTGACACTGTTAGCGAGAAGAATAATTCTGCTGAGCTGGAAACAAAATAATCCTCCAGTCTATCAAGCTCTAATGAACAATATAATGAAACATTTCCAGTTAGAAAAAATAAAATTCACCCTGAGAGGTAAGATAAATACCTTTTACACAATATGGCAGCCATTTATGGACTATTATACTAAATATAATCCCATGAGAAATTAACAAACTGTAAAAACACTGGATATCATCCAAGTTTTATAAAAATATATTTCTTGTATTTATAAACCTGATTATTATTGTTTTGATATTTGATTTGACTCCACGTAGGATTTTGTTTGTTTGTTTTTTTATTTTTTATTGCCTTTTTTATTACTTTCGTGTAGATTTCAAGCTTAAATTAACATGTATCTTCTTTATTTTTGTATGTGAATGAAAGAAAAAAAAACAATAAAGAGAAGTTGAAAATACATGTATATATATATATATATATATCCAAAAAGCAGATTTCACATTGCTACAGTCTTGAGTTAATATGTATTTAATTTCAGTCATTCCTCTGACACTTTACCTGATACTTAAAATCAACTTTCAGTTCTATTCACACTTAATCCACATTAGTACCTAAGTTAACTGGGTATCTAAGTACCTGAACATTAACTGAAATTTCAACTCCTTTTGGCGATTCCACTTTGACACGTTTACTTGAATGGCTCTCCTCTTCAAGTCCTTTCAATTTTAATGCCACTTTCCATCTTACTCACTAACCGACTCTTTCAAAGCGCCAACTTCAGCTATGATTTCCTGTTTTTCAAGAGCTTCAACTTTAACTTGACATTTTAATATGCCAAAGCTGTTTTTTTTAGTGTGTCTGCTGCGTTTCTGTTTCTCTGTAAATTAATTTCCTCAGTGTAAACAAATGTTTTGTGCACAAGCCCTGTTTCAAGTGATTATTTTATCATTTTCATTCAAGAATATATCCATAGCCTGCAAGCATGATTGTTAACTGTCATCTCTTCCCATCTCCCAAGTTTTAATCTAAATCAATCCAGTGATTGCCCTGATGTGCTGTCGACAAAGTTAGAGAAAATGCAAGCTTTGCATTTGCAAAATTATATTATACTTTTTTCATTCTGTTCTCCAAACACAGGTATTGATGCTCGGCTCAGCTCTGTAAATCAGACAGATCCTTGTGCATATACAGGCACATCTCAATAAATTAGAATATCATAGAAAAGTTTATTTATGTCAGTAATTCAAATCAAACAGTGGAAAAACACATTATATAGATCCATTACACACAGAATGAAACATGTCATGTCTTAATTTATTTAATTTCTTCTAATTATAATGATTATGGGTTACATTTAAAGAAGAACTAAAATTCAGTGTCTCAAAACATTTGAATATTACAAAAGACCAATTTTAAAAAGTAGGTTTAATATGGAAATGTTGGCCTCTGAAAAGTATGTCCATCTATATGACTCAATACTTGGTTGGGGCTGTTTGATTTGAACTACTGGAAATTGACTTTTCCGTCATATTCTAATTTATTGAGATGCTCCTGTATATCCCCCATCAAACCCAATGCTGCTCTGTGTCCTTTAACCCGTCCTTCCATCCTTTCATTCTCATGCTAAAGATATTTATTCTCCCGCTCTCCTGCCGCCCTCAACGAACAGCCAATGTCAGCACCTATTACAAATCCCCACAAAGGCTTTGCCACAGGAAAGGTGATTAATTAAAGCAATTAAGGCAATGACGGTTTCAATTAAGGCAGTTATGAGCTTTGAGTTGAGTAGTGTAAGAAGGGCCTTTGGGCAAGAGAGGTGGCAGAATGAGAGAATATAACCAACGGAGAGTAATGAAAGGAATGAGGAGCTCGAACTGAAGAGAGATAGTGAGATAGAGAGGGAGGAGATGGGGACAGAGCGAGAAAAAACTAAAAAATAATTACTTCTCAGTTCATCTGTTACCTTCTCCCTGCAGCTGTGATTTTGATCATTCCATCAAACAACAGATTTATTCCAGTTATAGAGACTCTCTCTGTGTGTGTGTGTGTGTGTGTGTGTGTGTGTGTGTGTGTGTGTGTTCACAGGTGGCCATGTTCATCTGAGTGTGAGACTGTTGGTGCTTTACATGTTTATTTTTTCCTGACTTTTGAATATGCTTTTGTCTGTTAATGTAGCCTCCGACTCATGAGCACAATAATAAAACACTTGCCAGTACTGTGATTAAGTTAACTGTCTGATTAAAGCCCTTATGATTGCATAAATAGACACATTAAGGCATGCCACCTTTAACAATAATCCTCAGAGAGCTGTGGAGAAAAATAAGTGGGGACATTTTTTTTTTCTATTTTTTTATTTTTTATTCATTTGTTGAGGTACTTGTGCTGGTATGGGGGTAAGGGGGTCAATAATGTAGCCAGGACATTATCAAAACCCCTAAAATCTCCTCTGAAATACATAAATAACAAATGTTCTGAGGTTGCAAAACCTTATAACATTCAGATTTTGGGTAACACTTTACAATAACCAACTAAGTGATGTTTATGGATTATAGATGGTTTATAAACCAGTTATTAACCATTTACAAAGTGCTATATATATTTAATCTTTAAATATTTTCAACCAATTTCTTAAGGGTATATGAATCATTTCAAAAATCATTAACATACTTAATATGGTGCTAAAAATGTTATGAGTGCAACTAAAACTATTAATAAACTACTAATTATAATTTAATTGTTTGTTAATGGTAAATTAACTAGAAACTTACATTAATATACCATCTATTTGCCATTTATAAATTATGTTAAATGTTAGTTAAACATTAATAAATTAGGTATTTACCATTCTAAATGGCCTATATATGGTTTATAAATGATGATTAAACATTAATAACTACCTGTTTACCATTTATAAATGATGGTTATTGTAAAGTGTTACCAGATTTTGTTTGTCTTATTTGTCTATGAGAAAAAAATATATAATTATGATTGGAGTATATGGGAACACCAAAAACATTGCACCTTATTTTCAACAAATCACATTTGCCTGCTCTGCAGCCAATCTGGAATTAATCACAGAAAACAAACAATTTATGAAAGTAATTATCTTGTCTAGAATGGGAAGTGTACTGCAGTAACTATAGACACAAAGTTTCTCTAGCCAGTGACAATATACAGCGCTTTAACTTTTTGAAACTTTTTTTTGCGAACCCCTGGGAGTAGAAGACTTTGAGCTGTGTCCAATATATGTCCATATTGTCACTCTGTGCTTTTGTACTCCTGATGAATTGTGTATACTTACAAGCTGAGATACAATCACTCAGTCGGCTGTGCACATAAAGCACACCGGTTTATGTACTTATTTAGCAGGAGCTCGGTGCAGCTTTCACAAGATTTAATCAAGGTTCTCCACTTTGTATGAGGTGTGCATAATTGCACTTAGAAAAGCCTCTACATACATCAAATGAAATGGTGCAAAGGGAGTGCTCATACTGTACTCTGCTATTTATGTCCTGTCCTCCTGCCTGCTGATGGATGCACTGTTTGGGGTAACTAAAATCATTTTTTACAAGCAGCTGTGAATGTCAGCTTTTAATACGGATAACACCATTAACATTTTACCTCTGCACATGTCCTAACTGTTGCTGTTAATTTAATTATTATTTTACATTTTGTCTGTGTGTTCAGCTGCATGTGTGTATTAGAAGTGTTTCTTTGTGGCACCTACCAGCTCATACACTGTAAAAAATGTCTGTAGATTTTACGGTGAAAAACTGCTAAACCATGAGAGTAAAAGACCCTTAAAATGATAAATGGGTGAATTCAGTTTCAGTAACAATGAAACAGTTTCAGTTACAGTTTTTTTTTTAAAAATACATTACTCCAATGTAAAGTACACTGGCACCATGTTTGTAACAAAATATACAGGAATATATACAAGCATCACTGTCATTTTTGCATTTATCTTTTGTAAAAAAACACTTTCTTTCTAACTGTTAAATGCACTAAACACCATATCTCTAAAAAAATATATACTGTAAAATTTAATGGTAAAATCTTTAATTTATGCAGCATTTATAAAGTATTTTCTGGTCAATTATATGCCAAAACAGCATTTCTTTTGATGGAAAAATGTTTGATATATACGGTAAATTTTTTTATAAAATCTTAAATGTGAAATCAACAGTGCTGATATCTTTTTACCGTAAAAAATTTTTTTTTTTTTTTTTTTTTTTTTTTTACAGTGTATGCATATATTCACACCTACTCATGCATTCATGTAATGGAAGGTCAAGATGTATACTGTGAGTCCATGCATAATTTTCTACAAATGTTCACGTGGAGCTGTTTGGTGTTAATGCAACATGAGTGGCTGCAGAGGCAAACTTGTTAGCACTGTCACCTCACAGCAAGAGGGCCATTTTCAGTTTGCATGTTAAATGTGGGTGTCAGGTGCTTTGTGCATGTCTTTTTTTTTTTTTTCAAAGACTTGCAGGTTAGGACAACAGAGACTCGGAGGTGTTTGTTTGTTTGTTGTGCATGTTAGTGTTTCACAGTGGGGAAAATTGATATTTGACACCTGGTATAAGGTTTATGCATGTGGCAACTATACAGTCATATAGGGTTTATTCAAGATGTTTAACCCTTTGGAGTATGGGGCTATTTTGTTGGTTTTTGACAGTTTTTCATTCTGCCTGTATTGCAACTTATGTAATGATTACCATGCCATGCTGGTATCATCTTTTTCAGCACAACCTCACCTGTTTGTTATTTTGTCATTTTGACTTACTGGATCAACATTTTGAAAGACAAAAAGACACACAAAAAGACACAAAAAAATACAAAAAACCCACATAAAATTAGAAAAAACACAAATAAAAACCACATAAAAACACAAAAAAAGCAAAAAAAAATTATATAAGAAACACACGAAAAAAAAAAATAACAAAAAGCGCAAAAAACTGAAAAAAATACAAAACCCACAAAAAATACCCAAAAATCACACACACAGTAAAAAAACAGTTAACACAAAAGCTTGCATTAAAAATGTTGAAACACACACTGCACAATTTGAAAAATCTGATTTGAGCTGATTTTTACCTTTGCTGAAAAAGAGTTGACACTGAAAAAGAGTTGACACATTAAATTGGACATGGAAACTTCTGAAAAGCCAAAACCTTAGAGGGAAGCTGACTTCAGGGCTCCATGCTGCTTCATTTTTACGTCATGACATCATGAAGAAATCATGCTCCGGCGCTTTCGTGGACTCCGGAGGGTTTAAGCAATGTTACAATGGAGCATGACAACATGGCAACATTGGGCAACAACACAACACAATGGGCAGTGACACAGAGTAAGAATGTGAGAGTAATTTAATAGACCCAGTAAACAACAAAATAATTCCCATGAGATGGGACTTTAATGTGTGGATGAAGTGTGGTGTAGTAAGTGTTTGGTGTAAAGAGCAAACAAAAATAAAAGGCTAGTCTAAAGAGGATGCTCAGGGCAAAGAAAGAGAGGAACGTGATAAAAAGTCTTGTCCTACTTTAAAGATTTCCCCAATAGCGATCTGCAAGACAAAACACACAGACATTTAAACCTCTTAGTGAAGACAAGGGAAGTTCATGTTCCTGGTTAAATGATAAAACAACAACATATCTTTATCTTATTTTTCATCATGAATTCCCTGTGGAGACTAAAACCATGCAGCTAACAAGTATTATCTGTGTAGAGCTTAGGAGGCTGTTATCTGTTACCTCTGAGTCACAGAAGTCAATTGTTGCCCAAAAACACAAAGAAAAACACATTAAATAGCCATGAAGTCAGGAACTATTTGATCAACAAAGGGAGCATTTTCTTTTCATCCTGAGATCATTCTTGCCTTTTTGAAATAAAGGTTGCTCATATGTGACGCCATTGACAGGCAATCAAACAACTTGAAACAGATTACAGGTTTCTCTGGGTTTGTTGGAAACATTTGTGGTAATGTGAAACAGATCAATAAATTAAAGTTGTTTGTAGACATTTTCTTGTGAAAATGTATACCTTTAACCCTCTGGAGTCCATGAAAACGCCGGAGAGCAGTGCAATTTCTGGCTTTTCGAGAAGTTTCCATGTTCCATTTAGCGCGTCAACTCTTTTTCAGCAAGGGTTAAAACCACCTCGACCATGTGTAACATGATTTTCGAATTTTGCAGGGTGCATTCAGCACTTCAATGCATTTTTAATGTGATCTTTTGTGTTTAATATATTTTTTGTATTTTTATGTATGTTTTTTGTATTTTTTTGTGTTTTTTGCAATTTTTTTGCGTTTTTTTGTGTTTTTGTGTATTTTTGTGTTTGTGTTTCTTTGTCATTTTTTGTGTTTTTTTGTATTTTTGAGTGTGATTTCTGTGTGTTTGTATGTGCTTGTTGTAATTTTATTGTGCTTTTTATGTTTTTGTGTGGTTTTTGTCATTTTTTGTGTGTTATTTTTGTAGAATTTTGTGTGTGATTTCTGCGTTTTTTTGTGTGTTTTCTCATTTTTTGTGTGATTTTTGTGTTCAAAATGTTGATCCAGTAAGTCACAAATGAAAAGGAGTCAAAAACCAACAGAATAGCCCCAAACTCCAAAGGGTTAAGCAGGAATCACTCTGACTTGTACAAAGGAACTCCTTACTGCTGTATATAATTGCAGCATAACCCTCTGAAAAAGCATTGTGTAATAACGTTTTATAGGTGTGTATGGACATGTGTGCATGTGTTGAGAAACTCAGGAAAAGACCGGGACAGTCAGGTGCAGGTTTCTGTGACATCTGAATCTGTCTCGTCAATAATGGATGTGAAGTTGAATGTCTTAAAATACCCTCAGCTGGGACAGTTGGCAGAGTTATTAGTGCTGTCTTTGACTGGTCTGAGAAATACAGGAGTTATAATTCCCTCACACTGGCGGCTAGCTGGAACCTTCAAGTGTCTCACACACACACAGTCAAGAGGAGAAACCACACACACACACACACACACACACACACACACATTTACATAAATAACCACACACATAAGTGTAGGCACCAAGAGAATGTATACATACCCACGCAGCGTCCATGTGTGGAGGCTATACGTCTTGGAGCCCTCTCTGCTGTGACACATTCTGTCCTAGTTTTCCCATAATATTTGCCTGCCTCTGTTCTGGCCTATGAGTGGGAAAGTGACATCACATGCTAATGGGAGAGTGAGAAATTGTCTCATTACTGTGGCAACATAGAGAGAAAGCCATAACACCAATTAAAGGTGAATGTCTTGCAATTAAACCGCAGTGAAAGCGGGTTGAAGTGAGGTAGGGGGGGCAGAGGAGCATAAAGAAAGGATGAGTTTGTCCTCGAACAAAAACAAGAGACAGGGAGTGGTGACGCATGGCGGGACAGACAAGGACGTGCATGTTGTTTGAGATTTGTGGCTCTATAAGTTGCGTTTGAATAAGGTTTGTAACAGCCTTGAAACAGCCTCTTAATTACATCCAACAGCTGGCGTACGGTGCAAAACAAGGTAAATGTACCACCGCTGTTAAACATAGCTTTTGTATGTCCTCTAAGCAATATGTTCTGCAGCCTGTATGACTGATATGGCCTATAATGTGCCATTACACATTCCAATTTGACACAAAATCGACACCCAACCTGCCAGGTGGAATGTGTTAAGCATGAAAAATGTTGCTTTTATATATAGGTAGTGTGCTATATCTCATTAAAGACACTTTTTCATGGATGATCTGCAATCATGGCCGGCTGTGAACAGCTTGTCTGACTGCAGTTTGAACTGAGCTCCATGTGGAAAATAAGGCAATAATGATGTTCATTATACCTGAAGGTAGACGAAATGCAGTGCCAGCTGCAAAATCGATGACTGCATTGTATGTGTGGTGTGTGACACAATACACAGGACAGGTATTTAAAGCTTCTGTAAGATTTAGCACAGGATATTACACGAGAGATGTGAGTGACTCTGCATAATTCCGCTGCAGCCTGTGGCTCTTCCAGCCTCCACTGGAAACTATTATAAAGCCAGAGCCTCAATACACTGCAAAAAGGTGTGTCTAAAAACAAGATAAAAACACTAAATCTGAGGGAAATGATCTTGCTGCATGGACAGATAATTTCACTTGACAAGATTTGTTAAATTAAGATTATTAAATCTAGAAATAAGCATGTTGTACACTTAAAATAAGAAATTAACTCTTAAAACAAGATAAATTAAAGCTGCAAGCAGCGATGAACTGGCCCGAGCAGAGTGCACAGCAAATTATTTGTTTCTTTTTAGTTTTTAACTATAATAACCTTGGTACATATGTAGACACAAAATGACCAAAAAAAGACACAAATTGATCAAAAAAAAGACACAAAATGACCAAAAAAGAAACAAAATGACCAAAAAAAGATACAAAATGACCAAAAAGACACAAAATGACCAAAAAAGACACAAAATTACCAAAAAGGAAACAAAATGACCAAAAAAAAAGAAACAAAATGACCAAAAAAAGACACAAAATGATCAAAAAAGACACAAAATGACAAAAAAGACACAAAATGACCAAAAAAAACCCCCAAAATGACCAAAAAGATGCAAAATGACAAAAAAAAAAGACATTAAATGACCAAAAAGACTAAAACACATTAACACATGAACACTTTAACAAAGTGGAGACAGAGCTGACTTTCAAAATGATTTGGCGACCCCCAGAAATCATCTTGCGACCCCAATTGGGGCCGGGACCCCAAGGTTGAGAATAGCTGTCTTATAGGACCATGTGGAGTGGAGACCAGATGCATGTAGCTACAGCCTCATCACATGACACAGTTGAAATCAATGTGAAGGGAATTGTTTACTTCTACAACATCACTGTACCTCTGACCGGTCTTTGTATCTGTAAAAAGTGAAGACATTGTTCAAAAATAAACTGACTTAATAGAAGCCCTCACTGATCAAATCTGACAAAGCATTGCTGCCACACGGTCATAATCTTTCATAGCCACAGCCTTGAGACATTTATGTAAAGTTTGAAAAATACAAAAAGTCATTTGTCGGCTTGTCAGCCGTGACAGTTGAATAGACAGAAGCGAGAGCTCTGAAGTGCCAGGATTTTGGAAAATACCTACATTACTGGTGCTTTAATGCAACTGCAGTGTTTTGTTCACTCTGCAACGAGGCTTAGTGGACACACAGACACGCGTATATGCACATGTATACACACACAGACAGCCAACTGCGCCGTGATGTTTCCATTGAGTTATTTCCCTTTAGATAGCTTAATTCCATCCTTAAATTCAAAAAGCAGGCAGGAACCATTAAAAGCAAAGCACTGGTGCTGAAAACAGACATTAAGGCTTACAGCTCAGAGAAAATTGACTCACAATCAAGACGCTCCTAATCCATTTTGAACCGTCAAGGGTTAGCATTCTTATCTCCTGAGAGAGGCGAGAGCAACCCTCGCTGGGATTGGATGGAAGTATGAGTGTCCCTGTGCCACAGAGTGTGCACACATTTTTCAACATGGTCTCACAGGAAACCGTGAAATAGCAACGGATTTGCTTAACTCAAAATCCGTGGAATAGCCACGGAATCACTCAAATTTCCGTGAAACTGACACGGATTTCGCTACAATGCAAGTTAATGACAGTCATATCCCGTGGCTATTCCAACATACAAAGTGATTATGTACATTCACTGAGTGAATATTTAGAAAATAAAACACATATTTCTCGCTAGAAATGTGATCAAAATCCATTTTTATGCAGAAACTTAGTCAAAATATTGATTTTTTTTCACTAAAAATGAGAGAACTGTCCGCCATGTTTTTTGTTCTGACCACCGGGACCTTGAAAGTCACGTGACTTGGAACAAACCAATAGGAAAAAACATCCATGGAATAGCCACGGGATATGACTGTCATTAACTTGCATTGTAGCGAAATCTGTGTCAGTTTCACGGAAATTTGAGTGATTCCGTGGCTATTCCACGGATTCCTGTGAGACCAGGTTCCATTTTTACATGCCTTGTTTGTGCGTGCATGTGTATGACTGAATTACTCAAGGTATCCAACTGGAGTGTGTGACCTTTTCAAGCAAAGGACCAAATCTGATTGATGTCCAAGCTGAAAAAATACCCGAAATCAGTCACTGTATCTTTATCATCCGTTTTCCTTTTTCCCTATTCCTACCCTGCGTATCCTCTCCCTATCGATCTCCCCCTGCCCATCAGTCTCTGCTTCTCTTCTTTTCCTCATTTGTTTCCTCACTTCCCTATTCCCCATCCACTCCTCTCAACCTCCCCTATTATCATTATTTCCTCTCTTTCTCCCTTCCTGTGTCTCCGCCTGCTGACTGACATCGCAGACATGCCGGGGTAAATTGGGATGTAGCCGCAATGACAGGCCCTTTGTATTGATTTGTTCATCTTCATCATCCATCACGGTGTCCGCACAGGGCTCAAGCTCACACTTGCAAACACACATGCACACACACTGCTTGCAGTGAGAGGAAACCTGTCCAGGTCCCAGCCCTAGTAAACTAATCACATTACCTTGATGGAGTGGACCAGTGAACCTCACAAGGCCGCAGTGCTGGAGAGAAAAAGAGAGAATACCTTATGTTTCTGTCACTACTTGGGCTAATGTTGAAACAATAAACAAGACGAACAGGTATAAAGCAGATTCTGCTGCTCAATGAGGAATGGAGATGTGCATTGCTTCCTTCTTCTTCCTTTTCTGTTTATTGGTGCTTTGTGGTGCTGTTATGGCTGTACTTTCAGACAGAGTTCTTCATCTTCTCACACCTCTTATTGTGTTATATATGGAGCTAAACACTGATTCTGTGAGTTAACAGGCTTCATTCTGATACATAATGTATATACATGACTGCAGTGTTGTGTAATTGCCAATTTGCAAACTATGTGGCTTTTAAATGTCTTACCCGGTGCTACTTTATTTCTGAATATAAATAGGACGAACAGCACTGTATTGCCTATTTGTTGTACTGCAGATTTTTTTTATTATTATTATAAGTTTTATATTTCTGTTTGCTTTTGCCATTTAATTTAGATTTGGAAAGCGTCGTGAGGCAACAGGTGCTAAAAACAAAATTCAGAATATTATTATAGTAGCAAATAATATGAAATAAACAAAGAGGAGAAGTGACCAAGAGATGACCAAACATTTGTGTTCTTTGTTGCTGTGGCCGATCTGGACGCATGTGAGTATTGTTTGTTAGAAAGTGATGCCCAGGGGTCCACATTTATAAAAAAATTCACCTCTACAAATGCCTGATCGCAATTGCACATAACTTTTCAACACATCTCCTTTTTTCACCCTGAAATATCCACATATATATACAAACACTTATAAATACAAAGTACACACACACTTTCACACACACCCACACACACACACACACACACACACACACACACACACACACGCATCTGTAGCATTTACATAAAATCCCCCCATTGGTCTGTCTGTCTGTCTGTCTGTCGCTCTGCTGTTTGCTTATCAGCATATATGTATGGCCACACAATAACCCTCCACTAACTGTCAGAAATCAACGTAAACAATAACTGGTGTTGGAAATATCTACTCTTTATTTTTATTTTTTTAAATTTTTTACCTTATGTTCTGCTCAAGTTGTTTGACCTTTTTTTTTGTTATGTAAATAAAAATGAAGTTGTCCTCCAAAAGTGGGGGAGGGTGGTGGTGGGCAAAAAAAAAGAAAAAAAAAGAAAAGAAAGTGATGCCCAGGGGTCCTGGCTAAGCATCCATATGTGACAGGTTGTAGCCTATATGAGGCTTATTGAGATTTAGAATACACAGTTTGGACATCACTTCCAACGTCCTTAACTAGCTTTTTCAGTGTGGACTTAAACTGCTCCCTTGTTTCCTTTCGTTCCTCCCCAGTGAACTTGTTACACATGGTGTGTTACACATAATCTTTCTGCTCATTCCAATGGCCTGTTTGACATTTTTACACATGTATTCATGCTGTAGCTGGCACCCGAGGGAGCCACGAATGTGAACCAGCAAGTCAGGTTTGAACTTTCTGTCAAATTCTGCTCCATATTTCACTTTCATCCTTTTTGTAAATAGGGCTGGGAATGGATTGAACATTTTTATATGAACGCCAATATCATACCTAATTTTCAGTACAAAAAAAGTCTTCCCTAACACAGTTTTTTGTGGCCACATAGAGCTTTAATAACTGAGGACACAAACCAACTTTTCCAGCCAAACTTCAAGCTAAACTATAAGTACAAATACCACAGACGCTGCTTCTCACTATGAGCTGAGCAAACACTGATTTGGGATTTGGAAGTTAAAAGACATCAAAGTTAAAATCATGTTGTTTCTCCTGGGAAAATCCTGTAAGTTGTGTGGACCTCCAACTTTCTTGTGATTAACTGTCATCCAAATCAAGCAGCAAATCCATACGTTTTGTTTGTCCGATGTCACAGCATTAGTGACGGCCCACATTCCCCATCATCAGTCAATCAAATTTTATTTATATAGCATCTTTCAAATAAATCCAGTGCAATTCAAAATACGGATTGAAAACAACAACAATAACTTAAGATATTTAATAGAAGGACATGGGGACTAATGCATGCTGAGTCGGTCAAATTATAAAATATTAATATATATATATATATATATAATCTTAAATGTATATATATATATATATATATATATATATATATATATATATATATATATATATATATATATATAAATCCAGTGCAATTCAAATTGCTGTACGGATTGAAAACAACAACAATAACTTAAGATATTTAATAGAAGGACATGGGGACTAATGCACGCTGAGTCAGTCAAATTATAAAATATTTTATATATATATATAAAATATATATATATATATATATATATACACACACACACACACACACACACACACACACACACAATAATTAGAATTAAAACAAACATTTAATATAAACAATAAAATATAAGTAAAACAGATGAAAGCTAATACATAAAACAAGTTTAAACCATGAAATGGTGATAATAAGATAATAAGAGGCTGAAAGACACTACATATAGGCCAGATTAAAAATGACAATACTATATCATGCCTCGTGCAGGGCTGAGTTGTTGTTTAAATCTGCTTTTTATCATTTTACCTTTTTCTTAGTGTTTGTAATATAACTGCTCAGAACATGGTGGTTTTGTAATCGTAAATGCTGTGCTGGTTTCTAGTCACAAACCACTGGCGAAGTGGTTATTATATATTATGGTGGGAGGACGAGCCCTTCTCAATGGCACAAGAAAGCTGTCAATCCTGTGGTATAGTATGTTATATCTCATTCAGACAGAGAGATATCTTGCAAAAGCCACAAAGAAAGAGAACTCTCTGTTTCCAGCCTGATAACCAGTGTGCTAAACGCATATTTACTGTCACTCTCATCCTCTGAAAATGATTGCCATCTATAAAGATTTCATTGAAAAGGGACCTTTGGCAACCCTTCAATTACTATGAGTGTTTTAAGAGTCTTTCTCAGTGAAGGAGGCTCCAAGCCACTGTGACACTGGAGATAGGGGGCATGTTTCACCTTCACACCTAAAAGACGAGATAAATGTCCTCTTGTCTGAAGCTGAAATCACGCCACTTGGCGAAGTCGTAAGGTTAAAAACTGGACTTTAGGGTTGGCGTCAAAGTGAATTGGGATGTATGTGTGCCTTCAAATAAAAATGGTAAGATGAACCAATCAGAGACCTAAATTTCGAGTGATGTACAAAGACGTCTGGAGCAAAAAGGTTGCTCGGGTTTACAGAAGATGGGACACAGGAAGGGGCGAGGAGGTAATAAGGGAAGGACAATGATAAGATTGTCTCGAGCTGATAGAAACCATGAAGGACAGAGACAGATTTTAGAGCATAAAAGAAAACATCTGATTCATGACCATCCTTGATCTCGTGTCTTTCTGAAAGCTGAATCCAAGCAGAATAAAATAAAGTAGAAAGAAGAAGAAATACTGGAAATGTGAGTCAGATATGAGTTGAGGCTTTGCTGGATGGAGCTGACAGAGCTGACCAATGGCTGATCTCCTTGTGAAGTGTGTTAATCAGGGTAATGGCTCTATCTGTTTCTTCAGCTTCTTAAATGAGAACACTCATTTATATTATTTGGGTTCGGAGCACCACCTTGTATCTTAACACGTATTGGATGGGAGGCTATGACATTTTGTAAAGCCAATGACAGACAGAATCAGTAGGCGACATGAAAAGAATTTGATTTTAAAAGCATTTGTGTTTGTAGTTCCTTCGTCGTCCAAAGAAGTATCGTAATGTTTTAGTGGACTTTGGTCAGCCTGATCTAACATTACGTGGAATGAGCACGTTTTTTTAAATCCCAATTATGTGCTGGTGGCATGTGACTTTCTGGTGACTATCCCCCAGGATAACAGGGTTCGTGTCCCGTGCGAAAACAAAAGTAAACTTACATGGCTAGCGTTTATGAATCAAGCTTTTTATGTAACTTATGTGGCTTCCCTTCCGATATATCAATCAATCAAATTTTATTTATATAGCATCTTTCAAACAAATCCAGTGCAATTCAAATTGCTGTACAGATTGAAAACAACAGCAACAACAACAACAGCAACAACAACAACAACCACTTAAGATATTTAATGAAAGCACATGGGGACTAATGCATGCTGAGTCTGTCAAATTAGAAAATATTGTATATAATATTGTATATAATATATATATAATATTGTATATAATATTGTATATAATAATTATAAATAATAACACACACACAAGAATTAGAATTAAAACTAGAAAATTTCCTCTGGGGAAATTCTGAAAGGGCCACGGGGGCTACTGCCGGTGTGTGTACACTATGATGAGATTCTTCAGAGATTTCAAACAATTAATGCTAGTAATGTTATGATACTATATTATATACAAGGAGCACACCTACAACAAGCATTCCTTTTCAGGTGTGTGCACGCGTGCGTGTATCTGTAACTGTAATCACATCAAAGGATCAAAGGCAATCAGAGCAAAGATCAAAGGCAATCAGAGCAGAGCAATCAACATAATTCTTTTAAAAATGATAAAAGCTTTTTATCATTTTACTTTTTTGTTAGTGTTTGTAATATAACTGTTTAGAACATGGTGGTTTTGTAATTGTAATGTTTGTTATTTATTTACTTTTAAATTGATTTCATACATCTTTTGTAATGCCTTCCCAGGAAGTTTTTGGCCCTAAAGCCAGGTCGGTGGGTTTGTTCTCAAATTCACCGAAACAGCAGCTTTTTTTATTTAGAGCTTCCTCTGTGTGTAACATGATGACATGATATTTTTAGTTCAGACCTTTACCACAGAATGAAGTAAAATAACTTTGATTATTCTCAGACTCTTTGTTAACCACCACCATCCATTATCGAAATCAGCTTTTACTGTGCTGTGGTTACTTTACAGCATGTATGGGATTATTCAAATAAAGGTTTTCAATTACAAGATATTAGTAAACAGTAATACATACTCAGCGTATTCTCACAAAGCTTGAATAAATAGTTGAACATTCTGATCAATTATTTTCACACTTTCATAAACTTCTGTAACACCACAAAATTTATTTACACGTGTTTTTTTTGTGCAGATGAAACCATCAACCAATAAGTTACCCCAATATTTCAGTGACATGTGTGTGTGTCAGTCAGCAGATGCACAAACTCACACAAAGACGTAGCATTTGTGGCAAAATGACAGCAGCCCTGTGGTTTTCTGTCGTATACTGTAAGAACAACAGACCACTCGGCTCTGTTCCGAGTCGTCTTCTCACACCATCACACTCACCCTCTGATAGATACACTGAAATGCAGGCACACATTCACACACACACACACACACACACACACACACACACACACACACGGACTCTCGCACCTCTCAGTGTGTCTGTCACATCACCTCTCTTGACCCTTTTCAAACTCAGAGAACAGGAACAAGCTTGCAGCTCACAGGTTCAGAAGATCTTGCTGCTTTTGGCCCAACACGAGTGCAAGACACAAAATACTGCACTTGATGTCCAGACACCCATTAAAGGACATGACGCTTTATGAAGTACACTGCAAAAAAAGGGTGTCTAAAAAACCAAGATAAAAACACTAAATCTGAGGGAAAAGATAATTTCACTTGACAAGATTTCTTAAATTAAGCATGTTGCTTAGCATAAATATATAATATATAGATATAAGAAATATAAGAAATGAACTCTTAAAACTAGATAAATTAAAGCTGCAAGCAGCGATGAACTGGTTGAGCAGAGTGACCTGGAAATTATGTGTTTCTTACCAAGATAAAAAAAAATTTAGATTTAGAAGTGTTAGATCATTCATCTTATTTTAAGAGTTAATTTCTTATTTTAAATGTTCAACATGCTTATTTATAGATTTAACAATCTTAATTTAAGAAATCTTGTGAAGGGAAATTATCTGTCCATGCAGCAAGATCATTTCCCTCAGATTTCGTGTTTTTATCTTGTTTATAGACACACCTTTTTTTGCAGTGTAGCTTTATGAAATGCAAGCCGCCTGGTCTGAATCCCCCAGATCACCTGAAAAACTAACAGAAAGTCAAGCGAAAATAAAGAGCTGCTTAGTTAACAAAAGCACAGGACTGGGGGCACAAAGCAGCTGTTAAATGGCAGCTTGTGAATGTGTAAGAAAACTGCTTCCTGTGTTGCATATGGATTTGAAAAACAGTTTGAGATTCACCCCAAATGTGTGTTTAGATTTTCTGGAACTGAACACTACATTCTAAACTGTATGTGTGCACCACCTGCATTTTCATTATGTTTCCTTACATAATATTTAAATAAGTAAAGTTGTTTCTGTGTTGCTTGCTTGTATTCCTTATGGGTTTCCTCCAGGAGCTCTGGTTTCTACATACATACAACAGTGTCCTGATTTCTCATGATGTTTCCTTCCAGGGTATATTGGATTTAAATAAGTAAAGCTGTTCCTGTGCTGGTTGCATGTATCCCCTGTGGGTCTCCTCCTGCAGCTGCAGCCTTCTTACATTTACCTTTCATGTCTCTGTGTTTGCAATAGCGGCCAACGTTTTGTGTTTCCTTTCTTGTGTGTGAAATTTCCCATATTTATGATTTAAGGAAACAGTAAATTGTTTCAATGTTATGGCTAGTAACTGGCACTGAAGCTGAAATAGGACTGCCATAATATCTGTAACACCGTGACACACACACAACACAAACCATTAAGATAAGCATCCCTGAAACTCAAACGTATCATCTTATGGTGCCCTTCAATAAACGCCCCCATATAAACACGTCAGTCCCCCAAAGGCATGAGTGCCTCTATCATGCTGTATATTCACACATTTCCTCAGCGAGTGTCGTTATCAATATGTATCTTATGCCTCGGGTGGTTTCCTTCTGCTATCATAACAAAAATGTCTCATGCAGGAAAGCCAAGGATATCATATGTAAACAGCCTTCACACACACACACACACACACACACACACACCTATATTGCCAGTACTGGACTGTAACCCTTCCCACTCCAAGTCTAGACTTCTGTTTTTGGTCATTTTGTGGAAACAAAAACAGAAAAGAAATGTTACTTTTGGTCTTCTCTAATAAGATTAGGCGACTGTGGCCCAGTTGGTAGAGCGGTCATCTACTGATCGGAAGGTCGGTGGTTCAATCCCAGACCGTGGCAGTCTACATGTTGAAGTATCCTTGGGCAAGATACTGAATTGCTCCCGATGCTGCATTCATCAGTGTGTGAATTAATTTTTATTGGTTTATTAATCCCACAATGGGGAAATTCAACCTCTGCCCGGGGAGCTGTGCAGGGGGGTTAGGTGCCTTGCTCAAGGGCACTTCAGTCCTAGACCTGTCAGTACCGGGATTTGAACTGGCGACTCTCCAGTTGCAAGCCCGATTCCTAACCTCCAGGCCACAGACTGCAGAATGTGTGTGCATGGGTGAATGAGCGCAGTCTGTAGTGTGAAGTGCTATTTTAGTGCAGTCCATTTACCAAGCTTATTGCAATTGTTTTTTTCAATACAAATTATATGGCATAAAATAACAAAACTAGTTATTGGAAGAGAATTTTCCATGTGTAAGGGTGATCAAGTAGAAAAAAAGGTTATCATAAAAAACCTTCACATTTGTAGAAACTAAAGAGAGATAACTGTAAGCTGTTGGTCTACAAACAGATATTTTATACTTGAAAAGCACTGAATGGGCCTTTTTTTTGGTAAAAGGTGAACTCATCATATTCATTTGCAACTAATGAAAGAGAGTGTAATAAATTCTTCAGAAATTAATCATTTTACCACTAAAACTATTTTTTTCTGTTCAGGAGTAGTTCAGTTCAGAAGTAAATAACCATAATTTGAGATTTTAATCAACAAATAATGTGCTTTACTATTTTTTACATTTTTTTTTAATAAAACAGTAAACTTGAAAATTCATGAATAATAATAATTATTATATTTTAGCAATAAAAATGTCATTTTGGTTAAAGAGGTTCTACATACTGCTGTATTTACCATTACAGAAATATAAAAAATATATATATTTTGGTTAATTAACTAATGCTGTAATTTAGATCAGCTGTGGCATAAACTGGTAGTCTAATACATTTGTTAAGCGCTGTATATACAGAGCTATCCCAAATACTAAAACCTTAACAGTTACATATGTGATCTGTGTTGACTTAAAGTCTGGACTGAACGTTCTTCTGAAGTGTGAATTTTTTTGATGAAATATTTCCACATGTGGATGTAATGATCAGTATACTAGTTGTCATATTTTGGAAATGGAAATTACCTTTTTTTTCATCCAAATGTCCCCTTTTTTTTTTAGGTTTTCTGTTGGATGGCAGTCTTTGTACGGACGGTACATTGGCAGCACATACCTGATACCACGTCTTGGCAGGCTGGGAGTCGACAGCACACATTTTCCACAATGCTTTTATATCCCATCATTCTAGAAATGATAGGATAGAATTGATTTTCACCAATGCGACCGGTTAAATTATTTGTCATATGCTCACAAAAGGTGACATTCACCTAAAGGCATTAGTGTACAGCCAGGAAAGCCATTTTCATCCCAGACATTTTTTTTTCGGAGAGAAAAAAACAAAACTTGTAAAGATCAAGGGTTTTACATCCCCTTGATCTTACACTGACAACAAAAGTTATAGATCTATTGATAGTTGTACAATACATTAAGGTAGACAGCATTTCTACTCATAGAGCAGGACTTACACTCTGAGCTTTTGCATGTTTAAATTTAAAAGTGTTTTAGCTCCAGATGTTTTATTGAAGGAGCTTTTGGAACAAATTTCTTTCAAGTTGATGTAGACCCACAACATTTCTTGTTTTTTTTTTTGTTTTACTTTTTTTGTTAGCTTTTGTTTTTCTGTTTCAAAAGCCAGGTACTGATTTTGTATGTTTTAAAGACTGTTTTTAATAATTTATTTGAACTGTAATCGGTATTCCACTTTTTGGAAAATTATTGAATTTAATATTGTAGTTATAATAATAAATAGTAGTTTTTCTTATAACTGCCAGAGATTCTAGATTCTAATTGTTACCCTGTATGCTTTGAATATGTATTTAAATTGTGTCCTGTTTGAGGACCCCAGGAAGAATAGCCATTACTCCCACAACGGAGTGATGGCTAATGGGGATCCTAATAAATTAAATAAAAATAAAATGTAATGCTACAACTGTTGTTTTCAACAAGACCTCCAACCAAAATGACAGAATAGACACATACAGTTGTAAGAAAAAGTATGTGAACCCTTTGAATTTACCTAGTTTTCTGCATTTAATGTCATAAATTTAAGCTGATCTGAATCTAAGTCCAGACAAGTACAGACAAAAACAATGTGCGCAACCTAATACCATGTAAAAAGTTATAATATTAGATGTTTTTATTGAACACATCCATTAAACATCCGCAGTAATGGTGGAAAAAGTAAGTGAACCCAATACCATAGACTGTATAAAGTAGAGCAATACCCTCAACCAAACGCTTTTTATTTTTCATATGCTCACAAAAGGTGACATTCACCTAAAGGCATTAGTGTACAGCAGGAAAGCCATTTTCATCCCAGACTTTTTTTTTTTTCCAGGCATATGGGTGTAGAGGATATAAGGCGAAAGAAAGTCATGAATGGCTATAAACCATAACGACTCTCTTACACACACACACACACACACACACACATACATCGTACTGAGTATAAAGATGTGAACTTACTCACGCCCTTGACACTTAATCAATCACTCTGCTGGAAGTGTATGTGTCTGAGGGTCTGCAGATGTTCACCATACTGTGAGGAAGCCTTGGTTAAAGCAGTCAGCAGGCAGTTAGTGCCCCATTAACTATACAGGCACACACACAGAAACACACATGCACAACATAGACACAGTGTGCAGGCCTCTGATAAGAACGATGGCCCTTGAAAAAGTGTAAGGAGGAGAGAGTGAAAAGAGCAGAATGAACAGTGCTGCTGTCTTTGACTACATCTCTTTATCCATGGAGGCATTCCCTGCAGCGGAATAGAATAGCCACTTGTAACTTTGTGCACTGAAATTGTTTTTTATAGCTCAAGAATGCGCAACTGTATCTGTAATGTAAAATATTAATATTAACCCTCTGGGGTCTATGATCGTGTCATCCTGATCAGATCATGTGACGTTTAACAAAAAAAGTAGTTCACATGGAGCGCTGCTATCACCTTCACTCCAAAGTACAGACTTGAAACTTTCTCCCAATTTTTGTTTGAAATTCCTAGGTAATGTAAAACCAAAGATATGATAGTTTTAATTTGATAGTAATATTTGAGCATTAGTGTAGCTCTCTGTGCAATTTTGCACATAGTTTGTTTTGAAGAGTTGCAGCTATCAAGGAAAAAAACCCTATAAATATACATGTTTTTATGAGAGTTTTTGTATATAGTTTTATTATATCTAATCTTTTAAATTTGTATGTGTTGACATTTGTATCCTGTTTACATTTTCAAGTTCCAAAACAGTTCATTGAGCACATTTGCGGTTTTTATTGTGGTAAATAGTATAATTTTTCAACTCGGATTTCATGATTTTTGGGCTCAATATGACGATAAAGTAGGTTAAAGTGAGAAAATAATTGTCAGATCATATAGGTGAAGAAAAAATGGATGCCAAATATGGGTATAGTAAACATTCATGTGGTACATGAAGGGCAAAATCAAAAGTATTAAAAAACGGCCAAAATAGGCTAAGGGTTAAGGTAGATACACAAACTATCAATGCAAACACAAAGAGATACCAGCAACTCAATCTGGTTATGTCTTCCACAAAAGGAAAAAAAAAAAGGAATCTACAGACTGAAAATGCTCACCTGAGAGCAGTGAATATTTCCCCATCTAGGCTTTTTCATGTGTGAGAATGAAGGATTTTAGGAATTATGTTTTTTTAAATGCTATAGTTCAGATTTGTGGATAGCATACAGTGGGGAGTGACAGAAAGCACATGAGAGAGAGTGCGGGGATGATACGCAAGAAGGGTCGTGAGCCGGATTCATCCCATCATCCCCTGACATTGTGAGTACCTACTATCTGCTTTAGCCTGCTGAGCCGCCATAACACTCCTGGGAGACATTTGCGGTGTAGGTGTGTGCATATGTGTGTGTACGTGTTTGTGTATTTGTGTGTTTGTGTGCTGAGGTGTGATGATGAGTTGCATGTTTGAGTGGGCCTGGGGCTCATTGCACAGTGTGACTCAGGCTTTGAGTCCTGTTAGCAGCGTGATTCTCAGACATGTGAGCCTGCCGGCAGCTGAGCAGTGTGTAGGCCAGCTGTGTGAGCAAATAACCTGCAAAAGCTTCATGTACAAAGTGTAGGTATGCATGTGTGTGTGTGTGTGAGAGAGAGCCTCTGACACACCTCTCTGCCTCCACCTCGGCTAATTAAAGGACAATTCATCCTGGTGGTTGACTCAGTCCTCCCTCTCTGCTGGAATATAAAAACAGTCTTGTGAAATGAGTGTGGACGTAGAAGATTAGATATCACACTGTGTTGGAAGGACTTTGTTTCTGGGAAAAATGTCTTCCCTGTCTAATAAGACAATGTATAATTTCTGAGGCAGTAAGTGGGAAGTTTAGAGACTCACATGCACTTTTGACTGATTTCAGAGAAGTCATACAGCTTTGGAATGCACAAACACTTTCTCCTTTAAATAGCATTAATTTAGCATTGCACTTCTTTAAACTGTTGGAAGGAATCATATAGTCTTTTCTATTCCATGCCATTCCTTTTCCTTGTCAAAACCTGGCACCTACATTACCCACAATTCAACTCAACTACTAACAGTTTGGTCAGAGATTTAAATGTTTTATGCTACAGCAGCTAATGTAGCCTGGAGCCTCCAGGCTGCAGCAGATGTGCTCTTAGTACTCATACCTGATATCAAAAAGAAGTGCCAACTTGTTTCACTCCATTTCCATCTTCAGTCTGATATTGGCTCTACTCTAACCAATTTCCTTGATTTTCCCTGACCAATCACCAGCTAACTTCCAGTTTAGCCCTGTGGAAACTTGGATGGGGATGAAGTTATTCAATCAGGTGGCTCTTTAAGGGCACTTTCAGTCCGTTTGGTTCGTCCAGATCAGAGTGAAATTGATACTTTTGGTTCATTTTGTATTTAGTCTGGTTAGTTTTCACAGTGCAGAATTTTATGTGGACCAAATTAAAAAAAAGACTTGCTGAGGGGAGGCAGAGAGCTGGAAATATACCCGAGCCGAACGCTCCATGAAATATTGCCGTTTTTTTTACCTTGACTCTGCACTGATCTATCACGCACAAATCCTTTCTCCTCCAGTTGATCTCGAATAATTTTATAAACGTCATTGTTGTGGACTTTATTCAGCATCACCAGTATATGTTCTCCGGCCCAGATGTCAAGCAAAAATCTAACTTCAGCTGTAAGTCAGTTCTCTCCCTGTCCTGTTGCATCTGTCTCTCTGTATACATCTCACAGGTCACCCCGAATCTGCTGCATTTTGGTTTATTTACTGTAATTTGGTCGGATTATGTTCACAGTGTAATCAAATTGCATCCTCTCTCGCAAGTTGCCTTGGCAACCTTAAACCTTACAAATGCTAACAGACCAAACTCATTAAATCATTTTAGTGAAATGAATCATTTTGCAGCCTTTGTGATTCTCAAAACAATTTATTCTCAGTTTTATAGCCACAGTAGACTACAGCTGACCCTGCCACAAAGGCACACGTTTTTCAACTAACTTGGTTGTGATTGGCCAGTGGGCCCAGTCCCGGAACATGCATGAAGCAAACTCTCATGCACACCCTGAAAACAGTAAAGAGACAGACAGGAAAAACTTTTGGCAGTTTGAAGGGATCTTGGCAGTCTGCTGGCCCAGCAGTGCAGCGGCCCACCAGGGTTTGTCCTGGTATTCCAGATGATCTTCTTAACAAGCCGGCCTCTGGCTCGTTATCGTCTCGTTAAGAAGAGTAAGAAGGAGTAGCTGGATTTGTCTCCAGTCACTTTCTTGAAAGATAGTCGCTAAGGGGGTCTGAAAAGTCACTAAATTTAGCAACAAAGTCGCTAAGTTGCGAACACTGCTTCGCTGGCTTTTACAAATGGCGTGAGTTGTTGTCATGTAGAGCAGTAGTTCTCAACCAAAAAAAAGGAAACAAAATGACCAGAAAAGACAGAAAATGACCAAAAAAGGAAACAAAATGACCAAAAAAGACACAAATTGACCCCAAAATGATCAAAAAAAGACACAAAATGACCAACAAAGACACAAAATGACCAAAAAAAGACACAAAATGAGCTGACTTCCAAAATTATTTGGCGACCCCCAGAAATCATCTCGCGACCCCAATTGGGGTCCCGACCCCAAGGTTGAGAATAGCTGATGTAGAGTACTACGTCACATCCTGCTTAGTGATCTATCCAATCAGTAACCAGGCTGTTTTCAGGGGAGAAAAAAGACCCTGATCTTCTACAGGGATGAAAAAAGTCCCGACAAAAGCTGGCTCCGGACTGCTCATATTCAAGTTAGGGGCGTTTCGGCGAGTGAGACCCGCCTCTCTCCAGGTATTGTCCGGGTATTGCCTGGTAGTGGAAACTAGGGTTGTCAAAAGTATCGGTACTCAAAAAAGTATCGATACTAAAACGTTGTATCCGGATACAATACTCATTTTCAAAAGTATCGAGTATCTGAAGCTTGTTATCTGGTTGCAGTTTCTTTTTGCACAACTATTTTTATTATAAATATTTAACCTGTGGTTCTGTTCATTTTTACATGTTGCATTTTTCTTGTTTATAAAAAGATTTCTGTTAAATTTTGGGGTCTTTGTTTTTATCCTGGTGGTATCGAAAATGGTATCGAGTATCGAATATTTTCCCGAGTATCGGTATCGAGTTGAACATTTTAGTATTGTGACAACCCGAGTGGAAACAGCCCTTATGTAAATGCACAGCTTGAAAACAGGTCTGTCCTGCCCGTGTCACTGATTGGCTAATAATTCGTCTCCATGTGTTGCTTATTGGACTGTTTGCTTTCAAACCAAGGAACTCCTGTTTGATGCCATGATGCCGGACAAATCAGTCAACCTGGTGGAGCAGGTAGATTCAAAGAACCCAGTTGGAAAATAATTGCATTTTCAACATTTTACACTCACTCTTCCCATTGTTTCAAGATACTTCTAAAATTTGCTGTTCAAACACTGATTTTCTGGTGAAAATATAGTCTTTGCAAAACTGGGCCTGAATTTTTAAAGGCAAAGGTTTTTTTTAAATCTTTTATCTTTCAGACAGCATATTAAAATGACGCAGGTATAAAGCCATGAAACACTGCTGAAAAAATGAAAGCCGAAGTATCCAGTCAAATAGTCTGGTTTTAACCGAGACTTCTTGACATCTTTTGACAAATAGTCAAAACCACTCTTACTACGACACATTCAGTGCTAAATTGTATCAGAAGTTCCAAAGAAGAGAGGGATAAGTGAAGTTATTGACAGATAAGAAGTGACTGACATGCCTGACTGGCTTGTTCTGGTGCCTGTGTGGGAGGCGGCGCATATTCCTCGCCAAGACAGCATGGGGACAGAATTATTAAAATAATCTTCTGGTGTTCAAAGAAGAATCTGGAATTATTTTTTTTCCTGATCAAGTAAGAGCAATAATTTGATAATTTTGCATATTCATTGTCTGCACATACTGAGCCATTTGGATGGTTTTCTCTGGTTTTAAATGATGCCGTTTTGTTCATGTTCCAAAATGAATTAGCTGCTTTTTTTTTATCAACTGGGAGCAGTCTGTCCTTCACATGTTTCCCCCCTCTTTGTCTCACAGGAGCTTTTAGTGTGCTTTTGGAGTTTGTGAATAGTCAAAACACAGCTCCTGTTTGGCTGGCTAAGTGTGTGTGTGATTTCTGTTGAAGAGCGTGTATTGGGAACACTTGATAGAAACACAGAGAGACTGTGAGAAAGACGGGAAAAAAAAGAAAAGAGGTTGATCGAGGGAAAGAGAATGGAAGGGCGAGCTGGCATTTGGCTGAGCAGTGAAGAGATATTCTCTGCAGTGTGTTCGCTTTCTATCCATGGAGGCCAGCTCTTTATCTGCTGCCTCTGTGGGCAGACGGAGACAGAAAGAGAGATGGTGGCGTGAGGGAGAAGGATAGTCGCCTGGAACGACCTGGAAATGGGGGCAAAATAAAAAGGAGAGAAACAAAGTAAGAGTGGGAGAGAAAAATCAAAACTTGTAAAGAACAAAGGTTTTACATACCCTTGATCTTCAACTGGCAACAAAAGTTATAGATTTATTGATAGTTGTACAATACATTAAGGTAGGTATTAAGACAGCATTTCTACTTATAGAGCAGGACTGACTGTTGAAAGAAGAAACACCAAAATCTTCCTTTCACAAAATTTGAATTCATATCCAATCACGTGTTTGATTTAATACACTCTGAGCTTTTGCAAGTTAAAATGTAAAAGTGTTTTAGCTCCAGGTGTTTTATTGAGGGAGCTTCTGGAACAAATTTCTTTCAAGTTGATGAAGACCCACAACATTTAATGCTACAACTGTTATTTTCAAAAAGACCTCCAACCGAAATGACAGAATAGACACATACAGTTGTAAGAAAAAGTATGTGAACCCTTTAAATTTACCTAGTTTCCTGCATTCATTTGTCATAAATGTGAGCTGATCTCCAGCTAAGTACCAAGTATAGACAAACACAATATGCTTAACCTAATACCATGTAAACAGTTAAATAATATTAGATGTTTTTATTGACACATCCATTAAACATCTGTAGCGATGGTGGAAAAAGTAAGTGAACCCAATACCATAGACTGTATAAAGTAGAGCAATACCCTAAACCAAACACTTCTGATAGTTGCTGATGAGACCTGCACCACATTCAGGGGGAATTTGGACCATTCTTCCTTAAAGAACCGCTTAAGTTCAGCCATATTCTTCGGATGTCTGATGTGAACGGCTCTCTTGAGGTCATTCCACAGCATCTCTATTGGATTGAGGACTGGGCCACTCCAAAAGGCAGGTTTTCTTTTTTTGAAGTCAGTCTGAAGTAGATTCACTTTGATGTTTAAGGTTTTTTAAGGTTTTGTCCTTCTGCATCACCTACTTCTACTGATCTTCAGCTGTCAGATAGCCACGCTGACATTAACCTGTAGAATACCTTGATAAAATTGGGAATACATTTTCCCCTCTATGATAGTAAGTGGTCCAGGCCCCGAGGCAGCAAAACAGCCCCAAGTCATGATGCTTCTCCATCATACTTCACTGTTGGGATGATGTTCTCATGTTGGAAAGCAGAGCCCTTTTTACACCATTCCTATTGCTGCGTGTTCTTCATGAACAATTAAGCCTTAGTTTCATCAATCCACAAAACATTTTCCCAGTAGTGTTGTGTTCCTTGCCAAACAGGCATGCAGTGATGTTTCTTTGGAAAGCAGCGGCCTCCTCTGTGGTGTCCTGCCATGGTAGACTGATGACTAGAGATGTTAACCAGTTCCAACGATTCCTTCAAGTCTTAACTTGTTACTCTGGAGTTCTTTTTTACCTCACTGAGCTTTCAGCGTTGGGCCTTTGGGGTGAACTTGGCTGGGCGCCCACTTCTAGGGAGAGTAGCCACAGCACTAAATCATCTCTATTTGTGGACCATTTTTCTAACTGTGGACTGGTGAATACCTAAAGTATTTGAGGTTACTTTGTAACCCCTTCCAGTCTGATGTAAATAAACAACTCTTGGCCTGGAGGTTAGCAATCGGGCTTGTAACTGGAGAGTCGCAAGTTCAAATCCCGGTACTTCCCGGACAGGTCTAGGACTGAAGTGCCCTTGAGCAAGGCACCTAACCCCCCTGCACAGCTCCCCGGGTGCAGTAATGCGCTGCCCACTGCTCCTTGCATGTTCACTTGTGTGTAAAAAAGGATGGGTTAAATGCAGAGGTTGAATTTCCCCACTGTGGGATTAATAAAGTAATCTTCTTCTTCTTGATCGCAGGTCCTCGGAGAGATCTTTTTTTGTGAGGCATGGTTCACATGAGCAGATGCTTCTTCTGAATGTGTTCTTAAGCACACATATCATTATATACATGTACAATTTGCTGCAGTTTTTGTCAATTTTGGCTACAAAACCACTGATCTAGGTTTAGGGCGAAATACTTCCTGGTTAGATGTCATAAAATATGATTTAAACAGGAAATAAATGTATATAAATGCTGGAAGTGAAGGAGTTTCAAAGGTGACCTGAGCCACGGAAGTTACGTTAAAATGTAAGTTACCTAATAGGTCGTTTACTTTTGCTTTCACATGCAAAAAATGGGTGAAAGTCGTTTGTCCAGCTTAGGTTTAATTGGTGAGTCTAAATTGCCTGTAGTAGTGCATGAGAGTGTGAACACCGCCTCTCACCCAATGTCAGCTGCAACCTGAGTTTTTTTTTTGTTCCAAAATAATGTTTTGCAATTTCAATGTGAGTAATTATATGTTTAGATTTCAAATATGAGGTAATCCTCAAGACCTTGGATTCTAGAGGTCACCATTTCCAGTTTGAACTCTTTAGGAGTCCACTTCAAACATGTCATTTTAATCACTCACATGTTGTGCTTGGGACTTTTTGGGACATTTTTGTGGTCTGCTCCCTGTGCTGCTCTGTATAGGGAAGTACACAGTCACACACACACAACATGCTTCATCCACTGAGTTGAGTTGAGTGATGTCATTACGATCTGCTGGCATGCTTGCGGTTTTGTGCGTGCTCGTGAACGTGTGCCCACACACACACACACACACACACACACACAGAGTGCCAGTGTCCTCGCGTCTTGTAGACTGTGACAGAATCTATTCGCCCACCTGCTCCTCTTCATTATCCAAAATGCAGAGCTGTAGATGTAGGGCAGAATATCTGGCTGGTTAGGTTCCTCTCCCGTCTCTCTCCCCTCTCTCTTCTTCTTCTTGTGCTTCTCTTTGTTCCTCCTCTCTCTTTTGTTGCGTCTCCATCTGTTTCCCCTCCTGTTCCTCTCACTTCCCCATTCGCTACCACCTTTTTTCCCTCTCCATTATACAGTGCTTTTCAAATTTCCATGTTGCCTCTTCTCTCCTTTCTCCACTTCTCCTTTACTCTTGTCTCTTATTTCCACTCTTCTCTTCTCTTCTTGCGTCTCCTCTCCTCTCCTCTTCTCCTTGTTTCCTTTCCTCTCCTCTTCCCCAAACTCTTCCTCTCTGTTTCCTCTTCTCTCCTCTCTCCATTTCACTTCCTCTCGTTTTCTCATCTACTTGTCTCCTCTCGTCTCCTTCATACCTCGGCATGCTTGCCACGTATTCAATTACTCCGAACTTGATTACATGCTTAAAATGCGACACTGAAGGGCGAGCGGCTACTTACTCTCCAAAGGAAATCTATCGGCGTCCTGCTTGCGATGCTGCAAGGTTTCTCCCAGCTTTGGTTTTGTTTATGTGCTTTCAGAAGCGGCAGTCCTACTTTGGTGCTGGCAGGTGTGTGTTTCTCTGATGCAGCAGTCTCTGTGAATGTCCCTCACCACACACACACACACACACACACACACACAGAGAGACACATCTCTTAATACCTGCTCATTACGGATAACACATTGGCCCCTCAGTCGGGTAAATTATGTAATTTAAGTTGAATAGTAGAAAATCACTGAACATGTTATCAGCTGATTGATGCAGAATCTGTGTGACTTTTCATCATGTTTTGTCACCTGCCCTCTCTCACACACATGTGCACACATAATCACGCAGCATTACAGAAATGCACATAACCACATTTCAAGAAAAGAATAATCATTTCTATATATTTTGATTATTGCTTGACAAATAAAGATGAATTGGAGTGTGCAGAGTGCAAATTTTCAAACTATTAGGCATCAAGCATGGCTGGAGACCCTAAATGAAAGTGATGAACTAGAATTAGAGCTGAATTTCTGCACAGAATAACAAAACAAAAACAATAACTATTGAACAATAGGTGTTATGTTCCTGAAAAGGGTGCAACAATAGAGTCTGGGGCCGCCAAACATGAACAGTCTTACATGCCCACACAGTTCTGAGCAGACGTCTCATCAGCCTGTGAAAACACCTGTGTGGGTGTAGCATGGGTTGGGTATTTGAAACCTTTAGGCTGGAGATACACTTGCTTTCTAACCACACATTCATGGAGACAATCGGCTGCGTTGTGAACTGAATTGTTCAAACACTTTCCTGCAGTCATGGAAGAAGTGTTCAGATTCCTTACTTCAGTAAAAGTACTAATACAACGCTATGAAATTACGTCACTAGTAAAAGTCCTGCATTCAAAACAAGTAAAAGTACAAAAGTATCAGCATCAAAATGTACTTAAAGTATCATATTTTGCAGAAAGCCCCACTCAGGTTGTTATGTACAGTACAGTACAGTGTTATGTACCAGAGAAAACACAAATATCTTAGAAATCCTTCAAAAGCTTGTTTAAAACTAAAATGTTAATGTTAAAATTGTTATTTATTTGGCAAATTACAAACTGAATTCACCTTTTTATAGCCAGATTTGAGCCTGAGAAGTCATTCAACCACTAAAATGTGTTTTTCTGTTGAGGAATGCAAGTAAATAACTTTAATTTGACATCTTATTCAAGACATAATAACAATTTTTACAGTTGTTTTTATGTAAAACAATACATTTGAACAATAATAATTGTATTTTAGCATTAAAAATATAACTTGGGGTGAAAGAGCTTCTACATACTGCTGTGTTTACCATTACAGAAACATAAAAAAATATTTTGGTAGTTACTAATACTGTTAATTTAGGACAGCTGTGGCACAAACCGGTGGTCTAATACATTTGTAAAGCAATCATTTCTAAATATATTATTGGATTATTATTATTATTGATGCATTTATGTAAGCAATGTTTACATTTTCTCAAGGTATGGTTAATTTTAACTACTTAATATTCTGTTATGTGGTTTAATTAAAAAATAAAAGTCTAATCACTTTAATGTATCATGTTAGATTTTGACCTAAAGAGGAACTAAAGCTGTCTGCAAGTACAAAGTACAATATTGGCCTCAAAATGTAATGGAGTACAAGTATGAAGTTACAGTACTTGAGTAACTTATGAGCTATAATGCAGATCGCCACCAGGGGGGCGATCACTTTTAGGGTCTATGGTGTAAATCACTGCTCATAACGGGAGCATGTTCCCCGGGTCCTATGTTCCCCTCTTTGTATGAGACTGGGGAACATATAGTGTACAAAAATGAAATATGAATCACTTCAATCCGCTCAGAGCAACAGCAGCTTTTCATTTAGAGCGATCTGAGCTTGTGTCAGGTTGGAGAGATACGTCACCATCAACAGATCATTGATGTTCCCATTGAGCATGTTCTCAAAGTCCTCAGCTGAGATGGTGGGCACCTCGTTGACCAGATCCATGAGGAAGCGGCCCACGCTGTTATCTTCTGCCACTTTACCAGACAACCCATCCTCAATGTATGTGAGCATGATGGTCAGCATGTCCTGTACCCCTCTTTCTATGAGACTGGGGAACATAGGACCTTTTTTCCCCACTTTTCCCAACCAGGGTCCTATGTTCCCCGGTCTGTTAATTTTTCCACCATTACTGCCAAATTCCACGGCAAATAGGCCTAACCCTAACACTAACCCTATTTAAAAAGCCAAAAAATGAACTGCAAAGTAACCAGAAAGTAGTTGCTTGAGCTAAGGTGGGCCATGCGAGTCTACATGAGAGTCTAGCGTAAAGATTGATGGATTGCGGGGAACATAGGACCCTTTTTCTGGAAAAGGGTCCTATCTTCCCCAGTATGTATTACTACAGGGGAACAAAGGAACCTTTTCGGGAAAAACGGGGAACATAGGACCCTTTTTCTGGAAAAGGGTCCTATGTTCCAACGTTGGTGACAGAGCCTTCTCCACTGCTGCCCCGACCCTCTGCAACTCCCTCCCTACTCACATCCGCAATTCAGACTCACTCCACGCCTTCAAACATCAACTCAAAACCCACCTTTTCAAAATAGCTTACAAGACCTGAACTCTTATCTCTCATCTCTGTTTAGTTCTGTTTTCTTCTGCATTTTGTGTTTGTGTCGTTTGTGTGTTGTGTTGTGGGGAACAAAGGAACCTTTTCGCGAAAAACGGGGAACATAGGAGCCTTTTTTTGGAAAAGGCTCCTATGTTCCCCGGTTTGTATTGCTACAGGGGAACAAAGGACCCTTTTTAGGAAAAACAGGGAACATAGAACCTGGGGAACATAGGTCCCCGGGAAGGTAGGGATGACCCCCTCATAACTAGGGGTGCAGGTCAGGTGGTCCACAAAGTTGTTATGTGCCATGTGTCATGTGCCATGTGCTGGTGATGATGTAGTCACATGTTCCAGCTGGTTGGAAGAGAGACAGAGAGGCAGAGACGATGTAACGCTGTTAGAGTTATAAGTTATCAGCTGAAAACAGGATCAGGCTCAGGGTGACACCAGTTCCAAGAGTTTGAGGACTTGTCCTTGGCTGTAGGTGAGTTCGGCTCAGTGTGCTGGTTTATTCATCCCTCCCACTGGTGTGATAGAGAGCCTTGGCATGAATTATTCTCATTTTCATTACTTGACATTGAGACCATCCCTTGTGGACCTTCAGCTGGGACTTTTAGCGAAACTGCTGTAGCGACGGGAATGACACAGTATCATCAATAATGCTGAGAATTATTTAAAGTCAAAGTCAAGTACACCCTGAATGAAACTTACAAATCTTTCTGAAAATGTATCCAGTTGCTTCTTCTGGATTTTTGGGAACTTTTCATGAATGGATACTGGTGATATGTGGCGACAGGGCAGGCTGAAAATGAGTTTATTTAAATATATAAAATGTGTGTGTTGTCTTCTTCTCTTAATTACTTGTTGTCAAGAGCCACGGTTATTTTTAGCACGCTAAAAATGCTCAACTAATTACCCGTCTTGTTTACAAAGTAAAGCTCCCTTTTGAATACTAATTCAAAAATGTTTGTTAGTGTCACTAAATGGTATTTTCAAAATAGCTTTTGGGAATATTTTAGCATATACTATATGTCCAGAACCTGCATCATTCTATTAATGAGCACACTGTAACAATTATGAAACTAATGTATTGTCAAAATGTCAATGAGTCCTGTGGGATAATCAGTCACAAGATGATTTTCCACATGGAATCAGTGCGGCCGAAAGTTATTTTTAGTGTTTAATATAAAGCTGAAGCTTGTTTTCAACAACACATTTATTGCTCTTGCAGAAGGAAGCTTCATTGGATAGAAGAAACAACATTTTGGAAAGTAATCTTGCTGATAACACAAACAAGTATCAGAGAGAAGTCAGAAAAGTTGTGTTGTGGAATACTAAGTTCATTAGAGGGAAAATAAAAGTGGGGATAGAAAAAATATTTTGGGGACACAAAGGGATTAAGTAAACTAGTTTTAATGCCACCCAGGGAGCTATTGGTTGTGTATTTGGTTGCTATAAATCAGAGAAGACCCTTCAAAGACACTCCATAGTTGTGCTCTAACCAATACTTTTGTATCTCAAACATCTACATCTACTTCAGGTAGGTTTAGCCTAGTTTTGTCTAAGCATCTCACCTGAAAATTATCAAATCAGAGCTGTATGTAAGACGTTCAATCCAAAAATCATGCATATGTAATCTTATGCATATGTTTTTCTTTTGTCCAGCTCTGACAAACTTTTGGCAAATTTACTTCAATACCATGTCTAAGGTATTTTCTAGAACTACTCACACATTGGCATTTTTGGTCATCCGGAAGATTATACCCTATATTCTACTAAATAATAATAACCCAAACCCAGGATGTAACATCGTCACAAAAAAGTCCAAACACACACACACACCTTTATTTTATTTTATTTTATTTTTTTATTTTTTTCATCCTCTTTCCCCTCTCTCTTTTACTATTATTTATGTATTTTATCTGTTATGTTTATGTGGTCAGTTTAATAATTTTATATAGACTATGTCTGAATATCTAAATATTGTATTCAAAGTCAAAGTCAAAGTCAAATTTATTTCTATAGCGCATTTACACCAAAGTGCTGGACATAAAAGTGCAAAAAGTGCAATAAAATACAGAATTGACAGAGGTAAAAAAAAAATAAAAAAAAAATAAAATTTAAAACAAATTAAAATAAGACGGGATAATTTTAAAAGCACTGTGGGATAGGGGACACTATTCCCTAGAACTTGCCTGAGGAAAAAAAAAAAGTATTATTTGGTTTCATTTTATGTGACCGTTGTTTGTACTTAAAATGATACAAATCTAAATCTAAGGATGTGTACAACATGTTTAATGTCAACACCAAAGTACCCTGATAGGTATGTCCCTCTGTTGTTTTCGTATACACATCAATAAAAATATGAAACACCCAAAAATCATGCACAGTGTCAATTCATTTTGTTCGACAGTTAAAGTGAGGTAAAAAAAAAAAAGAAAAATTAGCAGATGTTATTGGCCAAATATGACAGGTGCATTGTTAGAACAACTCATCCAGTTCCAGCTTTATGAACTACAGTGATAGAGATTTCAAGGGTCACAGCTGGAGTGTCCTGACAGCGTCCCAATGAGCTCACAAAGATCATGTCATGGAGCAGTGCAAGAAAAAAGCCATAAGAGACAGAAGCAGCGATGCAGAAAGTAAGACAGTAAGTGGAGGATAAGAGTTGATATGATTCAGTGAGGAAGGTCCACTCACTCTGCACCATTGCTACCATTAAGGACAACTAAGGACAGATTATATTTGTTTTTATTAAGCTTATTATGATATTTTCTAGACTTGAATTTAATGCCTTATGACAAAACAAGAAAAATCTACAACATAAATAAACGTTTTGCCTGGTGGAGTTGGGTTCCTAGAGGGGTATTTGGACCAATGACCTCTCTTAAATCCTGTTCATGTCCCTGGATTTATTGAAAGAAAGGCAATATTTGCTTTATTTGTATAGTACATTTCATATCCTAGGGAAGGGGTGGTTTGACATGAGCAATTTAAGGTCATTTGAGCAACCTGGTCTCACACATTTGCTTAACTCAAAATCCGTGAAATAGCCACGGAATCACTCAAATTTCCGTGAAACTGACACGGATTTCGCAGGTTAGCAAGTTAATGACAGTCATATCCCGTGGCTATTCCATGGATATTTTTTCCTATTGGTTTGTTCCAAGTCACGTGACTTTCAAGGTCCTGGCGGTCAGAACAAAAGAACAGTTCTTTCATTTTTAGTGAAAAAAATCAATATTTTGACTTAGTTTCTGCATAAAAATGGATTTTGATCACATTTCTTGCAAGATAAATATATGTTTTATTTCCTAATATTCACTCAGTGAATGTACATTATCACTTTGTCGCGAAAATCTCGCCAAAAATATCCATGGAATAGCCACAGGAAATGACTGTCATTAACTTGCATTGTAGCGAAATCCATGTCAGTTTCATGGAAATTTGAGTGATTCCGTGGCTATTCCACGGATTCTGAGTTGAGCAAATCCGTGGCTATTTCATGGATTCCTGTGAGACCATGTGGCATTTGAGCATTTGGGAGCAACAAGCATCACGTTCTGTCGAGTGGTGACCAAGTCATTTCAAGGCTAAAACAGCTGAAACCCTCACTGCTGTCAGAATGCAGATCACTGGCTTCAGAGCTGGATTGTGACCTGGACTCGTGAGGTCACTGCTCCCTCAGCAACACTTCACACCAGTACCAGGATTAATAAATGCATTTCAGCTGCAGCAGGCAGCCTGGCAGGAGAGTGGGAGGAATATGATGAAAGAGAATTTCAAGCTGAAGTGTTGTAATTTGTGATTACTTAGAGTGTAATACGTGTCTAAAGAATCTTCTGAAGCCCCATTCTCAGAGGACAAGAATTACCTGGGGAGCTCAGGTGGTTTACCCTGCTGTGTTTTGTGTTCTCACAGGATAAAAAGTCTTTGTTTAGCTCAAATTAGCTGTCCAGATCCCAACCATTATATCCAGAATCCTCTGAAATGTAAAAGTGTCCCCAGGAAGTTTGTTTTGAGCCTGATGAAAGATAAAATGTTCCCATCCACATGCTGCCATGCATGTCTTACATCATTATCTTTTCAAATTCCGTAAGCATGTAATGCTTGCAGATTTTTTCTCTTGCCTGTTTGCCCATTACACACTATAAAACTTCCCATCCTCCTCTCCGTCTTTCTCTTTCTCTCTCCACAGGGGCGACTGATAAAGAGCTGGCCTTCATGCATGAGGAGGGAATAAGAGATCCCTCTGTCTGTCTCTGTGAAGACAAAGAAGCTAACACAGAGTACACAAGTGGAGAAATAATCAGTAGAACTACAGGCACACAGAATCATAGACAGGGTTATTAACAAGTAGGAAAACTGCGAGACAGTGATACTTTGAAACTCAAATGAAGACGCCACAGAGGAGTCATCATTAGAAAAACCACAAGGGTCATTTGCTGTGTCATAAATACTCATTAATACACCAAGCTTAATGTTACTTTGTCTCTTGAGCTCAGTCTCCAGCTGATTCTCGAGTACCTCCCTTAATTCAGATAAATGAGCTGACATAAATCAGAATAGTTGTCCTTCTCCAAAAAAATAACATTCTTAGGAGTCAATTTTTTGCTGGTTCCATTGTAAAGCTAATTATCGAGCTGAGAAGAATGCATTGTGTTGTATTATGAACACTGGACCTTGTGCGGAGAGAAACACAGCTTCCTTTTGTCGAGGATTATCAACATCACCTTGCTCGGGCTCGGTCAA
The DNA here is from genome assembly GCF_030273125.1 of Centropristis striata. Lineage (NCBI taxonomy): Eukaryota > Metazoa > Chordata > Actinopteri > Perciformes > Serranidae > Centropristis > Centropristis striata. Next base: position 29,077,497 of record NC_081536.1, on the reverse strand, counting down.
GTCCTCAAAGGACCAGCTAATCAGATGGTCTCTTCACCTACACAATAATGGCGGCGTTGTTCATGAAATAACGGGGGACAATGAATCGACTTGTATTCCACTGAAACATGGAGGACACAACCACCACACCACGTCATTGTGAGCGTGTTGTAGCAGAGTAATTGTTTGAGGGCTGCTGGTACAATGGTCATTGTTGGGTGTAATTAAAAATGGGCTGGCAATAAGTGGGACACAGTTAGCTTCCTACAATCAATGGCAACATTACATGAGGCCCATACAGAGTGCAGACGTCTGAGATGTAGCACCAGGACAATGTCACTTCATTGACTGGAAGACGTTAATTACTTTGAGGTCTAAGAATGAGATCATCCATCCAGCCATAGGAGAGCATACAGCTCAACCATGAGTCACATTAAAGGACAAAAGTATCCATCACACCACAGAAATAACTTTCTTTTGCTTTTGTTTTACGTTTGCTGTCATTGCTGATACAGTACATCATCTTTTATACATGTTTTAAATATAAAATACTATTTATACTATGGCTTGTCTACAGAAGAAGATTAGGGCCAGGTAGGAGAGAAAAAATTAATAAGGGGAGGGAAAAAAATGTATCATGTACTTTCAGAAAAAGGTCAAACTGTCGAGAACTGTCACTGTTTAAGTTCATTAAAGTAGACTGCGAGCTACAACCTGATTTTCCTCAATACGTCTAAAAAAATTCACATGAATTACATAAAAGCAGATTTTCACGGAAAATAAAAGCTTCTACCAAGAAAAGCTAATTTATGTGTTGGGGGATTTTAGTTTGACTACACCTTGAATATTGTGGTTATTGCTCATTTTAAGACATTGATGAGTTTGCAGTAACTGTTCAGAAAGAAAACAAAGGGCCTCATTCACCAATATCTTCTTAAGAATCTTCTTAGATCTATATATTTATATATTTAAAACGTGTGCCCTGTAAGGCAGAAGTTGAACATAGTGTGTAAGCTCAAAATATGTTTTTAGTATTGGACTGAGGGGTTGCAACGTTGGCTTGATTTTATTTTTTTTTTTTTTTTATCACAGATGAAGTCCCGCAGAGCCAACTTGCAACAGAACCAGAACGGACAGAGCCCTCGGGCAGCAGCAATATATATACCATTGTTTTGTAGGCAGAGGATGGAGAAATGCCACCTATAAATAGGGTGGTCTCACCAATGGACGGCATGATTTCCAATTTACTTGATTCATGTTAAAGCCTTGGCACATCTAATTTAATTAAAATGAAAAAAAAATTAAATTAATGAATAAATAAATACAGAAATATGACAGATGTAGAACCTGATAATGTAATAAATTCCCGATAATGTAATAACCCTGATAATGTAATAAAAATCTGCACTTGAGTCCATTGAAAATGTAATAAAACCTGATAATGTAATAACTTCCCGATAATGTAATAAAGTGCATTTCCCTATCATGTAATACACTTTTTACCAATAATGTAATAAAGTACAACATTAATGGGAGGTTATTACATTATCAGGTTAGCCTTCATTTCCCAAGTCCTGATAATGTAATAATTCCCCAATATTGTAATAATTTAACAGCAGACCACCCATTACTTGGGTTCAAGTGGTGATACTGTGTAGGTAACTCTAGCTCAAGAGCTCTAGCGCCACCAACAGGTCAAAGTTGAATGTTTATTGACTTTTGACCCGTTCATCCGTTTTTCACAAACGAGGTATCACTGGAACCCCCGCTGGGCCAATCCCAGCTCAATGCATCCTCAATTGTGGATTTCGGCCATATTGGATTTTCCGCCATCTTTGTTTTGATCAAAAACCTTCCATTAATGTTATACTTAATTACATTTTTGGTTAAAAAGTGTATTACATTATTGGGAAATGCACTTTATTACATTATCGGGAAGTTATTACATTATCAGGTTTTACTACATTTTCAATGGACTCAAGTGCAGATTTTTATTACATTATCAGGGTTATTCCATTATCGGGAATTTATCACATTATCAGGTTCTATAGACAGAAATGTCACTGTAATGTATTTTATTGAACTTAACAAAAGAAGACAACACAACCATGCCAACATGTCAGCACTGAAATGTGCTTAAGAGTACTCCTGAGTGTTCCTAGGATTTGTTCTTACCTAAGAAAAGAAAAAATCTTCATAAGTAGGACTTAAGAACAAATTTGTTCTTAAGAACGGTTCATGAGGCCCAATGTTCCTCTGATGACTTGTTGACACATGAACAACCAATCTGTGAATAACTTTACAGCTTTACTCAACTCAAAAGGCGTTATTCTGGACATTTCGACCTGCATAATGAGGAAAAAAATCCCTCCTCTCATTACTTGTTTCTCCTACCTGGCTCTAATCCTCTTCCGTACTTGTCTGAATACTTGGTGGTGATTATTAACTGAGAGATGTGCACTGATATTACCCAGTATGTTCAGCAAATCCACATTTTAAATTCAATATTTATTATGTCAGTCCATTGCTTTCCATCTTACATCGTTCCAGAGTTTTGACCTTGACTGAGTAGGCTAGATAATCATTGTCTTTAAACAAAAAAAACTAAAATCGTGTGCACCTTTGAGGCATGCCAGCATGCCTATATATAATCTTAATTACATTTCAGTATAAATCTATATCGTTATTTGACAATTAGTACATTTTTGTATATCTGATGTTCTCTTGAAAATGATTAAAGAAAAGTAATTATTTTATTCAGTGTCTAATTAAAAGCTGAGTGATGATGAGGTGCATCACCTCTCAAAGTATATTTAGCGATAATACTGCATTTCTGTATTTATGAATTTGGCAATTTTTAAAGTTTATGAAACCACATACTTGATACTGGAAAATCCAATGAAGCAAAAATGACTATAAATCGGAAGAAAATAGAACCTGAGCCCACTTATGTTCGGTAAAAGTCCCTCATACTGCCTTCTTTGTTCTAAATCCTAACTGAAGAGCTGAGTGAACCTCACAGGAACAGTTTCCTAACTCATATATTCTGAAATATAAGTGAGTTGTTTACTTCAGCATTACAGGAGTCTTACATTTCCATCCTGAAACACCAGAATTTACTTGATTATGTGGCAGGGAGTGGCAGAATACACATTATGTAAAAATTGTGGTAGAATACACTTAAAAGAATGAAATATAGTGTGTGTTTGACGTGCTACATTGTGATTTTTTCACAAGTGTACAGTAGTGAGAATCTTGCTCCAGAGTGTCATAACCACAGGCAGGAAGTGTAATAAGATCTAAGAAAAGAGATGTGCCTTGCTCTGGCCGAGCACTGCTGCTGCACCTGAGGTTCCACAGCTCAGTGCCAGGGAGGGAGAATTCATTGCCACGTGTACTTTGGACCAGAGAGATACACAAGAACAGGGAGGAAAAGAGTTGGGCTGATAAAGATGGGGGCACACAGAATAGGGGACAAGATAGACTATAAAAGGGAACTGAAGGGAAAGATAAAAGAGAGGAATGGGGGGAAAGGAAATGAAAAAGAAACGTTAAAGAGAAGTGTGAAGAGAGCGAAATTAGAGACGGGGCTTTGAGAATAGGGAGAGAGGTATGAGAGCTTAACAGAATACCTAGCCATCTGCATTTCAATTTCCTCCAGCTCACCAAAGCTCTGTTGTCAGCCGTGCTTTCTTCTCTCTTCTCTGTTCCATTACCTTTTTTTCCCCATCCCCATTTGCCTCTCTCTCCCTCTCCTCCTTTGTCCCTGTCACTCTTTATCATTGTAACTCACTCTTCTTTCCATGACAATTTGTTTTGTTTTTGAGGTGCAGTATAGCTCTTAGCCAGAGCAGACACAAAGAAATGTTTCCTAACTGCATCATATTTATTCATACACGGTTGCAGTCAGTCAGAGAGCTGCTTCGTCTCGCACTGTCTTACTGATATTAAATGCATTTTTCAGTGAATAGTAGAAGAAGTACTCTACTTATGTAAAACACAGCCGTAGCACGATGTAAAAATACACAGTGTTGCAAGTTGCACAAGCTATTGGTTGTCAGCAATTCATGCAGAATGTCTCGAGCTCTGTGATGGTCTGGCAGCCTGTCCAGGGTGCACCCCGCTGGGATCAGCTCCAGCCCCTCTGTGACCCTGAATATGATAAGCAGTTACAGATAATGGATGGACGAGAGAAAAATAAGCTATAAATCTTGCTGGTTGCTGCTATAGTACTTTGAGCAAAATGAGTATGTGATTAGTTCTCCTCTTCTAAAGAGGAACATTTTTATTAAAAACAGTTGCATTTTGTATTCATTGGTTAGGATGCTGCTGTAAGCATGAATATACTAAAAGCTGTGAGAATGAGAATGTATCTTTTCTATTTACTATTTATTGAGATGAGATGATAAGAATGCATCTTGTTATTTACTATTTATTATGCTTTTATGAGTCCAGTACCTGAGTGCATTGAATTTCGTTGTATTTCTGTGCAATGACAAATCAAATCTAATCTAATCTAAGGGTTCACTGTTGAGCCCCCTTAAGGCAGAAAGATCAGAAATATGGTACAGAAACTGTGGTCAAATACCTGGTAAATACGCCTGAAATATTGAGTGTTTATGTTAATGTGATCGTGAAGAGATGCTATAGATGCCACGCCCAAAGAGAGAAGCCACACACACATGCAGATAATCCAAAGAAATGTAGCTTCACTGTTATCAGGGTCCTTTTTATCTCTCACTGACACAGCAACCCCCGGTGGTCACAGCCAGCACTGCACACCCAGGGCTCCCTCCTGGTGAGAGATGTCTTTATTTACTCAGCTTGTGAAATCATTTAGATAGAGCTGAGATGGGCAGCTGATAATCAGGACAAGCTGCAGGGCAGGACAGGGCTGTAATTGACTGTGGCAATCTCTCTGTATCTCTCTTTTATTATTCTCTCTATCTCCCTCTCTTACTCTTTTCTGTCTGCTTGTTGAGAGGAGAAAAAGTTCTTCACTCATTCTTGGTCAAAAAAAGCCATTCAGAAATCCAATTAGATTCCTTGTGAATCGTTTTATAACCTCTACAAATGCTGCAATGCTGCATGTGTTCTGATTTATTCACAAATCTGATCACAACACAAGTCGTATCTCATCAGACATATTGAACTGTTGCTCATTGGACTCTTTTTAGGCTCCTTTTTGTTGTTTGGTTGGTTTACTTGTTTAATTATTCTTTTTGTTTTCCCTAATCTACCTTGTTTTTAAAGGTTATTCTTTGGAGGCTTGATTTTACACTAAACAGAGAGATGAAACATGGGGGGGAGAAAGAGAGAGGTGGTGTTGTTGCAGGAAACTTTTGACAGGAGTCAGACAGTCTCCCTTCATCTCCAGAGTAAACTTTATACTGAAGGTCACTCTTTTTCAACCAACAGCAGCACCCAGTTCTGCTTCACCTACAAAATAACACAAAAAGATACAAAAGAGGACGACTGAGAGACATAGAACTACTTCTGAACCGATTCAAAAAGACCACAAACAGCCACAGAGAGATGTTGAATGACCCCAAAGACACAGAAAATGACCACTTCTTGTGTTTTTTGGCCTGTGTGACCCATATGGAGTCTGATATACATTATTCCTCCACGATTAAAACATGACTTTTCAATTAGCTACCCAGCAGAGAATAGCTTCAGGCATCTTTGTTAGCCAGTGGATAAAGATGATCCTCACTGTAAGATGGTTTTCAGGGAGCTAATTCCAGATCTGTGTAAGTGTGAAGTGCCAGTGTGTAACCGTTGTCAAAGTGCCATGTGGCTACAGCGAGAGCTACGAAGAGTGGTGAAGTACCAGTAATTGGTTCCATTTATCCTCTTCAGACCTTTTGGGCATCCACACAAAAGAAAGTGTTATCCTAGAGGTTCCTATGTATGCACATAACACACACAGACATGCAAGCTTCTTGTCTGGTCTGCTACTGTGAGCCAAGGGAGCCTCTTCTGGGTTTTGCAGTGTTTATAGGATTTCAGGGTGGGCAGATGAGTCGGGCAGAGAGCTCCCGGACAGAGATTCAAGCGTTTTTGCCAAGAGCACATTTTGGTCAGACTCTTCGTCTAGCTCTCTACAGTCAGAAACAATTATTGAATCAATGTCTGACGGTCGATTGCCTTGGCCCGATTGCCTTTGATGCTCTGAAAGAGGTGAGAGTCGTGATCATTTAGAGGAACAGTAAACTTGTTTTTGTTCTCTTATTTAAAGCTGTTTACTGGCATTAACCTAACGCTATCTGGCACATGCTATTAACCAGAGTGAATCACAGCGCAGGGAAAGCAATAGATTTGGAGTTGGGGTTTGCTTGGCGGAAATGAAAGTGAGTAGTGTGGCAGCTGAAGGTGTTAGCGTTATGCTACCCCCAATGAGCTGAACAGCTGATAATGAGATGTCACTGGTGACGATAATGGATTATATTCTTGCCTTTCCAAGTGCTCAAAGCTCCTGTTATACATCACTTTGTCATGAAGAGGCTATAGAGGCTAATCTAGAAAGAAAAACAGTTTGATGCCTTTAGTTCTTAGACTCTTAGTCCTCTAATATACCGAACTGAGCTGAACATAAGCATCTATCTCCTGGGAAAGCCTTAAAAATTGATTTTTTTTTTTAGAATTGTGTTTTGATGTTCACTACAGATGCAGCCAGAGGTTGTTTGTGTGAGACTTGTGGAAATATATGAGATAGCTTTAAATGTGCTGATAATCATGGTTTGACATTAGATTAACTCAGCCGTAAAACTAATCTATAGGTAAATAACTGCTGAAAATAGTTACAGCTGCACATAGAGGTCTACTCCACACATATGCATGGGGTTTATCCTCCTTCACTTCGGTTTAAAAAATCTCTATCCAAACTAAAAACACATAGGTAGTGATTCAACTCTCATTGGACATTCAGAAGCCTACAAAAAGCTCCCCTGGAAGAGTATACCTGGCTTCAGTAGCTCGCCCATTGCTCCATAGTGCATTCAGATGCCTCTGTTACCTAATGCAGCGATAGAGTAACTGTGCATTTATGTATAAACATTTAAAGAGTCCTGTTTGCAGGTTACAACCAGCACTATTTTGAGCATGTCAATTGCATGGAATTTCTTTGTCCGCACCCTGAAAAAAGTTTTACTCAGTTTGTGTGTGGCCAAAATGCAAAGAAAAGACTAGATTAAAAACTATCAGTGTATTTGTGGACTAGGCCTGACTCTAAACCACAAAATTATATATTAAATTAGACAATCTATGATCTCATCTTTGTCACTGGAATGGATGTGACGATCCCTACACTGCAAAAAAGGTGTGTCTGAAAATAAGATAAAAACACTTAATCTGAGGGAAATTATATTGCTGCATGGACAGATAATAAATAATAATAAATAAGCATGTTGTACACTTAAAATAAGAAATTAACTCTTAAAACAAGATAAATTAAGCAGAGTGCACTGACAATTATTTGTTTCTTATTAAGGTAAAAAAAACAACTTTAGATTCAGAAGTGTTATATATTTATCTTGTTTTAAGAGTTAATTTCTTATTTTAAGCGTTCAACGTGCTTATTTCTAGATTTAATAATCCTAATTTAAGAAATCTTGTCAAGTGAAATTATCTGTCCATGCAACAAGATCATTTCCCTCAGATTTAGTGTTTTTATCTTGTTTTTAGACACACCTTTTGTTGCAGTGTACTGTGTCAGCCTGCTTGTGTTTTCTCCTGCCTTGGAGGAAGGAGGAAGTGAGCTGGCAGAGCTGGCTCACCTGGGCTAATTAGCTGGCAGGCCTATAAAGCTGGCCAGTCCAGGCTCTGCTGGTCTCTCTGTCAGCACTCTCATGGTCTCCTGGTTTGTTTGCTTTGGTTTTCTTTTAGAGGCATAGAGGGTGTCATGTTCTCCTCAGATTGTGCAGCCCTTTGAGGCCAAAGTGTGATTTGTGATCTTTGTGAGCTGTAAGATAAATGTGCAAATTCACAATAGCTGCAGCTACAATACACATGCATCTACACACTTGAACTTAAGTGCCAGATTTCACCCTGAGTAAACTACAGAGTTGCTGGTCTCAGTTAACAAATGACTTGACTTTAGCATGTGACAACTTCTTACACGACTTTCCACTTACTCAGCAACTCACAGACATTGTTGATGATACTTAGTGTTCCATTGTATTCATCTGTTTTGTAAATAATTTAATTTCAAGAACTCCTATTTGAACTCCAGCTTTTTGTTGCGCCCTCCCTCCTTTTCTGTCTGAACCATGAGCCATTACATGACATGGTACCAAAATGGAATCCACTCAAACATGGCTGCAAAAAGATCTGACCTTTTTCTTACAGGGACAAAATAAACACATCAATAAAATACAGCGCTGCCAACATGTAGTGTTTGGCATGTGCATATTAGACACATTAGCCCTTCAAACATCATAGAGATTTTTTTTTTTGCAAAAACATTCCATTAGGGGTGTGATGATACACTCAGCTCTCGAGATGAGACACGATATTGGGTTCACGAGAACGAGACGAGACGAGATTTTAAGAAAACTACAATGACAATATATATGACTAGACCAACAGACTTTTATTTAAGCGAGTTGCACATGATTTCATCATTTTGAAATGTTTTATTATAACTCTTTACATGCATGATGTAGGCATGATCTTTGAATAAAGCTCTTCTTCCACAAATTGAAGAATGGAAGTTAAAATAAAATATATTAAATTGCACAACGTCAGCAGCTGATCATAAACAAAGCAGCATGGCTAATTATGCACAGCATCTCCGCTGATCATAAACATAGTGATCTTGAATTAACTGGCATCGCTAACTGTGCACAAACAAACAGAGATCACTAAGTGAACGCCTCCTGCAGCAGCAGCACATACACGCTGTACTGCTACAGTGCTAACTGTTAGCCTGTTAGCAATTTGCAGACCCCGGCTCTGCAGCTGGGAGAGACTGCTGCAGGAGGACTGTGCCACTTTGATTTGTTCTTACTCTTCTTAACGAGCCCCTGTGCATACCTGTCAAGTTTTGGATTTGAAAATAAGGGAAATTTTCCGGTGCCCGCCACGAGCAGTCCCACCACCTGCAAGCTAAAACCACCACTTGTCAACCACTTATAAACTACAATTGGCTTTATGCACAGCTGCACTACTTCCTGAACTTCAGCCAGCTCCTTTGTTTCCTGTCTGCCATTATTGGACAAACTGGTTAATCCAGGATTCATCAGTTAGTCAGAACCCTATGGGTGATGTCATGGTGACTATGTCCATCATTTATTAAAAAAAAAAAATTATTGCCATTTTATAGCTTTATTGATGGAGAGATATTCAGAGTGAAAGGGGGAGACAGAGGGAAAGTCCGAGCCAGATTGGAACCTGGGCTACTCGCTCATGAGGACTGAGCCTCTATTGATGCGCTCTACCAGGTGTGCCATCAGAGACGCACCATGGCCATTATTTATACAGTCTATGGTTGTCACTCATCTGACATCACACACTAACCTCGCGACAGCTGCTACCTACATTACCTGTAGGTACCACTACCACCCAGGCCCGGTTAAAATATGGGAGATTTACGGGAAAATACTAAGACGGGAGGATGGCGGGAAAGAAGGGTAAAATACGGGACTTTCCCAGCCAAAACAGGATACTTGACAGGTATAGGACGTCATTCTGGCTGCTTGCTTCTTCCCCTCCTTCTCCTCCTCTTCATCTTTTGCTTTTACTGCCCCCAAAGGTAAAAAATAAAAGTTAATAATAATACAAGTTTGGATAGCTCACAAATCTCACGACACGTGACGAGAAATATCGTCACGTTTAATCTCGTGAGATTTCGCGGCACAGGATCTCGTCACAACCCTAACATCCATCCATGTCCACATGGTTCAAGTTTTGCAGCCCATTTCCAATAGGTCTGAGAGAAATTAGGCTCCCTCTGTTGATCCTGAAAGAGTTTGAGGGCTCTCCTGTGGGCCTTTGAAATCCTTTGTTCCCACTTCCTTAAATTTTGCAATCCTGCATCCTTTAAATGAGGCCCACAGCTCCACTAGTTTAATGTGTAAAAAATAAGGATGACAAAGAAAGATTGCAAGTACAAGTTTACATGTACAAAGATTTACTGCATTAGTTTTGTATGTTTTTTTTGCAGCGGTGCATCCATAACTGTTTTTATCTCCTTTGACCCAGCAAAATCATTATTCAACCCATAAACTTGAAGTGAACAACAAACACTACTTAATTATGTATACAATCTAAGCCTCATTACTTTACTGGCTAAAGAAATGCCTCTGTGCCAACATCTGACGTGATGTAACCTGCTGTCCCGTTCCTAATTCAGCATTTTAAGCCGTTTCAACCTAATGAACTCCCTCATGCTTTCACATCAAGCTTGCAGGTGTTGTCAATTAATATTTGCGAGGGTTCAGTGATCAGGACAAAGGGTGGACATTGTGATTGAGCCAGGGTCACTGGACTGGACCAGTGCTGGATCCTGTCCCAGAACACACTCTTCAAAAGGCGGAGGAACTCCACACTGCATATCTGTGTTTAGAGGGATAATCTTTTATTTCCATTCCACCGGATACATTCCACCAACGTGTTCTCACTCCCAGCTTATCACAGACAGACACTTGGTCAGTGCCCCGTAGCATTTTTATTTTTTTGGCATGCAGGGTACTACAACATGCAGGATATACTTCTATGGAACCGTAACAACCGCTTCAAGACTCTAGCTCTGGCGTACTCCGCTGCTAATGGTTCAGGTCCTACTTACATCCAGGACCTTGTCAAACTCTACACTCCTGCCCGTCCTCTCCGCTCTGCATCAGCCAAACAGCTGGCGACTCCCACCCTGCGTGGGTGAACTAGCCTCAAAACCTCCTCCAGATTTTTCTCTGTCTTGGCTCCCAAATGGTGGAACGAGCTCCCCACCGACATCAGGACCTCAGACAGCCTGGACATCTTCCGCCGCAGGCTGAAGACCTATCTCTTCCAACAATACCTCGCTTAAGTCATGGTCACCTAACATATATATTTATAAAAAATTTTTAAAAAGCACTTCTTTTTTCTCTTCTTCTTTTCTTCTTCAACATATAGCACTCCTGTAGCGATAACAGTTGGCTCTTAAAGTTATGTACTTACTTGATTCCTGTGGTCTATGTCTAGTACCATCAGGTTGAATGCACTTATTGTAAGTCGCTTTGGACAAAAGCGTCTGCTAAATGACACGTAATGTAATGTAATGTAATATAACATCTGAAATGGAGGCCATGAAACGGTAGTTAATGTTCTCTGCCGTAATACAATTTGAAGCTCAAGTTTAGGCAACAAAACAGCTTGGTTAGGTTTACGAAAACATGGTGACTTGGGTTACGATAAGAAGGTTTGTTACATAGAGACAAAGTAAAGTTAGACAACATTGACTTTTGGTTTCACTCAAGACACACTGACTGTCTTCCTGTGCACACTTGTAGTGAATTACAGGGAATTCTATATGTAAATCTACAAAAATTGAGCCAATTTAGTCATGGATTATTTACATTTAAAATGTTGCAAATTGTTGTTTTTTTTCAAATGTTTAAATTTTGTATGTGTTTAACAGTTCCAAAGTTTAATAAATCAGAAACTGATGGCATAGCGCTCTTAACCAAAAATGCTTTGCCCTAGTTAGGGGGTACTTGGCTGAAAAAATATTTCACAGGGGGTACATCACTGAAACAGGTTGAAAACCACTGACTTAACCCATTAAGGCCTAAAGCGCCTGGAAAAAAATGCCCGGAAAACCTATGGGCAATTTTCAAATGACCCCCTAAAACCTGAAGTTTTTCTGGAAATTCAACACCTACTAAATAATAGATTTTTCAGCCTCTGTAGCAGATAAAAATGAAATTCAAAAAGTATTTGAGAGCTTATACCCGTGGCTTTCATGAGAAGTTGAGTTTATTTGTCCAAACCTTCAATAAAGTTTTTTAAAAATCAACAAACTCAGCAAATGTTACATTTGACTGAATAAAAAATCCTATGCATAATACTAATACATGCCCATTAGCAAGATGCAAACATGATATGACCATTGGAAGAACAAGACATAGTTCTCTTTAGCCTACTGTAATAAAAATAATAATAATTATCATAATTATAATAATAATATATTTTATATATTGCACTTTTCAGGGTACTCAACGACGCATAAAGTAATATAAGACATAAACAGTCATGATTTGTTATATCATCATCACAATCAATTAACCTATTATTATTATTATTATTAATATTAATATATTATTAATAATATTATTATTATCTCCAGATGGCCACAAATCTGTCTGTTCTTCGGTGAAAATATGTCGTCTAAAAACATATTCCTCATCCATAAATGCCGGTCGATTGGTTCCGAGGGTTCAAAGTCGGATCAGCAATAAAATCATCGGTGCTGTTTTCATCAAGATCGCTTCCGTCACTTACTGCTGAGCTCCTCCACTATAGTCGTCTTCCTCCATGATTTAAAGTTCTGGAAAAGTCCAATGTTGCATTGTGACACTCCCGCATGTATTCTGATCATGATTCTGATGCATTTCATTGTCCAAGAGACCGAAAATAGGTGGAAAAAAATACAAATACTACAAAATGACATATCCGCTGTCCCGACCTTAATGGTTGAGTGACGCAACAGCGCTCCCGGCTTTAATGGTAGAAATGCAGTAATGCTTTCCCGGCGTCAATGGGTTAAAGTATCCAAAGCCCACAATTCTCCATTGTACTCCTTTCAGTCGTTTACAGGGAGTGCCCCTAACATGACCAAGCATCCGGGTTACCGTCCACAACGAGACGTCGGTAAAAACCCTCTATTCTGTGCTTGATAATACTCTATTCTTCCTTTTGCCATTGTTAACCCAACCAGGATAATCAGCTTAAACAAAGTGATAATAATTGTATTTTAAGTAGTTTGTTCATGCTTGTCTGCAAGGCCAAATGACAAGGAAGTTAAACCAGACCATTTTCTTTCCTCTGAGTGGCTATTATTGTGGAAACAATGGAAACAGCGACAGTAATCAGGAAGCATGTAACAAGGTCATAATAGTTTTGATTTTTCATTAGTTTAAGTTTTAGTTTCGTTGTGAATTTTTGTTTTCAAATTCAGTTAGTTTTAATTCGTTTTTAGAGTGAGTTTGCTAGTTTTAGTTTGTTTTTATTAGTTTCAGTTTTTTGTAATGGGCTATGTGTTGGGTGTGAGACTTAAAGAGGTCACAATTTTGCTTTTATTTCCTTTGGTTTATCCATCTCAGCCCCAATAAGTTTATTAACTCTTACAGTTCCGGGTCGAGTGTAGACATCCCAGTCTCAGTGAACATATTTACCATGTGTTCCTACATGTTGACTAACCAGCAGCTATCATTTTAGTTCGTTTTGTAACCACACAATACAGTTTCAGTTAGTTTCGTTATCGTTTTTTTAAAACACTCTCGTTTTTATTTTTATTTCAGTTAACGGAAATGTTTTTTCAATTCTATTTTTTTTGCTAGTTTTCGTTAACTATAATAACCTTGGCACGTAAAGGTATAATTGCTCACCTGGAGTTACTTTTATCTTATCAATGCACTCTTGAGTAATCGCTGACAATGATTCGGTAAACAGCAAATGTGTTGACATCAGTTCAACTTACTGAGTTACTTTCTCTTTCAGCTTTTCACTTATAACTAAATACATTTTTTCTTGCTTTTTGTCTGCTTACGTTCCAATTTTCAGAAGCAACAGGCCTTTGTGAGTCACACACAGGAAGCGGCACACTGGGTGGTGCATGTCTGTGTGTGAGCCTCCCGCCGAGGTTAATCATTATCATTCCATGTTTATTCAGGAAGATTTATTCAAAACAGACAAATTGTTGCACAATCGTACATCATTAGCGGGCTTATAATGGGAATGTGATGTTGAAAGGCTAACAAGAAACACAGTATAAGGTCACACATTTAGTTTTTCATACACACAGACACAAACACACACAAACACATGCATGTCCCTGTCCTTTTCTGTCCGTTTCATTACACATGTATACACACACACTCCAGTTTTAATGTGAATAGTCAAACACATAAATACTGTAGCATGTGCATTATTTATTTTATCTACACCTCCCTGCTGCCACACACACACACCCACACAGACACACCCACCAACACCCCCACACACACACACACACACACACACACACACACACACAATGCACTCCCATAATGCAGTGCAAGTCTCAGCTTTCTCTGCTTGGCTCCCTGTTCACCTCAGTGTTCCTCCTCCGTTTGTAATGATCATTAAGCAGCTCCCTACACACCACGCAGGCAGCAGCTAACAAGGGAAGCATGTACATGCTGGCTATTAGAGGCAATTAAAACCATGTCTCTGTGTGTTGTTCTGCGTGTGTGTGTGTGTGTGTGTGTGTTGACGCTAGCGTGTGTGAGTGGGAAGGGGAGACAACCTCATGCAAGCACAAACTGTGCAAGGACACAAATGTGTGTATGTTGGACGTGATGGTGTGTGTGTGTGTGTCAGTTCTTTCTGCTATTTCTTTCATACAAACAGAAAGACAGAGAACATGTTGTTAGGCTCATTGTCACCATGGGAATAAAGAATGCCAGTCCCGCTGGTGGAGAACATGTCAAACAGCTGACAGAGAGAGAAGACTCGCCTCTGAGTGTGTTTGTGTGCGACCAAGTGACAAATATGGATAATGAGCTGAAGCACTCTGTGAGAAAATGACTTGGAGATGTAGTTTGAGTATTTTGACTGCTAGCTTTCCGTTGTTGTACCATTCATCTTGAGAGGATCATTAATTTGTTTGATAAAATGTCCCGAGGGATTTAATAGCAACCAATCAAACATCACTGTAAATCATGTAGATCTACAAGAAGAGACAGAGAAGTGTTGTAAAAAAACGTTTTTCTTTTCATTGTTAACGGTAATAATATTACATTACTTAACCCTTTGGAGTCTTGGTTTATTTTGTCCATTTTTGAATCATTCAGCCTGTAAATACCACTTAAAAAATTATGGATTCATTTTTTCAGTACAATCTCACCTATATGACTCGATTGTTATTTTTTTACCATCACCATTTTAACACAGAAAAACATGCAAAAGAACATAAAATCAGATTTTGAAAATTGGGTTTTTTACTTAACCACATAACACAATAGTGTTCATTAAAGAATTTCAAATGGTGTGAATGTGAACACATCATTAAAAATAAAGGATATCATCAAGTTCTATATTTTAATATTAAATATATTTGACCTTATCTTTTTTATTTTACTTGACCTATCATCATCAAACAGAAACTAGTTAGTTGGTAAGTTAACGGCAAGGTTCCACACTGCTTAATTTCATCCAGACTAATCAGCGACTCCAGAGGGTTAAAAGTAGGTACCTCATTCGTTACTTAGTCAGCCAAATGTGATAATTAGATTAGCTGAACGTAGGCAGCCAGTCCTGCTGAATATAAACCACATTTTAAACCATAATATGAGAGTGACCATTCTCAGGTCATGATCAAAAAGCAACGATATTTAAAACTAAATAACAAATGATGAAAAACTGGACTGGAAAAGCCATTTCTCTGGTTCTGGGTCTTCACAGAACCACTGTGCAAATGGTGAAATATTTGAAGCAGCAGGGAATCCTTTAAGAAACTGTCTCCTGGCCTCCGAAATGTCTCCAAATCACAAAATTCCCCACAGGAATATGGTACCAACTGTCATAATGGTTGTAGTAATGTGATATTGTAGGGCCTATTGTCCAATATTGAAAGGAGCATAAATGTCCATCCAAATTTCCTCCATCTGTGAGCTCAGGCATAACTGTCTTATTCCACAAGATGAAGATTCACACACAAAAGTGAGAGCACATTTCAATATGAATAGAAATAAGTCAACCCAGTGGGTTTTAAATGCAGCTCTCCTTTAGACCCTAGATGTGTTTATCATATAAAAACATTTCCCTGGCAATGCATTTCATTTGTTCTCACTATCTGATCTTGCAGAGAAATTCCCACAAGTGCAAACCAAAGCAGGATAAACATTTGTCTTTTAGGCACTCGCATAACCCTGTTGAAGTCAGGAAAAGATTCAATGTTCAAATAGTCGAGTCCTGTGCTTTGTACTACCATCATTAACCGCAACCTCAACACAACTTGTGTGTGGTGCAAATTTGTATATGTCTACCAGTCCCCAGTGTAAATGGCATCTTTGAATTATTCCGTAAGTGCTTTGGTGCAGATTGTGCTGGTAAAAGTGTAATTTGTTTTGGTGATATGCATATTTTATTTATTTGTTTCTTTAAGAAATGAAATGCTTAAAAGTTATTTAATGTTACTAAATAAGGACCCGTTTACACGAGGACGCTTGCGGGTAAAAACGACAAAATATTTTATAGGAAGTGCCTTTCGTTTAGGCGGTGACGGCGTTTTTGGGGCTTAAAAACGCGAAAATCTGAAACCACCCTCCAGAGTGTAAAACTGTAATCAGCTCCACCGTAGCGTGTCCGTCTACACTGCCAAGACACAAAACTCTGCTCAGATCTGCTCACGTCATGTACGCGTTTACCTCACATACATGCTCCAGTACAGGGAAATAAACAAACATGTGGGATTATTTCCATGCGTGGGACCTTCAAGCTGCTCTGGCAGCTCTAATAAACTTACAGGAGTCTTTCCACCAAATGTACAGGATATGTACAGATAGTATTAGTGAACAGAGAAGGATCTGGAATTACCTCTATCACATTTAGGATGCACCAATTGGTGGGAGGCGAGCCAGACGGCTTTGGACGAGACCTGGGAGATCTAGTGGATGGTGGAGAACTTTGTGGAAGGAGTAGCTGATGAAAATGCGTGGCGTGAAAACTTCCACATGCCCAAAGATGCTCTTATGGCTTTAAGTGATGCTGCCTGGCATGCATACCCAATCCAATTCACGCACTTTAGCGTCACCGTATGCAGCAGATTTCCTCCTGAAAGCGCTCGTCTAAACGCGGAATAAAAAGTGAAGACGAGACGCCACTTTTGCTTCTTCTGTTGAGACCGTCATCATGTAAACGTAGCCTACGTGGTCAAAGTACTTTTTTTTAACAGCACTGTACTTACTGCAGAACACTGCATACAGTACCTGCAAACACACATACAAACAAGGTGTGTGAGAGACTCTCAGAGCCTTGGAGGCAAACCCCATCACGCCAACCTGACTCGGCTCCCCAGAAATCCACCAGGGATCTGAAGATGTCACCTCTGCCACGTCTGGGAGTTGTGTTTGCATGTGTGTGTGTGTGTGTGTGTGTGTGTGGCATCCCTGAGCCCACTGAGACTGTTGTTGTTGACTCTTCCAAAGAAAACACAGAAGCAAAGGTCTTGTTTTCTGTATAAAGCGGTACTGAAATAATGCAAATCCTTTTAGACATAAGAGATTGTTTTTATTATTGAGTGTTTTTTAATAAGCACCAGTTGAAATAGCAGGTGGCTTCAGAGAGGTTGTTAAATCTTTTCTCTCTGAGACCCTCATTGAGTCAATTTATTCTCACCTTGGGCTTGTTAAAACACACAGCTATTTTTTAGTAAATTGGGAAGCAACGTCTCCCTTTCGGATCTAAAGTCATAAAGATTCACATCCTGCAACAGATGTACTGTATAATAATAAAGATCCCCAATTTACAGCTGGTTTGAAATATGATTTGCACTTAGTCTAGTAAAAAAACAACATTTTAATGCAAGTTATATATAGAAACAGTACACACTGTTCTCACAATGTGGAGGTGGTGCAAACAGCTAGGACCACATGTACCAGATGTTAATGCACAGCCATGAGTGCAGTCTATTTGATAAGAGGTTTTATTTTAAAGTAAAGTGGGCCAGGTTATTATAAATTAAATATGAAAACAGTATATACATATATGTGTATGTGACAGAAAGAAATAGCAATGGATTTCTTTCCAGACAGTGATTCCTCCTCACTTGCTCTTGAGATTTTATTTTATTTTATATGAAGCAAGTGTAAGGACAGAGGCTGTTGTATGCACTTGACTTGAATATCATCAGGCTAGCTAGAATTCATAGCTTTCTTATAACATTTTTGGCCAATGATGAGGCAACATTATGTTACAAAGCACGTCTGTCAGGCGGGTGTGAGAGGTTGCGGATGGGTCATAACCTTGTTGTTTTAACCAGGAGTCTTTGTGTCCCATTTTTGGACTTTTTGTTCAGGAGTAGTTTTTTAAGCTTAACCCTGTTCTTTTCTCCTGACCCTACAATAAATAGCATTTATGATGTGTTCCAAACAGAAATCATGGCGGATGATATGAATATATTTTAAATAAATATATTTTTCTAAAACATCATACTCCTCGATGAGAATATGTTGACAGCATACAGTACACATGCAATGTTCCATCTATTTCAGAGTAAATCAATTAGGCTATAGTTTTTCTCAATTGCTAAAACACATTTTTCGAATCCTCCCGTCCTTTTCTCAGAATTCTAAGCACAAAACTCTTTTCTCACACTACATTCACAAAACCTCTGATTCTTTTAGCAAACCCATGCCATCGCCTCAAAATCGTTTTACCTCTTCTCAAACCAAACAATGTTGTCACATTTTGAACTAATTGGTCAAAATAGAAAAGCTGCTGAGCAGTCATTACACACTACACCAAATAAATTAAAACACAGTGTTCAAGGCATGTAGCTAGGGGTGTGCTAAAAATAAGTGTGAGTTATCCAAACTTCTATTTGTGACCTGTGGGGGCAGTTAAAGGAAAAGAAGAAGAGGAGGAAATAAAAGTCTGTTGGTCCAGTCATATATTATGTCATTGCAATTTTCTTAACATCTCGTCTCGTTCTCGTGAACCCAATATCGTGTCTCGTCTCGTCTCGTGAGCTGACAGTATCGTCACACCCGTACATGTAGCCCATGGAGAAATGTTTATTTGTCACATTAAAGTATAGCACATGCATTTTGAATCTCAGAAATAAATAAAATATGCCATGCATCAGTAGATGGTTAATGACGGTAGCTCGAATTTCGTCAGAAACTGCCACTCTTTGTCTCTCCCTCCTCTTACACGCACTCATCCTCTGTTTCTATGATCCATTGTTGACAT
This sequence comes from Centropristis striata, assembly GCF_030273125.1. Taxonomy (NCBI): domain Eukaryota; kingdom Metazoa; phylum Chordata; class Actinopteri; order Perciformes; family Serranidae; genus Centropristis; species Centropristis striata. The sequence goes on along the minus strand of NC_081536.1, from coordinate 29,058,366 downwards.
GAGCTTGCAGGACCAACCTGCTGCACTCTGAACTGGTTTATATTGGTTGTCATGTTGTCTTGACATGATGAGAAACAAGTGTGATCAATTTTAAATCGTTGTGTTCAATGGATGACACGTATGTTTCATTCTGTTCCTGTTTTGTCACTAGTTGTTACCATTATGTATCACAAGTGCATCACAGACAACTGTGTCTTATTGCATGAGAATTGTGTTTAGTTTTGCAAAAGGAATGACTGAGATCTGCAAATAGTGTAGTGTAGTGTATAGTGTAACTGTAAAAATACACTTATGTCATATTTAATGATGCCTTGAGTGCTTAATTAATTAGTTTTTTAGTTGGCAACAATTGTGATAATTGTTTATATCTTAAAATGCGTCTTTTTTACAGAATGCAATCAAATGTGGCAAAGTTATATTCAGGGACAGGGGAGACATATTCACAGACCCTTCCTGACTGTAATTTGGTCCTTGGGACTGCAAAAATTCATCCGAGGATTTAAGATGTCTCTTGGTGATCTCATGGTGTGATAGTCTGAGCATGAAGAGCCTTATGAGTAAAAAGAGGAATCTTAAAATCAGACTGTGTTTAATGGGCTTGTGATGCAGAGAGGCTGTTAGCGGGAGATATATAAGAACAACGTGCTGTTTAAGTGAATAGCAATGTGTCGCAGATGCAATTTTCTGCTCTGTAAGTGAGCTATGTAATTTGTAAATACAGCACGGTGGTGGTTAAGCTGAGTGATGATAAGCATGTGTAAGTGTTTCCATGTCAAAACAAGTTGCTGCATTTTCTCCATATTCGTGCGCTGAAATAAGCATCTACAAGTTGAAGAATCAAAGTGTTTACCGAACAGGAAACTGTAAATGTTTAGGTCCTGTGGCATACAGTGTAAAAAAAAAAACTGTAAAATTTACGGTAAAATACTAATAGAATTTCCACTGTCAAAGTCCACTGATTTTATGGGCAATAGACGAACTGCTGCGGGTCTCTGGGCGGCTCTGCTGTCCCCCGACTCGTAGCGAAATCTCCGGCGTTACAGCAGCGAGTGGTAGCGGGGCTAGTTGGTAGATTAGGCTTTTGACAAATCCTGTCGGAAGAAAGGCTAAAACATAGTTTTTCGCGGTGAAACAAGAGTGTAAAGTCAATTGCTCTTCTTTTAAAATCAACTTTCGCTCTAAACTATTTAAAATGTCGTTAGCTAGATCGAAAGAGGGCTTTGCGTCTGCTGCAGCCATGTTGGATCCGTAAGAAAACTACAAAACTACAAGCTTCCATCTGTCGAGTAGTACGCGTCATCGTCTCGCCGTCCCTCCCCATTCTGTGATTGTATCCCTAAAACAGGGCTAAGAAACGGCCGTAGTTGCCAGACCCTTTCGCAGTTCGAAATTAAATCAAGCACGCAAGGCAGTATGGGTATACCCAGGCTAGTAATTTAGACTGAATAATCCCATTATTTTTAGGGTAATGGTGTCATTTTGACATCATGGTATTTCTCCACTAATTTTACATGGAAATGTTATATTTTTACAGCAAAACTGTGTGTGTCCTACAGTTTATGACGGTAATAGTTAAAGTTTTGTGCTTTTCTTTGATTTACGGTAACTAAAAGTGTCTACTATGGTGATATACAATTTTAAATTTTACGCCCTATTTCTGATGTAATTTGACAGTGTTTTACTGTTATTTCTACAAACATTTTTTACAGTGTACCTTTACTTATCAGGAGAAAACTGAGCCTCCAAGCAGTCAAGCATCAAGCCAGAATCATGATTGCATGATCTATCGTGTCAAATGCTGCATTTAAATCAAGCAGCGCCTCTTCTCAACGTCCATCATCACAAACAAGCTTAAAAAGGCAGAGCTCCCGCTGAGTTGTGAAGCTGCAACATGACTCGAGGCAGTATTGCGTTAGTCCAAAGATTAGTTCTGAACCAGAACACAGGCAGATTCACTCTCTCTGGTCAGCTGGCTGGAAAAAACTGCTGCAAGAAAGTTCTTAAAGAGAGGGAGTGCAGAGGCCAGGAAGATGTGTTCATGTGTATCAAAACGTCAGCAAGATCGAGGAAATGCAGCGGGCGAGTGAGGAAAGCCATAAGATGATGTAAGCAGAGAGTGAGGGGCTGAAATATTGACTCTGATGGTATAAGTGAGATTCATATATTTCATGAGAGAAGGCAGAAAGAATAAGGTGTGCAGTCACCAGATAAGTCACATTTAAGAGAGTGCTCCCTGCCTCGCAATGGAAACTGGAATGATTATTACGTCATTTTATGAAGTTTTATAACTAAGTTCAGGAACAAGGACCATGCCTTGAACACACCCAATTTACGCCATCAGTATAGTTAAGCACGCCTCATCTGTTCCCTTCCTCTTGGTCTCCGTTTGTCATATCCCTCCCACCCAAAAGAACCCAATTTTGTTCTTTCTCTTTGTCAATTTATCGGTCACCATCATACTTACTCCCCTCTCTGTTGTTGGTTTCCAGGAACCCGGAGCTATTTCCGTGCCAAGGCTCACCCATTCACACTCCATTCCCCCACCCGGACGGGACTCCCCAAGTTCCCTAGCATCCAACCCTCGGAGCACCACTCTCCGATCCTCAACCACCCCCTGCATCCTTCTCTTCCCTACCCCCTCATCCTCACGACCCCTACCCCCATTCCCACGACCCTTACCCCCATCCCCACAACCCCTATCCCCCTTTCCCACTACTCCTACCCCCTCATCCTCACGACCCCTACCCCCTCATCCTCATAACCCCTACCCCCATTTCCACTACCCCTACCCCCTCATCCTCACGACCCCTACCCCTCATCCTCACGACCCCTATCCCCTCATCCTCACGACCCCTACCCCTCATCCTCACGACCCCTATCCCCTCATCCTCACAACCCCTACCCCCTAATCCTCACTACCCCTACCCCCTCATCCTCACGACCCCTACCCCTCATCCTCACGACCCCTATCCCCTCATCCTCACAACCCCTACCCCCTAATCCTCACGACCCCTACCCCTCATCCTCACGACCCCTATCCCCTCATCCTCATAACCCCTACCCCCTCATCCTCACGACCCCTACCCCCTCATTCTCACGACCCCTACCCCCATTTTCCACTACCCCTACCCCCACATCCTCACAACCCCTACCCCCTCATCCCAATAACCCCTACCCCCTCATCCTCACGACCCCTACCCCCTCATCCTCACAACCCCTACCCCCTCATCGCCACGACCCCTACCCCCTCATCCTCACAACCCCTACCCCCTCATCCTCACAACCCCTGCCCCCTCATCCTCACAACCCCTACCCCCTCATCCTCACAACCCCTCCCCCCTCATCCTCACAACCCCTGCCCCCTCATCCTCACAACCCCTACCCCCTCATCCTCACAACCCCTCCCCCCTCATCCTCACAACCCCTGCCCCCTCATCCTCACAACCCCTACCCCCTCATCCTCTACATCTCCCATTCCACCCCATCCCTCTACCCTCCTACTCAGTCAGAGAGAGCCCATCTCTACTTCACATTAAACAATTCCAAATTCATACACCTGTTGGTGTGGTTCTTGTTAGTGAAACATTATAAAAAATACACAAACTAAGCAGGACAATTCAGATATGATCTATGTTTCTCATATATCTAACTACAATCTATTCACTGAGCAACAACATGAACAATGAATGAAAACTCTGCAGTGGAAGTCTTGCACCTGTTTATGCATACTCATCTTCAGGATGGTTTTTAATTCATGACAGAGGTGTGGAACTTACATCAGCCCAGGTTCATTTTATGAATAATGCATACCAGAGGCAAAAAAAAATCTTATGATCACAGTGAAGATGAAATCCAAGGAGGATTGGCCGAGAAGCAATATGCATGACTCTTTAGTGTGTAATGAATGTGATGGTGGATTATGGACCTATACAAGCTGACGTAATAATCTTTGATAAGTATCTGTTTTTCCTGGGGGTTCCTCAAAATGTTCTTCCTGTAAATCTCTTTTCTGCTCCATTGTGGTCTACTTCAGACTTTTGGCATAATAATAAGCCATTTATCTTCTATATTGTTGTTATTTTTTTGTGTTGAGCAACATTTTTCCCAGTTTGTTTTATTCTTGCAAATTAAAAGCTTGACTATGTTCTTTTCATAAGGCTACATTTACATATTTTCCTTTATTATTTTGCTTTGCAGTTTCTGGTAATTGCAGAGTTTTGGTCAGCAAAAATCATGCAAGGCTGGAAAATTAATAAACACTCTCAGATGTAATTACTTGGCAGGAAAAGTTTATGAGATATTGCATATTGTTAGCTAGAGAACACTCTAAAATTAATAAGTTTGTAATAATTTTCAGCAATGTTTAATGCCCAGATGGCAGTACACACTGCACTGTAGGCGTCAACAAATTCATTAATGCATGCTGTAGCTGTCTTTTTTTAAGTTTTAAGTTATCACAATAATAAAATAGAAAAAAAAAACGTTGGTAACACTTTAGATTAGGAAACACATATTCAACAATAATTAGCTGCTTATTAGCATGCAAATACGTAACATATTGGCTCTTAATTAGTCATTATTAAGTAGTTATTAATGCCTTAATCTGCATGGCCTTATTATACAACCAGTAAGCCATTAACTAAGAGTTTTCCCCAATAACCTCAGAATTATTGCTTATTAGTAGTAAGTAAGGAAGTTGTTGTATATGAGTTATGATCTTAATATGCTTTAGTTTACAACAACTTCCTTACTTACTACCAATAACATTAATAACTACTTAATAATGACTAATTAAGAGTCAATATGTTACTTATTTGCATGATAATAAGCAACTTATTAATGCTGAATATGTGTTCTCTAATCTAAAGTGTTACCAAAACTTTTTTCAGCGCAGAGCAGAGAGACTCAGGGGAAATTGATGATGCATTTCAGATAAAACTGGGCTTTCAAATAAAGGTAGTTTTGTTCTTCTATTTCTATTTGAGCCCATTATGATACTATTGTACTCACCAAAGTTATTGCTTATAACTGCAAGCTCAGCAGCATTTCCACTGAATCATTGGGTCCCAGATGTTTTTGGCCTGTGAACGAAAGGACCGAACTCTCTGAAGCAGATGCATGTGTCTCTCAGCTGTGATCTGTTCTTGGTGCATGGGCGTGTACGACAGGCAGGTAGATGGAAACCAAAAAAAGGCAACATTACAGCACATGTGGGTGTGATGTGTGACAGTGCACAGGGAGACAAACCTGGAGGAGTCAGTACTTTTTTTTTTATTAAGCTAGTATTTATTGTTCTCTTTTCCATTTAAAGACCCGAGAGAATTGTGTGTCCCATAATAATGTACTTTTCGACAAAATAAAATATTAAGAATTTCTCTGTTTGCAGAAACAAGAGAAGATGACTATGGGGTTTGTTTTGACATTCAAATCAGAAATGCCCACGTTCTACTTCTCAAACCTTTTCCACGTCAGCTGCAGCCCCTCTTACTGGGAACACCTTGACAGTTTAAAGCAAATAACTCCCACCATTGGGTGCTGAGATTAACACTGACAGCCACACTGCAGGTATTTCTCTCTTCAAGAAGATTTTGCTGACACCAGGCTTCGTCAGTGGCTCCTGCAGATTGGATGCTTTAGTAAAAACCCGCCTATATTTAGCAACTGTCCACACGTTTCAGCAGACTTATGCCTCATCTGTGGCATTCTACAGTGTGAACAGTGACGTTTGGAATGTTAAATCTGCTGCTTGTTATATGGATCATATCCTCCTTAAGTTTTAATAATGCCGACACCTCAGGACACTGTGAGGCTTGACAGAAATAGAGAGCGTCAAATCAACACAGAACCATTTGTGTGGAAGTTTACACTGCAAAAAACATGAAGTTTACCAAGTATTTCCTTCTTATGTCTAGCAATAGTATCTTATTATCTTATTTTGAGTATAATTTAGCTACTGACCGTAGCTTCATGTGCTAATTTTAAGTGTCTTTTTGTAACAAAAATGAGTGAATAACCTCTTCGCAGGGATTTCAGTCTTGTGTAAAGACTTGTTTTTAGGATTGACATTGTGAGCTTTTTCATGCTTTTCAATCTATTCAACTGTTGAATATGGTGAGTTGTTACCCAAAATATTGGTTCCAATTGAGAGTTTTAGTTGCATGTACTTTTTCAAAAGCATTTTCTACTGCCAGTATCTACCCACAGATACTGAAATGAGAAAAAAACGTGCTAGTTTCAAATATTTACTTATTTTAATGTTACTACAGTTGGGCTTTTCAAGCCACAATTGCTCGAAATAAGTATTTTTGGACTCATTTTGCCTAGATATTTTTACTTATTTAAATAATTCTTACAAAGAAAAAATACTTACTGCACTGGCAGATAATTTAACTTGTTTCAAGCATGTATTTGCTTCATTCTAGTTATTTATTTCTCATTTTCTGTCTCCTAACTCCAAACTCACAATCTGTTGGATGCACCACATTTGAGCCTCAGGTTTGGATGAAAGCATTTCTAAAAATCATGGAGCTGTTGATAAGACAGAAAAGAGAGTGGACAGAGAGCAGCCAGCTCTGCAGAACATCTCACTGCAGCTATCAGGCCATTTGAATCACACAGCTGCACTGGAATACAGTTTATTTAAGGGTAGCAAAAGTTTCTAATTTAACATTACATAATATTTTCCTTTCTTCCAATAAGCTACATATGGAAACAAATACATTTTAAAAAGCGCCTGTGGACATCTGTTTAAATGAAAAGTATTGAAGCTTAAAATGAAAAGTTGACCAAAGGAATGCCCTACTGATTCATTACTGTGCATCCTAAATATCTTTTTTATTGCAGAAAGTGGCACATACACTCTCTTTGTAAACATCATTTAAACATTTAGCCCCAAGCAGCAGCAGCTTCTTCTTCTGAGTGAACATGAGTAGGTTTGTTTAATAGCTTTTTATAGCTGTTACTACTAATGCTGAACAACGATAAGCTTCTTCTTTAACTGCCTCGCTGTTCTACAAGTGGCCGAATCAAAACCGCTCGACTTTGTGCAGATAAACAGTGACGACAGATGTAATGTCGTTGACCTTATGAGCTGAGGTCAGAGTATTAAAACCCTCTGTTCCATTTCTTACGTTGTGAACAACATGCAGCTCCTTCAACTAAAGTATTTCTCAATCATGTTCTGAAAACCACGAAACCAGATCGTGCATGCATGAAACAGCAGCACAGTGTATTTTTAAAACTGTTGAAACTAGTCACAACTGAACAGGAAAATGTACTTGTCTCTTGGCCAATGTTGAAGGAATCATTGAAGATTGACATAATATCCACAATAACAACAGCAAAATGTTGCTGTGTGTGCAGCCTCTTCATAGTCTGTGACTGTTTACTGCATCTGCTGTGCTTCTGTTGGCTTTGGTTTCCAATCTCTGTGTGAGGTTTCTGTGTGCAGAGACGCTCATCTGTCCTCTGTTGTTTTTCTCTCTCTGTAAATGAATAAACAATTGGTTTAAGATGCTCCTCGCGCTGATAGTCATTCTCTGCAGTTTTTAAACACCTCCACCCAACTAAATAACATTTGATTGAGCACATTATGAATGCACTTGGCGAGGCAGTCGACTGGCACAAAAGAGAAAACAGTATTCTCTTGCTTTTCACTTCTCCGCTCCTTTTATTCTGCCTCTTATTGTTGTTCGACACAACAGACCATGCAGACAAATACAGAATTACTGAACACAGTGCACACACAGTTGATACAGTATTTGTTATCTTGGCTTGGATCTTGTCACTCCCCCGCAAGCGGTCACTTAAAGCTCTGCGCAGTGGGAGAGCACAGGGTGACAATAACAAACTTTCATCCCCCACAGGGACGTTTTCACACTGGGTTCATTTGTTTGAGTCCGAACCTCGGGCTTATCGCCTTCCTTATTTTATTCATTTTTCTTATTTAAAGTTATTTATTTATTTAGTTGGTGAGTTGTCCAAGTGCCAAATAAGTCCTGAGGTCTATGCTGCCATACAGTAATGCATCAGGGTTCCAACATGTGAATGTTGTGGGGGAGTTTTTATCCACTTTTTTTTCTTCTGTTTTTTTCTTTTCCCACCTGTGGAGAGCTGAACTACACTTAAAATTAGCATTTTATAGCAAATGGAAAGTAATTACCTATTTACACACCCAGCAATATTTATTTTGAGCCAGTTTTGTCCAGCATTCAACATATTCAACAATATTATATATTATATATATTATTATATATTGCCTCATTACCTGTTCCCTGGGTGGATAAATAGTCCTCCTGTGCCAAAGTGGAATGTAACTAAGTAAAATATTATTCAAATATTTTTATTGCTTTTCACATTATACAATCACAGCAGTACTCAACTCAAACTGAGAAGAAAATAATAGCAATAAAACTTATAAAATAAATAAAATAAATAAGAAATAACGAGAATAAAACATAGAAATGACTCAGTATACACAAAGTAGCTGCACATACATATATATACCCACATAGGTGCATAACAGAGTTGCTAAGTAAAGTAAAGTGCAATTTTGAGGTACTTGTACTTTACTTGAGTATTTCCATGTTATATATTTTTATACTTCTAATTAACTATATTTATTTTAAGATTTAACATAAAAAACATGATATATTTAAAATGATTAGGCATTTTATAAATGATACCTCAAAACAGTATATATCGTTTTACTTAAGTAAGTTTTGAATGCAGGAATTTTACTTGTCGTGGAATAATTTCACAGTTTGAAATTAGCATTTTTACTTCAGTAATGGATCTGAATACTTTTTCCTCCACTGCTCCTGAACAACTACAAAAAGCTGTCAAATGTATTCAAATTCTCTTGTTTATTTTTCCCTTCCTCTCTTTCCCTCTTTCTCTCTTCTTTTCCTGTTCCTCTCCTCCTCTATTTCCTCTCTCTATGCAGTATTTGGGGCCTATACAAATAGTCTGGTGTCAATCAGGAAAAACATAGTCAACCTTTGCGTATAATTGTTGTTTCTTTTAAGTAACGATTTATTAGCCTTGCATGAAGATTTCATAATGCGTCCTTGAGGAACTCTGGGAGGGTTAACGCTTGTAAAGTTGGTGTTGTGTGCCTGATGTAACTTGAGTGAAGACTTACAAGATAGAAGTGATGCAGCACAGCTTGTGTGACAGTTGAGACTTTCTAAAAATACGTGCAGGCATCAGAGGTGGGAAAAAGAAGAAGAAGATAATTGCAGATTTTTCAGCAACAGTTAGAGAAGTGAAGACACACAGAGGGCAGGTTATATTGGGTAACCAACACCGTCATCAAAACTCTCCTTCAGTGGTGGTGACTAAGCTTTGGAGAGGAAAAAAAACATATTAAACATTGGGGATTCAAACAAAAAACACTTTATTGTGTTGAGGCTCCAGAGCTAATCGGTCAAATTGATACACAAAACTACATGTTTAATGTAAAGGTAAAAGGTAAAAACAACTATTGGATGCAGTTACATAGGTAACATAGAGCCTGATGTAATAATAAGATGAGGTGGAATACTGAACTTAAATTACCAGTGAACTAGTACTAAAACTTAATAAAAAAAAGTAACTTAAAAAAAAAAAGACTAATCCAAACCAGTAATGTCCTTTTTTATATCTATATAATGTTATATATAACTTTATTGACACGTTGCCGTGGATACGCATTGTTCTGCTTCTCTCCTGATGATGGCTCACCTTGTTAGTGACCTGTCAATCAAAGGTAGGCACGCCCCAAATCATATGATTCTTTAACTTCTATTTTCTTCTAAATGGGGCCATTATTAGAACTATTAACATCAAATTGTCTTGAAGAAGAATTTTTTACTAGGGATTGAGACCATAGTGTTGTCCTAAAAAATTTGTGAGGTAATAAATCAAGTGAGAAGTTTTCTCATTTTGCACAGATTTTTTTTGCAGCCAAACTTAGCGTCCCCTGCTGGAATTTTCGGTAGAATGCAGCTTAAAGCACTTCCTGGTTTGCCTCCATGCTCCGACACGGAGGTTGCCGCCTGGTTTGGGAGCAGAACAAGCCCAAAACAGTGACGACACTTTAGGAACAAGCCCAAAAAAACGCAACTCGCAACTGACAATATTTACAAGCCACTTTTCAAAATGAGAAGCCCAAAGCAGCTTATAATAAGCGGACCTGTCAACTATGGCTGCACTTTGAACCCGGCTTCAGTTACAACACTGTGACAGCGTTAGTGGAGGCACATCAGTGATTGGACATTACCTCATGGGGAGGGCTTTTCACCTGCCTGGACAGGCACACACACACACACACACACACACACACACACACAATGGCCTTTAAAGCATCATTGAAAAATGAATTCCTGGACTGAAGACCCGAGGTCCATAAGGGCGTATTGTCCCAGGGAGAGCGGACCGAACGGTTCGGTATTTTACCACGTACCGTGGTATCCCTATTGTTAAATCATTTGAGATTCATGCACGATAGCTCAAAGCAAAGTCAAGGTAAAAAAAAAAACTTTTACAGCAATATTGCATAGTGCGTTTGGCTCCATGTTGCTCTTCAACCTGTAAGAAATAATGCTGCGAGTATATTTCCTGCACTCCGCCTTCGAACACGACATGCACTGTGAAAGCGAATCAACAGGTTGTGAAAGTGCCCTCAGAGGTCTATAATGCATGGTGACCGGCTCCACCCAGGGGACAGTCAGCCTCCACCGTGTCCCAATCAGCAACAAGGCGACGCCTCATCCTATCACTGCTCCTGCACATCTCTCTGTACCAGTTTTAAATACACTGGGATAACGGGTGTAGTTATTTCTCAGGCTGGGGAATCTGTTCATTTGAACCACCAAAATAAGCTGTCAGGTTGGTTCTCACTACTCGCTCCTAAAAAACGTCTCCAGACTAAGCAACAATTAACGCTGACCAGAGTGGAGTCGCCATGGATACGGGCGTCACACCTGCCATGTAGTTCACACGACTCCACTGAGTAATTTACACTTCAGACTTCAGTCCTCGGTGGGAAGGAGGAGTTCAAGACTCCTTCAAACTTTTAAACATGCAGGCTCGTTTCCTCAACAGGCAGGTGAAAGGTTGTTACAATCTCCTTCCACCGAACGTCTCTGAGGACAGAGGAACTCTGCTCAGTCTGAGGGCAGCTTAGCAGCTGTTTTTCAACCAAGCAAATTGTGAATTTATTTATTTATTACATGTGATTTATTTACAAGCACATAAGGTACAAATATATGAGGTTATACCAGCATAAAACCACTTATTGTAACCTACGTAGATGCATGCAGCCATCGGTGAGTAATCAGATTCCTCCCATAAACCTCTTAAACAACTTCCACCCTTCTCAAAACTACCAAACCTTTAATCATTTTGAGGATTTAAACCATTTAAATGCCAGTTTGATTACTTGATGTCACTGTTGTTATTTATGAAAAAACACAATTAAAAAAACCCAGTCAGCCAACATTTATTATATGGAAAATAACTCATTTTTGTGATTTTTTAGCAGGGCGGAAGTAGTTTAAGAGGTTTATGCAGAAAAGAGTGCAACCCAAATATTAATCTGTAAAGTTTTTATAGAGTTTTTTTGTAAGTGGACATGTTTGTCCTTTAATGGTCTCAAAGGGTAGTAAGTTTGTACACAGTGCATTTTAAACCCATTAGAAAAATTAAAATTTGAACTCCAAAATATATCAAGAAAAAAACTTTCTTCCAAAAAAATCATGCAATATGCAGTACCACAGCCAAAATTAACACTGCAAAAAAGGTGTGTCTAAAAACAAGTTAAAAACACTAAATCTGAGGGAAATGATCTTGCTGCATGGACAGATAATTTCACTTGACAAGATTTCTTAAATTAAGATTGTTAAATCTGGAAATAAGCATGTTGAACATTTAAAATAAGTAATTAAATAATAATGAACTCAAACAAACAAATAATTGTCAGGTCACTCTGCTCGGGCCAGTTCATCGCTGCCTGCAGCTTTAATTTATCTTGTTTTAAGAGTTAATTTCTTATTTAAATGCTTATTTCTAGATTTTAGAAATAAGATCTTAATTTAAGAAATTCTGTCAAGTGAAATTATATGTCCATAGAGCAAGATCATTTCCCTCAGATTAAGTGTTTTTATCTTGTTTTTAGACACACCTTTTTTGCAGTGAAAAAATGACAAATTTGGACAAAAATGTCCCTAGTGATACAAGAGGGTTATGTTTGAGCACGAGTTTAGTTTGAGACCAGTTAAAAAAACAAACAGATTTACCCCTAACACCTGCTTCCGCACACTGGTGCGTGCAGCAGTCCACACAGTGGCACCACTGTGGACTCTAGTATAGTTCTCATAATAAATCCGCCTCCCACCAACTTTTAGTGAGCCTCAAAATCCCCCAGGCAACACGATGGCACCTGCTCGTCTGCAGATTAGAGTCATAGTTTAGTAGTTGTCAGAATGAGACTAGCAGGGACTGTGGGGAGGCATCATGATTCACAAGGCTCATGTTATTCATTTTAAACCTCTGGAGTAGTAGTGGGTTTAATTTCCAGGCAGTGTGACAGTTCAAATCCTAAACTGGCCTAATTGGGAGAGTTTCAGAGCACATTTGAAAACCCAATACAGTGTATTAGCCTTTTTCTTCCATAACAACTCTGCAGTATTTCATCTGCTAAAGTAGATGTAACACAAGCGGCTATTGAGTTGAGAAATTTTGCTGGTATGACAGAACAAATTTTGGGAAATGACTCCCCCGATGTGCAGATTTGTTAGGAATCAATGAGGGATGGTGTGCTGAAATGTTTCAAAACTCCTTAATGAGGTTCATTCATTTCAGACCCTTGTATTTGCTGCTTGAACAGTGTGAAGCCTTTGCATGAGATAGCAGATTCCATAACGATCATCCTTCAGTGAATTTTGTATGGAGTTTCTTTTCACTCAATACTTTGGCCTTGGCATCTCTGTCTGACGTCCTGAATGCTGTAAGAGAGTGAAAGGAAGTTAGAAAAGAGGTGTTTTTCTCTCGTCAAAAATATGGCACTGAAAATGGACTTGGACACCCATTTTTCAACCCTGAAATCTCGACATTGTTTCATTGACCGGTAGAACTAGAAATTCAAAAACAACCCGCACAAACACACATGCACAGGGCATATGAGGACACAGGAGATCATTCAAGTGTTCTGAAAGACTTGAATTCATCTTTTACTTACAGTCACTGTGACAGGGACATTTTAAACCCTGTAGGTGTGGTGCTATCCTTTCTTGACTTGACACTTGCAAAAAAAAATGGAAAGAGGGGAAAGAATAAAGTGAATTCTAGCTGCTAAAACGCTGGCCGGAAAATCCAGGAGGAGAAGCACCTATGCTTGACTTCGTGTGTTTGTGACCTTCGACTTAGCCATCTGCTGACACCTCCACTGACACAAAAGTTCTCTCAGGGACCTGTCACTGAGAGAGTGGCCTCGCTTATTTCTGAACTTCCATGTACTCCATGTGTATTCATATGCAATAAATAAGAAAAATCAGAAGAAGAACTGACACATTTTGGTACAGATCCATGCATCTTCAGTCAGGCATATACAGTATGCCTATTGTCTATTGATTTCCCCCCATTTAGACATTTTTTGCAAAAAAATGTTTCACTACTTCTTAAAATTTCATCTAATCATTTGATGCATCAAATATTTAAGAGACTCTTTATAATGATTTTAATATTATTGAATAGTCACATTTTTTTGAATACATAAATCAGCCACAACCAAATTTAACCCTCTGGGTTCTGAGCCTATTTGCCCTTTATATACCACATACCAAATGTTTACTATACCCATGTTTGGTATCCATTTTTTCAGCCCAACTTCACCATAATCTAACTTTTTTTCACTTTAACCTACTTTACTAACATATTGAGCCCCAAAATACACAAAAATCATGAAATCTGAAATAAAATTATACTATTAATTACAATAAAAACCACAAATATGCTCAATGAACTGTTTTGGACCTGCAAATGTAAACATAGGTTGCAAATATGAACATATAAAGATGAAATTAAAAAATAATACAACTATATACAATAAATTCCCATAAAACATGTATATTTATAGGAATAGTGTTAGCTGATTCAACCACTTTTTTCCATTTTGTAAAATGCTCTGCCTACCTCGTCTCATCCTACTTTACACTTGAATAAATATTTTGGTAACACTTTCTATGAAGACTACATCTATAGTGCATTATGAGTGCATTCATAGTAAATTATAATGCTCAATCATAATGCATTATGACTGCACTCATAAACACATATAAAGCTTCATGATGCACTATATCAACAGTTATAAATATAGCTTATAATGACTTATAAATCCAAGTGTCTTATGAGTGCTCTTGACTGGTTATAAACTACAGGCTGACTGATGAGGCTTATAATACATTACAACTACTCATACCCTTCTATATGAATCATGAAACATCATGATTAGCTATACTGCATTATAGATGCATCTATATGAACCTCACTGTACTTAAAGCATAAATTGATCATTTATTTATACTTATGGCATCCTATGAGTCCTTATAACAATTGATTGTTGAGGTGTGTGTATAGAGGGGTATGAGTAGTTGTAACGTATTATAAGCCTCATCAGTCAGCCTGTAGTTTATAACCAGTCAAGAGCACTCATAAGACACTTGGATGTATAAGTCATTATAAGCTATATTTATAACTGTTGATATAGTGCATCATGAAGCTTTATATGTGTTTATGAATGCAGTCATAATGCATTATGATTGATTATAATGAGCATTATAATTCACTATGAATGCGCTCATAATGAACTATAGATGTAGTCTTCATAGAAAGTGTTACCAACATTTTTGTACTATCAGATTTAAACTATCATATCTTTGGTTTTACATGACAAACAAGCATCAAACAAAAAACTGATGAAAGTTTCAAGTCTGTAATTTGGAGTGAAGTTGATAACATCGCTGCACGTAACTTTTTAAAAAAAAAATGATGCCGCTTTGAAAACATTGCATTATCTGATCACGCCGGTGCGATCACAGACCCCGGAGGATTAAATAGCACAAACTGGCACAAAGATCCTCAACACAGCTCCACCTTTATATTTTTTCCATATATTAGGTATGTATATCTCTAATGCTTCATTTCTACTTTGTGTTGGCACAGCTAACCAGTTTGATTTACACTAAACACACACAATTATACGGAAGAGGATTGGGGCCAGGTAGTAGAAAGAAATCATTCAAGGAGGAACTTTTATTTTTCATAAAGTCACTTTTTGTGTTCTGTAAAGTTGTAAAGATGTTCACATATTGGTGGTTCCTTTGTCAATAAGTCATCAGAGGAACATTGTTATCTATCTGAACAGTTACTGTAAGCTACAACCTGATTTTTATCAATGTCATAAAATGAGCAATAACAACAATATATAAGGTGTAGGACTAAATCCCCAGACTCGTAAACTAGATATTCTTGCTGCTACAACTATTTTTTGGGATAAGCTGCTTAAGTTATATGAGTTTTTAGACATATATTAGACATATTGAGGAAAATCAGGTTGTAACTCACAGTCTAGTTTACCAACTCGAAAAGGGACTTTATTCCCAACATTTCAACTTTTTTCTCGGAATGCATTGTTCTTTTTTTCCTCCTCATTATTTTTGTTCTTCTACCTGGCCCTGATCCTCTAGTATAAAAAGGTGAATGAATGAACCCTTTATACATTAAAAAGCACAGAATATATGAAATGGGCATTTTTTTTTTTGCATGCAGCTTATTTTTCCTATACTGGTGATATATCTACTTTGAAAAAGTTTCATGAAACCAAGGACAGCAGAGAAAAGCAGCTGCAGAACGGCTCCGTAGGAGGCTGTTTAGCAGCTTTGAGGAGAGGGGAAAGGAACAAGGTCATTATCCAGACTCTTTGTTTAAGCAGACATTTTCTCATGCTGTAGGTATCCACGGTCATGTTCAGTCAGAGCTCAGTGTCTGAGACAGGAGTGAAGGTGTTGAGTAGGAACAGGCAGGCCCAGGAGAAGATTAGGGGCAGTAAAAGTCAAAGGTTGAATTGGGAATGAGTGCAGAGAGATGTGTAGAAAAGGTACACACAGAGAAGGTGTGAGGAAAGAGCAATGGGTTGACATTGAAAGAAGAAAGAAAACACACTACACTTTCCTTCTCTCAAATCTTTCTACTTTCAGCAGATATAAAGGGCATTTATTTCTTTTTTCAGTGTGCATAATTGTCGCTCAGCACCTGCAAAATATTTATGGGTGTGTGGTAATGAGGATTGGTAGAGGGGAGAGAGAAGAAACAAGAAGTGCAGATTTTTTACTGTGTAGAATATTAAAAAAGGGAAAGCGTGAGGAGAGATTAAATTGGAGTGACATGTAGAGAAATAAAGAAAGAGGGACGGTAATGAGAAACGAGAGCGTACTGTTGCAGGAACTGAGGCTTCCACGGAGGACAACGGCTGTTTGATCAGAGCAGCAGAAAATTGTTTCAAGGACAATAAAACAGCACTTAGACCACTACTGTGGTAAGTGCATACAATATGTGTTTGAAGTAATCAGATCCCTGTCATTTTCATATAAATGGATGTCAGTTTTGGCATTAACATGTAGTGATATTTTAAAATAATTCTACTGGGCATTTGGGGAAAATTAAGCTCCATAGAAAACTTTGAGTTCGAGTAGCATCTTGGTGGTTTGGTCGGACTAAACACTTGAAGAACTGAGGAATTCTTGGCAGTGTTTAATATTAAATAAATATCTGGGACTTCAGTAAAAGCACAGCTGTGCAGCTTTTCAAGAAACACATCTACATAATGCTTTTCTTATTAGATTATTAAAGAGGAATCTGTATAGGAACTGGTTTCCTAAAAAGACATGCTGACTACTGTTTAAATTTAACAAATTATCATGCTTCAGAAGTTCACTGGCTACTTACTGGAAATCCTTAGTAAAATCAATGTGCTATGACTGGCAAAATTAAATCTCTTTTCAAATTAAATAGACCTTTTTCACAGCAGACATTATGACCTGCTGTCGCAGTAAAAGCACACGTGTGACTGAGGACATAATCAATGGCTCAATCTAAGCTTTGCCAATGAGCAAGTGTGCAGAATACCCTGAAAATGAAACAAAGACTCTAACCACATGTGTTAAACTGCTACTGTGCCACAGTTTCACAGCAGTAAAAAGAACAGTCCTGTAACTCAGTAAAAGTTGATTAGGTTTAGGAACATATCATGGTCACTGATTATAAAAAAGTATTTTACATGACAGTTACGCACAAACACACTTGGGTCAAAGTCCTGTATTTGACCTCCTCACTGCACAGACTTTGTTAGAGCCATGGACTACACTATTGTTATACTGTGGACTTTTTCTTCTTCTTCCAGACACAATTTTGTCCCGCTACTAGTCCTGCAACTGAAATTATATATGAAAATGTGCGGTTTGATCGGGATCAGTGTGCTATTACTTTTTTAAAATTTTTTTCGGAAAAACTGCCTAAAATTTTGCATTGAAGTGAATAGGACAGCCGGGAAAAAGAAGAGCGGTTTTCAAACGTCTACTTCTCCGGCATGATTTCACCTAGAGACTCCATTTAAACTTTAAACAGTAGACACAAGTCTTGTGTATTGGTGTATTAATTCACGGTTCGACAGGTCATGTAGTTTTTTATCAATCCCTGTTCAATGACCATGATCATTTTTGGAGAAATTCTGAGATTATAATGGGTGTGTATTGCATGGAATGTTCGTGTCACAGTGTGTGACATCATCTCCAGAGTGTAGAGGGAGAGAAAAAATTGTCAAAAAATACATTTGAAAACTGCGCTTCAGGCTGCAAATTCCACTCTACTCTAGCTAAATGGGTTACAGGTGGGTAAGTGTTATGACACTTATTTCTACATGTATTGAAAAATCATGATGACTTATTTGACCTTTGACCCTAAAAACATACTGCATTGCTGTAAAAGGTTCTAATAGTGATGATAAACAGAGTGGAGTAACTACAATGTTGTTGTCTTCTTTCAGCTTTTATAGTTTGTTTTCAGTTAAATAACATTTTAAAATTGATTTTGTTATCAGTGTATTTAAAAGTGTTTAACAACTCTATTGAAAGATTTGTGTATTTTAGACCTAATATTGTATTTTAGTCTTAATATCATTTTATCTCACTTTTGTACTTCATTACGATCTAGATAATAATTTCCCTTTCAAATAAACGTATAATTTCTATTATTTTTATGTTTAAATTAGTATATATATCCAAAGCAGACCATGGTAAGTACAATTACTGCTTTGGTTTTGAGTTGGATTTTGTGGTTTTTATGTAATTATTTCTCTGAAATAAAGCAAAATTGAAATCTAAAACTTTTTCACAAGATAAAACAGACATCAAGGAGTTCATTTTTAGTTATAATTAAATTTTGACCAAAAATGTAGTTAATGCAGTTAGGCTTTGTAGGACAGTATACACATTACTACAACTATGAGAAGTCAACACCTTACGACAAAACACTCACAAGCAATATACATAATACATGCCAAAATATCTTCTATGAAATATGATCGACAGCTTCACACTGGACGTTTTTTGCAAGAGTAAAGAAATATGTGCAATCTTTTATTCTTATGTTTTCCTGATGAGTAAGTCCACGGCTGAAAAAAAAAAAAGTTTGTTTGTTCTTCTTAAAGTCTACCATCTTTTGTTATCCTTTGTCATTGTTACCAAACTGCAAAAACACATTTTTCACAGGTGATATTTTGACTCGTCTTAGGAAAAGCACGGGTGTAACTAATAACATCAGCTGTGGCTCTGTTCCAGTTAAAATGCTTTATTTATACAGCACCAAACCACACATTTGTCCCAGAAGGGCTTAGTCAGGCATCTTTTTAAGCCATGTCAGTGAGCCAACATGCAGAGTAAAAAGACTGACCATGAGGTGGGAGGCAACTATTATTATTGACAATAGCTACAATATGTTTGTTGTGAGAAAGGTCCTTTTTATTCTTTGTGTCAGTCAGAACTCAGATCCTGACTCACCTGAGCTTTGTTTTATTTGTTTGTTTTCATGCAGCTACCTATAATAATCTGCAAAGTGATGCTAAATGCAATTGTTGTGCAATGATTTGGCACGTGATGTGCCCTGCTGTAGGCTATATATTAATGTGTGCTGTAATGCACCACAGAGAGATATTAATGGAAATGACTCGGGGGAATGGAAAATATAGACATTAAGTCAAATGTGAGTTATGCATGTTATTGACCATAGGCTTTATATGCTTATATATGTTTTGATACTGTGTTTTTGTTCTTTTTTCATCCAAAAGGTGCTTTATTAGTGTGCAATTTTATTAAATTGCTCCAAGATTGATGGAAGTCTACAGCTGCCACAGGAAGTGGGAAAGAAAATCCACACTACAAAAAAGGTGTAACAAAAGATAAAAACACTAAAACTGAGGGAAATGATCTTGCTGCATGGACAGATAATTTCACTTGACAAGATTTCTTGAATTAAGATTATTAAATCTAGAAATAAGCATGTTGAACGCTTAAAATAAGAAATTAACTGAAATGTTGCCAAGTGAAATTTTCTGTCCATGAAGCAAGATCATTTTCCTCAGATTTAGTTTTTATCTTGTTTTTAGACACACCTTTTTTGCAGCGTATGTTATTCAAGACGCGGATTAATAGAGAGAGTGAAGAAACCACCTTTTTGTTATTGACGTACAATTTGGTATGAAGTCTTTTTAATTTTTGGATTACATTTTTATGTTACTTCAGCCCTTTTAGTCTTGTGGCTGGTTTATAAAGTCTGTTATGATTTACCAGCAGCTCTTTTCCAACATACAGTGAACAACATGAACACTTTAACGTGTTATTTCAAAATAGAAAAGAATAAAAAAATAAATTGTCCTTCTCTTTCCTCTCACTTTGTCTGTCACTCATCCAGCTGCTCATTCTCTCTTTGTTGCCCTGCAGAAAGCAATAACATCACTCTGTGTGTTGTGTGTGTGTGTGTGTGTTGTGTTCCTCCCCCACAGTATATGACAAGTTTTAGTTTCTAACAGCATGGAGCCAGCGTGATGTTCTCTCAGGTGCAGCAGAGGGATGTGATTGTGCCAAGTTTGGGGACACATGTGAACAGATTACTCACTCTGTGTCTCTACTTTTTTCACACAGTACCACAGAACAATAGAAATATGGAAAACAACCAAAATAAGTTGTTCTGATGCTCTTAACTGACTTACCTTGAGTTCTTGCGTTAGAGGTTTGGTGTTAGAGTTTGTTTTTTTCGCAGAACAGATGAGAGGAGAGTAAAATCCTTTTGACTATTTATTTAAGACAGTAATGAAAGTGTAATGTAAGAGCATGTACATGGACCTTCTCTGTTCAGAAATCACAGGCTGCTAAGCAGTTAGCTGCAACCACCTCCTAGAAAAGGATGCCTACACTGCAAAAAAAGAAAAGTTGGGTGAATTCAAAATTTCAAGGCAACAAACTTCAATAAAATTTTAAGTTGGACAATTAAACTAAATATTTTAAGTTTTGTTTTTGAGTTTGCTCAACTCTGAATTCAGATTTTTGTCAACTCAACTGTAAATTGTACTAACTTATAATTTTACATTGTAATAACTTTTAATTCTTACTTCTGCTAACTTCTGCAATGTGCTGAATTGACACGATTGTAACGCCGCTATGAAATGTCAGCAAATGTTGCGACCACAATTTTGAGTTAGCATTAATACGCTAATGGCAACTCTTGTAGCTGTAACAAGCAGTGCCACTAGCATCAGTTAGCCGCTAGCATCAGTTAGCTGCTAGCTTTCGCTAATGACCGAATTTCACCGCTTTCCCGCATTTCACAACAAAGAAATAAGAGTTAGCAGAACTATTGTCCCTTGTTGTGAACCCCAACTTAAAGATATAAGTAACAACAACTCACCAACTTGTTTTTGAGCAAACAACTGGCTTCCTTTGTTGTGCTAACTTACATTATTGCCCTAAATGTCAATAATTTATATTTCCAAGTTTTACCAACTTAAATCACTGTTTTAGGCCAAAAAACACAAGTTGGCGTTTTTGCAGTGTAAGTTGTTCTGATGCTCTTAACTTTGACTGACTTATCTTGGGTTCTTGAGTTAGAGGTTTGGTTTAGTGCCATTGTCAGATTTACGGGATAGGGTCTGGTTTATCATTTGTATCATAAAAACAAATCCTGGGGAAAGCTGACTTCATACACATGAAGCACAGTGAAAAATTACTGAATTGTTCAGTATCTTTTTTTGTAATTTTCCAACTCAAATGTCTTCACATAAAGCTGTCTTGATGAGACAATCTGTGGGAAAAACCAGGAAGTGGGAGTCAGAATGGAAAGAGAGAATGAAGGAGTGTTAGAAGAAACAGAAGGAGTAAGAAAAGAGGAAAGAAATGAAGTCATGTAGAGGATACACAAAGCCAGCTGGTGACACACAGCAGTGACTCTGGCCTAATCTTAATTAAGATCTTCCTCCAGTCACTCATACACTCCTCCTTTCTCTTCTGCCCCCTCTTTGACTCATCCCTCGTCTGTTTAGGCATGTCTTTAGTATGTTGAGTAGGTCTGGGTATGAAAAAGAGATGCAGAGCAGCAGACATTACACAGCCTCTAAGTACGGCACGTATTATCATGAGGGGGTTTAATGATTGTCTATGAAAACTTTTGCAGCATAATTTGTACACTGCAAAAAAGGTGTGTCTAAAAACAAGATAAAAACACTAAATCTGAGTGAAATGATCTTGCTGCATGGACAGATAATTTCGCTTGACAATATTTCTTAAATTAAGATTATTAAATCTAGAAATAAACATGTTGAATGCTTCAAAAAGAAATTAACTCTTAAAACAAGATACATTATCTAACACTTCTAAATCTAAAGTTTTTTTTATCTTGGTAAGAAACAAATAATTGTCAGGTCACTCTGCTCGGGCCAGTTCATCACTGCTTGCAGCTTTAATTTATCTTGTTTTAAGAGTTAATTTCTTATTTTAAGTGTTGTAAGTGTCTTATTTCTGGATTTAATAATCTTAATTTAGGAAATCTTGTCAAGTGAAATTATCTGTCCATGCAGCAAGATCATTTCCCTCAGATTTAGTGTTTTTATCTTGTTTTTGACACCCCTTTTTTGCAGTATATGATTTCCTATGAAATGTAAGGGAGCAGTGTTTTCAACATGTTGCTGACATATGGTGCACACTTTTGTATCCTATATCACAATCCAACAAGAACTCCAACGACAGAATAGACCGTTTGTCATCACCACACATAACAACACATATAAGAGCTTTTCATGGTTCACAGTACAGAGCGGAGTGTTCTAAAAATAGCACACATGTCATTATACATACACGTTTGTGGTTGTAAAAAAGGCTGCAGTCTGCAAAGTGATGCTAAATGCAATTGTTGTGGTCCAGATTTACAACAGAAACTAATATGAAATGCAATGACACATAAAAATTGTGCTATTGCACAAATTTGTAAAGAAAGCCCTGATGTGTCCTGCTGTTGGTTATATGGCTATGTATTAATGTGTGCTGTAATACACCACAGAGAGATATTAATGGAAATGACTCGGGGAAAACTGTGAAAGTGTTACCTTTAAGCATGAAGCGTTTTTTTTCCTGACATTTGAAATGGAAAATATAGACATTAAGTCATGTGTGAGTTATCTTTAAAGTTACAGTAACACATGACACACATGTCATTATACATACACGTTTGTGTTTGTAAAAAAGGCTGCAGTTTATGTGGGTTTATGCTACAAAACCACTGACCTAGGTTTAGGGCAAAAAACTTCCTGGTTAGGCGTTATAAAAAACAGTTAAAACAGGAAATAAATGCATGTAAATGCCAGAAGTGAAGTAATTATGAGACTGATGTAAGCCACGGAGTCAAGTCACAGAAATAACGTAAGTTACATAAAAAAGTAATTTACTGTGTTTTCACATGGGACATGAACCCTGTTCTCCTGGTGAAATTCCACTGTTTGTTTGACCCTCCCACCCCAAATTGTGACATCCGCCATTTAAACTCCACATCACCGTCAGTCATTACTACTATGTCAGCAAAATGGTGGCTGAGGACACGTAAATATGATTCATATTTTGCTGCCTGTACAAACGCCCTATATGGTCGTTTTTGAGGGGAGACCAGTCTCCACAATTCCTGTTTTAATTTGTACTCCAGACAAAACTTCAAACAGCAGGAAACAAACATGTCTGTCCTTGTCTTGATAAAAGACAGTTAAACAGTAATACACTGTCACAAATTGCTGTAAAAAAACAGCCAAATTGTGACAGTAACATAATGTTTTCCATTAGAAATGTATTATACTGTATAAAACAATGCATTCTGGGCAATATTTGTAGGTAGTTTGCCGTTTTCCCTTAAAATACTGTAATGTAACGTAAATAGCATTGCATTCTGGGAGTGATGGTAGAATCAGCAGCCACGCAAATACGGAAAGCTACTGTATTTCTAGAGGAGACATGCCACAACAGGTTGGAGTCATTAAACCAACTCTGGTTCTTTCTTGGAACATCCATTTTAATCCTGTGTTTCCTGAGCAAATCACAGGGTAAGTTGAAATATATTTTATTTGTTAGATGATGTTTGCTTGCTATCCAACTATTATTTTATTTTAATTAAACTGTGATTAATCAATCTCTTATGGTCTTATTAACTCGCCATGCGGTGACTGGACAGCTACAGTAGTAACATTTAGCATGCTTTTTTATAGTTATTTTGGCAGTAAGGCAGATTTCTATTTCAAAGAAGTTAGTCATTTTTGTTCTCATTTGTTCAGTGTTGTCAGGTGTTTGTTCCTTTTCGATGTAGTCAGTAAATGGATATACTCTTAATACTGATAACTTTTAAATAAAGGTTATATAATTGATATTTTCTAAGTCTCGTGTACACATTTTTTTAATGGCTCTATTTTAATTAACTAACTCATACAGTATATGGTATAGAGGTTACAGTGAAGACAGCGCTTAATTCATAGTAATTGGCTTTCAGACAGTCATGTGCTCTACTTACAAAAAATGACTGCATTGTATACTGCAACAATATTGCAACTAGCTTGCACTAGTATACTGTGACTTCATACAGCAATATACTGTGTTTTAGTCTACTGTAAAAATTTTACTGTAATTCTGTATGTGGTTTTATCACAGTAACATCCTGGAAAGTAGATAACAGTAAGGGAACTGTAAAATTAACAGCAGAATGCTGGCAATCCTGCTGCCAGTATTTTACTGTTAATTTACAAAACAATCATTTACAGTGTAGTTAATAGTTAATTAAAATCGCTTTTAACACTAAGTTGCTTTGTCATTGGTCAAAATTTGGGGAGCTAACTACAAAAATTCATATGAACTGTTGATGAGCACAGCCTGATGAGCTCGGCCTGTGTGGGGTGCTTGTCCAAAGCGTGGCTTCATTAAAAGCCAAGTCCAGAAATGTCATGGAGGAACTGAAGCTATGAGATTTTTAGTCTGAACTGAACTGAAATAAAAACATAGTAGTTGTTCTTTTGCAAAAAATCTGCCATAAACTATGATTTTATTGCAGAAATGAGTCCAGATTAATAAACCTTAATCTGCTTTCTGCAACAGACACTGACAGCGTCAGCAGCCTGCGAGTAGGCAGCGTTCACCTCGGAGGGCTGAGCCTCCATTTGTCCAAATGAATCACAGAATAGGAGCCCTATCTAATCAAGCCTCATTAAATAAGTAAATATCAGCCAAAGCCAGACTGGACCATTGATGTACGCCTGAGACTGATCAGGCAGAAATAACAAACTGTTGGGTGTGTCCCAGTTCAGTGAGTCAGTCCATACGAGGATGCTGCCCACAACGGTTGTTCCTTCAGAGATCTTCTTACTCCTCCACCTCAGATGTTTGTCTAGTCTCCCACAAACAAACAGAATTAATGGTGTGTTCGTGTGGACATCATCCATTTCCAGAGTCAGATATATAAATATCATCTTTCGGGCTGCAACTTATAATTAATTCCATTATTGAATATTTTTCTCAAATGGTCGATTGAACGAATAATCCATAAGATATCATACAAATATATCATTAAAAAAATGCTTATGACAAATAAAACTGTGTTTTTTTTCCCCCTATCGATCATCTTATAACCTGAAAGCCAACTAATATTAAATTTGAGAACTTTTTTCTTTTTTAGCACACAAATTTATCACCAGAGAACTACCAAATGTTCCATGTACAACATGTTCGAGGCCATCCTTAAAAACCCAGATCATCTGCTACACCTTTATGAGCAAAAAAACAGCAGTGGACGGCTCCTCTCTCTTCGTTGCAGGACGGAGAGATACAAAAGATCCTTCTCTCCTACAGCCATCATTCTGTCTCATTCTAACAGAGATTCTACCAGACTAACTGAATTTACCCTCGGGGATAAATAAAGTCATTTTGATTTGATTTTGATTGCACTGCAAAAAATATATGTCTAAAAACAAGATAAGAACAGTAAATCTGAGGGAAATTATCTTCCTGCATGGACAGAAAATTTCACTTGACAATATTTCTTAAATAAAGATCTAGAAAATTTAAATCTAGAAATAAGCATGTTGAACACCTAAAATAAGAAATTAACTCTTAAAACAATATAAATTATCTAACACTTCTAAATCTAAAGTTTTTTTTTATCTTGTTTATTTCTAGATTTAATAATCTTAATTGAAGAAATCTTGTCAATAGAAAATAAGCGGTCCATGCAGCAAGATCATTTCCCTCAGATTTAGTGTTTTTATCTTGTTTTTAGACTCCCCTTTTTTGCAGTGTGATTTTGATTATCACCAGGATTGCCCTCCTGATGCATCACTTGAATACAAACCTTTTATCTTTTTCTGCATTAATGTGCCAAACTGATCCATGGAGGGCTGGCATGGCTGCAGGTTTTTGTTCCAACCAAGCAAGAGCACACCTGACACAACAAATCAACTGAGCAAAGACAGTTCAGGTGATTGAATGAGTCGAGTCAGCTGTGGTTGGAACAGAATCCTGCAGTCACACCGGCCCTCCCTTTAAGGGACCAGAGTCTTTTCTTCACTTCTCACATTACAAAAACACTAGTTTGAATAATTTAATGAATAATATCTGAATTCCATTTAGTTGCTTCAGTTGCAGGTGCCTTGTGTTGTACATTGACACACTCTCATGGCATGCAGCACACAGCCTTCATTATTAGTAAAACCTGTGTTTTCCCTGCTATGACAAGTCAAAATGTCAGCTGTGAAAAAGGCCGGACTAGCTGTTGTACTTGCATGTCACCTAGGTGATTACTAGATAGAAATCACCCGTGGGGACACAATAAAAACCCATGATGCCTCTCCTAACAGGCTCCTGCACAAACATCCCTCTTGCTTCTCTACAGCGTTGTTGTTTTCAGTGGTTTTGCTTTCAGTATTAGCCCATAAGAACCCAGACCCGGTAATCCGTAAAGGAAAATTATGGGGGATATGCAGCAGACCAAGTGAACCATATACAACACATTTATGATGTTTTTAAAACAATATATTACACCCTAAATGTGAAAGATCTGTGATTTGACATTAACGTTACATTGGGCGTTTATGGTATTTATGTTTATGATATTTCTTATTTTAAAATAAAAAACTAGACACATTTTCTGCTTACAGAAACACAAATTTGCCTTTTTCTTTGCATCTCCACAACATATATCAAAATTGTGAAATTAATAGTGCTGTTTAACAATAAATTATTTTTCTGATTTTTTTTTAAGTAACAAAATAATAAATCAATAATAAAAACAAATAACCATTTGCCTTTTTGTTTGCATCTCCATAACATATATCAAATTTGTGACTTTGTTCAGGAAATATGGTCAGAACAAGTTAAATGCATTACAAGACATCCTATTAACGGATTAGAATTGTTAAATGGTTTTAAACTTAGCCTAGTAACAAAAAAAAAATCCTCTGGGGAAATTCTGAAAGGGCCACGGGGGCTACTGCCGGTGTGTTTACACTATGATGAGATTCTTCAGAGATTTCAAACAATTAATACTAGTAATGTTATGATACTATATTATATACAAAGGGCACACCTACAACAAGCATTGAGTGTGCGTGCTTACGCTCGCATGTGTGTGTATCTGTAACTGTAATCACATCAAAGGATCAAAGGCTTCAGCAATCAACAGAATTAACTGCAGCTGTCAAATGTCCCGGAACAGTGACAGCAGCCAGAGGTGGACTGATAAAAACTATATGACCTAGCGAAACGTGGATTAATGCACCGATACACAAGACTTGTGTCTACTGTTTAAAGTTTAAATGGAGTCTCTAGGTGAAATTATGCCTGAGAAGTAGACATTTAAATATCTCCAATTATTGTTGTTTTTGGCTCATTTTTTACGGCCGGCCCATTCACTTCAATACAAAATTTTGGATTTACGTCGCAAAAAATTCGTATTCCGTAGAGAAAAGCACACCAATCCCGATCAAACCGCGCTTTTTGATATATAATTTGTCTCGACTAAACTAGACTTTGACTAGTAGCGGGACGAAATTGGGTCTGGAAGAGGAAGAAGAAAAAATCCAAAGTATAACAGTAGTGCTTGGTGCGATTGCCCCATGGCCCTAATAAGCTTTTTGAAATTAGCTACTTTTTTACATTTCTCTTTCCAGTCACACCCACATTTTGGGGAAGTCACTTCTTGTCACAGTCACATGACCACCACACCAGGGTGTACATCGCTTAGGGATTTAATGAGTTTGTTACACGGGTGTCACCATGGGTTCTTATGGGTTAATGTAGTCATAAATACACACACACTAATCCTACATATGTATCATGCTCAGTTCAAAGGTTTGGGTAGTGTTTGATTAGTTGAAAAAAGAGAAGTGGTTAACCATGCTTAGTGCATTTGTCCTGCTTTTTGTTCAGCTCTTGACCCGGGCCATGACAATGTTAACCAACTTCATGAGTGGACGAGGATCACCTGAATGCTCCATCTAACAATTGATTAGCACACTGTGGGCTGTAGAGAACAGACTGGTCTGGAAGGAGCCTTTGAAATAGGACAACCACAATCAGCTTGTTAGTGTGCACTCAGCCGAGAAATGCAGACTTCGGAGGATCCAGCCCCTGAATTGGGACACAGTGTCCGTCTCATCTGTCCTCCCTTATTCTCTATGTCGCCTGCATCTGATATTTTGATTTTGATTGATGTTTCAGTTCTTCTTCTCTTTGTTCTTTATTTTTATCTCCTCAGTTTTTCTCCAAATTTTCTCTGCTCTGGCCTCAGTCCCCTTAGTCATCCCACCACAATCTTGTCTCCCCATGTTTTCCTCTTCTTCTTTCCTTCCTAACTCTCCCCTGCCTGTCCCCGTACACAAACTAGGCATCCACACTAACTCCCCAGACTTCTCAGCCCACAACCTGACAGTAAATAGAAAATGACTCACATGGATATCAATCCCGCTCTATGAGCACAGAGCCCGAGCTGCTTTCGTCTATACAATTATACTGTTGAAAGCCTTCACGCTGACAAATTGCTTAAGGAGCAAAGACGAAAAGAAGAAGGAAATCCAATTAAGTGAAATGTGAGAGAGGGAGGAGAAAAGGTGTTGCGCAAATTTGCTCCACAGACGGCATGTATTTGTTTAAACATTTCAAATAACTGTCAGAGTCTGTTTGGTGAAAGCACAGAACAGACCAAGGACAGTTGTTAAGACTAAGAGGCGGCTGACAAGCTAATATTACCCTTCTATAAATAAACTGCTGGTATAGCCGCTTACTGCTATGTCCCTGGTAGTCCTTTGATCACTGGTACACTTTATATTGACTTCTGGTGTCCTACTAGCAAATACCAGCGGCTCAGGGATGGCAGCAGAGATGTCCATGTTGTGGCTCAACAATACACTAATGACTGCATGCTGCTTATTGGCATCCACTTAATGAGCTGAGAGCCAAAGTGAGACAAAAAACACCAGGGGCCAGGAAGGATTCAACTTCAAATTAATTTCCATCATCTGAACAGTCATTGTAAATGTTTCTCTACTAGTTGTGTTTCCATTAGAGCCACATTTTAAAGCAAAACATTTGAAATGTATCATTAAAGAAAATGTGAATTACACTGCAAAAAAGGTGTGTCTAAAAACAAGATAAAAACACTAAATCTGAGGGCAATTATCTTGCCGCATGGATAGATCATTTCACTTGACAAGATTTCTTAAATTAAGATTATTAAATCTAGAAATAAGCATGTTGAACACTTAAAATAAGAAATTAACTCTTAAAACAAGATAAATTAAAGCTGCAAGCAGAGTGCACTGACAATTATTTGTTTCTTACCAAAATAAAAAAACTTTAGATGTAGAAGTGTTCGATAATTTATCTTGTTTTTTTATTTCAATTTTTGCAGATTAAACATACATATATACAAATTCACATTTAGTCTGCTGTTTTTCATTTGTGATCTGCTTAATACAGCATTAAAGTATATACATCAGATTAAGATAAAAAAAAAACTTCAGATTTAGAAGTGTTAGATCATTTATCAGAAATCAAATTAAATTCAATTAAAATACATGACACATTCCAGTCCAGAAAGTAGCAATGAGGCAGCAGAAAAAGAAGCAACAGCGGTATAGTTTGACAGCCTTTAGGTATATTTGTTTCCAGATAACATGCTACATGAAAGTTTTTCAGTTGGATAGCTTACATGCAGGACGTGGTTATGCTCACCATAGACTACAGAAGGACTAGACACATCACTGATTACAAACACATCTTGATGAGATGGATTTCTCTTTCAAAAAAGCCTTTATATATTGTGCATTTTATCCTCGCTCTAACCTAAAGTGCCTCTCACTTTTTATTGATTAGTTTTCTTATACTCCATGGTAGCTCACCTCTTCCCTTGATTTACTGGTCTGAGAACAATTTAGAAGAAATCAAATGACTGTTCAGCTCAGTGGCATTCATTTTACAGACAGAGTTCAAATCAAATACAACAGTGTATGCAGTCACTGAACAGGTGCTGCTGATAGGAAAGACAGCAGGTCACCACAGCAGAGCAAAGACACCTAACCTAAAGCTGAACTCAGAGAGCCGGGGAGCTAAATGAGTGCGTGGTTCTTCTGCCGGACAGTCTTTTACTTACTCCCACCAGTCTGCTTTTACTATTGCTTTCCTTTACAACACTTAAAGACAACCCACAGCTCCACAATCAGCAGTCTGCACAAGTCGACCACCAGCAGCTTCACAGTGTGACATCGCCATCTTTCTTTCACCCCTCTACCTCAATCTTTCGGGGTTTTTTTTATTTATTTGGCCTGTTCTAGTATCGGACGATAAGTTTCCGCAGATTCTGGCACACATTCACAAATTGTTCATGAGGGCTGCGGGCTCTCCCACTGTAAAAACTGCACCTGCTTGAAGATAAGAAGACTTTGTGCCTCATCTGCACATTTTCCAAAAGTTTGTAAGAAGCAAATCTCTTTACAAAAATCCTTGTGAAATCCACAGTTTTTCGTGTTTGTGCACAGTAAAATACTATTTATCATCTAACAGAGTACTGTGTATTCAGAGTTACTGTGAAACCACAGTAATAAAGTCTGTAATGTAAAATATTTAGAAAAGTTAAAAATTCTGAAATGTTGAAAATCACAGTAACAGACTGTGCACGAAAAAAAAGAAATGACAGTACGAACAAAAAATGTACTGTAAAAAATCACAGTAATCCAACAATTTACTGTATAAAATCCAGGCGGTAACCTCCGGGTCTGAGCAGGGAGGCAAACCAGGAAGTGCCTTTAGCTGCATTCTACCGAAAATTCCAGCAGGGGGTGCTAAGTTTGGCTGCAAAAAAAATCTGACCATTCATTTCATTGCAAAATTTGAAACCTTCTCACTTGATTTATTACTTCAGAAAATTGTTTTAGGACAACACTATGGTCTCAATCGCTAGTAAAGAATCTTCTTCAAGACAATTTGATGTCAATAGTTCTAAAAGTGGCCCCATTTAGAAGAAAATAGAAGATAAAGAATCGTATGATTTGGGGCGTTTCTCGCTTTGATTGACAGGTCACTGACAAGGCGAGCCGTCATCAGGAGAGAAGCAGAGCAATGCGTATCCACGGCAACGACTCAATAAAGTTATATATAACGTTATATAGATATAAAAAAGGAAGTTTACCGGTTTGGTCTCATAAATTTGACCCTTTCACTGTATTTTCACTTAATGACAGTTTATTTGAACGTTTTGTTCAGTAAAAATGTCTTGTTCAGCGTTTGGTTTGACTAACAGACACTCCAAGGGGTCGCTGTTCAGTTTTCTGAGGTAAGTAACATACATTTTGTTTTTATTTTTTTGCTAGCCAAAACTAACATCCCAGTTAATGCTCCAGTTAATGCTAACATGAATTAGCAGCAGCTTCTCTCAGTCAGGTTGAGGTGTAGAGAGGCACACATGCTTTGTCTTGTAATACATGCCGGCGAAAATCCTATTCCAATCTATTATCTGGGTGTCCTTATCGGAGTTGGAGAATTCCGAAATAGTCGGACTAAGATTAAGGCAATAATTCAGTTTTTTCAAGCGTCATGTAAATGTATTGAGTAAAGCACTAATGGAGAAACGAAAACTTAATATTATATGAAATAGAAGCATCGTAATTATAGCTTCAGGTGACCTGGCTGCAAGGTTATTGTAGTTAATGAAAACTAACGAAATCACAAAAACTAGAATTAAAAAAACATTTTCGTTAACTGAAATAAAATTTAAAAAAATTAAAAAACGACAACTAACTGAAATTGTATTGCATGGTTACAAAACTAACTAAAACTAACTAAACATAGAGTGAAAATGTCTTCCGTTTTCGTTCTATGTCAACTTTTTTCATATGTAAACCTTTTTAGTTGATATGAAATCTATTTAATCTATCTGTTTTTTTTACTTAATAAACTTATTGGGGCTGAGATGGATCAGACAAAGGAAATAAAGGAAACATTTATTGTGACCTTATTGAATCTGGCACCCAACAAATATCCCATTACAAAAAAACTAAAACTAATAAAAACTAAACTAAAATTACGCATTTTCCAAAAAATAAAAACTAATTAAAACTAGCAAACTCGCTCTAAAAACGATCTAATCTAAAAGACTAATGAAAAATCCAAAACTATTACAACCTTGCCTGCTGCTCCTGTGATCTCTCCCTGCATGTCTTTTCATCAGCTCATTAGTGTCCTCGTACATACAGGTGAGGTGAGTGTGCAGCTCTGTTTCTTGTCTCTGGTATTACTAACACTCAGCCTGTCCACTCCTTCTCTACGGCTTGCTTGCCAGATTGTGTTGCTTTATTAAACCCCGCAGGACTTCTGTGTAAAGAGTCTTTTGACCTCACCTGTCCTGCCAGCTGAATTCACTTCTGTCCACAACACAGCAGCAGTGAGCAACAGCCTGCAGTCTGCCTTTGCCCACTGAGGATGACTCTGCTTATTATCATTGTTGTGCTAATACTTGCCTGCAATATGTAAACACCAACAAGCAGGCTTATTTTAAACTCAACATGTACTTTTTGTATGTTTATCCGCTGGGTTTTGAAAGGCAGGCCTGGGGATCACAGAATTTCTACCACGGCTGTCCTTCAGCTGAAGCTACACGACAAAAAGTAGACACAGCTCAGGCTGAGACATTTTTAATGTTGTCTGGTGCTTTCGATCCAGTTTTGCCTTGCCTGCCTCGGGATTCTTCTGTGTTTCTGTTTGGTGGAATTTTTTATGCTTTAAGTTTCAAATTTCATTTTTTAGATTAATTTCACTGCAAAATGAAACACTCTGCTTGTCTGGCAGGCTGATGCTATGCTGCATCAGTAAATAATTAGTATCTTTGCTATTGTTACTGTGCATTGCTTTAACAGCATGTTTCAGTGTTTCTCTATACATTACAGATCACAGATATTCAGGCCAAAACTTTGCAACTGCAGAACTGCAGCTTCTGTGTGGTGGCCATTGTCTACAGTCTTATTGGCAATTTAAGATGCATGAATGAAGTTGGAACTTATAAGCAGAAAACAACAGACATCATCTATATGTAGATATTTACAAAAAAAAAAAAAAAAAAAAAGCCAGACTAAATTGTCATCAGATGATTGCCAATGGCTTCTGTAATTCCATTTTAGCTGATTCATTCTGCAACTCAGACATGATTGGTCCATTCTACTCTGACTACAGACTACACAATCTGTTTAAACAAGTCACATGTAAGCCCTTGCTCCTAAATTACAGTCATTTCATGCAAATTTCAGCTTGAATCTCTCCAGCATGTTTGTGTTTTATTTCCTACAAAGAGCCAACTCTGACTTGTGTAAAATTATTACTGTACTGTACATAAAATTCCTGCATCTCCTCCTTGGACTGGTACATTTCTGCCGACAGCCAGTGCCATTGCCAAGTGTTGTTAATCCATCTGTGATTATCCCAAGACATAAGATTAATGTCCACATAAAATGACTCACAAAATGGAGTGGTCTGCAGCCTTCACTGAGCTTAAATTTAGATTTTAGGATGCAACAGTGTATCCCAAGGTAACAGCTATTGTCATAATCTTCTTGGCAAGAGCAACCTTGAGATGTCTGTTTTTCTATCTGTGATGGAGCAAGCAGTGGGCTGGGATAAACAATGTATGTATTGTCAGGGGCCTTAAACGCCACAGCTCGCAAACAAATGGTGTTACAGGCTGCTTGGTGGCTCATTTTGTCGACTGGATCACCATACTGCTTTCATATACTGGTATATGATGAAGGATAGTGTATGCACACACAGCATATTGGCCATCTCACCATCATGACCACAACCCCATGTTGAGCAGCCTTGGACACACACCGTCTGGACCAGCAGCCTTTCCAGAGCAAAGTCTTCCCAGTTCCAACCTCAACCCCATCTCTGTGACAGACAAGGGTGGAGGCTCAGGTGTATGAGGGGAGGGGGGTGGATGCTGCTTTGGAGATGTACACATGTTGAAGAGGAGGAGGAGGAGGAGCATCAGCATCAGCATTGGGTGAGGCCGCTGTATTGAATCTATTGAAGAACTGGTTGAGTTCATCAGCCCTTTCTACATCACCAGCCACTGCACTGCAAAAAAGCCGACTTGTATTTTTTGGCCTAAAACAGTGATTTAAGTTGGTAAAACTTGGAAATTAATTAATAAATTATTGACATTTAGGGTATTAATATAAGTTAGCACCACAAAGCAAGCCAGTTGTATGCTCAAAAACAAGTTGGTGAGTTGTTGTTACTTATATCTTTAAGTTGGGGTTCACAACAAGGGACAATAGTTCTGCTAACTCTTATTTCTTTGTTGTGAAATGCGGGAAAGCCAACTTTCCGAGTTGGCAATGCACTTGAAGTCTCATAGTTGCTGTGCTGCCTCGAGCTGGAGTCCACACAGGTAATCAAACCTTAACCCTATAAAGCCTGAACCGTGAAATAATTGCCAGAAAATTCTAAATTTTCAAAACTGGAGTGTTTGTTGAACCGGCTAACATTTTTTAAAATTCAATATCAATTTTCATATATGAATTTAATTTGGATCATATTTGATACATCAGGTCTTTTTGTGCAATTTTTTGCTCACAATTTGCTTTTCTTGAACTCACATAATCACATAAAACCTAATATTTTTAACCAAATAAAACTTTGACTTTCCTTTTTACATTTTCCTCAAACATACAAAATATTTTTTTCCATATAAAACAACATCATACATCTGCTGATATGAAGTTTTCACGCAGCAATGACAGATCCACCAGTGGAACCAGCAAATCATTTTTGTTACATCTGGTATTTTTGTGAAATTTGTTGCTCAGTTTTTTTAATCATCAATTCATGTATTCATCAGGTTTTCCAGGAAAAAAATATCACACTGATGATGTAGAGGTCTCAAAAACTTATGTATCAAATATGATACACTTGGCTTTATAGGGTTAATTAAATTGATTAAAATGATACAGGAATTTTATTCTGAGTTGTGTTGTGTAGTGTCGTATACGTCGTTTGTTGGAGAAGGCAACCTACACATTTTCAACATTTAAACACAAACAGGTTTTTGGTCATTAGCGAAAGCTAGCGGCTAACTGATGCTAGCGGCGCTGCTTGTTACAGCTACAAGAGTAGCCGTTAGGGTATTAATGCTAACTCAAAATTGTGGTCGCAACATTAGCTGACATTTCATAGCGGTGTTACAATCGTGCCAATTCAGCACATTGCAGAAGTTAGCAGAAGTAAGGATTAAAAGTTATTACAATGTAAACAGAATTCAGAGTTGAGCAAACTCAAAAACAAAACTTAAAATATATAGTTTAATTGTCCAACTTAAAATTTTATCAAAGTTTGTTGCCTTGAAATTTTGAGTTCACAAAACTTTTCTTTTTTTTTTTTTTTTTTTTTACAGTGTGGCTGTCTTTTCTTGTTGTTGTAACCAGAGATGGTGTTGATTCCTCTCCACATTTCACGGATGTCTCTTCTTCAACTTATATTTTACTTGTCTGAGCTGTGCTTTGTCACCATCTCTAAAATATGCCTTCTTCTCATTGAGGAATGCCTTTAAATCGCTAGTAGGTTTGTTGCTGTGGAAACAGCGTACAGTCCTAGTGGGTATGACTGTGTCTCTACAGAAGTTGATGTAATCAGTAAAGCAGTCAACCTGTCTGTCAATGTCCATACTGTTCTCCTCTGTTTCCAGCAACACATTCCAGTCCGTACATTTAAAGCAGTCCTTTAGAGCCTCAGCAACCACTCTGTGAGTTTAGTTGCAGGCTGCCTCCAAACACAGGGTTTGTAACAAGTCTCCAGAAAAACTAAGTTGTGATCTGATCGTCCAACTGGGGGCAATGCAGTCTGTGAAAAAAGGGCCACGTGTTTAAGGTGCTCTACATGGTCCTGTTTCTGAGTTGGGATTGCCTCCAAATGGCTCATTCTCATTCCATACTCGTCATATACAGACTTACGGATGCCTCTTGGTCACTTTTAACACACTGAGTGCTCACATGCATTAACGTGCACACACAGCTGGACTGGCTACCACAACAAAGAACAGAGAAGCTCGGATTACAACAGACACACAGGGGGCACAACTTCATTTTCTGGTCTGGGTGCCATTACATAGCTAATGGTTGTTTACTGCTTTATTAATGTTCTGAAAGTCTCGTCCGGCCACAATAATGTCTGAATCAGTTTGAAGCCTAATGATGTCCTTTAAATACTGAGCACTAATCTTTTAAGAAGAATCACCTTGCATGTGACAGTGACCCCTTGTGAAGCTGAACAGCACTGTGATAAGTGATGCCTGGGGCTACGGCTCAGACTGAGACACACACACACACACACACACACACACACAGTCAAGGACATTGACACCTCCATATTTAAGCTATTTGTACTCCTGTTTCCTAAAGTCATTGTTTCAAAAAATGTGGCACAGCATACATTCATGAGCTGTATGTATATAGTATAAGAGTCTCCACATGACACCCATTATTTGAAATTAATGTACCATATACATACAGTACTGTGCAAAAGTCTTTTTTTTTTTAACAAAGCGTTTTGTTAATTGGTTAAAAAAATAAATGAAACTATTAACATTTCCAATTTTGAAAGCATTCTTATTTTACAGCATTCTTTCAAACCTGCCTAAAACTTTTGCAGAGTACTGTATGCCGTTTTCTCCCTGAGCTGAAGGTAGATTTTTACATGGACATGCTCATCATACATCATCAGTTTTGTCAATCTTTGGTGTTAATCTTGGTCTGATGTGTGAACTTTGTTTCTTATAAATCATTTTTTATGTGCAACTAATTTGCAAATACATAGAAGGGGAGACGTAATGCTGCATAGGTTAGATTCAAAAGTAGCTTAGTGAGGACTAAGATGTTCAGTGACGTCAATTTCTTTTGTCTTTCCCCAAAAATATCTGATCTTCCAATTTAACATCTGCCCATAGTAAACAACTTTTTATTGTTATGTGCAGCACTTTAAGGCGAGGGAAAGATTTTCATCTTGTTGGACAGTTTATTAAATGTAGGAAAAATATCATTTTGTTGCCTTAACCCAAAAGGATTCAGGATGCTAACTCAGTCTCTGGTGTCAAAAATCCTGGGCTTTGAGTGACCATCCATCAATCTTATCCATGGGTGTCCTACCTGCCATGTTTCCCCTTGTCTCGGTCCAGCCACTGCATGCTGAAAGTCTTTTTTTGAAGTGATTAGTGTCATTGATGTGCTGTAAAGACTAATTCTGCATCTTTCTGCAGAACAGTAACATAATTTGTTGTTTGTTTCAATTTCAAATTGCAGAAGAGTGTTTATTGCTGACATTACTTTGAATTTTCTGGCTGCAGCTGGTAAAAATGGCTTAGCTGCTGTCTGTGAGCCAGCTGTTTAAGTGGTTCATTCTCTGGGTTCACTGTTTCCATATAAAAGCTTTATATTGGTAAGAGTCTGGTTCACTTTGGGGCAAGCTGCCTCCCAATTCCACAGCGCTGTAGTGCTGCTGTAAGAAGTGGATATCTTTCTTGCTCTACTCTGCAGGACAAGCTTTTCTCATTGCATTTTTTTGCCTCCAACATTAAGGCATTGTGCTAAAATCTGTAAAAATTCAAGCAAATGCATTTGGACAAAATTCTTTGGAGGTAAAGTTGCTTTGCACACAAGGACACAGCCAGCTGCTTACTGTGCACATAGACTTTTCAAACTAAAATGTATTCTGTCTGCCTGTTCTCTCTTCACCCTTTCCTCTCTCATTCTCTCTCTCACAAACACACACACACACACACAGACAGACACTCATAAATGTCTCCTCTCTTCTGGAGCTGTAGATAAGACAGCGAGGTGTGATCAGTGAAACGCTTGCTGTTGGACACCATTAAGCCAAGGTCTTATCGCATCACCAAAATCCTTGTGGGTGACGTCCTGTGGCTTCCTTTCTCTCTGCAGCTCTCCTTCTTTCTTTCTTTCTTTCTTTCTTTCTTTCTTTCTTTCTTTCTTTCTTTCTTTCTTTCTTTCTTTCTGTCGTTCCTTCTACTTTCTCTCCTTTTAGTCGTTATCTCTTCAGCTCTCTTGTTTTGAATTTGGTGTTGTTTTCTTGCTGTCTTCTCTGCACTGCCACTGATATGGCTGTGGCCAGGCAAAAACCTGCCATGACTGCCTCTAGTTACAGTGACATACAGATGAACTGCTGCACTCACTTGAATGAAAATTGTACATTTCTATTCATTATAACTAGAGGCTTGTACTGCCTTGGCATGGCTTCGACTGCTTGCAGTTTTCAATTTTCAATAAAATAAGTTGCTGTCAAAAGGAATTTTAAAAGAACTGATCTTGTAGATCAGTTTTGACGGCTCTCTGAATTATATTTTGCTCCTAAAACCTTTGCAGTTAACTGGACCATAGCTGTATGTTGCAACTATTTTACTTGCAGTTTCTTCTGGCATATTTAGGACTATTGTGCCACCGTCTGCTACTGTTTTATATCAACTGGTTTACTGATAAAAAAAGATGAGGCAAACAATGCCACAGTAGAAAGTTTCGTCCATGATATGCTATATCACAGAGTGCATTATTAGAATCAAAGCACAGCAAAGTAAACTGTGTTCATGTTATAGTCCAGGTGTCCATCCAGCCAAGTGTTGCTACTACAGTTACTTGCATTTTAACACATCTTGCATGCACATTATGTACAGATCGGGTTAAAAGCAACTGGGTGTGAAAAGCTATTGGCTGATTTTTGAAATGTCTATCTCCTGTTAAGTGAAAAAGAACTACAAAAATGGTTCACGCCCTTATGACGAATTGGCTTGAAGTAATGCTGCGTTCGATTGCACTCGGAACTCGGAACTCGGAAAGATCCAAGTTGGAAATTCCGACTTCAGAGGTAAATGTGTTTCATTGCTCCACCTCTGAAAACATGGCCGGCCACAGAAAATTGATGTTTGTTTGGATGTCTTTCGAGAATCAAAAAATTATTCTGGGGAAGTACCTCAGCTACCAGAGAGAGAGAGAGAAAAAGAATGCTGTAAGTATGACTTCTGCAAGCCGCGTCAACTCGCCTCTAGGTTGTGTGTGTGTGTGTGTGTGTGTGTGTGTGTGTGTGTGTCACACAAATTTTAATAAACAGAGTGGGAGTGAAAATACCACTACAAAGTAATCCTACACTTTTCGTAACACAAATGCTAAATTAAACGAAAGATAACAGACTAAATGTTGAAGATAAAGTGACTGTTTACCTGTCACGGTGTGTGGCGGCATTTTGCTTTGATGTTTTCCATCGAAAACAGGTCGGATCTTTCCGAGTTCCGAGTACAATCGAACGCAGCATAATATGTGAAAACTCTCAAGTCATAAAACCTATGGATGTTTTCAGAGAACTGGATATCATGTGGCAAGATGGCACCCATTCATCCCTTTGAAAGTTGCTCACAGAATGTGTTATCCAAAACCATTTTAGGCTTCCCAAGGGTTTTGGATTTTTTTAGGCCCTTAGAGCATCAGTCCTTCTCTTGCTGACAAACTTCCTGTTCACATGAATGTCTTTACTATATTTAATTGATACAAATGTTTAAAATAGTTTGAAATGGTTCAAATTCTGATGAGAAAAGTCACTTCATGGTCTTTGTAAAATGATAAATATTTCTTTGAGCCCCACGTATATTCCTTTTGTTGTTATTGTTTATCTGTAAAGTATTTTTTGAAGCCGGTATGAATCACATGACATGGAATTGTGCTTGTGGCCATGAAGTCAAAATAGCTTCATAGTTCAGCACTGTTCATGGGGGCTTTACAGCAATATGCTGTGAATGCAACAAACTCTTTTTTGTATTTGAGTGGTCCTGTTTTTATCAATTGTAGACATCTGACATTTATTAAAGGAATTTTTCTGCAACCATGGCACAATGTGGCCAAAGCACCGAAGCAATGTGGAAAGAAAAGTTTTCTGTGATAAAAATAGATAGATGTCTCTAGAACTATTCCCACTTCACCACACACTGGCATTTTTGGTTTCTACTAAAGAATTGGAAGTGATAGCTTTTACCTCAGTTATTGCTTAAAGTCACCTCCTTCTGAATTGGAAATCCACAACAGCTCCTTCCAGCAGGCAATGAATTAAACAGGCTATGTCCTTTTGAAAAGTAGAGAAAATTAGATATTCAAGTAGGGGAAACTTGAGCAAATTCTACCATAAATGGCAACCATTTATGGACTTTTTTTGTGATGATGTAACCCCTCCTCACACACACACACACAAACACTTTCTTTTCTTTTTCTTTTCTTTTGTTTTTTATTTTTTCCTGTTATTACATATCTGTTATGTTTATGTGGTCAGTTTAATCATTTTATACAGACTATGTCTAAATATCTAAATATTGTATAGTGTAGTATAAATTTACTACCTCCAGGAGTGAGAAGAGTGAATTAAAGATCAAGTCGAAGTTCCTTTTAGTTTTCTTTATTTCCAGACATCAGAATACACTGGCTAAATACAGCGGAGGAGACCTTTTCATCCAATATCAAAGGCTGTTTAAGAAGGGGTCTGTCCTGGTCAAGCCTAAGGGTCTCTCTGAATTTTCTCTCTGTGTATAAGGTTATTTAATTTGAATGTTTCAGCTTATGGCTCCACCTATAGCGCACGCTCTCGTGACCGCGCACGCTGTTATACCTACTTTTTAACCTTAAAAGGATGCAACCTGTACTTGTTTAGATAGATAGATAGATAGATAGATAGATAGATAGATAGATAGATAGATAGATAGATAGATAGATAGATAGATAGATAGATAGATAGATAGATAGATAGATAGATAGATAGATAGATAGATAGATAGATAGATAGATACTTTATTAAGCTGGGAAATGACAGTGTAGCAGCAGCATTACACACAGAGGCAATAACAACACAATTAAATGAAAAGAACAACCTAGCCACACTTCAAGCAATAAAATATAAAAATAAAGTGTCTAAAGAAGGAGTATGTATTAAGGAGAAGAATTCCAGTGCAGAATAAATATGGATATGCAGTATAAAAATGTTGGTGCTGTTAAACAAATAAGGTGCAATGGACAGTGTGCATTAAAAAAAACCCCACATAATAGTCTGGTTCATTACATACAGTCGTTATGCACTTTATTTGTTATTGTACAGTGTGATGGCATGTGGCAGGAAAGATTTTTTATATCTGTCCCTTCGACAGCGGAGCTGGAGCAGCCTGTGAGAGAAGGTGCTTCGCTGTCTTTCTACTGTGTGATGGAGAGGCTGCTGATCATTGTCCATGATGGACAGCAGTTTGTTCAGTGTTCTCCTCTCCACCACGCTCTCAAAAGTCTCCAGCCTGTTTATATCCAAATTCCAACACCTCTTCTGTCTGATATATCCCAGATCTTACGGCCCCTTATTTCTGGTTTAAACCGGCCTGGAGACTGGCTGCATTGGACTGTTCGTGAACAAAGGTCAGGGTGAGGCTTTCCTTGTTAATAAAGAAACTTACATTAAAATATACCAATAGTAACATAAAATATACTACAATAGTTTATTTGGTTTCATTTTATGTGACCGTTGTTTGTTCTTAAAATGACACAAATCTAAATCTAAGGGTGTGTACAACATGTTTAACGTCGTCAATGTACCCTGATATAGGTATGTCCCTCTGTTGTTTTTGTAAACACATCAATAAAAATATGAAACACAAAAATAGATAGATGTGTGTCATCACTGCATTATGTTACAGCTGTAAACACTCCACTGGGTAAACACCAATGCACATCAAATCTCATTTTAAAACATCCATAAAATCTATAATGTTTTAGAACCTGGGAAAGCCCATTTATAGTAACCTTATTAAGACCTAATGAGATATGTTGCCCCCATTAGCAGATTGTAAAACATAAACAACATAAATAAGCAGAAGTAAGTGTAAATGGCAGCTGCGGCGTTTGGCCCTCTTGAGCACACCATCTTTGTTTCACTCCCATGAACACAGCATATTATTGTGGCTAGCCGCTAATTAGCCACTGTTAATACTCTCATTCATCACTATCAGAGCTGCTCACCACAGAGCCCATTACACTCAGGGCCTGTGTTTGTGTGTGACCGCCTTTGTTCATATATGTGGGCAAAAAGCAAGATGAGGTTAATGACCCTTGTTACTACACAGCTCATTTGTATCAGAAGGCTTTATACACCTTTTCTTGTAAATGCACACACTTGCACAGACACACAAACTATTATTATGCAGTTAGAAATTACTATTCAAATGCTGGAACAAGTCTGAATAAAACATGATGTGAGGTAGCTTATGTAATGTCTTTAGCTGTGATGCAGCAGACCAAAGTCAGCCCTTGATTACACTTCAAGGTTGTGCTGAAATACGCCCACTGGGCTGCGTTTGATATGACAATACAGAGAAGAGAGCAGGGCGAGATATTGATGGGAGAATAGTTGAGAGAAGTGAGGTGGAAAGCTGTGTAGCTGATGAGACACCCAAACAGTGAGCGGAGAGATTGGATGTGACCGAGGACTCAAAAGTGTCGACTGCTCTGGGGCAAGTAGATTGGAGGACTGTGCAAGTCTCTTCAACAGATTTTTCATCATGAAGTCCAATTAGTGTTTCCACTCTGCTGAAGTGGTAGGCAAGGTAGGACCGGCGAAATATTTCACGTCAAAATTGATGTCGTAACCAATTGGCTGAGGGCGGCTTTCATTTTCATTTAAGGGTCCAATGGGCTTGTAACTAAAAAGGTCACCACATGTAATCCCCCCGCCGCTGCTGGGGAACTCATCGTGAG
This sequence comes from Centropristis striata, assembly GCF_030273125.1. Taxonomy (NCBI): domain Eukaryota; kingdom Metazoa; phylum Chordata; class Actinopteri; order Perciformes; family Serranidae; genus Centropristis; species Centropristis striata. Next base: position 29,015,447 of record NC_081536.1, on the reverse strand, counting down.
AGTGAATGAGTAATGATCTCCTCCCCCTTTAGAAACTATTGCCAAGCTACAGAAAATAGTGTTAACATTACCTGCTGCAATAGAGCTGCTCAGTGATACAAGATGTACAGAGCAGCTGCAAGGTGTGAATACCTCTACCTACTAAAGCTAAAAGCGATGTCAACTTTTTAGAAGTGACAGTCCTCACCATGCCAATATGAATCATTTAACCCTCTGAAATCATGGGCTATTATCTCCGTAAAAAATCTGTTAAAAAATCTTCACCATGCCATGTTGGTATCAACATCAGCGTTACCTCACCAATAAAGCTATAAAATGCCCACAAAATATCTTTTAAATAAATAAATAATGGACGTAGTCACCATGACGTCACCCATAGGGCTCTTACTAACTGATGAATCCAGGTGTGTCTGATTATTGTTGCTGTGACAACTGAGGTCAGGCTCACCTGGATGAATCAGTTTGTCCAATAATGGCAGACAGGAAACAAAAGAGCTGGCTGAAGTTCAGGAAGTAGTGCAGCTGTGCATAAAGCCAACTGTAGTTTATAAGTGGTTGACAAGTGGTGGTTTTAGCTTTCTTGTACACCTGTCTTAAAATGTAAGGAGTACTGGAGCTTGATTGGGGTGGTGGGACTGCTCGCAGCAGACACCAGAAAATGTCCCTTATTTTCAAATCCTAAACTTGACAGGTATGAATGATGCAAAGCACAGTTTCAAGTATGATATTGGGTTAGGCAAGCAATTTACCCCTCCGTTTACCATTTTAAACTGGCATTGCAGTAGTCATTCATTCATCTTCAACCTCTTATCCGAACCCAGGTCGTGTGGGGCTGGAGCCGGTCCCAGCTGACATTAGGTGAGAGGCAGGTTCACCCTGGACAGGTCTCCAGACTATCACAGGGCTGACACATAGAGACAGACAACCATTCACGCTCTCATTCACCCCTGCGACCCTATTGCTGTGAGGTGACAGTGCTAACCACTACACACTGCACTAGCGATAGATTTTTTTTCTATCCCATACCATCTAAGGATGCAGTGTGGAGGTTGGATAAGTGGATGGCCACATAAAAAGTTTGTCGTAATATATTCAGTCATAATAACTCAAGTAACATTAATTTTGGTCAGAAATTAAAGTATAACATGCACCAAGAATTGTACAGTGTTGACTAAATGTTTTTTTCCAGTGATTATCTATGTTTCCCTAACCTTTATGTTAACTAGCGAGTTGCCATATGTCTTAAAAAAATGTACCAATGAATTCCATCTATGATAGACTTACTTAAGTCAGCATCAAAAACTTGACACAAGCTTCATTTAGAGAGAATATTTTTATAAGAACATTGACAAATTGACCAAAGAAGCTCAATAACAAAAGCAACTAATTCCAAGATGACAAATGAACTAACTGACATATTGATTATTCAGTTAGTTAAAAGGTAGCATGTATTGATTTCCTTACCTGAGCTGCTCTCCGTTTGACAGGTTTAATTATATTTTGAGTTTCACTGCATCTGTTATACTGAGAACAAATAGGATTTGTGGAGAGGATGACGTCTTTTCTGGAGGCAGTGGTTGTGTAACAGCTTGTATTGGCTGTATTTTATATTATCTGTGTATTGAGCAATTAACCTCGGGGTTGATGTCCCTCCAGGACTTAATGTAGCTTTTTGTGATTACCAAGACCTGAAATTATTTTAAAGTGGCTTCTTTTTTTCTTTTCATGCTGCAATCGCACCAATTTTCTAAAGAGGAAATTAAATGGGTTTTACATTATAGTTAATGAACTATAAAGTAGAATACAACACGAAATTGGAAAAAAAAAATACTTAAAATTGTTCTACATACAGTAGTGCGGGTAATGTGCAAATTGCATTTGTTTTAAACACACAGAATCAACTAAGTGGAAATTTTTAATTGGGTTCTCTCTTTAATAAATCCATTTTATATTGAATCCTGTCCAAACGTACTTTACAGCTAGTTATAGAGCAATAAAAACACATTTGAAACACTTTGCTGCCTTTTCCATGCTTTCAGGAAAGGACTTGTTATTTGTGTGCCACTCAGCGTAGCTTTATCTTTTTTTTAACTGAGTGTATTGTGGCCATGATGCAACTGTGCGTTGCCATAGATACTGCTGTGTTTGGTTGTTGCTGGGGTTCGGGACCATGCTACTCAGTTGACAATCAGACATTTCAGTTATTAATAATATATATATTTTTTTTTTATCTTTGCAGATGCTGTTAATGATGAGCTCCACTCGTTTTTGGATTTTCTGGAGGGAGAAAAACATGATTACAATGAATAAGAAATACAGTTTGTGAGAATATTAACACTAGCTCGGTAGTAGAAATGTAGTGCATTAAAGAGAAATTTTATAAACAAAAAGAAGACCATGGGGTTTCTTTATTTGGAAAAAAAAAACATGCAGCAAAGCATAATTTGAATACAAATAAGAAACTAATAATTTATATTTCATTTTCTTCATTGCGGCTTTTTGGTGCATAAACTAAAAAATCTTGTGCATCATCCTCCTGTAGCTCAGCCTAAATTATCGCAGCCCAAAAACTCAAGTTTAATAAAGGTTGACGGCACAACGAAAAAAGAAAGACAGAGCCGCTGGTGGATCCAGCAGAGCTTAGAGGTTAATGCCCTGCCTAAAGCCGCTGCAAAGAAAAGTGTTTTAATTTCAGATAAAAACTCGCTTGGTTGCGAGAATATGGAAATCATTCGCTAATGAAATTGTGCAATTGTACAGCCCCCAATTATGGCACAAAGAAAGGTAATTCTCCTCAAATTAGACCAACTTTTGTACTTTATGCAACACAATGTCGAAATTAAAATAAGCTTGAGCTGCGGACGCTGCAATTAGGTTCGACATTATGTTCTGAAAGTGGTTCTGAACATTGTGGTCAAAACGAAATAATGAACCAAATGAGGGTCGTTAACCCTCCTGTCATCCTTCAACTAGCTCAAAGCTGCAGAATTAACCAAATTAACTCATATTCCTCCCAGTCTGCTGAGATTAGTTGCCAAGTTTTCACTGTTCTCACATTCCTACTCACATTTATTACCATCAGAGCTCAGCAGAATACAGTCCATTACGTCTCCCATGTCTGCATGGATGTGTGTGTGCTCACAGGAGAGGCAGAGATGGGGGTAATGGCCCTTGCTAATGCACTACTTGTTTGTAACAGTGTGTGTTATTCACCACCCATGCTTGACTGCTGCCAGTGTCAGACCAGCAGCACACACACACACACACACACACACACACACACACAAACCAGTCAGAAAACTTCACTATAGTCCATGAGATTATTGCTAAGAGCAGTTGAGCTTGCCCAGTAAGAGGAAGGAAAGTCCACAAACACAGGACTTTGAACCAGAGATTGCTCTTCATGTCCTGTGTGAAACCAAAGTTGTGGCATTCTAACTTTATGTAACTACATGAATAATGTAGTAACATAAAGTATCTCAGGGTCTTGTTCAGCAGTGAGGGTAGAACAGATCGTGACACCGGGATTCCACTGGATGCGTTACGACTCCGAAATGGGTCAGTCCGCAAGGGCTGCGTATCTCCGTCCGTCTGTGTCCAGCTGTTGCGGACAGCAGAGTACCGAGGACGCACGAGATCTCGCAAATTCATGCGTAATCAAGTGATATAACCAGAAGAGAATCAACATCTCCTCTTTAATGACTGGAGGCAAATCCAGCGACTCGGTCTTCGTCTATGATCGGCCGGCTTGTTAACAAGAGCCTCTTTGTAACAAGCCGGCTGACCTTGTTAGCGGCAGTTACCTACAGTTAGCTCTCTAGCAGTACAGTGTGTATGTGCTGCTGCTGCAGGAGGTGTTCACTTAGTGATCTCTTTTTGTTTACTCCGAACCTGAGGTATTTTATTTTCAAAATATGCCGGATGTTTTATTTTGTGCCCGTACTTCCTGCCCCGAACGATGTGCTCTGTGCCAAATCGATGCACCATGCTCTGTCGTCCGACAAAAATAGAAGCTCTGCGCAAGTGTTGCGAGGGCTGACGGTTGGCCGTGCGACGTCGGACTCACTACGTAGCGGATCTGTAGTTGGTGGAATCACACAGTGATTATAATGAGTGCGTAACGGAATTTAGGGATGAGATGGATGTCAGCTGTAATGAGGGCATTATACTCAAGCTCTCAATTTACCGGTCCATCTATGTTCCAACCCTCACCTATGGTCATGAGCTTTGGGTAGTGACCGAAAGAACGAGATCGTGGATACAAGCGGCTGAAATGAGTTTCCTCCGTAGGGTGGCTGGGCTCAGCCTTAGAGATAGGGGGAGGAGCTCAGACATCCGGAGGGAGCTCGGAGTAGAGCCGCTGCTCCTTCAAGTCGAAAGGGGCCAATTGAGGTGGTTTGGGCATCTAATAAGGATCCTCCCGGGCGCCTCCCGTTAGAGGTGTTCCGGGCACGTCCAACTGGTAGGAGGCCCCAGGGAAGACCCAGAACACGGTGGAGGGCTTATATCTCTCTCCTGGCCTGGGAACGTCTCGGGGTCCCCCAGGAGGAGCTGGACATTGTGGCTGGGGGGAGGGACGTCTGGAATGCCCTGCTTAGCCTGCTGCCCCCGCGACCCGGCCCGGGATAAGCGGACAAGAACGGATGGATGGATAAATAATGTAACCACAATGTTTAATAATGCTATGTACTTCCATAGAGAAGTGAAGTCATATTTTGAAGTACTAGTCTTTTCCTGAACCTAACCAGGTAGTTTTGTGGCCTTAACCTAACCAAACTGCGAGCATTTCACAATGCTAACAAAATGTTTAAAATTGAGCCGTACGTTGTGCAGGTATGAAAGGTGTTGATGCTGACATTGTTAGGGGCACTAAGTGAGTAGAAATGAAAGACCTATGTGTCCACATAGGTATTTCATTTCATTTCATTTCATTTCATATGCCTTTGTATCTCTTACAAATACAGATATAGTCACCAAGAATATTACCAACATCATCATCAGGGGCCCACTAATGTCTTCACAACATTTCATGACAATCCATCCCGTAGTTGTTGAGATAATTTCCTTTAGTTTTCAATACGACCAGTCTTATCTGCCGGCGACTGAGCAGCTCCACTGGAGCGAACGTGTCACACCGTGGTGAGGTCTTGGGTTTTTTATGTTTTGGTCTCGTCACTGCTTTTATTTTGAAAAGTAACTCTCCTCTCGTTTCAGATCACCTGCCCCTCCCTGTGTGTGTCACCTGCCTGAGTGTCTCCCCTAATTACCAATTGTGTTCACCTGGTGCTCCCTCCCTCATGTGTTAAATAGTCTGTGTCTCCCTTGTCCTGTGCCAGTGTGTCGTTTTTCGTCTCGCCAGCATTTCCACAGTTCTTGTCATCGCCACAGTCATCTGCCTTGCTTCGTTTTCAAGTTTGGTTCTCCTCGTAAGAGTGATTTTCTTTTGTAAATTTTCACAGCTTAGCTGCTCCCTTAGTTTGTTAGTTGTTTAGATTGCCTTTTGTTTTTCCTCCTTAAGAGTGATTTTGTGTTATTTAGTTTTTGCCCTTAGATTGTTCCTCCATTTTTCGGAGTGATTTTTAGTTTAGTCTTTTTCCCTGTTTAGATTTTCCTCCCTTTTGGAGCGCCTTTTGTTTATTAGTATTTTAGTTTGTCCCTTTTATTCCCCTTTCCCTTGTCTAGTTATTTGTTCTTTACCCCATAGGATAGTTTGCCCTGAAATCAGGATAGTCAGGAGTTTAGTGTTTTTCCCTCCTTGTAGGGATTATTATTGTTAGGTCCTTTAGACTGTTAATGTTCATAGCCTTTTTGTTTCCTCTGTTCGGGGAGTTCCTCTTGCTGACCAAGTATCTAAATAAAGTGCTTTTGACATACTCTGATATATCTCTGCGTCTGAGTCCTGCTTCGAGCCCGGCCTGACAGAACGGGGTAAAGGGCCTTGCTAAAGGGCACCTCAGTGGTGGTAGTGAGGGGAACCTTTAGGCCACCACTGCCCTAAAATAGATACTGCCCTGCTCTATATTTCCGTCAAAGTGATGAGCTGTTATTGCCATCCCTCTGGAGGCCTCTGTCAAAGTATGTATAAAGTATTTTTTATATCAAAAAATTTCCTCCTTCCTTAAAGCATGAACATATTTTTGATGTAGGCCTATCATCTTGCATTTAGGGATTTTGTATTGATTTTTTTATATAATCAAATTACATTTGACCATATGTGACCATAGACTCCCTTCAGAACTGACTGATGGGTTGGCTGCTTGGTTGGGTGATTGATAAAATTCTTTCTTTTTTTTTGTGACCAAATTTTTATTGAGCAAGAACACATCAAAGTACAAAAATACAATACAATATTGAGTGGGCATTAAAAGTGAGAGGTCCACCATTTGTTACAAAAGTATGCATTCAAAATTCAATAAAATATAGCACAGCTATGTGATGTAGAAATACAATGATGATCCACCCATCCACCCAAATCAATCAAACTAGAACAAAACAAACACAGAACAATAAACATGTAATATGGAAAGGAAAGAAAAGAAAAATGAAATGAAAAAGCAGCCCAATGCATGCTTGCCCGTTGCAAAGGGATGCATCCAAAACATAATGGAAATGATATAGACGACAGACCTACATAAAGACACATACACACACACATCAAAACGTCAGGTAGGATGATGTACGTATTTAGTCTAGAGATATTTAGTCCTGAAAAATAATTCAAAATAAGAACAGGGACAGTCAATGGCACTTTCTCAACTACAAGATCTGACAGTGTTGACGCCACATCATACCAGAACTGAGCTACCGGTGGACAATCCCACATCAGTGTTTCCCACAGACCAGATAGCAATTTGTGGTGCTCCACTGACACCAGTAAAGTCCTAAATTCTTTAAATATATCACTTTATTGACATTTCAAACATTTTCAGGCGAGAAAGTAGCCACTTAGATCCCCAGTGTGTCGTTAATTTGTCTAAATACCAGCTGTTTACACTTTTAACGATAGAATTATCGATAACGATAGAATTTGTGCTTTTACTTTGTAAACAGGAAGCGAACCTACCCTCGATGTAGCTAGCTTGAAGCAGCCGTTTTGACTGCTCTCGTCCCGTTAATGGCATTTGCGGCAACCATTCAATATGCCTTAACGTTACCGGAGAGTCTTGCCAGCTCTGAGATCGGCCCGGTTCATTGTAAAACATTTATTTATTGATGTGAATGCGGTGTCTTCTGTGCGTAGGCTAACGTTACGGACGTTACAGTTTTTTTTATGTCCTAGAGAGGGGAAAAAAATAACAGAATCATTTTGTGGCGGTCGGTCTCCATTGTGTGGGGGTGCGCCACAGAATGGTCTATGTGTGGGAAACACTGCACATCATATGTAGAAAGGATCCTGGAGACTTGATAAAATACTTTCATGGGAGATAATGATGCGCAGCATTTGGTAATAAACATTATTTGTTTGTAGCTGCCCAAGTTTCATGCACACAGGCTGTGTTAATGTTATGCTTCCAGTATAGCAGGAGATAATCCTTGTGAGTTGGCTGGTAAATTTGAGTGTAACACAGACCTTGTTTACCATCAGCAAACGAGCCACAGAATGCACTGACAGAAACTCCTGATCCACATGACATGTGGGGTGATACTCATCCAGTGTGAACAAGCCTAAAGTCTCAACTAACCAACTCTGTTTGAAAAGTTTTGAGCACATCTTTCATGCTGCTGCCAACATCAGTATTGACTGAGCAACTCGCACAGAGATTAACCTCACAGTGCTGTATGTTTAAATCAGGCTTCAACATGCATGTAGCATTGACACAAGCGGATAAGTGGCTTCCTGTGAGATTTACATGATGTGATGAATATGTAGATGCATCCACCTTGTGGGTGTAACAGCTGAGGATTTGACTGCAGCTTAAGACCTTTCAGTACATACATTTTCTCCCTCACTGACTTTCTATAGAGCTCCCATTGGTACACGATGAGAAGATGTTCCAAAATGCCAAATGTGTCAAATTGCAGGCAATTTTATGCCTCTGCACATGTGAACTATCAGGTTATGTCCTGTCATTTATGTATTTAAACTTTAAGCGCTCTACAAAGACGATAGTGCTGCTACAGAAAGTGAAGGGGGAACAGAAAGTGACAAGAAATAATTCAAATGTACTAAAGGGACCTTGAACATGGAGCTGTGGGCTGAATGGTGATTTGTAGAGCTTGATTGCCAGCTGACATCCCTCCCGTATTACTCCAGGTAACAGGTGACCTTCCTGTCCTGACGGCATTTGTTATACTACCCAGACAGTCTCAGGGGATGCTGTGGTAATGTGTGGAGCCTTTGGCTTTCTCTGTCGGTTGAAGTTCTTGAAATGATGGTACAAAAACAATCCAGGTCCAATTCCATTTCTGTATTTATACGTCATTTGTTACAAATACTGTCGCTATAAGCAGGTCTGGAAGTCATGATGGCAAATTAAACAGAAGGACTGTACCATTCAGGTTTGGAGTTTACTGAATCGATGCCCCCGGCTCTCAGACATTAATGTCACACCATCCCTGCTGTGGTGTTTTGTCAATAACACCTCATGTTTTCCTTTGCAATCAATTTTGCATTATATCCCACAACCTATTCTCTTAAAGTACAGAGGTCTGTCGGGGTGAGATTTAGCTTGTTTCTGCCTTTATTACAGGGCACAGTATATAGATAAATAAAACCTGCACACAGGTATACACAGCTGACTTTAAAACCCCTTACTGACATGCATTATTATCCTTGTACAACCTTGATTCTGAAAAACAGAATTAAAACAGAATACAATGATTGCAAATCCTTTACAGAATCAAAATAATGAGAATCGAATACAGAAAAAAGACAATATCTGATGCTCAAACCAAAACCTTTTGTTTTTTGAAAGAATATACACTGTAGAACCTGATAATGTAATAAATTCCCGATAATGTAATAACCCCAATAATGTAATAAAAATCTGCACTTGAGTCCATTGAAAATGTAATAAAAACCTGATAATGTAATAACTTTCCGATAATGTAATAAAGTGCATTTCCCAATAATGTAATACACTTTTTACCAATAATGTAACAAAGTATAACATTAATGGGAGGTTATTACTTTATCAGGTTAGCCTTCATTTCCCAAGTCCTGATAATGTAATAATTCCTCAATATTGTAATAATTTAACAGCAGACCACCCATTACTTGGGTTCAAGTGGTGATACTGTGTAGGCAACTCTAGCTCAAGAGCTCTAGCGCCACCAACAGGTCAAAGTTGAATGTTTATTAACTTTTGACCCGTTCATCCGTTTTTCACAAACGAGGTATCCATGACACACGGATGCATTCAACAGCTTCTTGGTGCTTGGTGTTATACTTTATTACATTATTGGTAAAAATGTACTGGGAGGTTGAACCAAAACATGTTTGGATAGAGAATATATAATTTAACAAAAATGTAGTCATATTTGGGGAATTATTAAAAACAAATTGTAAAATCAAAACCTGTTTTGTCCCTTATCTCAAGAATCACTGTTCTATGATGTTATCTTTAGGCAAAGAAAGCAATCACTGCTTCAAAAATGTAATTTTCTAAAGAAAGGCAACACTGGGGCTGTTAGAAAGAATGTTTTCCCAGTGAGGTTTTGGCCAGGGTAAAGAAAGACCTGCAGTTATTGTCAAATGGTAATCCCTGAGTTCATTCTGCCTCCACAGTCATCCTGTCAGCCCCTGAAGAGGTTACCATGGAGACAGTGGAGAGAAAGGGGGGGTCCTCCTGACACCGAGCAGAACTTGGTAATTGGCAGATTATCAGAAGACAGAGGTTACAGTAGCCCTACAGAAGGTTCACAGCACCAGCAGCACAAACAGCACACACTCACAGTCATTATCCAGCACACAATCCCTCTATCTGGAGGGGTAAAAAAAACAACAAAGGCAGGAATATCTACAATAAATAGTGCTAAATACTGTGAGGAGAAAATAGCTGGTCGCCCATTCTCCCATAATAGCTTAACTGGACAGGAGGCGCAGATTGCTCGGGGGACGGATCCCGACAGGCAGCAGGGACGGTGACACTATGAGGAAGACAAAGCCCTCAGAGAGATGGGCTCCGGCACACTGAGGAGCCAGGATTGCTTTCCAAATCTACTCTGCAGGAAAGGGATGAGTGTCACTGTAGGTCAGAGATAAAATGTAATACACGGACGTCTATCTGCTGTCTTTTTACTTGATAACTTGCTTCCTGTGTCTCTCTCTTTGAGTCAAGAATGGAGATCTGCCAGAACGTTAAAACTCTCTATAATCCCTGGATTTATACAGTATTAAATGTAGAGTGCATTTAACAGGCCCTGTCTGACTAATGATATTTTGATATGTTATTGATCCCAATAGGATCTCCTATGGTAGCTACCTTACAGCTTAATTCAGGATCAGCTTCTGCGCTGCTCAGCAGGAGCAAACAGTGAGTCACTGCCCTGCACAGATCCATTTTACGAAGGTTGATTCATACCTGCACCGAGGCCAGAATCAGCCAGTTTTAATGCATATTTCTCACCCCTGCTGTGTCTGATCACTGGGTTTTTTGTCTGTATATAAAATGAGATTTTATTATTTCTGTTATTCAATAAATGTTCTCTTTTCATACTTGACTTGTAATAGTGTTTTCAGACTGAATGCAAATAATTGTGTATGCAATTGTTCTGCCTCAGTGACTTTGAAGCACCTTCAAGACTGCAGACAGCCTCAAACACTGGCTCTAGGTGATTCACCAAATCAAACCATTTGGAATCATGAGTCAACATTTTAGCAGAGCAACATTGCTGTTGTATTCTTGCAACTCTGACACTAAGGTAAAAAATGCCCCAAATACCTTCTGAATTGCACATGGTTCACTGTAAAAAAAAAAAAACAAGTTTGTAGAAATTACAGGGAAACAATGTCAAATTGCATCAGAAATGGGTCGTTAAATTAAACGTTGTACAACACCATAGTATATACTTTTAATTACTGTAAATCAAAGAATAACATAAAACTTTGAATTCAATCGTCAAAAGCTGTAGAAAACACAGTTTTGCAGTAAAAATATAACATTTTCATGTAAAATTAATGAAGAAATGCCATGATGACACAGTTATCCTAAAAGTGATGGGTTTATCCAGTATAAATTACATTTTTTGCTGATATTTACATTTACATACGCTCGCTGTAATTTTTACGATGAAGGCAACCACAGCTGCCGGTATTTTACCGTAAATTAAAGAGGTTTGTTCTACAGTGTAATGGTTGTAAGAAGAAGTAATGCACTGGAATTCACAGCTATCAAAGTAAATTCTCGTCCACTGATGTAACAATCTAACATTAAAAGCCATGTAGGTCTTTTCGGTGGGCGGTAGTGGAGGTGGATGGCCCAAACAAACCGGATGAACAAACAGAACTTTTAGACAGGAAATCTGTGTCCTGCAGTTGAGTGTTTTTTTGGAAGTTATGTTTTTTACCTGTTCTTTTGGTTTAGTGGTTTGCATCTTATACATACACTGAAAGTTTTGTCTTGTATATTGGTATAATATAACAAGAGCCATGACATTTGAGTTGGGAGTGAGAACGACTGGGGAGTTGGAGTTAGTGTGCCGTAACTAGGGGTGTGATGAGATCTAAACTTGATATTTCTTTGCGTCGTGTTAAAAATCTGTCTTGGGAGATTTGTGAGCTATCCAAACTTCTAAAGGCTAATTCCTCCATCATAACCTGGCGGCCCATGCTAAGTCAGCTCTAGCTGCTGCAGCACCAAACATTTCAGATAGTTTAGCGCATTTTGCAGCATCTGCCTGAAGGGCTTGTCGTTTGTTTTTCCCGTAATTTCTCCGCTACTTCTATGCGTTTCTCTTACATTTTTATTTTCTGGCTGTGCCGTGACTGATTGATTGATTGACAGCCGATGGGCCCAAGGAGGCGGGCTCTCGGCCCTCTCTACCTGATTTGTATTGCCCATTGGCCAATGAGACTGCCGGGACATGACGTGACTGGCTGATTGACAGCAGAAGGGGCCAAGGAGGAGGGGGCCTTGGCCTTCGGCCCTCCCTCTACCTGTTTTATTGGGCAATCAGTCAACCAAAAAATATATTAAATTAAAAAAATATATTTTTTTGTTTTGTTCTTTCAAGTCGTTCGGTCCAAAAGTCTTGCCGGCCCAACGGGCATTTGCCCGCTATGCCAGATGGCCAGTCCAGCCCTGTCGTCTCGTGAGTTGAGTGTATCGTGACACCCCTAGCCGTAACTGAAAATATGTCTGTAAGTATTTTTTTTATAGCCTAACCCCGTTCTTTTCTCCTAACTTTTGCCAGTTCTGGTGCCCAAACTCGTTGCATCTCACACATATGATAAAGGGTGCCTGGTGTGTCAGTATCATATGCTGAGGGCCATAACAAAGCATCTGTGCTTGACTAGTTGGGAGTGAAAACAACTGGAGACGCAGGTGTGCTGGATGCTACTTGCCACATTCGGCAAACAATCCAGGTGCTGGAAGCAATGAAGACTTCAGCAGGAAAGTCCTTTTGAAAGGCTGTAGAGTGTGTGTCATCCAGGCTGTTTGAAGGAACACAGCCGTGCCAGACAGAAGATAGACACTGCAAAATTTTATGATTCAGCTGTGGCCAACACCACCAACACTTGCCCGAGAGTTGCTTAAGCCAGATGTTAAAAGCGCTGGTCCAGCACTATTGGCCTGGACTCAGAGGGGCCTTGATTCTGTTCTGGGAGGAAGATGTGCACTGCCTCGCCAAATCACTGGGTGTGCCCACCTGTGAAGAACAATTCAGGCCAAACTGAAAAACTCTCTATAGCAGTGGACAATTATCTCCTATTATCAGCTTAGTCTGAAAATGGTTTCACAACTATCAATGATACTGCCAGCAGCGGCTGCAACAGGTTGCAGTGAGACAGTAAGTTTTGCAGAAACATTAACGGTGCATGATATTATTTACAATGCAATGAAAAAGGCCTGGTTTTTATGTTATTAAACAATTGATTTATACAGAAGAAAAAAATCCTGATCACTTTACATACATAAAAATAGATTTAAAAAACTCTTAAAAAACACTCTCACAGAACAGTTCCTCATATTTTTAGACTTCAGTAACATTTCTTATTTGTTTTGTTTAGAAACAGATGGCCTTTGGAGTCTTGGGCTATTTTGTCCATTTTTTAAATACTTTTCATTCTGCCACTTGGTTAAAAAAGTGTAACATGCATATTTAACATATTTAACATTGCTGTCGTACTTTAATTTTTTTGCACAATCTCATTTATGTAACCTGATAATTCATTTTTCACTTTGACTTACTGGATAAACATTTTGAACCCAAAAGAAACCAAAAAACAACAAACATTAAAATCTGATTTTAAAAAAATATGTTTTTTCCGCTTTGGAAACAATAACGCTCAATGAGTTTTAAATGTTGCAAATGTGTTTACAGGTTGCAAATATAACATATAAGTTCTATATTTTTATGCTAAATATATTTGACCTTATCTGTTTTACTTGGGTTATCATCATTAAACAAAACCTGGAGTTCTAAGCCAGTCCTCTAGAGCAGTGATTCCCAACAGGGGGGGCGACTCCCCCAGGGGGGCGCCAGAGATCCATGGGGGGGTCACAAAGCCCTCTTGATGTTAAGGGGTGTAATCAATGCAATGTGTTAAATATAGATGAGTCAACATTTAATTCATTAGTGGGAGAAAAACAACTAAATAAGGGCTACATTAAACATTTATTCATTTATTTAAATAGAAAAATCACTATAGAAAATTTAAAAATAAAAGGTTGTATCGCGAGAATAAGGACATGTGTAACATCCCTCCTGCAGTATACACAGGTAACCTCACCTAGCGGTAACCTCAACTAGCGGTAACCTCACCTAACAACAGAAACACAGAGCTAATGGAAAAATGGCGAACGTCAGGGAGACGAAAATGCTGAATATCTCAAAAAGAAAAAGAGAGGGTACCATGAAAGTTACACTGAGTTCGGCTTCATAGATGCAATGGACAATGGGGGGGTCGCCAAAGTTTACTAAGGTAAAAATGTGGGTCCCTCAAGAAAAAGGTTGGGAACCACTGCTCTAGAGGGAAGGTGACACCATTGCAACGTTTTTATGTGGTGACGTCATGAAGAAGTAATGCGCCCATGATTCCACTGACTCAAGAGGATTGAAGTTGTGTGATGTTGGATCTTGAGGCTGATGTATTCTATCTTTCCAGCCATGGCACCAGGACCCCACAACCACAACCATCAGGGTATTTAGCACCCTGCTACAATAAACATAGTCATCCCTGCCATATATTCATATAGTGACTGTGTCATAAACATGTTAATAAAGAGAGTGAAAAACAAGTTGAGGGTTCAAAGGGTTAACTACTGCAGTGGGTGTCATTTGTGGTTATGATAAAGTCTTATAATGATATGAGCATATGTGTTATTGGTGGATTCAGTGGGTGTCCAAGCCACACAGCCATTAGGAGTGATTATATTACCCAGGTAGTCATTGAGCTCCAAAGCACTGCAGCTACATTAGCTAACAACTTAACAATAAGTACTATGTGTATAATGGCCGGCCTCTCCACCCTGTGATTTTGTTAAATGGACTACGATGCATTTCTCCAAATGTGTACTCTGTCGTGCTTTGCCAAACAAGCTGCTGGTTTTATCTCCATGCACTCACTGCCATTCCTCTGCAGAGAGCGAGCAGACATGGATACAGGTGCACACACACACACACACACACACAGTGCTGAACTTCATAATCACAAGTGTAGACAATCAACATAAAAAGGAGATTATGTTCTGCACTGAGAGTGGGTGGGAGTCACACTCTCATGCAGATGGCATCATTTTCTGTCCATTGCAGCAGTTGCTTTGAAATGGCTAGCAGGGGGGGTAGGCAGATACACTCTGCGTTCAAAGGGAGCCGGCGTCGGCTTGGTGCCCCCAGGCCAGCAGCACATCTCATGACAGGATAATGAGAGTTTAACATCAAGGCTGTTATTAATTTACTATTAACATCAGAAGTGTGTTGATGTTACTATCACACAGAGGAAGAGGGGGGTGTACTCGGAGAGTGACGCGGGCGTGTTTGGATTTCAAGGTCTCGAGAGGCATTAGATAATTCGTTCTTAGTTCGTTCAAGGGTGCAAATGTATGTTTGTACACATGCATGAGTGTGTGCACACTGAATAAGAACACAAATCTGAAAATCTTTAACATACAGAGCGCAGTTTGGACTTCCATTTGGTCTCCTTCCCTCTCCAGTGGCTCAGACAGCGCAGCACAGAGCAGGGGGTCAGCTTTTATGGCTCTGAGATAATTGAAAACGATAAATATGGCCTTTCAAAGCAAAGAAAATAAACTCAGCCCTTCACTAGATTTAATGTTCAGCCAAGCAGCAACTTTGGCACCGAGTCAATGGAAGGGATTGCCAAAAACACACCTGCACAAACGTGTGTGTGTGTGTGTGTGTGTGTGTGTGTGTGTGTGTTTGTGTGTGTGCATGCTCACATACACACTCACACGCACAAACACACACAGTCTCACACAATGGATAACAGCCCCTCCAAGGGTCATGTCTCTCTTCAGGAAGACATTCACCACATCCTTGTTAAACACGACAGTTGGAGATTACACAGGACTCGACACGTTGACGAGGAGCAAAACAGTAACACGTCCATTTTTTAATCCAAGCTATATATGTTTGAGATGGAAAATATATTATTTTTTTACTATTATTAATACACAGTACGAAAGAAACATAAAAAAGGAATGTGACTTAGGCTACGTTTACATGATGACGGTCTGAACAGAAGACACAAAAGTGGCGTCGCGTCTTCACATTTTATTCCGTGTTTAGACGAGCGTTTTCAGGAGGAAATCTGCGTGCATACGGTGACGCACAAATGTTTAGAATTGGAGGGTGGTTGCAGATTTTTGCGTTTTTAAGCTCCAAAAATGCCCTTACCATCTAAACGAAAGGCACTTCCCATAAAATATTTTGTCGTTTTTTCCTGCAAGCGTCCTCGTGTAAAGGGGGCCTTGCACTGATGTCAAAGACTCAACTCGGAGAGGATAAAATCAATGCATCAATTAATATACATTAAATTTAATATGCTGTTTCAAAAGCTAGAGTATAATGCAAACACATTCCCAGTTGTCAGTTTCAGTAAACAGTGCTATCTTCCAAAAAGCTGAAAAAAGGAAGAAAAACAAAAAAAAACAAAATGCATCAAATAAATCACACAAAGACTGACCTCACCCACATAAAAGGTTAAACCATACAGTCTTGTACCATTTTGTCTTCAGGTCTTCTGTTACAAAGTTTAAAAAACTAACTTTATCACACAAACATAGTTGTGATGGCATAAAATTGCCTTTTTAACATATCACTTGGGGCCAGACTTGCCTGACTAAAGCTCAAACCAAGCTGGCAGACACTCTGTGAAAACAAACATAGTTTTAGGCCAAATGCAATTAAACTCGACAATGTAATCAAGCAATCCATCTTAGTTACATCAGCAAAAATCATGATGGAAACACAGAAGACCTGAATGCATTTAAGCACTTATAGCTTCACATAATGAAATAAAGAGTGCCTATCAAAAAGAATAAACATATTTTCCACATTACCTTCATGAAGTGCCACACTGATGAAATAAACACACTGTGCACTCTGGGCTTATTTTCCCTGTCCAACATATGAAGGTGTTCCCAAAATAAACATTGCACAAATGTTGTAGGTGGTAGAAATAGCATCAAAAGAAAACAAAATGGGTGGAAAACAGAATGACATTAAAAAAGTTCATAATACTCTTTGTATTTAGTTTTAGAAAACAATTAGTGTGCCATCGCCATTCAACAGCATCTGCGTCTCTGTGTGTTAAATTGTTAAATAGAGCATCAGGCAGCCAGTGAGGACACCACCAGGGAGCCTCCCTTTAAGATACCAGGCATAAACAAAAAGAAGAGAACCTCAGGCAGACCCAGAAGTCTGGGTGAGCTGGAGGGACCACATCTCCCAGCTGGTGTGGGAGCACCTTCCTTGGTCCTGCATCTGGAGGAAACTTTCCCAGCTGTGAGTGCGAACCGAAACCTGCGAACACAAAGACAGATGGATGGATGGAAAACAAAGGAGTGAAGGCTTTTTTATGGTTTCAGAGCAAATCCTTGTTGAAATAACTTTTTCTAAAAACCTAATTAGCTTTAAATTATTTTGGCTTCTAAAGGCATGCTGATCCCCCAGGGGAACTTTAGATTGTAAACAATCCATTCGGCTTTTGAGTCTTAAATAAAAGGTCTAATGGGACACATGAAACATCCACATGCATCATGGCTTGGTATCAAGGGTTTTTTTTAGACTTAAACTTGTATATAAGTGTTTTTTAGCAAACTTTTTTCACTAACATTCAATAGTTTTGCAACAGTTTGCAAAAAACTGGCAAGGTACTCCATGTGACTTTCAGTCGTGATCCACACGTACAAAGATATATTTTTTACAATGTAGCTTTTCACACACAAACCGCATTTTGGTTCAATGAAAACTGACCTTTTATAAAACTCCTTCCATGTTGGAGAGAGTTTCTGGCTTGTAATGTCAGTGTGGACGCTGTTATCTCCTTTGTGAGGCAACACAGATGAGGCAACATTTTGTGCAATAGCAGATGAGGACAAAATACCATTGGTATTTAGTAAAAGCTGCTAGCAGGATGATTTTTTTTGTTCGTCTTTTACAGGGTTTCACCTAAATATATAGTTATTATTCAGCTATATTGAGGAACAGAGATGTAAGAATGTGTTACGAAGGTCATTGCTACAGAACTCAACACTCGCAGTGTGTCATTTTCATTTTGGTGTTTTCATTTGGATCTAGATTTTATATTTTTTTGGTGATGAACAAGGTAGACAATAAAATAAAAAGGGCTTAAGTTAGTTTTAGGATTGATAAAATGACAGCTTGCATATGATTTATGTTGCTAAAAATGAATAGAACTTAATTACAGTGTTTTTCTGTAATAGCATGTGAATAGTATAACACAACCAGCCATTGTGTATAAATCTCAGCTGATTCGTATTTCTGTCCCATAAACATCTGTAAACAATCCAAAATGTCCTTAACACTGAAACAAAGTCGGAAGAACTTTTTCTCATTTCTCTGTGCTCTAGAGAACAGAGACAGAAGCTAGTATGATGCATACATGTTCAAGTGTTAGGAGCGAAAATTGTCCAATAAAATGTGTTTTACAGAAATGAGATGTGCAGCTTCTGAGAGAAGACACATTTACACCTGGGCATACTACCTGGGCACACTACTTTATCAGAACATGTCGACTATCACTCTATGGACACAAAAGAAAGTAATTCAATTGTAACACCACTTACTGTACCTGCAAAATAGATTTTGTATTTTTAGTTAGTTTTAAAAATGTTAAAACTTTGCTAATCATGTAATGAGAGGAAAGTGACCTGTGTTATAAAGAAACACAGAATGTTGGTAACATTTGCTGATCTTTATCACTGAGCATTAAACAGTGACATTAACCTCGACTTATCAGCCAAAAGGCTAAGACCCGATATATCAACAATCTCTGTCAAATCTGACAGGTGACATTTGTCATCATGCTAACACTGAAAATACCCTGTGTGTTTGTTTGTCTGTGTGTGTGTGTGTGTGTGTGTGCGCGCGCTCTTCCGTCCATTTTGTGCACACAAAACATCTGTGTTTATGTGAATGTGTCACCTGAAAACACATTTCTCCCTCACCCTCTTCCTCTCCTGCCTCACCTGTCACTTCTCCAATAGCTGGTGTCAAAACAAAGGTCAACATTCTCTAATTCAGCACTCTGACAGGTCATGGAGGGCTGAAGCATGATCCCTGGAAAATCTGCAGTGATGTGACTCTCAGCGCTTTTAGTGCTATTAATTTTGGATGCAGGTTATATAAACAGTTATTGCAGGTTATTGCATGTTGTTGTTCCTATAAATGATCTATGCAACACATGTATGTATCATTACTAAGCAATTATCAATGCAAATTTATGTTTTTACGTTTTTACATTGTACTGATTCGAATTGAACCAGTCTGTAATAAAAGTATATACTTTTTTAATTGTATCATAACCTGTGTATCGAGATGTGAATTGAATCGTTTATCACAGAGAGATGTGCAACCCTATTTATTGGTGACTCTAAATTGCCCATAGGTGTGTATGAGAGCATGAATGTTTGTCTGTCTCTATGTGATAGTCTGGAGACCTGTCCAGGGTGTACCCGCTTCTCGCCCAATGTCAGCTGGGATCGACTTCAGCCCCCCGTGACCCGAGTGCTGATCAGCGGTTAAGGATAATGAATGAATGACTGATTTTCTGCACAACTATTACAGTGTAGCTTTGACCAGGATCACTGTGTTGAAAGTGCATTTCAAACCACACTGAAATGAATAGAAGCCGGTGGCACTTCTCCTCCTTTTTGAGTATTTATAACACAGTGATGAGTCTCTGGAAATGATATGTGATAATGATTTGTATAATACAGGCCAAAATATTCAAAAAAAGATGTTGGCTACAAATTTCCACACACAGCATGAGTGAGAAAATTGTTTAAAAGTTTAGAAATGTTGGAAAACACAAAAAATGCACATCTCACACAGAAGCATGCACAGCCAAAAGCCGAACAACACTAAAGAGAGAGGGAGAGAAAAGACTGGAAATGATTGATAGTTTTTTTGGGCTGTCAATCATAAATTAGGTCATTTAAATGCCAGCACAGTATGGTCTTCTCCACCACTCCTCCTCTCCGTTTCTCTTCCTGTAGCCGGTTGTTTGTGCACCATTCAGCATCCCTCTGCTGCCCCTGTCACAGCAATCCCCACAGGAGCACAGGAAAGTCATCTGCACCAGGCCGCAGGCACGGCCAGGTCAGCTGCCTCATAAATTTACCACACACACTCTCTTTGTTATGCATTGCTCCACCCAAGGGATGAGAACAGTGAATGGTGTATAGTGAGGTGAGCCCGACGTCTTCACACACATGAAGAAATACACCAAGAAATGCAGCTTGAGTATCAGAGCATTAGGGGAGATTACCTGTGACAAATGTTTCTCCTGAGTGCATGTGTGCAGCTGGTGGCATTATTCTTTACATGTGCTGTTCGCTTAAAAATAATTTGGATTAGAATTGTTGGTGGGTGTTGGCCTCAGCCAGGGTCGTCCCTTGTCTCCAATTCTGTTCGTGGTCCTCATCGACAGGATATCAAGGCGCAGCGGGGGGAGAGAATTGCATCTCTGCTTTATGCAGATGATGTATTTCTTTTGGCCTCATCAAACCGGTACCTCCAGCACTCATTGGGACGGTTTGCAGCCGAGTGTGAATCGGTTGGGATGAGAGTCAGCACCTCCAAGTCTGAGGGCATGGTTCTCTGCTGGAAAAAGGTGGATGGGGGTGGGTGGGGAGAGAGGTACTGCCTCAAGCGAAGGAGTTCAAGTATCTTGGGGTCTTGTTCAGCAGTGAGGGTAGAACGGAGCGTGAGATTGACAGGCGGTTTGGTGCAGCGTCGGCAGCTGAGCCTGAAGGTAAAGCTCTCGATTTACCGCTCCATCTATGTTCCAACCCTCACCTATGGTCATGAGCTTTGGGTAGTGACCGAAAGAACAAGATCGCGGATACAAGCGGCTGAAATGAGCTTCCTCCGTAGGGTGGCTGGGCTCAGCCTTAGAGATAGGGGGAGGAGCTCAGACATCTGGAGGGAGCTCGGAGTAGAGCCGCTGCTCCTTCGTGTCGAAAGGAGTCAGCTGAGGTGGTTTGGGCACCTGGTAAGGATCCTCCCGGGCGCCTCCCGTTAGAGGTGTTCCGGACACGTCCAACTGGTAGGAGGCCCCGGGGAAGACCCAGAACACGGTGGAGGGATTATATCTCTCTCCTGGCCTGGAAACGCCTCGGGGTCCCCCAGGAGGAGCTGGACATTGTGGCTATGGAGAGGGACGTCTGGAATGCCCTGCTTAGCCTGCTGCCCCCGCGACCCGGCTCCGGATAAGCGGACGAGAATGGATGGATAGAATTGTTTACTGCACCTTTAAAAGTACGTTACCTAAAGTGTAAATGAGTATTTTCAGAAAACTGTCTGTAACCTCAGAGACAATTAGACATTTTTGCCTTATTTTCAGTCAGTGTGGTGCACCAGAGTTTTACTGCTGGGCCATGAAATCTGGTTGTCACATCTTGCTGAACTATTCACAAAGGAAAAAAGAACAGGAAGAAAAAAAGGGAAAACATGACAACCATAAAGACATTAATCACCAAAACGCCTTTCATTAAAAAAGGTGGGGGAAAGGAAAGAATAGAAAACTCCATGAATACATTGTGCACAAAATCTAAGTTTTATGATTTTAGATAAGATGTTTCAGGGTTTGCCAAAAACTCACCAGCTACCTTTTTTGTATTTGCAGCAGTATGGCCAGCAACTCACATGCATGAAGCCAACTTTCTCTGAGGCATACTTCAGGTCAAATAAAAGTAAACTAAATACAACCTGACTCTAACAATAATAATGCAGCACCATCACAGCATGCAGACAAATAAAAACTTTTTCACCCAGCACAGCAAACGACTTCCATTCCGCTTGCAGGTTCTCTTTGTAGTTAAAATGATTTTGCCTGAAGCCACAGCCGTGTTTGGGAGGCATGAGAGCAGTTAATCACCTATGATTGGTGAGACAGTTCACTTGTGTATAGGGAGCGCTTGATTTGATGCACTGGAATAGGCATGCCAAATGCAAAATGTCAGTATCTAACTTGATCAAGCCTAATTGATTCTGAGGGGGAAAACCATGATTGCAATTAACGCAGGATTAATTGTACAGCACCAAAACTCTGCAACACTGATCTGGCAAAAGACAGACACGCAGGAATATGAAATCCAACAGGTAAAGCAGCGTGTCCACAGGGGACTCTTTAAATTGTTTCATGTATCTCTGATTCGTTATTTTAACCCTACTCAGGATTAACCACATATGACTGCATTTAAATTTAGCTTTTATGGTCTCAACCAATCACAATGAGACTATCTAACCCACAATATCATCATCATTCCCCATTCACCACTTTCTGGCAAATCTGCAGTGCTCCAGTATGCAGGTCTGCAAGTGCCAGTACTGAAAGGCTCATTAGACTTTGACAGAAAGTTCATTTCTTAGAGCTGAGCACAGAACTGGGGAGGATCCCGGCGGTTGAAGATTAGTCCAGAATGGTCTCTCTGCCTCAGATATCCCACCTGCACAGCCAGCAGCTCCTCCACAACACTGCTAATGCTTCCTCCTTACATCCAGGCAGGGTAGCCATCTGGACATAAAGGGGAAATATTGAATAATTAAATCATTTTAAACTATGGTGCAATACTAAGCTGCCTAAACTGGTTATGACACACTTGTGGCATATAATGAGAACTGAACATTTAACTGTACTTGTAAAGATGTAAAAAAGACTCTACTGGGTGGATTTGGATAACTAGAGTAACAACATAATACAAAACTCCTATAACTTCTGCTATAAAAAATCAGTCACTCACACACACACAGACACACACATACACAGGCACACACAATTTCAATTGATACATACATCAAAATGTCTTTGCTGTTGTTTTCACAGAAACGCTGTTTGAAGCCTTAATTTGAAGAAGAGTATTTTTACAAGCAACTGTGACAAAGTTCTCCCCATCATTTCAACAGGTTAATATTTAAGATTTGATTCCATCATCTTTTGTGAAAACTAGAAGTCAAATGCTTCCAATTGCTGCAAGTGTAACAATTCAACACTAGCAATTTGCTGACTTTCTGGTTCAGTTTTATTTCAACTTTAATGACAAACTTAAGTGTAGTTACTAAAAACGTGCAAGAACAAAACATTGCAGTCACATGTTAATAATACTGAAAACATGTGACACTGCAACAACTTTAGTTAATTAGTTAGTTTAGTTAATTATATATAATCATATATAATATAATAAGATTAACACATTGACCCTAGTTACATTTTTCTTCTTAAATTACTTAAATGTTAAGCAAGACCTTTGCACTTTGGATGATTTACAGGCAGTTTGTTAGGATCATCAAGCTAATTAAACATTTGAACATAACTGTAAAGATAAAAGAGCAGCTGTGTGTTCATCTTGCATGCATCCCTTATCTTAACCAGCAATATCCAACTTTGAGATAAATAAGTAAATGAACAGGAGTATGAATTCATTGTACATTATTACATTATTCATCTGTGTCCCATTTGCCAGAAATGAGCTCTTTAGTGATGTTTGCAGTGTTTTGCTGTAGGCAAGTGTCGTATGCAGGAGCTGGGTTTAAGAAATACAGTGAAGCTAAATATTCAGCAGACAAGGCCCCTTTACAAACACAGAACATACGCGCAGATTTTAGTTTATTGCACACAGTCCGTGTTTGCCATCTGCTTTCTCCATGCCATGCTGGTTACCTCCGCCTGAGGCGAGACACCGTGGTGAAAGAAGGAGCTCATCAAGATGACTGACAGCATAATAGGGAGAGAACTCACCCAAATGTGCAGGAGGTGGCAGGACAAGTAAACAAATTGCCCTAAAGCAAAAAGTTTAATAATTAGATTTTACTCATCTGTGCAGATAAAGACTGTATTTACAATGCCTCTCTTCAGGTAGAAGACAAAACAAGGTCACATTCAGAACAACTAGTTTGAGCTAGAAATGTGGCTAAAAGTATATGGACACAACAGAAAGTCTCTGACAGCAATTATAACAACCTCCATTATTTGAACAGCCAGGTATACATCAGTACCATATCCATAAAGGAGGATTTTACCTCATGATACATCAAGTACCAACAGATAGCTCCAGTGCATGTATGGTTTTAGATGCCTATAATCTGAAAGATAATCTAAAGTTAACCATATGCAGTTGCACAACCTTAATAATAAGGGCCACGGGGGCTACTGCCGGTGTGTGTACACTATGATGAGATTCTTCAGAGATTTCAAACTATGTCCTTTAACCTCAAAATGTGTGTGAGTGTGTGTGAAACGTGTATCTGGAGGAGTGTGCGCGCTTACGTGCGCATTTGTGTGTGTGTTTGTGTGTGTAGCGAAAATCACATAAAGTTACCTGTGTGTGTCATATACCCATTCATTTCAATGCAAAATTTTGGGCAGTTTTTCGCGACGTAAGACATATTCTGTAGAGAAAAGTAATAGCACACCGATCCCGATCAAACCGCACATTTTGATATATAATTTGTCCTGCAACTCTTCAAGTTGTATATATATATACAGAATATTTTATTGCACAATTAAACTATTATACAATATACACATTCTGGGTTCCTTTTGTGTACAATGAGATTGATCATTTTATTATTAATTTGACACAGGGGCCAAAACAGGGGCAAAAGGATTCTTCACAGGGGCAGTGGCCCCTGTAGGCCCCTGTGTAGAACCACCACTGCCCAGAGAAGAGAATACTGAATATGTTAATATGAATACTGAAGAATGTGGATGAATAATTTTGGCTGGATAATTAGGACTTGAACTCATATCCGCATGCTACATCACTGTCAACAGTTATAAAACCTAAATAGCACATTTCATATCTATAACTATGCATTAGCAAGGACATGAGCAGGAGTTTGAAAACACACAAGCCTCCTCCTCACGCTGTGGATGATAATTTTATCCCTTCCATCCATCAAACTTGATCACAGAGCTGCTGGTAATATTGGTTCATTTTTCAACAAATCCCAAAGGTAGGGAAGGATGGGAGAATAAAAGCGAAGTAAAATGGGTATAGAAAAGGAATCTAATCTGCTGCTAAATTAATGCAACTGTCCCTATGTTGTATTTCTAGAGGTAGACTGAGGAAATAGTTTGATTAAAACATTTACATAGTTGGCAGTAGCTCAATTTCTCCTCTAACAAATAAACAACAAATATATAAGCAAAGGTAAAAGTTCTCAAACTAATTGCATTTATCTCCTCTGCAGTGACACTGGAGCAAAGAAAGCTTTTGTGATAAAACACATCCAGACAACTTTATGCATTGCGGCTCCCTGCTGATGTACAGTAGTGGCTCCAGGAGAGCACACATCAGCTAACACTCCTCTTTGCACTGTCAAGATCACCACCCGCCTGGTGGAGCTGCTGCAGCTGTGGGGTTCACTGGAATGATCAATGAGCGCGATGAGTCAGGGAAGATGGACCTGCTGCCCTGAAATATACTCTTTGTCAGTTGTGATTCAAAGGTAATACAAAGTTTAACCTGTGAGCCAGGCCAGCGCAAAACTTGCAGCTCGCCACTATAAACCCAAACATCCTTTTTTTAATTTTGTGGGCAATAAAAGTAAAAAAACAAAGTCTTAAAAAATGGATTTTAGGAGAGCTTTTAACCATGCTCGTGGCACTATTCTAAGGATTGCCATGCTGTTTATTTTAAGAGTCGTTTCGGTTGGAGATCTTGTTGGACAGTTTATCACATATAACCGTCTCACAGCTCACAGTACGGCTGAACGTTCCAAAATTAGCACACGTCATTATACATGGTTCGCAGTTGTAAAAAAGGCTGTGGTTTCTTCAAATTCATGCTATACAAAACTACTGACCTAGGTTTGAGGCGAAAAACGTCCCAGTTAGGCGTTATAAAAGATAGTTTAAACAGTAAGTAAATGTACATAAATGCCAGAAGTGAAGTAGTTACAAGGATGACGTGAGACTGTAAGGTTCTGTAAAAGTCAATTACTTTTGTTTTGACATGGGACATTAACCCCAGTCTCCTGGTGAATGTCCGTCTTTTGTTCGACCCATCCACCTACCGCCCTATGTGTGACATCCGCCATTTAAACTCTGCATCACCGTCAATCACTACTACTACGACAGCAATATGGCGATGGAGGACAGTCTAACACGGGATTTCCACCGTTTACGTATCGTCGGCGTAACTGCTGTGCCACGGTTTTGTTCTGTCTTCTGCCCAGCGTCAGTCCCCACTGGGCGCGTAATAGCAGCTTAGCGAGCCAGCCACATTCACACGATAATACTGAATGTACGCGAGACCACGAGAGTAGTTTGAACTCACCTTCCACTCCCAAACCTTGTGCAATTAAAAGCCAGTCTTTGACCTTTTGTCCTTATAAAACGGATGTGTTCATAAATGATTGTACGCTGTTCCACTTCAACAATCAGTCTCTCGTCGTGATTGATTGACTGCTGACCTAGTGACCCCAGTCATGATGTAATGTTGATGTGAAGTTGTTTTAGGCTACAAGTGTATTACGTTGATTCTGTGTCAGATTTTCGGTCTGGTGCAATCTGCTCTGTTGAGCTCCACGCAGTTTAGCAACGGCTCGCGTCAAAAATAGAAGTCCAACGATTGATGCCGATGCAGAGCCGAGAGCCGCTGCTGGGACGTGGGGCACCCTGTGGGGATGGTCTCATTGTGGCAGCGAGTTACGCCCCCGGTGGAAATTAGGCTTGAAACGTTAATATGAATATTTTGCTGCATGTACAAACGCCTTATATTGACGTTTTTGAGGGGAGACCAGTCTGGTTTGTCAGTTGTTTTGGTCAGTCTACCAATTTGGTCCAGACTGAAATATCTCAACAGCTCATGCTCATCAGAAGGTTAATCCTTGTGATGTTTGTTATTTCCTGACTTTCTTAATAGTGTAACCTTACTTAATGGAAAAAATATGTTTTGGGTTATTTAATCATTTAAGTTATTATATACAATAATTATTTCATTATTATTTATGGAACTTTCACTATAATTTATGTATTCATATTCATGTGTTATATTTAAGTTGATATTACTTGTCCCCTTGCCAAAGTTAATTAGTTCCTACCTGCCCTTGTTTTGGGGGACAAATATAGGTGAGGGGTAGTCAATCGGATGTGGTAGTTTCGCGGGGTTTCTCTTGTGTTGTGACCCGTGAAGTGGAATGTTGTATGCTGTCCTGCCGATATTGGTTATTAAAGAAGATAAAGGAATAAGTGTGGAGTCATCTTGTAGCCCGCTCATCACCCATCAGCCCGAGAGACTGGAGAACGCTACCCCAACAAGAAATAAGTGTTACAATAGCACCACCAGCAAGCCAAATTTATCATCAGGTCAACATTTAAATTTGTCTACTGAACTACTGAATACTACAAAGCAAAACATTCTCACCAGTCTCAGCTATACATTTTATGCCAAGCTAACTCTCTTAGTTTAACTCTCTTAGTAAATCTTAGTTCAGAGCTGATGACTGCTGGTGAGTTTTTGATATTACAAATGACTTCCAAATGGTGACAAGATGTTTTCATTCACAAAGGAGTTGACAGAAAAAAAAACATTGTCAGCAATCAGGAACACCGTGTTCAACAATGATCCAAACAGAAAGCAATCACAAAAGAGGAATAAAAAACAGTTGTTTCACAAGAGCGTGATGAAAACCAGCCACAGGCATATTAGGTTAGGGGCAGAGGCTTCATAATCATATACAAAGTCTTCATGGACTTGTTGCCTAGCTACAGAGGCTCCTGTATATGAAATTCACATACCAATGTGATCATAGTTCATTGAAAGAAACATATTCACATGCCTTTCGAATTACATTTGAAAGAAAAGAAAGAAAGAAAGGTTTGAAGAAAATGGGAAGACCAAAAAGAAAATTACAACACTGCATCACAAGATAATAACTAACATGAACTGAATGACAGAAGGTGAAAATCCATCAGAGTACCATTCTTTCATTCTCTGAGTTTAGGTTTTCTACTATAATGACTATAATAACTATATAAGGTTCTTGACATTGGTGGTAAGATCATTTGTGCTTAACGGGCAATTCCAACGATTTCTCAAACCAAACTTTGCAGGTTTACAGGTCTTTGGGTAACATATACGCCGGTGAGAAGAAGTTCTATAACTCTTTGGAGTCTAATAATTACAGGGTAAGGTAGGTGTAACCCAGACAGGTTTAATAGCCAATAAATAAATGAAATATATATGAATACTGGTAATAAATAAATATTCATATTTCATTTGTTCAAAAACTGTCTCGTGGAGAGAGAACAAAGTGTTTTGTGATAAGGATTAAAAAAAAAAAACAGAGTTTATCGCCACTTCAGCCAATGAGAAGTTTAACCCACCTCCCGACGGTGTGCAATTTGGCTGCAAAAAAAATCTGCCCATTCATTTCAGTGCAAAATTTGAAAACTTCTCACTTGATTTATTACCTCAGAAAACTTTTTCAGGACAACACTATGGTCTCAATTACTAGTTAAAAATGATATTCAAGACAATTTGATGTCAATAGTTCTAATAATGGCCCCATTTAGAAGAAAATAGAAGATAAAGAATCGTATGATTTGGGGCATTTCTAGCTTTGATTGACAGGTCACTGACAAGGCGAGCCCTCATCAGGAGAGAAGCAGAGCAATGCGTATCCACGGCAACGTGTCAATAAAGTCATATATAACGACATAAAAAAGGACGTTTAGCGGTTTGGTCTCATAACTTTGACCCTTTCACACTGTACTTTCACTTAATGACAGTTTATTTGAATGTTTTGTTCAGTAAAAATGTCTTGTTCAGCGTTTGGTTGGACTAACAGACACTCCAAGGAGTCGCTGCTAAGTTTTCTGAGGTACGTAACATACATTTTGTTTTTGTTTTTTGCTAGCCAGAACTAACATGCCAGTTAATGCTCTGGTTAATGCTAACATGAATTAGCAGCGGCTTCTCTCAGTCGGGTCGGGTTGCCGGTGTAGAGAGGCGTGTAGTCAGTGTCGTCAGATCCCTCTCGATCCTCCACAGTCCAATTATGGTCTGCTCCGTGTATCGGAAACAAGATGGCGACGAGTGTAACGCTGAACTCGAGGCTTCAAACGGGCAGTCCACAAACCAATGGGTGACGTCACAGTGACTACGTACATTATTTATATACAGTCTATGGTTTATCTCCACGTTAGCGGCTAACACTCGCTAGTTTAAATGCTAACTGTGCTGTTTTATCTCAATTGATTTATTCTGAGTGTTGGAGAGACTCCATTCCAACTTGGTTATGGGGATAACTGCTAATATGCAGACATACTACATCAGTATTGTTGTTTTGACGTCCCAAGTTTTATTTTTGTACAATAATGCAGCTTAGCTGCTGGCTGCTAGCTGTGATACACTGCAGAATGACAGAGATGCAGAATTGTCTGATAATATTTTGACACTATGTTAGATAAGATCCCTTTCACATTATAGCTGTAGCTGTTCCTTTTGTTTACACTATAAACACACAACAAAAACAACAAAAATCCCAAAAGTTGTGACGCTTTAAAAAAAAAAGTTATAATACCAAAATGCAACAAATTTGGAATTCAGAGTCAGTTAGAACATAACTGTCTTTGTAGAGTTTTCAATTAAACATATGTGGAAAAAGTATTGGCAGATAATCACATTTTGCGTTTTAGACAACATTTACAACATTAAAGGTTTTATTTTAAAGTGCTCATGCTGTTGCATCTGCAGCGTCTTGTGTCAGCTAATGCAACAAGAAGCCCATACAATCTTTTGCTTTCTGTTTGCTTGTCATGGTTATTCACTCTGTAAAATTTCCACTTTCATGAAAGGGTGATTTTTTTTCCCTGGCTCAGGCCCTGGAGTGCTACATAAAAGCTTGGTTTAGAAAACATCCTCCTGCCTGCCAGGTGACACAGCAGTGATGCCCACTGCCCCGGGCCTGAAAGCGAGACAGAAAACTGCAAAGAAAATGGGGCTGAACTAGTCCCCAATGGGCAGGATGACCGTAAGGATGACAGTTGCAGGGCTATTTTTTGCCAGCATCCACAGCATGAACTCATGACTGTCTGCACACATTTGGCGAAAACATGTATTTTAATGGGGGGGGGGGGGGGGATTTGAATATAGTAGCATTCGTCTGTCAGAATCCAGACAGCAACAACTCAGATCATTCTTTCTTTTTCTGGGAATGTGACCAGCCAGTGCTAAATATTCAACACATTAGGGAGCTCTCACAAGCCTGCACAATAGATTCCTCACCATGAGTTCCTGTGAAACAGTTGACTTTATGTAGCCATAGCTGGGCGTCCAGGGCCTCACTGTTGTTTTTTGAAAGACAAGACAGCATTAAATCAGTATTCATTTAATTTAAATAAAATTCCATCTGTGATCTTCATTCAACATGTGCTTAGAGGCAACCTTAAACTGTGGGATATCAAAGCTGGTTTATCCACGACCAGACTCGGCATGACAGAAAATCAGAATCCTGGCTCGACGGCACCCCTCGGCAGGCGTCTTCTCATTGATGTTTGCACAGCATGAAATGGTTAATGACCCGCGATTCTGGCACTGATGAACACCCCAATGGTCGAATTGCTGCTGATTGAAATGCCAGTGATGTCTGAATGTTTTATCTTCGTTGGAGAGACAAGCACGGGCATTGCTTTAATGTCAGAATGCAGGCATCTCAATTATGTGCCTGTCCACCATCATAAAATGACAAATAAAATCCCAGCCTCTTTGGTCATTAGCACAATACACTTGTAGCTACAACAATAGCCTATTTCAGTAGAACAAGACAACTGGAAAATGAAACCTTATATCAACATTAATAATTAGTTTATTGGGAATTCACTAATGGAGTTTTGGGTTTCAGAACAAAGAGAGACGGAGCCAAATTGTGTTGTAAATGACATCTGGCGGATTGAATCATGGCAACAGAAATATGTCTTTGACGTCGCTGCCAAATAAGTAAAACAACACAATATCCAGAACATATTGTGTTACAGTATGAATATGGTATGTGCAAGAACTAGCTAAGTGCAAATCTGTGCAAGTTTTCACTTCTTCTTTATAACACTGATGGCAGTTGGAACTGATACATTTTTTAAGATGTTTGTCTCTGCCAGAGGGACCTTTAGTCAGTGACCTGACAGGATGGGGTTGGGATGAATTATAAAGCCTCGACAACGCCAACAGGGTTTTTTCTTCACATCCAAATGCAGTTTTTTGCATCCCTAAAATCATACATGATGGAACTTGAGCGAATGGAGTATAAAAACGATGTAAATCAAATGGTGTTCACAGTTACCACATCTAAACCCAATTCCCAACACATTACTGTAATTTGACACGCATTTACAGATTTTACTTGAGTTACTCCACTTTAAGTGATGAATAAGAGAAATTATGTTCTCCTCTCACTCTCTCCACTTTATCCATGTCAGATCTTCATTATAAATAATCAATGTGTAGCTGGTATACTTACCAGGGGAGAATTATCAGCACCCACAAGTTGTGATTTAAACTAGGGATAAAGAAGGAAGGTGTGTGTGTGTGTGTGTGTGTGTGTGTGTGAGCATTCATGCACTGCAAAAAAGTCGTGTCTAAAAACAAGATAAAAACACAAAATCTGAGGGAAATGATCTTGCTGCATGGACGGATAATTTCACTTGACAAGATTTCTTATATTAAGATGATTAAATCTAGAAATAAGCATGTTGAACGCTTAAAATAAGAAATTAACTCTTTAAACAAGATAAATTATCTAACACTTCTAAATCTAAAGTTTTTTTTATCTTGGTAAGAAACAAACATTTTTGCAGGTCACTCTGCTCGGGCCAGTTCATCGCTGCTTGTAGCTTTAATTTATCTTGTTTTAAGAGTTAATTTCTTATTTTAAGTGTTCAACATGCTTATTTCTAGATTTAACAATCTTAATTTAAGAAATCTTGTCAAGGTAAATTATCTGTCCATGCAGCAAGATCATTTCCCTCAGATTTAGTGTTTTTAACTTGTGCTAATTTTGGCTGTGGTACTGCATATTGCATGATTTTTTTGGAAGAAGGTTTTTTTTCTTGATACATTTTGGAGTTCAAATTGAGATTTTTCTAATGGGTTTAAAATGCACTGTGTACAAACGTACTACCCTTTGAGGCCATTAAAGGACAAAAATGTCCACTTAATAAAAAAAAACTTTACAGATTAATATTTGGGTTGCACTCTTTTGTGCATAAACCTCTTAAACTACTTCCGCCCTGCTAAAAAATCACAAAAATTAGTTATTTTCCATGTCATAAATGTTGGCTGGCTGGGTTTTTTTAATTGTGTTTTATCTGTC
This sequence comes from Centropristis striata, assembly GCF_030273125.1. Taxonomy (NCBI): domain Eukaryota; kingdom Metazoa; phylum Chordata; class Actinopteri; order Perciformes; family Serranidae; genus Centropristis; species Centropristis striata. Next base: position 28,983,263 of record NC_081536.1, on the reverse strand, counting down.
CATTCAGCAAGATCATTTCCCTCAGATTTAGTGTTTTAATCTTGTTTTTAGACTTTTTTTTGCAGTGTTTGTGTGTGTGTGTGTGTGTGTGTGTGTGTGTGTGTGTGTGTGTGTGTGTGTGTGTGTGTATTTGAATGTCAGGGGACCTGTGTAAATGTTCTGTGCCATTAATGCGCTAACGGCGACATTGATGGAATGCTCACATGGCATTGATATTGATCCCTTAAGCTCTGTAACCCGCTTATGATGAATGAGTCAGTGGCTGCTGGATGGCCTATCTTCACGGGGACTGCCACAGGAAGACCTATCTGCATGCAATTAGCATGTTGATGGCATCGCAGTGCACTTGATGCCGCCGCTGCGCGTGCACAGACGGGATGACAGAGCGAGAGAGAGAAGGAGCAGACTCGGCTCTGCATTATTCAACAGGATGATGGTGGATGCTGGCAGGGGAGCCGGTGTTAGCCTGGCACTGTCTGGCTGATGGGATGCTGCAGCAGCGCTCGACACATCATTTCAGCACTAGTGTGCCATGAGAAGTATAAGCATGTAGAGGTAACTGAAGCAGCACCCACGTCTTTGTACGGTGCCCGAGGCAATTTTCAAGAGTCCATCCTGATCCTCTTTGGTGATGCATTTACATGAGATGACATCTGTCAACCTGATGCATTGCTGTCGATCCTGGTGATAACATGGATAATGAGAATATAAGTAAGCAAACAGCATCCAGGTGCTTGACTGCTCTTAAAATTGGCAGCTGAGACTGATTTAGTATGAGTACTTTGAGGCAAACACAACCAGTCAAGGATTAAAGTGCCAATAAACAAAATACAGGTATATATATCACATAAACATTGAGTCAAGTAAAGGGTCACCCACTTTTCACTCACTCTTTGTGGTATCTATACATGCAGATAATTGTGTTTTTAGGTGCTGAAGTTGGAAAAATGATTATTTCTGCCACCCTTATACAGATGAATTACAATATCTTTGGGCTAGGGGGCAGAAAACACTCCAAAGTGAGGCTCAATTTTAGCAAAGGAAAAACTGACCATTTTCAAATTGGTTCCTTAACCTTCCTTGACCTCAAGATATCTGAATAGAAATGGGTTTTATGTGTATCTCCCTTTTACAAGCATACCATACTTTCTGCTAATCCCACACAGAAACCCTCAGAAAGCATGTTGTAATGAGGGATTTTTGACATTTTTTTAATCAATTTGTGAGTTGTCAAAAATGATCAAATATTGACAACAGCCCAAAAGCTGCTACAACAACTTACAAGGCATGACTTATTACAGGTTGATGACTAGACAAATTTGAGCTGCATTTCAAATTAATCTTCAGGTTCCCTGATTCCACATGCATCTATTTTTGCATCTATGTTGACCTGCTGTCTCCTCCTAAAAACAGCCTGTCCCTCAGTCCTGAAATCTCTATAAAATGGAGCAGAATGGCACAGTATTTGTTTCAAGACAGGAGAACTTAACGAAGCTTCACAAACTTCCGACTCAGAGAACACAGATTTCAGTGCCAGCCAGGCCAGAAACACACACAGCACAAACTATGAAGAGCAAATGGAAAGAAAAGAGAAAACACACATTTCTAGAGGGGGATGAGAAGACTTTTGATGAGTCTGTGTGGGTTAGGGTCCGGCCAGTGAGCCTGGTTGGAGAGGCAGCTGGGGAGCAGCCCCCCCTGAAAAAAACTGGATCTATTTTTTTTTCTATTTTAGCTGTTTTTCCTCAAAAAGAAATCACATTGCGTCAACACCCCCCGTGGGCCTTCGCGATGCTTTGTTTTAACTAAACTGTAAAATAGATCCAGGCTTTTCTGGGGACATTGCTACACATTTAGGCCGGAGGGAAGCCACCTCATACAGTGTTTATATGGAAAATTGTATCCTTTATAACGAACCTGGTCCCACAGAAATCCGTGAAATAGCCACGGATTTCGCTTAACTCAAAATCCGTGGAATAGCCACGGAATCGCTCAAATTTCCGTGAAACTGACACGGATTTCGCTACAATGCAAGTTAAAGACACTCATATCCCCTGGCCATCTCATTGATATTTGTTCCTATTGGTTTGTTCCAAGTCACGTGACTTTCAAGGTTCCGGCGGTCAGAACAAAAAACATGGCGGACAGTTCTCTCATTTTTTGTGAAAAAAAATCAATATTTTGACTTAGTTTCTGCATAAAAATGGATTTTGATCACATTTCTAGCGAGAAATATATGTTTTATTTTCTAAATATTCACTCAGTGAATGTACATAATCACTTTGTATGTTGGAATAGCCACGGGATATGACTGTCATTAACTTGCATTGTAGCGAAATCCGTGTCAGTTTCACGGAAATTTGAGCGATTCCGTGGCTATTCCACGGTTTTTGAGTTAAGCGAAATCCGTGGCTATTTCACGGATTTCTGTGAGACCATGTTGCCTTTATAACATACATTCTTGTTTGGATAGACTTGCAGATAAGAACAAAGTAAAGGCCTACATCCAACAAATTGTGGCCCTCTAAGTGTGTGTGTCAGGTAGATCTCGTGGGTCACATAAGCCTTTTGAATTATTCATCAAAGACTTTGAAACAAACAGTATAGAATGCATCAGTTCACTTAGAAGTTGCCAAGTTGGCAACAACAAGAAGAGGGGGGAGAGAGAGAGAGAGAGAGAGAGAGAGGCATCGTGGAAAGACAGTATACAATAAACTAAGAGCACCAAAGAGTGCAGAGTCAAGGCTATTATTGAATTTGATTATCTCTCAGTTGGATCGGCTGTAGAGATGCATCGTCACTGACTTTCCATCCAACATCTCAACTGATACACAGAGAGCAGCGGGGAAGGTTAGAGAAAATATAAATGCTGCAAGTGTGTGTGTTTGTGTAGGGCAGAAGTTGTGTGTGTTATGGATCCGATGTAGAGTAGATGAAGAGGAGGTTTCTCAATGGAAGCCTCCCCCTCTCTTTTTATCATTTCCATTTCTCTCCATGCTCAGACAAGCATCAATATAACGATGAATCAAGACATGCAGCGTCTTTAATCAAAGGGGAAGAAAAAAGGCGTCATTTCACTACATAACTGTAATCAATGGGCACACGGCTCTAAATGAGCCGCAGGCAGAAAGAGGCACTCGGAAGTGTACATGCACACACCAAGCTTCACAAAAAAAAAAAACACACACACACATACACACCGTTTGAGACTCATTTGCATGTAAATCAGAGCTTTTTGGAGCCGAGATGAGATGAAGCACTGGAATAAGCTGCATTTTCAGATGATCACCTTGGTCTGAATTGTCACACACATAATTATTCACGTGTTTCAAAGATTACAAAATGTGTGTTAAACTGGTGACACGCACAAAAGTCAGCACCGTGCAATTACATGAGGCAGCCTCACTTTGTCTCGTCTCCCATGCTCTGATACTCAGCACCATGCAGCTGTGGCCAAGCTCACATTTTGTGAACATTGTTCAAAACATAACAAGATAAAGGGGCAGAAATTATGTTGGCATACAAATTCATGCATATTAGCATCATTATGTGGCTACTTTGATCAAATTATGGGTTATGTAAAAGCGTCGTGTATCATGGCATCCCAACTTGAAATACTATCCAAATCCCAGCTTTGCAGTGGTTCATTTCAAAGGACTTATTACACACTCTGAAATTCGTTAACTGAGCCTTTTGTGTCTGTGCTGGAAAGAAGAAATGAATGGCAGGACTAAAATATCATCAAAGACAGACTGCAGAAAGAGAGAAACTAAATATTTGTCTCAGTTCACTGCATAATGCACACTCTGATAACATCCCAAAAATCTGGAAACAATCAAGTTTTTGTTGAAGCTGCTTTGGCAGCACAACTGACAATTAATTTATACAGTTAGGTATCAGGCTCCACATATAATATACAGAGCAAAAGACATATGCTGTTTACTGGAACAGAAAGTTGGTGCATGAGTTCAATAAGTTCACAAGTTCAGTAAGTTTTGATATTCTTTACTTGAGTTCCCTGATATACAACAATTCTCTCTGAAATAAGTAACATATAAAGTAGCATATTTTACTCAAACTTCAATTTTTTGACAGCTTTGATTTCTAGTTGTTTTATTCTAATAGCAAAAAATATGCATTGCTGTCTGCTGGTGATACCTCTGTATTATAAATTTGAATAAAGAACTATTAGTTTTGGTGACACCGAAACAGTGACAAGAAGATATATTCTTGATCATAAGTTAACAACCACAAAACCACAATATGCAGTTTTTACATACAAACAAACAAAAAAAGGATAACTAACTAAAACTGTATTTTGTGGCTACAAAACTAACTCATAACTACTTCACTTCCGGCATTTACAAACATTTATTTCCTGTTGTTTATAACGACTAACCAGGAAGATGAACGTAGATCAGTGGTTTTGTAGCCTAAATTCTAGTGATGTGCGGATCGATACTGAAATATCGATACTTCCGATACCAGATCTGTATGCTCTAAAATCGATTCTCCAATGAAAATATCGATACTTTTGATACTTCAGTCATTTGTGGTAATGTATATCATTAAGAGGAATACGGTGGAAAGTAACTAAACTATACTGATCTTGTCTAAATGACACACTGCTTGTAGGAACTACTTTTTCTTCCGCCTGGGTAAGTGCCTAATACGTAAGCGCAGTGGCACGCTGCTGCTCACTCTTCTCTCTCTAAGTGTGTGTGTGTGTAATTCAGTGGCGGAGCGGAAAAGAAACTATATTGTGAATGAGTCCGTATACTTCTGAGTTTAATATAAATAGCTAAATAAGTGACACTGATGTCTTGTATTCATTCTTAAGCCATTTGAAATACACTCTTTTTAGATTTACCAGGCACATTAGGTGTATTTGCACAAAGTATTGGTATCGGATCGGTATCGCCGATATCAGCCTGAATTTTACTCAGTATCGGATCGGAAAGGAAATCGATGGTATCGAACATCACTACTAAATTCACAGAAACTGTAGCCTTTTTTACAACTTGGAACCGTGCGTGTATGTCTATTCTGTCATTTAGGTTGGAGATCTAGTTGCAACAAATATGTGTAGGGTTTGGTTAACCCTTGCATTGGGAGAAGTTGGCTATTTTGTCACTGATATCCTTATAGTACTGTATATAAGACCATATAACTATACTGCCAAAGAAAAACCTTGATATTCAATTGAAGTGAAGTTATTGATGCATGAGAGAATGTTTCTTTATGAAAATCAAGATTTGGGACTTGTAATTCAATTAAACTACTTTATTTTAGAGATTTAATAATGGTGGGTAATGTCTGACCCTGAGGACAAGGCGAGTGTACAGAATGTTAAGACTACACAGCGGTTACATAGTCGGTCCTGCAGTGATTGGCCAGTGTTATTTCATCATTAACGAGGCAGTGTGGGATTCTCCAGGCCCATTGACATCAAGTCTAATGATTTATTTAACTGAAATCACAGAAGGGAGGACAGAAAATGGTAATGTTGTTCAACAATGTCATGTTTTCTCTTCTCTCCTGCACATACACAGCTACACTTCACTGATGCATTCAGACATTCAAATTACAGCAGACGGGCAAATTAGCATTTAACCCTCAGAACTTTGATTCATCTTATGTGGAAGGGAAAGGGACAGGCTCATGTTGCAGGTGTCAGTACCTGGACAGCACTAATGCTTCTCTTCTCTCTGTCAGAGCATCGCACCGACAGCTTACCAACTAATCATGCAAGAGGGAAATCTGCTGCTCCAAAATGCAAATAGTCTCAATGCGACACGTGAAAACTTGGCTCAGCATAGCAATTACACTGATCTTCTGCTGATGGCTTTCCAGAGTGAAGAGGGTTTATGAAAAAAAGAAAAACACCAAATTATATGAACCCAACCAACTAAACGGAGCACTGAGCTCTCGTGGCAGATAATCATGTAGACTTTTTCAATTAGCACAATTACCGACTAAAATAAGCAAAATCTTATTAATAAAGCACTTTAAAAACCTGGTGACAAGTACTTCGCCAAGTACAAAATAGGGGAGTATACACACAGGGGAGAAGGAGAAGACAGAACCCTTGAGTTGATTAATTAAAGACAAACAAAAGCATTACTAAAAACCCCACAGAGAAATCAGCACATTGTACCATTTGGTACTTGTCTTTAGTGTTTCATAGCTAGATGAAGAAGTGTAAGTGGCTGATATTCTCATTAATAACACGACTAAAAACATGCTACTCAGCTTTTTTTTTTTTGCTTCTTCTGTGCAAAACCACATGAACAGAATATTTGATGTATATGGTTCAACTGTATTTGCATCACATTATTATTGAATTTCTGATGAACAAAAGCCAGTGTAAATGGGTAATATATATATATATATATATATATATATATATATATATATATATATAATAGAAGAAAAATTCAGCACTCTATATTCCTGAAACAATCTTGTCTGCAGAGAAATCTTCTAAGCCAAAAACCAGAGGACAGGGTGGATAAGAGAGTATTTTAATGTCAACCTCTATTATGCGCAGTGAAGCTTAAAAGCTAACGGATGGTTGGAAAGTGTAGAGAATGGCTGAGAAATACGGTTTGGCCAGCAGCCTGATCACCTGAGGGACGGAAGAAAACGAGAGAGCTATGGAGGGATCAAAGGAAGAGCGTGAGGGATCAAGCGTGGAATAGATTGTCAGGTAAAACCCCTTATTTACACAGATAGCCTTGAGAGCCTATCTTGTGAAGCATTGTACCAGACTTCAGGTATCAATCCTCAGCTAAAAATGTGTCTGGGTTCGAGATTGTTAAGCAACATGGATGTTTTTGACAGGCTTCTGAGGATTACAAGACACGTTCTGCAGTAAACAGAGCTCACTGTCGGTAATGTTCAAACACAAAGATATAAAAAACTCAGGATGGATGGTAAAAGAGATAGTGAAATCAAATACTCAGCCCCTGTAGGCTCGACAGGTGGCTCCAAACTTTTACAGCTAGCCAGTTTAGGTTTCCAGTAGTAACATGTTAGAGTAGACTGAAAAAACATGGATCGAAACTTCTCAAAGCAGTAAAGAAACACAATCCACCTCTGTTAAACACTGCGTTCAGTTTTCTCCAAAATAACAGAACTTAGCTAGTAATTGGATAACTCTATTTTTGGACTGCCACATCAACTGCATTCCCAAACGATGCTCATAGAAATGAACAGTAACTGCATTAACCCTCTGGAGTCTACGAAAGCACCGGAGCACGACTTCTTCATGACATCACAACGTAAAAACAAAGCAGCTGCTCTCAGCTTTTCTCTAAAGTTTTGGCTTTTCCAGAAGTTTCCATGTCAAATTTAATGCATCAATCCTTTTTCGGCCAAGGTAAAAAAAAAACATGATTTTACTTTTTTTGCAGAGATTTTTCTAATTTTGCAGTATGCATTCAGCATTTTTAATCAAATCTTTTGTGTTTACTGTTTCAGTTTGTTTTTTGTAATTTCTTTGTGTGCTTTTATATGTTTTTTATGTGTTTTTTTGTACATTTTTTATGTTTTTGGTGTGTTTTGTGTGTTTTGATGTGTTTTTGGTATTTTTTGTGTGTGTTTCTGTGTTTTTGCGCGATTTTTGTTATCTTTAATTGTGTTTTTTGTATTTTTTTGTGTTTTAATGTGTTTTTTGTAATTTTTGTGTGTGTTTAGGTGTTTTTTGCGCGTTTTTTGCGCGTTTTTTGTATTTTTGTGTGTGTTTCATGTGTGTTTTTTGTAACTTTTTTGTCTTTTGTGTGTGTTTTATAGTCCAAGTCAAAATGAAAATGATAATGAGGTCATATAGGTGAGGTTGTGCTGAAAACAATGATACCAACACGTCATGGTAAAGATGTGGTTTAAAGAAAGTGGTTTATACAGGCAGAATGAAAAGGAGTCAAAAACTGACAAAATAGCCAAAAACACCAAAGGGTTAATGCCTCCTAAAAGCTCCAAGTAGAAGAAGTAGCATATTTTTTTATATATATTATTAGACATCTTTTATGACTGCTTGATCCAATTTGTAGGTGACCTTAAAAAGTTTACCTGATGTTGCTGAAAGTCTTTTTTGTGTCTTACCAAGAAGAACGACAGCATCAGTGGTTTCAGCACATGATGGGTGCATTAAGCAACAGCAAACTGTATCAAGACATCCATTTATAAAGTCCTTGCTAAAACCTTCAGTGTCACATTTGTAAATGCATGCATCTGATCTGTATTTAGACTTCTCATGAAAGCTACGGGAATAAGCTCTCAAATACTTTTTGAATTTCATCAAAAATCTTCTGTTGAATTTCCAGAAAAACTTCAGGTTTTAGGGGGTTCTTTCAAAATCGCCCATAGCTTTTCCAGGCATTTTTTTAGGCCTAAATGGGTTAAGAGCCAATACCTAGGCACCGAAGCTCATTATTTAGCTATGATTTTGCTAACCGCTTCAGTATAAGTGAAATATACTGAACAGCAGAAATGATGCTGCAGGAGTCGTTTGACAAAATGTGATTTTGTTTTGTCACATTTCAACATGTTTTCACTGTGACTCTACTGTAATCCATTGTAGCTTTTGTGCCTCCATCAAGGATACACATCCAAATGTTTAAAGCCATTTTGCATGCAGATTTTGGGGTGAAGTTTTCCTTTCATACAACATGATGCTCTGGTACTTGCAAGTTAAGAAAAGCGATGGATGTTCAGTCACAAACCAGTAGAATTAGCAGGAAAATGGGAATTATTTCTGCTGTCTTGTTAAATGTCTAGATGAATGAACCAACAGCTCATTCTGAAGCCACTTTGTATTTGCATGTTCCTCCATCCCTGTCAACATTAAGTGTGCAGTTTAATAGAACATAACAGGGTACTGGAGTTCTGTTTGTCATTTATTCTACATTTAAAAGCCCTTCAACCAATTTCCTCACACAGATGGCTCAGCAAATGCGATCAGGGATACCAGCACAATTGTCTCTATCACTCTGAAGCCATTTGTAACCCATATCAGCAATTTTCTTGGCAAACAGAAAACACTCAACCAAAGCAGGGGCTTATTGCATCCTCTTAAAATTCAATAGCTGGTATGAAATTGAATATTCTTAGGAGTCAGATGAACACTTCAGTGCAGAGCTGACGAGCATATTCACTCACTTTTATGTTTGGTGACTTGAATTACCACTTGTAGAGTAAGAAAATCTATCATTAACACATTAGTGCGAGTGGAAATCAAATATTTATGTCACTTGGAAAGGGCTGTATAGGTGAGAGTGGCGCTCATTTGGATTACAGCAATTAAAAATGAAGGGGTAATTATTCATCCCGTATCTTTTGTTTTCTGCCACCTGCATGCTCTCGCGGCTATTGTCAGCGAGACGCCTGGAAACATTTCCCCACGGCTTTGACATTGCTTATTTCCCAATAACCACACAGAGGCTTTACAAAATGAACCATTGATCACAGAAGTGGAAGACAAAGTAGTATAGATCAGGCGGCTAATTTGAATATGAATGGAGTGTCAGATCAATGAGTGACCCTGCAGCATGCCTTCACACACAAGTCAACTAAACGTGATGTGTTGTTTTGAAGCGTTCAGAATAATTTTATATGGAAGTTAACACACAACCACACACGCATTCTTGACTTTCTTACTCTTGTGCTGTTGTAGTATTGTTCCACAGTGGACAGATTTTTTCATTTATCCTTTATTTATTTTCTCGAGGTATCATTGAGGGAAACGGCTGACTTAGAATGATGTCGAGAGTACAGAGAAAACACAAAACAGAGTACAGAGAAAACACAAAACAGAGTACAGAGAAAACACAAAACAGAGTACAGAGAAAACACAAAACAGCACAGACAAAACAAATGCAAAACACATTAAAAACAGTTACAGTGAAAAGTTATTGGTTATCATAGTTTTTAAACCAGCCAGTTTAAGCCAGGTAATTCAGAAAAACTCCTTTCACTTCAACTGCTTTTCTTCTCTTCCCCGATTAAAGGAACACTACAGCCCCCAAAATAATCATCAATTACTCACCTATGTGTTATCTTGAGTTTGTGAAGAAATCTTTGCTTTTCTCACATGCATACAAAGTGGATGAAGCATACAAAAACAGATATTTTGTTCATAAATGAATTGTAAATGGGGGCCACATTTAACACCACAAAACTACATGAAAAAAACCATTTACAAACACTCGTAAACTCGAATACTCAGTACTTCCCAAACACATAAGAGATGCACTAGCAGTAGTGCTGTGTTAAATGTAATTACTTGTTTTATTTTAGTCATTCAATTATGTTAATTTGTTGTTTGTTTGGGAAAATCTCCAAGGCAACTTTTTTGATCAAAAATTTTGATGGAGTCTTAGCACATGTTCAAGTTTAGGATCTTGGAAACACAACAGATCAGCACACACATCTGGGCATCCCAGGTCACCTGCTTTGAGTCCATTCATTTCTCGACATTTTTTTCATCTATGCATTGATTGAAACACAGGAACCGTACCTGAACAATTCAACGGTGTCAATACAGACAGCATGAAAGTGCCACAAAAGTGAAGCCAAAGTGTCTCAATCGCCCCCCTAGTGGTTGGTTGCAGTAAATCTCATTAGCCCCGCCCCCTCCAAGATGGGGTATGGGCCTGATACCAGGCGGCAATCTCCGTGGCTGAGCAGGGAGGCCAACCAGGAAGTGCCATAAACTGCATTCTACCCAAAATTCCAGCAGGGGGCGCTGAGTTTGGCTACAAAAAAATCTGTCCATTCATTTCAGTGCAAAATGAGAAAACTTCTCACTTGATTTATTACCTCAGATTTTTTTCAGGACAACACTATGGTCTCAATCACTAGTAAAAAATCTTCAAGACAATTTCATGTTAATAGTGTAAATAATGGCCCCATTTAGAAGAAAATAGAAAATAAAGAATGGTATGATTTTGGGCGTGGCTACCTTTGATTGACAGGTCACTGACAAGGCGAGCCGTCATCAGGAGAGAGCAATGCGTATCCACGGCAACGTGTCAATAAAGTTATATAGATATAAAAAAGGACGTTTAGCGGTTTGGTCTCATAACTTTGACCCTTTCACTGTATTTTCACTTAATGACAGTTTATTTGAAAGTTTTGTTCAGTAAAAATGTCTTGTTCAGCGTTTGGTTGGACTAACAGACACTCCAAGGAGTCGCTGCTCAGTTTTCTGAGGTCAGTAACATACATTTTGTTTATGTTTTTTGCTAGCCAAAACTAACATCCCAGTTAATGCTCCAGTTAATGCTAACATGAATTAGCAGCAGCTTCTCTCAGTCAGGTTGAGGTGTAGAGAGGCTGTAGTCAGTGATCAGATCCCTCTCCTCCTCCACAGTCCAGATATGGTCTGCTCCCCGTATCGGAAACAAGATGGCGACGAGTGTAACGCTGAACTCGATGCTTCCAACGGGCCACAAACCAATGGGTGACGTCACGGTGACTACATCCATTATTTATAAACAGTCTATGCCTTAAACTTAAAAAATCTGTTCTGCAGGTTTATGTTCAGGTGACAGCTGTGATTGACTTGAAATTGGTTGGGGAGGTGTACGGATGGGACCTTGATGTCTCTATAAAATGGCATATTTGAGATACTATATTTTGGCTTCGTGCAGTCTGTGATCAGGGTTATCACAGACAGGAAAGGAATAACACTCACATTCATCAATATGCACCGTTCTGAATATCTAAACTACCTGACTTGCACTTCTTAGAGCTGTGTGAGAGAAGCTGTAGGTGTGATCTTCCTGTTGCGCAAAGACAAAGTGAGTCAATGCACAACAATGATTAAAAACTATCATCCAGCAAGCATGGAAACAGAAAATATGCAGCATCATTAGAACGACTGTAACAGCAGACGAACAAAACAGACTCTAATAAACATCTCACACAAATTAGGTGACATATAAAACTGCTTCAGTCTACCACACCAAAAATAGACACTTAATGGTGAAATAAACTGAGCCTCACACAACTGAAATAAGCCTGTGTGACAGATATCTGCCTGTATAATTGTGGGAACTGTGCTGCAGTGCCCTAAAATGCTTTATTTCTTTTTCCAGACTGACACCAACTCAATATTTATGATTAATACTTTAGGTTTGGGGCATAGGACGGCACAACAAAATGTGAATGTAGCTGTTTAGAACCAAAATATCTTCCCTAAGACCAACTTTTAAACTGAAGCTTTTATGCAGAATCTCAAAAAATACACTTTCAAAGTTTACCCAGTGTCTCTATAGTATCAGTAAAGTTTCATCAAACTCACTCTCCACTCAGTGAACAAAACAGAAGATGAGTTCAGTTCTTCTCCATCATAGATCACTGTCTCTGTGTGAAATTGCCTAAAATATTGGGAGGCATTTCTCTGTGAAAAAATGTCATGTTGAATTTGTTCTACGTTGCTGAAAATGTTCTTGTAACTGCATTCCAGCGGCTCAAAAGAAAAGGTATTAACATGTCAACACTTCTAGAAAATGACACATTTAATGCACAAAGGCACAATTGTCTGGTATAAGGTTTTGTTGTGTCTAAGGTACAAAGTTTCCTCATCAGATCCAACATTAAAGTCAGATCATGTCGGTTAGAGGGGACAAAGATAAGCACAAATGTTTCTGCTGGAAAAGCTCTCTGTGCTGCAACGATTGGTGATGCAATTTTCTCCGCGTCTTTACCTCACCTCGTCTCTCCGTCTCTTGATCTAACAGAAATCCATACAGCACCTGTATCTGCACTGTGTCCAACACAAGATGAGCCCATTGCTGCACAAATATCTAGTCATCCTAAAGCGCTTCACAAGATAACAGACAAAAAAAAATCTGTTATTTCTCTTCTTCCTCTGTGAAATGTAATTCTGTGAAGGAGCAGTGGCTCATGTCCACCACCTGATGATGTTACCTTGTCTGCGTCACACACCAACATGTTCCACTCACCCCACAGCGCCGGGGCAGTAAGTGATAGTGGGCTGCTTCACCGACAGAGCCCCACAGACTTACACTCTGCAGAATTTCCCTTAGTCCATATTGACTTTGTCTTTACAGCTGTCATGAGCTAATTTCATGCTTCGCGTGGCTCTTTCTCTCAAGCAGACTGCTGCTTGTGGGTACAACACTGAGGAAACAGAATGTCTGATCATCTCATGCTACTGAACCATAGATGCTCCAATATAGTATCACTGTGCCGCATTAAGGGATTGTGTTGTCTTTACATGGCTATGCCTCGCAAGCTTTATGTGCGTTGTTAACCTTGAATAAACATGATGGTTTATTCTAACAAGTCTGCCTGATAGTGTAATGTCTAATGAGTGATGTAAAGAACATTATTTAAGGCATCATTTTAACAACAAGATCCCCTACCAAAACAGAATAGGCTGTTTGTCAATACCACACATAATGACTAGGGGTGTGACGAGATCTCGTGCCGCGAGATTAAACTTGAGGATATTTCTTGTCGCGTTAAAAATCTGTCTCGTGAGATTTGTGAGCTATCCAAACTTCTATTTGTGACCTGTGGGGGCAGTAAAAGGAAAAGAAGAAGAGGAGGAGAAGGAGGGGAAGCAGCAAGCAGCCAGAATGACATCACAGGGGCCCGCGGCACGAGTAAGAACAAATTAAATCGGCACAGTCCTCCTGCAGCAGTCTCTCCCAGCTGCAGAGCCAGATTCTGCAAATTGCTAATAGGCTAACAGTTAGCTCTGTAGCAGTACAGTGTGTATGTGCTGCTGCTACAGGAGGTGTTCACTTAGTGATCTCTGTTTGTTTACAACAAGCACCGGACACTCTGCACAGTTAGCGATGCCGGTTAATTCACGATCACTTTGTTTTTGATCAGCGGAGATGCTGTGCATAATAAGCCATGCTGCTTTGTTTATGATCAGCTGCTGATGTTGTGCACAGTTAGCGACGGCGGCCACAGTTGCTTCTCCCGTGTTTAATCCATCACTTATGCGAGCACGGTCGAAACTGTCGCCAAGCGATTACACGATTGAAAACCATACGTCACATCCAGAGTCTCTAAATCCCTCTGGGGCCTTTTTGTAATGGAGACACACAGAGTGAGCGGACATTTGAGAGGGCGTGGCCTGAGACTTTCCCGGTGGCCACTCTTCCCCCCTAAAGGAAACACGGCTTATATTGTTTGCACTTGAAAAAAAGAGAGAAATATTTAATTTTACTTATTTTATTTTAACTTTTATAAATTTTAGTTTTAGTTTCTTAAATAAAAGTCTGTTGGTCCAGTCATATATTGTGTCATTGTAGCTTTTCTCGTCTTGCTCGTTCTCCTGAACCCAATATTGTGTCTTGTCTCGTGAGCTGAGAGTATCGTCACACCCCTAATAACGACTCATTGGAGCATTCTAAATACAGCACACACATCATTGTACATACAACAGGCTGCAGTTTCTGTAAATCTTGGATTTGTTGGCAAAAAACTTCCTGGTAAGACGTCACAAAGGACCGTTTAAAAATTAAATAATAATAATTAAATATCTCTTGGTGAAAGTCTGCCGTTTGTTTGACCCATCCATCTCCCCGAGTGTGACATCCGCCATTTGCACTCTGCATCCCTGTCAATCATTACTACTATGTCAGCAAGATTGCCGTGGAGGACAGTCAAAAATGTAAATATGAGTTGTATTTTGCTGCCTGTACATATGCCATATATTGTTGTTTCTGAAGGGAGACCAGTTTCCATTTTAAGTTTGTATATATATATATTTATTTCATAACAAGAGCAAGCCTCCCAATTAATAACAAAACATGACAGAGGCAGTGTAGCAACAAGAGCTGCAACATATAATTAATCCGTGATAAAAAATGTCAGTTAAAAAAATTAAGGATTGTACTATAAATTAGTTTCAGTTTTATAAAAATGTCATGTCAACTGAGTGATCTAATAGCAACTCAACACAGATACCGCCTGAAGCCAACACTCCTATTTGTCGAGCAGAATGAGAATAATAAATGGGGATTGTCGGGGGAACTCTTCATGGCTCAGCTCTAAAGGCTGGGAATAAGTGCTCTAACAGAGAGTGGGAAAGATAGACATTTAAATTATTATCTGAACCAGAAGTGAATCATTTTACTGCAATCACCTTGATTTAATATACTGACAACAGTTAGTGTTTTTAGTATCCTGACTGATTTGTGGTATTTTTACCATTTTGGACTCTTCAAACTCTTTTTCTGAAGGTGTATTTTATCTGTGTGATTTTATTTCAAATGTTTGCCAGTAGATAGATTCCAGTGGATGACCCCACATATCAGTGCTCTGAACATCCACACAATCTTTTGTTCTCACTTACAGACAGTAATGTGGTTTCAGCCCCTGCGTTTGGCTTGAAAGATGATTACAATCCAGACTTAAAAAGAAGGTTTTATAACTATTTTTTTATTTTTTTATTACAGCAGTTAATCATTCACGCAGAGCTCCCAGCTGTCAGAAAGCTCCTCACTTTGTCGGAAATGCAGCTAAATGAAGTGGTTTAAATTAGCCCACGCCCTACGAAGAAGACATTTAACACATACGTTTAAAAAATGCATCAGTTAATTTACTGCACAAAGACTAAGCACACGGTGAGTGATGGTGTGATATCAGTCGTGGCACCAAACCAAAAGCTGAGGGAGCAGGGCCACAAGCCTCATTTATAGGAAGGAGCTGAACTGAAATTGACTGTGAAGCCGGTGGGACCCATTAAGAGTAGTTTTGTTTTCAAAGGCACTTCCTAGTTAGTGAGGTGGTTACTAGCTTTATGTCACATTTGATTCTAAATGGGTTGATTAAGAAGGAAATCTCCTGCTGGTCTGGTCAGTTTCACCCCTCTTTGGTTGAAACATTTTCTTTTAGCTGGTAGATTCTATACACTGTGGGTTGACTGTGTTTCCACTATAATAACCCAATCTGTGCATTACATTTACTGGCTAACACCAAAGACTGTATAAATAATGGACGTAGTGACCGTGACGTCAACCATTGGTTTGTGGCCCGTCTGAAGCATCGAGTTCAGCGTTACACTCGTCGCCATCTTGTTTCTGATACGGGGAGCAGACCATATCTGGACTGTGGAGGAGGAGAGGGATCTGATCACTGACTACAGCCTCTCTACACCTCAACCTGACTGAGAGAAGCTGCTGCTAATTCATGTTAGCATTAACTGGAGCATTAACTGGGATGTCAGTTTTGGCTAGCAAAAAACAAAATGTATGTTACTTACCTCAGAAAACTGAGCAGCGACTCCTTGGAGTGTCTGTTAGTCCAACCAAACGCTGAACAAGACATTTTTAATTAACAAAATGTTCACATAATATATACGTTCATTAAGTGAAAATACAGTGAAAGGGTAAAAGTTATGGGACCAAACCGCTAAACGTCCTTTTTTATATCTACATAACGTTTTATATAACTTTATTGACACGTTGCCGTGGATACGCATTGCTCTGCTTCACTCCTGATAACGGCTCGCCTTGTTAGTGACATGTCAATCAAAGGTAGCCACGCCCCAAATCATATGATTCGTTATGTTCTATTGTCTTCTAAATGGGGACATTATTTACACTATTATTATCAAATTATCTTGAAAAAGATTTTCTTACTAGTCATTGAGAACAAGTGAGAAGTTTTCTCATTTTGTATTGAAATGAATGGACAGCTTAAGGCACTTCCTGGTTATCTCCCTGCTCAGACCCGGAGGTTGCCGCCTGGCTAAGACATGATGTGGATGCAACTTGATCTCACAAAATGACCACAACCTCTTAACACATCATTATACATACACATATGCTTCATTTTTGTAAAAAAGGATGCAGTTTCTGTTAATTTACGCTACCACTGACCTAGGTTTAGGGCAAAAAACTTCCTGCTAAGGAAAATGTAAGTGCGTAGTAAGTAAGTCATGTAGTTATGAGGGTGAAGTGAGCCATGGAAGTTTTGTAAAAGCAATTTACTGTTGTTGTCACACGGGACACAAAGCCTGTTCTCCTGAGTGTAAGTCCACCTAAAAGTGAAAGTCCACTACATCACTAAGTGACATTGTTAAACCAGGGAATCGGTGTGCCCAGCACGAAAAAGGATCCCCTGTAGAACCTGATAATGTAATAAATTCCCGATGACGTAATAACCCTGATAATGTAATAAAAATCTGCACTTGAGTCCATTGAAAATGTAATAAAACCTGATAATGTAATAACTTCCCGATAATGTAATAAAGTGCATTTCCCAATAATGTAATACACTTTTTACCAATAATGTAATAAAGTATAACATTAATGGGAGGTTATTACATTATCCGGTTAGTCTTCATTTCGCAAGTCCCAATGTAATAATTCCCCAATATTGTACTTTATTACATTATCGGGAAGTTATTACATTATCAGGTTTTATTACATTTTCAATGGACTCAAGTGCAGATTTTTATTACATTATCGGGAATTTATTATATTATCAGGTTCTACATCCCCATTTACTTTTTTTCCCCATTCATTGCTTCACATAACATGCCACAAGTATCTGTGTTAAGAAGTCATGGTCATTTGACGTAATTTTATGAGACCGGGCTTTGTGGATGACACTTAAAAGTCTGTAGTGTGCATGTGAGTCTGAAGAGTCTATTTTGTATTTTCTTTGCATTACAAAATAACTGATAACTAAGTAGCAGAAAGGTTCAAAGTATTTACTCAAGTTTATTTAAAGTGCCATTAACCAAAGAGTATTTGCACACTTCACCCAGCTGGACTAGGAGGAAAAAGACTTGTTTTAAGCCTTAATATGAAAAAAACCTCTCAAATCTGCAGCAGAAGTTAATTCGAAAGAAAAGGAAGCTTAGTGAACCAAGGCTCCACATGCAAAATATATATTTTTCTGTTGAATAGATAATAAATTACATATTTTGTTGTTAGCTTGAAGGACATGTACTTGAAATGGATCAGTTTAACATTCTAGTTCTGGTGAATTTACTGAACCTGAAGACCTGAAGATTTTTGACAAGCTTTGTGTTACCTTCACGGCTCTCTGGTAGAAGGAATCTGCCAGATAACTCATTTTGTGTGGTTTGTTCAGCACCTTGAACCTTCCTTTGTGTATAAAGCATGCTCTATAAATAAAACTGCCTTGTCTTGCCTCAAAGTTTGCCGGGTGGTAGAGTTTTTTCTGCCGAATCCAGCAAATTTCTGCTACCGGAGGGTCTTTGGGGCTCGAGTGCCATGAAGGGAAGCTAAACACAGTTCATCTGCACAAGCTGAAATAACACAAAGTTGATTCAAAATCTGCAAAGTAAGTCTTTAAGTAAAGGATCTGAATACCTTCATGCAAAGTATTTCTTTCATCAAAACCAAAATTATCTTTAATGGTATTTTTTTTTTAGCTTCTTTGTTTCTGTCTGTATCTTTCGTTATTTTATAGGCTGAGAAACACATATAAACAAGTTTGCTGCGACTGTACTATTAAGAAACAGCCTTAAATAATAACAAAAAAACAGAGAGGTTTCATGAAAGGCTCAGAGCAAAGAGCAGAATCCTTCAAAAGATACACAGCTCTTCTTTTTGACTCAAGTCTCTTTTCTAAAGCCTCTGCTCTGTCAAAGGTATCGCAGTCCAGTTAGCCCCGTCCACTAACTCCCTTCCGGCCAGTAAATGCCAAGGCCAACTATTAGCGGCAACCCCTGCCTGGCCTGACGGTGGTGGTGGTGTGGATTGACCGCTGCAGGGCTGAGAGGTGGGGGGTCAAGGCTGGATTAGTGCAGCGATGGAACTCCAGTGAGGAAGATGTGTAGCCCCGCGGACACACGCTACATGAAATGTTTATAACTCTGGAAGCCTGGAGTGATGGATAGATAGAGAGGGAGAGGTGGAGAGAGGAGGCATCGTGGGGATATGAACGGGTGGAGGGCGGCAGGAGGGGGTAGATGGACAGAGATAGAGAGAGAGAAAGGCAGAGGTCAATAGCCTTCAAGGCAACAAATAGATGCAGAAGCTTCAGTATCACATGTGTAAACAGCGTGAGGGAAGATACTAAAATGTCCAAAACACACAAACAAATAGGAGCAAGTTTGAAGTCTTTTATTTATTCTATCAAGACTAAAAAAAAAGACATCAGAAAGTAAGATTTAGTGCTCCGAGTTGTTTTAAAAGACAAACCAGTGGTTTTGAATGCTTTGCCCCACTCACTATAAAGCACTCCCTGTATACTATATGACTATTCTGCAAATCAAATATGGATATACTGCTATATAGAGATCCATTTTGTCCTCTTTGTTTCTGTGCAACACAAAAATCAATCACCAGGCTGGTGAAACTAGCTGGAGTTGTGCAATACATCACAGTGAACATCAAGTTTGCATACATTGTTGTAAAAGATATATTGTGCAGACTTTGCAATTCATTGCTCTGCTATGAAAACCCAAATGTTAACTTTGTATGCATCGCAGTAAACAACCTTGTTTCAACTCCCGTAACTTCACCGGTCATAAATTTTCCAAAACATCTCAGACTAAATTTGGGGGAAATTGTGTATAAGAAAAGTATCAAGCTAACTTTCTGATTCCGCTGTGTTAAACATCAAAAAACAACAGTATGCATACAATTCTGTGAGTGTATATTAACACAAGTGTATCAGATTGAACTTTAAATATACTGTCTTTGACTGTTTTCACATTGTATTTATTACTGTCACAATCTGGGCCTCTGTCCCCCCCTCTAGGACAGGGATGGGCAACTTAAATGCTGGAGGGGGCCACAATTTTTCATGGACACTACCACAGGGCCACATATAGGAGCGTGCACTTCACCAGATATGATGAAACTGCTATTTTAAATATGTTTACAGTGCAGTAACTTAACCCTCTATGGTACGCATTATGATGCCAGTTAGGAAAAAAATGTTTGAAGTGTTTTTTTGTCTTAAAATAGACTAAATAAACATAATCTGAATAAAAACTTCAGGGTACAATACATAACATTTAACATTTAAAAACAATATAAAAGGAACTTTTTAAACCGGTTTCTTGTCTGAATGTTGTCTGTAGGCAAAATCGTGCCATTTAACCAACAACCCATTGAAATGATGATGATTTTTTCCAGATGTGACAAATTAAAGCATTGCTAGTGGTTTCCTTTACTCTTCCCTCTTTTTTAAAGTATCGCATCACTTAAAAACATGCATTGTAGAAATCTGACAGGCCAAAAATGGGTCTGTTGCCTGAGGGCCGCACCGTACCATAGAGGGTTAACATATTTCATGCTCAAATGCATGTATAACAGTAAAAATAGGAATACAAAAGGTTTGAAGCAAATAAAAAATAACCACTTACTGTGGTTCTTTCTTTTTTTTTCAGTGCAAGAACAGCAGACCAACATTAATTGAAAGAAGTCATTTTTTGCATTTTTACACTGCACTTTTAAGATTTCATGCTCAAATGCATTAGTTGTACTGAGGGCCACTTCAAGTGAGGGGCCTCCATTTGCCCATCCCTGCTCTATGACCATTTCCACTTCTTTATAAAGCGTTTATTTTCTTCCAGTGCATCAAATGCCTTTTGACTCCTCACCTGCCCCAGCTATATCTCTGACTCTGACACCAGCCACTCCCTCCTGCCCTGCAATAAGCCCTTTCCCTCCAGTCCCGGTCACCTGACCTTCCCCGCCCACCTCCTCACCTGTTCAGACTTTCTCTCATCAGCGCTGCAGTTGCCTGACCTTCCGCTCTTCCTGCTCACCTGCCTCCCATTTGTGCTAATCTGCCCAGTTGCACATGAACCGTTTTTCAACTTCCACTCTGTCAGCTATTGTTTCATGCCTCTATCTGCTTTTGCATCCTTCCTCTGTTGCCTCCTGACACCAGCCATGAAACTTATTTATATTTTATCAGCATGAGTGTTCAACTTGAAAACACAAAAATCACCATATTTGGAGACATGTGGCTTCTACTTTAATTAAACTGCAGGTGACGATAAAAAAAAAAACATGTTCAACAGTTCACAGAGTGCAATGTGAGCAAGTTTTAATGAGTCTACATTGATTTTAATACCATATGGAAACCAGTGGGCGTGTGAAACAACAGACAGTCAATGCTTAACACAGCAAATATAGCTTAATCTTCATTTGGAAATAGTAGGAGAAAATCAAACATAGATGACTTGTAATTACAGAAAATTTGAAAACACCGTTTTCTTTATAATCTATGTAAAGTTTTAAAGACATTTATTCGTTCTTACTACACTGTAAAAAAATATCTGTAGATTTTACGGTGAAAAACTGCTAAACCATGACAGTAAAAGGCGGTAAAATGATAAATGAGTTAATTCAGTTCAGTTACAATGAAACACTGTAAATGTATATATCAGCCAAAACAGTATTTTTTTATAGTTTTGTTTTTTAAAAATACATTACTCTACTGTAAAATACACTGTAATATGTATTTAATGTAATATATATACAAGCCATCACTTTTGCATTTATTTTTTGTAAAAATACTTTTTGTCACTGTTAAATGTACTAAACACCATATCTCTAACAGAAATATACTGTAATATTAAATGGTACAATCTTTAATTTATGCTGCATTTATAAAGTATTTTCTTGTCAAGTATATGGCAGAACAGCATTTATTTTGATGGAAAAACCTTTTATTTATAAAAATGGAATAAAATGGCAATCTTAAACATGAAATCAACAGTGCCAACATCTTTTTACCGAAATAATTTTAAAAAGTTGCACCGTATTTATTACGGTAAATTTCTGGCAACCAAAGCTGCCTTTTTTTTTTACCGTAAAAACAACATTTTACAGTGTATGTCTTTAGAGGCCTTTTTTGTAATTGTATGACTAACTGACTAACATGCAGGCTGCTTTTTACCTCTTTAAGCACGTTTCCATTAGTGTAAAAAGTGTCCGGAAAGTGAAACTGGGAAAGTTTCACTTCGCAGGCTTTTAAAAGCGGCACATGTTGGTGTGGCGTTCTATGTCACATCCCGCTTAGCTTTCTATCCAATCAGCAACCAGGCTCTTTTCAGGGGAGAAAAATGTCCCTGCTCTTCGATAGGGCCAAATAAGGGCCAGTCAAACTGCCGCTAGGGGCGGCTCACATTCAAATTAGAGGCGTTTCGGCGAGGGAGACTCACCTCATTCTGGGTAGTTGATCCAACGCAGCCATAGAAAACAAACTTTGTCAACACAGACACATTACTAGACATGTTTATTCACACTTAGCGAGAGGTTCATGTACTGAGGGTTACTGAGAGCAGACAGTCATTGTGACACTCCCACAGAAAACGCTCACACACAAAAACATCCAGCACATTTTAAATTCTTAGCTGAGCGGAGCTGGAAAGAATACTGAAATATTTAACTCAAAGAGAAGTGGAGTTACTTTTGTCAGCAGCATGCTTTGTACTGCCAACATCAAACTTTTATCTCTTATAGCCAGAGGGTGTACTTTGAAAACAATATTAAGCTCTGAGGGCCATTCAGATGTTTCCCATAGGTTCTAGTCAATACTCGACTGCACGGCAGGTGTGGTGTTTTTCGATGTTCCGACTGTTTGGGTGAGAAGTTTGCAGACAAGTCTGAAAATCCTGAGGTTAAAGCCAAAAGATAAAGTGTACGCATAGCAATTAACCCATAGAAATAGTAGTGGCAACCTTAACATTCCCTTCAGCACAATACTAAATAGCAGCTTTTTGTCCAGTTACCTGCCTTGAATATTAATAAATTGCTGTTACTTTCATGAGAAAATTGGCTTCTGCATAAGCAATCTGTTCAATCCCAAACACAAGTTTATATTTCCATCATTTATTGTAATTATTATTTGGATATCTTATTTTTTAAAGTAATTAGCCCCAAAGCTCAAGCCAGATGGTGTGAGAGAATATTTTTTTTAGCGTGGTGTAAAGTGCATTCCCTATTTCCATATGCATCAAGTGAACCAGAGGTCTGACACGCTCACATTAGAGCTGACATGGACCTGAGCGTCAAGTGAGCTGCTGGATCCCACTCCTGTATGTCGGGAGTTCACAATGGAAAAGAATAATACGTGACATTGTGCTCAGAATTTCTCAAAATGAGAATAGTAGAAACACACCCCCATTCACATCTGCCTGCATGTATCCTGGAGAATGTTCCAGCTTTGAGACTACAATGGGCCATTTTCACAGCAGACAATTTTCCCTGTCATAGTCATAGACTGTATGAAAATGATGGGAATCGTCATTGTGATGTCACCCGTTGGATTGTGGACAGATTTCATTTTTTTAATGTGTTTTTTTTAAACTGTGTAGAACGGATGATGCTAACCAGGTTATCAAGGGGCAAATATTATCCAAAATTCACCAACAATCAACTCCTTACAGTGTCAAACCAAACACTGAACAAGACATTTTAAGCAGCCATTGTGTTTACTTTGAGGAAGTGAAAACACACTTTGAAAGTTTAAGTTCTAAGAATTAATCATAAGTTAGCCCTGCCCTAACACACACTAATAATTTAATAAGTAATTTGCAAAACAAAATGCCATGCTGTATTGAATAAAACTTGAATCTACTGATTGAGACTAGGAATGGGAATGTTTACTGAGGTCATAAATCAAGTGAGAAGTTATATTCCTTTTATACAATCAGACTTCTTGTTGCAGATAGTGGAGTCGTCCCCAGCTGGAACTTTAGATATAATACAGGTCTGAGGCCTTTCCACATTAGCTTCACTTCTTGGTCATAGTAGAAAAATCAAGACTGGTCTGCCCTCAAAAGCAACAATATAAGGCTTTGTACAGGCAGCAACATACGACTCATATTTACGTTTTAGACTGTCCTCCTCCATCCATTAGTACAATTATCCTGTTAGCTTTGTGTTTATTTTTGGTTATGTGTTGCATCTTATTTGTGGTTATAGAATTTTGCTCATTTGTCATGTGTTTAATTACTATAGATTCTGTACATTTAATTGTTTTTCTCTTCTGTTATTAGTTATTGTTTTGTTTTAATTTCCTAACTGGTTGCTGTCTGGTCTCCCCCATTCAGGTGCTGAGCCTACGATGGTGGATTGGTGTCCTGGGCTCGGTGTCCCCTTTGTCTTTGCACTTGGTTGATTCTTTTATTTTTATTTGCTTTATTTATCTCCTTTGGATGCAGTTTGTCACAGTAGGTCTCAGCACTGATTTGCTCCCCTTATTTCCCCTTAGCGGATAATTTTTTCCAGTAGTTTTAAAACAGAAAATTGTATAAATGACAGTATTTTTTTTATATTAAGGAACTGCCGTCTCTGCCTTGTCGCATAACGGATCTCAGTGCCTTCCTTCATTTGGGTTAGTCCACTTAAAAGAAATCTCTGGGTGAAATTCCCAGGGTGGCGTTGTCTGGAAACAATTTAAATTTATCAATACTGCCTTAAAAGGCATACCCCTATACCTTGCACTGCCACAATAGGTCAGTGGTTTTGTAGCCTAAATTCACAGAAACTGCGGCCATCTTTACAACCAGGAACCTTACATGGATGTATAGTGACGTGTCAGCTATTTTTAGAACACTCCGCTCTGTACCGTGAGCTGCAAAACGCCCATATGTGTCGTTATGGGTGATGCTGACAGACGATCTATTCTGTCATTCAGGTTGGAGATCTTGTTGGAAGAAGCAAATGTTTATAAAATTATCAATAGATCTGTTTTATTCAGGTGTCTCAGTAAGTCACGACGGAGTGAAAAATTGTATTATTTACACCGGTGCTATTTGTCATGTCATAGATGTTTTGCGCTGGAGCTAAATACTGGATTTCTATACTGTATATGTCTTCGTCCAAATGTGAGTGGTAAGTGGTATCAAAGCATGAGAAATGTGTCATGTCTAAAAGTTGTGAAAAACTCTCTATAATGGATGTCCAAACGTGGATATTAGTGGAACTTGGGCAATAGGAAAAAAAAATCATACAAAAATGGATTCAGTTGCTGCCATCATACCTAGTGTGCCTCTCAGCAGAAAAGGCAACACACAATTATTGGCCTAATTAAATAACATGGCACACTGCAAAGCTCATTTTGAGATAACCTCCATTTATTATTTTAGACTGCATCGTGTTTTATTTAAAGTGCTTCTGTCCCTAATTTTATGCATTAGTGGTGTAAAAATGTTGTTACTGTATGAAAGCAGAAAAAGTGTTTGTTTTGGAGTGGCCTTTAGGGACCTTCCATTAGACTTCTATTTTGGAAAGTACTCTCTCAGCAGTTCCTCCACCTGTATCTCTGAAGCTCACAACAAAGCTCAGGCAGAGACACATTAATGCTGACCTTCTGCCCTTTTCTCTCAACTTCATATTTCACTGTGATTTAGTTTTTCCTTTTTTTTTCTCGACAAAACAAAGTAAACAGAATCGTCCGGAAGAGAGCCAGAAGAAAGCACCACTCTTGAGGCTAAAAGCTCTTTTCTTTAAGGTAAAGTACAGGGTTGAGAAAAGCCAAGGCTGTGATTGAAGTAAAGAAAAAAGCATTGCAGCATGCATGGATCCACTCTTCTTAGTTCATATGCATCCATCCATCTGAGGCCACTTTACCCAGCTCTGAGTCACAGTCGTAGCAGAGTACCCAAATTTACCTTCCTCCAGCTCCTCTCAGAACATCTCCCAGAAACACAATATTCTCAGGTCAGTTGAAATATTTTCACAGTGTTTGTAAGTCTTCTGTGTATGTGCACAGATTCCCTCGGGGGCGCCCCTGGCTAGTATCAAGGATAATAGGACTGGATACAATACAGCAGTCACCCCTTTTGCTGCCTTTTGCCAATTTGTCAAATTGACCGACAACAGTACTGCAGCAACAACAACAAAAATCAGTATAGCCCATAATGCATTTTCCCATAGGCCACTGTGATAAATATAATGTCTGTAAAATAGGTCTGTCTGGTTTTGCTCTTAACCCTTTGATGCACAACATGGGTCAAAAATGACCCGCATTCATTTCCCATGTTATTTAATGCTGCTGTGTGTTTCTGTGCTCTATCTTTTGATATCAATTTATTTTATGATTGAATATTCCAAGTAATCTTTAAATATCCTGTTTTTGGTAACAACAGATCATTATTTCCATTTTGCCTCTCATACTTTATGAAGCAAAAAAAGTTTTTGTATTATTACATATAGCTAACTACTTAGCTAAGTATCTTGCTAAGCAAACTACTTAACTACTTAGTTAGCTAAGTAGTTAGCTTAGCAAGCTACTTAGCTAAAAAATGGATGGGTCATTTTCACCCATGTTGTGTATTAGAAGAGTGACACAAAAAGGGATTTTGTTTAAAAAATAATAATAAATGAAAACATAAAATTAGGATGCATGATGATCAAAAACAAACTAATATAGTTTAATGCAAAGATATATAACATGAAAACGTATACATATCGGGTCACTTTAGACCCATATTGTGCATCAAAGGGTTAATATAATGACTCTTTTACCACCACATTGTATAAAACTTCCCCTTAACGCCCTATTTTTTATTATGATGGCACTATCTCAGTGTAAAGTTCCTGGGTTCTGTGGTTTCCAGAAAGAGACACTATTGTGCATGTGCAGCACCCCACATAACATTAAAGTAAAGGAAGAGAAATGATTACTTTGGTATGTGCTGGATGAGCAGTTTTTCCTGAATGGATGCCACCTTGAAGCTAGTTATTATGCTACCAACTGTGGTGGCATCCTAATCAGGTGCCTGATACATCTACACTGGCTCCTCTTGACAAAACAGTTCTGTTTCAAGTTCTTTCACTCATTTGTGCAAACAAGGAAACTTGATTCTGTGTCCTTTTTAGCTTGGTGTCTTTTTGTTCAGGCTTGGCACTTAAAATATATATATATATATATATATATATATATTTAATCAACAAGACTAGCTGAACAAGATTTGCCTTTGGGTTGTCATCAGAAATGTGCTGGCATGAGCACTATGAGCAAATGTCAGTGGCACCAGGCTACTTTATAAGAACACTGTGACAGGGAGAAGAAGACAGAAAGAAATCAGAATGACACTCGTTATAGATATTGCAGATCTTCACTAAGGCCAATGGTGCTCCTTGGATGGCCCCATTTCCTGAGTTGGTTTTCTCATTCCCATTCTCATTTTATTATCATATCAATAAAGAGCAAAGAAAATCAGGTCAGCCATGAAATATCCACCAATTTTATTTGCAGACATTTCAAGTTGTTGTCCCGACTTGAGGGGGTGTTAACATGAATTTTCTCAGTTATTCTAATACCAGATGAATTCAGCACAAATGCTCTATCTTGCCATGTTAATAAAAGTTACAAATAATTTGTGATTTGGATCTGCTCCAAAATGAAATGGATTATTCCTTGGCTCATGCTACGCCCTTCCAGTCGACTAGTAGTTTTTCTGTAATCCTGTAGACAAACAAACCAAGGGGACCTTTTGGGCTTTGGTTAGGAGCCACAGCTACATGCTATATATACTTTCTCACAGGTTTGGCAAGAGTATGTCGTAAAGCACCACACGGCTTTTCCTTTTATTGTAGGAGACTATATATAGAGGCATTCAGGAAAGAGTTGTATGACAAACAGCAGAGTGCATGTCATATCAGAGCCTTAAGAAGTTGGACTGTGTTTATCATTATACTCATTGAGTTTCATTACTGGCTTGGGAAATCGTACAAAATACCATCTTTGTATGTTGGCAGGCTCTCATTGGTTAGTTTTTATCTATAAATGTATTCTTGGGCTGCTCCCCTCATATCTGTGTACATACATGTGTCGAAACCAAACTAAACATGGTCTACGCTCACAAATCATTGTCCAGATGCTGGAGCCAAGAGTGAGAACTGAGTTAGGTAAGAAAGCTTTTAGGTACGCCCCTTTATCATGGAACAATTTGCAAAAGGAATTGAAATTGTCTGAGTTGATCACAATTGGTGAATTTAAATCGATTCTAAAGGATAAAGAAATAATATTATAATAATAAGTCTCTACTGAGGCTCCTTCAGTGTTGTTGTGATGGCTGGATATTTGTATGTAATTGAATTTAATTGTTTATGTTAACTGTTCTTGGCCAGGTCTCTCTTGCAAAAGAGATTTTTTAATCTCAACAAGACTTTTACCTGGTTAAATAAAGGATGTGTGTGTGTATGTATATATATATATATATATATATATATATATATATATATATATATATATATATATATATACATATATATATATATACATATATATATATATATATATATATCCCGATGTGACCACCAAAATCATGTCCCTCTTTGAGTCCTGACTGTGCTCTGCAAGCTTATTCACAAAGCCAAGTCCTCCACGTCCAAAAATGTAAAAGTGTCCCGTTAAAGACGAAACATTAACTTTGTGTGTTCTAAGATCAATGCCTCTGAAATTCACCTTTATGTGTTAATCCTATTGAGACCCGGCTATAAGGCCTTACACTTCAAAAGGTCTTGAGCAGCATGAAATGAAGTAATTACAACAACATAATTGTGTTTATACAGGAGTCAGAACAAAGACCTCTTAAAGAGAATGTAGCCAAGTGTGTACATTTTGCTCGTAAGTGAAACATTCATTATGCCTGATCAAAGTATATCCAGCGGGGGAGAGAGTGGGAGGAGAGACGAAAGGATGATGCAAGTGGTGCCTTTCATATGCTTAAGGGACAGCAGCAAAGAAAAAGGCAGCCCGCAGCCCCAATGCCCTGTCCTAATGTCGTCATCATCACAGTGTGAGGGAGACAGAACAGAGCCAAAGAGAGTCGACCGCTGGAAAAGTTTGCATTCAGTTTACACCGAGGAATCTGTGAAGAAGGCAAAGTCAGATACAACAAAAGCACAAGTTTGAGTGTTACTGTGAGATAAATCCAACAGCCTGCAGCATCATTAACTTATAGTCAAGTTTGGTCTCTGAAGTTTTAAAGGTGTTTTAAACACTGGCAGTAATTTGTTTTTCTGGTTCTTGGCAAATATACAATTCTAAATGTTTTTTGGATACTTGTTATTGGAAAGACCAGTTTGTCTTCAAACACTGCACTTCAAAATAAGGTGTGTCTAAAAACAAGATAAAAACACTAAATCTGAGGGAAATGATCTTGCTGCCTGGGCAGATAATTTCACTTGACAAGATTTCTCAAATAAAGATTGTTAAATCTAGAAATAAGCATGTTGAATGCTTAAATAATAAGCAGAAAAAAGTTCTCAGCAAAAAAATTTTTTTTATCTTGGTAAGAAACAAATAATTTCCAGTTCATCCCTGCATGCAGCTTTAATTTATCTTGTTTCAAGAGTTAATTTCTTATTTTAAGCGTACAAAATTCTTATTTCTAGATTTAATAATCTTAATTTAAGAAATATTGTCAAGGGAAATTATCTGTCTATGCAGCAAGATCATTTCCCTCAGATTTAGTGTTTTTATCTTGTATTTAGACACACATTTTCGCAGTGTGCTGAAGTTCAGCACATTATTTTACAATATGACTGACCAAAAATGGATTCAACTGGAACGACAATGCTAATCAAGTTGCATGCTGTTTGCTAAATCAATGCAATCTCATCCCTCCTGCTCAGTAATCGAGTTCTCTCTGGGTTACTTGAGTGGCCCTAATATCCTTTTTATCAATGGACTTAACAGAGGACTGTTAACAGGCTAATCAGACTTCCTTTGGGATGGTCACTGTGTAAGAGGAGGCGATAATATAGACATCCGTATCTTGATTTTTAAGGGTAACATGGTAGAGTACACGTTGTATTTGTAAATTAACTCTATGGAGTTTTGGGCTATTTTGTCCATTTTTGAATCCTTTTCATCCTGCCTGTATACACCATGTAAAAAATGTTTAAATGCCATGTTGGTATGTATTTTTTCAACACAACCTCACCCATATCACCTAATAATAATTTATTTTTTATTCTGACTTACTGGATCAACATTTTGAACCAAAAAGAAACAAAGAAAAACCAACATAAATGTGATCTTGTGATTGTGTGTGATCCTGTCATCCAACTCTGGTTTTTGTTCTAGTGGGCCTCTATTTTATTTGTGTCCTGTGTGTTTAACGTAACACTTTTGGTCATTTTGTGTCTGTGTAAGTCATTTTGTGTCTATTTGGTCATTTTAATGTCTTCTGTTGTGTCTTTTTTAGTTATTTAGTGTCTTTTTTAGTTATTTTGTGTCTTCTTTTTGGTCATTTTGTGTCCTTTTTAGTCATTTTATGTCTTCTTTTGTGTTTTTTGGTCATTTTAATGTCTTCTGTTGTGTCTTTTTTTGGTCATTTTGAGTATTTTTTGGTCATTTTGTGTCTTTTTTTAGTCCTTTAGTCCCACATGAAATGTGATTTTAAATATTTGTCTTACTTTCAAAACACTATCATGCTCAATAAAGAAATTTAAATGTTGCAAATGTGAACAAAGGTTGCAAATCTAACATATAAGAGGGTTCCATCCAGTTCTATAACTTTAGACTAAATATATTTGAGCTTGTCTCCAGTTTTACTTGGTATATCATCATCAAACTGAAACTGGCCTCATGGAGTTTACAGCCAGAACTTTAGAGGTAAATTTACAGTAGGGCTCCACGCTGCTTTGTTTTCTAGTCTGGATGTGATGAAGAAGTCTGGATTTGGAGCTTTTGGAGACTCCAGAGGGTTAAGAATTAAGGGTTAAGGTTGAAATCAGTCCTCACATGAAAATGTCCTCACTCTCAGCTCATTGGTCCTCACAAGAATATAAATATGAGAGCAAATATGTGTGCGAGGGTGTGAGATGCTGTAGGGTATGATAAAAAAAAGGGACACATACACCTACACACTGACACACTGTCCCCCATTGCTTTCCTGCTGGAGGGTCTGATGAAGCACTGTGGAAACACAGATGGATGACAAGGAACTGCAAAACACTGAGGTATGGTTGTCTCCACCAGCTGTAACTAAACACCAACCAGGAAGGATGATTCGGTTCTTCATTAAAGCTGAAAATGCGTCACATTTTTCACCACGACTTGTTGTTCTTTATTCAGAGCAAAAATATCATCGTAAGAAGAGGTACCATAAAACATGAATATAAAGTTGGATGTCAGTTGGAGAGATTGCTACTCAGAAAACTTTCTTTTTCTTTATTGTGCCATTTTTACCACATGTTGTGTCTAAGTGGTTGCAGATAAGCTACTCTGATTGGCTGGTTTATAAACGATTGGTAAGGTGTCTCCTGGTTCGTATGGAGATTTAGTAGAGACAAAACGAAATGACATGTCTTTGTAGGCCAACCCAAAAGTAGCATCGCCATGGGGTCTACTGAGAATTAGCCTGTGGGTTTTTGCACTGGATTTTGGATCTTTTTGCAGAAAATAAGCTCCGTGGCAAACACTAGTTTCTGATGCTGGATAATCTTTTAACACCACTTTTATGACGTTTGAAGCATTAATGCAGCTGACAGAAGTAAAAAGCTCACGTTATGCTATAGCTAGGGTTGCCAACTCCCTGAAAAATAAATAAGGGAACTCATTGGCAGGGCCGACCGACCCGATTGCCTTCACCTATCCTGGCGTGGTGAAATTTTTTAGCCCCTTTTTTGTGAGTGAAATGATTTTTTAACGATTTGACTCGAACCTGAATTGAATTAGTTGCATATTTTTGTGTGACATGAATACATGGAAAACAAATTATTATCCAGCAATTCACTTTCATACAAAATGACAATTAGACCCTGTTCTTCAAAGATGTAGTGAAGTTTGCTGATAGCAATTGATTTACTCCTTTTATTGGCTTTTAAAATGCAGCATGTATGCAACTGATTGGCCATTTTGGAAGATTTTGGCATTCCATAATTCCAAATTGGTACAGTAAAAAAGCATGAAATTCATGTCATGAACACATGGGGACCTGGTCTTCAAGAATGCACTGGAGTTTGCTGATAACAATTTGATGAATACATGAATACAATTAAATGGCTATTTTGGAGTCATGCAGCTGACAAACTGGCTACCATAAAGTGCAATGTAATTGCGCACTAAATTTTAAAGTGGTGGTGTGACCGCAGTACTGGAAGCATGTTGTTTCAGGTCAGTCAGTCCACCATGGGCTACGGAAAAAGAGCTCCGGCACACCGTGCAGTGGCTTTATAGATGTTATCACGCACTTTTTCCACCCAGGTGTTTCCTTTTTCCCATGCCTCGTGTGTGAATATGCTGTCAGCTCATTGGTCACAGAGCAGGACGGGCCTGGGAACAAGTTTACCGTAAGTTTACATATAAAGCACCCTGTTATTCATTTTTCCATTGACGTTTACTGACTATTTTTTGACTGTCACAATAGTATGGAACAAAGTGCGTCCCTTTTCACCTCAATACGGGATGGGTGCTTTTGTTTCTAAATACGGGACGTTTCCGTTTTTCACGGGACGGTTGGCAAACCCTAGCTATAGCGAACTACACCACAGTCTTATGACTTCTACGTCACTACCGCTAGCTTCAGACGCTCTCCAACAAGCTAACCAGCTTCTAGTTAAGCTAGGGGAACCGTAGCCTAATAAATTGTTTATTACCTAATCTCTGAAAAACATAACTAGAGGCTGTGAAGCGGACTAGTGAGAGTCCGTGTCCGCGGTGATGACGTTTAATGACCCGGACAACCACTGAAGTCTCAGCCATTTGTTTGTGACCGCCTTTTTAAGGACACGTTAAAACCAAAAATATTCATGTCAAAACATAAAAATTCACAAGTGGGGGTATTTACTAACATATTTTATGTGGTACATCACAACGTGAACATCTCTCCAGCTTGTGTTAAACACAGACATTATTTCAGGCATCTAACCAAAAACACATTCAAACTGAGATTGAGAAGTGAGACCCAATGATGCTAACATGCTAACTTTTATTCCTGGTTTCCTAATTTCCTGGTTTAAGAACTTATTCATGTTGTGCCCTATAGCGCAAATGCATGAGTTTGCAAAAGGGGGGATCAGGAAATGATTATTAATCAGGAGATTATTTGTATTTTTGTTTCATTATTTGTATTTTTGTTTAATACAGCTGAACAGAGAAGATGTGATGCTGCTTGGCTGCACTGAGAGCAAGAGCAGTGACAAAGACAATACAATGCTGTCTGAGTGTGTTATTGTAGTTTTTGATTGCATTAGATTACACATACTGTAGTTTTCTGTTTTGCTGGTCAGGCTAAATAATGACGAACACGTTAATGGGTGCACAGAAACTTTAAACTTCAACACTGATTGTACGTGAGATTGTGTGTGTGTGTAGTCATACCTGTGCCTAAAATAACCCAGGTGCAATAAGTGTACTCAGGGAGCTTGTTCAATGCAGAGTTGATATATTGAGTGTCTGTGTAGTTTATTAACAGCAGTGAAGCTCTTCACACATGCTGAAAGGCTGCTGCCTGTCTCATTAGAGCTCCTTTTACAGTGTGAATATGAGTGTGTGCATTTGCATTTGCAGATGTTTTGTGTCAGTTTGTATCCCTGAGTGTTTGTGTGCGTGTGTGTGTGTGTGTGTGTGTGTGTGTGCGCTCTTGTGCATCTTCATCGGAGTTGAAAAACGCTCCAAATGCAAATCTGTGTAGAAACGACGCCAACCATAATAAAAACGCCAAAATCCTCAACCCCTATTATTCATCTTCTCTTTATTTCTCTCTCCCATCGATGAATGACTGCAACCCGTTTCATCTGTTCTGCTGGAGACCTGGCAGGAGGGAGGGATGAAAAGAGAGAAAAGCGGGGAAAAGGGCACGCAGTGAGGCGGCGACAGCCAGGAAAAGAGGGATGCTGGAGATGTTCAATTAAGCTTCCTATTTTTTTAGGCACCCGGTGGTTCGTTAATCTAGTGGAGATAAATATTATACAGCATTAGCTCCATTCATCCTGCTAAATCAATTCTCTCTTTTTCTTCCTTTCCCCCTTTTTTCTCTCACTTCCCTTTCACTTATTCAACCTCACAGAAAAAAAGCCGACAGAGAAAATAAATTGCTGCCTTTATAATAAGTGGTCCTAATGCAGATGAATGGTGCTGGATCTCCGAGCAGTGAAGCCTCTCACCCGTCTGCCACCGACTTTCATTTAGCTCCATAATAAACAGCAAGCGCCACTGAAAGCAATCTCCCACTGCTTCACTCTTTTTGCTCTAATTTTTTTTTTTAACTGTTGCCTTGAGCCAAGTCCAGCCCAGTCACTGTAGAGTGGATAAGAATTAACCAGCTCATGGTAAATATGAGGGTACTGCGCACAAATAACCAAATAAATGCTAATTAGAGATGAAAACAAATTGACTCACTTCTGTGGCTGTGAGGAGGCTTTGTGCTATCTGAAAAAAATACTCAAGGGGCATTTCTTGACTAATCTCAGGTTGGGCTTTGAGACTACAAATAGACAGTCAAACAGAAAATCTGCATTACAAACTGAAGTCTCGGTGCTTGGAAGAGATTTAAATATCAGACAGGGAAGGGAATAATAATGTTTTTTGTTATAATTATTATTAGCATTATACGTCTGTTGTGTGAGTAGCTTTTAGTTGTGCATTTAATGCCAGGTTAATGTTTAAAAGTAAATTAATGTTCATTAGATCAGCTGTAAAATTCATTAACCTTGCTTTAAACTATGTAAACAATAATTTAGATGTGATAAAGCAGGGATGGGCAACTGGAGGCCCGGGGGCCACATACGGCCCGCACCCTCAGTTGAAGTGGCCCTCAGTACAACTACATGCATTTGAGCATGAAATCTTAAAAGTGCAGTGTAAAAATGCACAAAATTACTTCTTGCAGTTAATGTTGGTCTGCTGTTCCTGCACTGAAAAAAAAAGAAATCACAGTTAGTGGTTATTTTTTATTTGCTTCAAAACTTTTGTATACTGTTAAACATGCATTTGAACATGAAATATGTTAAGTTACTGCACTGTAAACATATTTAAAATTGCAGTTTCATCATATCTGGTGAAGTGCACGGTCCTATATGTGGCCCTGCAGCATTTAAGTTGCCCATCCCTGTCATAGAGCAAACATAAGAACAAAATGTAACACAAACAAGATGTTTTAGATAAAAATAAAAAAGTAAAAGCAGCAATAAATATCTCTGTGCTTTATGAATCATATATTCAACAAATAAACACACAAATAATTTCTTTTCCACTAGCAGTTTATACATTTATTGTATTTCAAAGAGGTGAAGAGCAGTAAAACAGAATGAAAGTGAAAATGTTCTCGCTTCCCCCTCGTGCTACGTGACCATTTAAATAATGACATTCAATTTGAAACACGTCTCAGAAATGTGACTCATACAGTGGAAGTGAAGGGGATTTATTTTGAGGTACAGCATTTAGGAAACACTTTTAACAGCAGCATCTGTTGCCATGTTACTCTGGGCAGTCCACATCCACAGAACACATATAGTTTTATTTAAACTACCTCTACCCCTCGTCATTTGACCCTTGCTTTCAGCTACACTTGCAGATCACTGTTTTGGTGTCCTGGCACATCACTTTACCTGACTGTGTCGGTTCACTCGCAGTGCTCTTATCAGTGTTTCCAGCAGCAGCAGGCAGCTTGTTTTAGCAAAAAAAAAAGCTCTAAAAACACAATCCGCTACCTGTCCAGCATCAAACAGCAGACATGCACATGAAGTGACTAGCTGGTGGAGAAAGTGGAACATTTAGCAGCTAATGAGCAAGATATTTCCCTCAGGATTGGGAAGGGACCAGAAATAGAGCTGAAAGGAGAGTGAATATTAGATTTACTCTTTGCTGGATCAGCAGATATGTGCCTCCAAAAATAAAATAAAATAAATGCTCCACTTTTGCTGGATGTTTAAATAGAATGCTAAATACATAAAGACATAAAGGAGGAGGAGGACTGGTCACAAGCAAACAGTTAAAAGATGAAGCTCAAATAAAGGTAAAAAATCTAATTTTCAGTTTTTAAATTAAGTGCAGCAGAACAACTTCAAACAGAAGCTTTTTGTAAATAAAGATGTCTGTTGCATGTTCAAACTTTGTTATTGTGTTTGCACTCTGTCCACCCACTCACAGTGGATCCACAATCCTTCACAAAGACACACGTGTACCGTTATACAATCAAAAGAGTTTGCAGACAAATGCAGATGCAGAGCACCCTTGACAGCTGGCTCAATACGTATTGAGTGAGTGTGAGGTGAGACCAAGGCGAGAGGAAGACGCTTTCACAGAGGCAAACATACGGATGCACAGATACACTCACACCTTCAGCTCTGAAAAGATGGAAATACAAAACATGTGACTGTTTTACAATTCAGCGTGAAGAAGTTATCAAATTGTGGAGTGTTTGTGTTCAGGCACGTGTATTGATAACAAAAACCACTGACAGAGAACAGAACTGGTTCAAGCTTGTTTTTATAGTGAAGATTTGAGTACAGGTGCGTCTCCCGTGTTTAATCCGTCGTGTATGTGATCACGGTCGAAACTGTCGCTAAGCGATTAGCATACTTCACCTCTGGAGTCTCATTAAATCTGGGGGATTTTATTTTTTTATTTATCTTATTTTAACTTTTATAAATTTTAGTTTTAGTTTCAAGTTGTGGAAGAAGAAGTTTATTAAAAGTTCATGCCTACATCATGAATGTAAAGAGTTATAATAAAACATTTCAAAATGCATGTGCAACTCAGTTAAATAAAAGTCTGTTGGTCCAGTCATATATTGTGTCGTAGTTTTCTGAAAATCTTGGCTCGTTCTCATGAACCCAATATCGTGTCTCGTCTCGTGAGCTGAGAGTATCGTCACACCCCTAGTCTTTCCCTTTCACTCTGAACATCTCTCCATCAATAAAGCTCTAAAATGCCCAAAAAATATCTTTTAAATAAATGGACGGAGTCACCGTGATGTCACCCATAGGGTTCTGACGAACTGATTAATCCAGGGATCTCTGATTATTGTTGTTGTGACAACAATATTCAGACACACCTGGATGAATAAGTTTGTCCAATAATGGCAGACAGGAAACAAAGGAGCTGGCTGAAGTTCAGGAAGTAGTGCAGCTGTGAATAAAGCCAATTGTAGTTTATAAGTGGTTGACAAGTGGTTCTTTTAGCTTTCTTGTGCACCTGAAGTCTGAAACTAAAATGTAAGGGATACTGGAGCTTGGTTGGGGTGGTGGGACTGCTCGCAGCAGACAGCAGAAAATTTCCCTTAATTTCAAATCCAAAACTTGACAGGTATGTTCGTGGTTGAAATAAAAAAGGGTGCAGTTTCTGTGAATTTAGGCGACAAATCCACTTACCTAGTTTTAGGGCAAAAACTTTTAGTGTTATAAAAGACAGTTTAAACAGGAAATAAATGTACACAAATGCTGGAAGTGAAGTAGTTAAGAGGGGGATGTGACTACTGTAACTTACATAAAAACATGATTCATAAAAAAAACATGGAAGTTACATAAAATAATGTTTACTTTTGTTTTCACATGGGCCACAAACCCTGTTCTCCTGATGAAAGTCTCTATAAACATTAACAACATCAAAACTCTGTAAGTATTACGGTGTGTTCAGACCGGACGCGTAGCCAATTTTCTACTACTCGCGCGTTCTCGCGCGAGTAGTTGAATTTACTCGCGTCACTCGCGCGAGTAAATAACTCGCGAATTTTCGCCCAAGAGACTATTTAGCGCCAAATAATTCCCTCCATTTCATTCTGTCATCAACCATGACAAGCATAGCGTCCCTGTACCTACAACAGATAGCTGAAATCTCATTGTCACAACTTACCAGGCAGACCGGTGACCTCACTCACCCTCCTCCAGGCAAGATCTTTATGGTTCCGGTTGCGGTAGGAGGGTGATGATGTGTCAAAAAGCTCGGGAAGCCCACAGACTGCAACGATAAGTTTCTCCTCCATTTTTCCCGGGATGCATGACGTCACTGTTGTCCAGAATCTCAACGCTGATAGGCTGTCCCGACACAGCGTCAGGCGAATATTTCGCTAAAGTTGAATTTATTGAACTCACGCGAATTCGCGTTGTTTCATTCGTGCCGCGACATTCGCGTCGCGCGAAACCTGCGATCTGCGCCGCCGGCAAAAATTTGCGTCTATTCGCGTGTTTGCATTGACTTTGTATGTAATCTTGTCGCGCGAAATATTCGCTGCGCGTCCAGTCTGAACACACCGTTACATTCTTACTAATCACTGGACACTTAAAATTTCATCAAAGCAAAGCTTGAAACTGCTGTTACATGCTGTTGTGTGGGGGACTGGAGTCAGTGTTAAAATGTGGGACTAGGCTCCCAAAAGAGAGTCCAGTTATCAGCCCATTTCACTGGGTCAATATTCCCTTACATTTCACTTTCACTTTCATTATGTTTAAGTGCCAAGTACTGTTCAGGTTTAGAAAAAAAGGATGTGGTTAGATTTAGTTAA
This sequence comes from Centropristis striata, assembly GCF_030273125.1. NCBI lineage: Eukaryota > Metazoa > Chordata > Actinopteri > Perciformes > Serranidae > Centropristis > Centropristis striata. The sequence goes on along the minus strand of NC_081536.1, from coordinate 28,944,871 downwards.
AAAGATCGTGGCTTGAATTTAGAACCTCGCATTACACACTTGCATTACTTATTTACATCTCATTTCACACATTTGGTCTGTCCCGGACGCCATGTCCCCTGAGTGGAAGTCCTGTATTTAGACCTCACCCAAACCTTCCTTTCTAACAGATGATGACAGAACATTCAAATGCATGATGACGTCTGAACCGGGTGAAAATAGTGTGTTTACACTGCATGATTTTAGTGTCGATTTAGTGGATTTTCCATTCGCTTTGTAGGGCTCACAGCTACTCCAGAAGATTCATTTGGATTAAAGACTGAATTCAGTGAGAATTGTCAACAAATTCTCTCCATGCTTCAAGATGGAGGTCGTTCTTTGTCCCCCTCCAAACAAAGACAAACGACCCCACCCCCACAGGTATCTGGAGATACCTAAAGGCGTCTCATTGGCTGATACCAACAGGAAATACAACTTCCAGGTTGAGACACAAAAGTGTCCTGCAGCCACCCCTTCTCTCTCTCTTCTCTTCTCAACTCCCTGAGGAACAGCATGTCTGCTGTCCTGGTCTGATCTTCCAGGAGGAAGATCAGACATCTTCCCTCTGTCTCCAGCTCTAAGAGGCCCCAAACCAAGTGGGCCCACCACGACGCTTCTAAGTTTCCTGCCTGTGATCTATACTGGACATAATCACAGAGACCCTCACCAAGCTTCTGGAGCCAACAGCAACCAACGCTACAACCACCAAAACCCAACCAGGAACCAGATTCTTCCTCAAAAGGAGTGCTGTTTTCCCCTTTCAACTCTGGACACTGTGGTATAGTACTGGGCAGTTAGTAAGCAAGAACAAGTTTGTTAAGCTTTAATCAATGGTGTTGATCTGTTGTGTGTTTAAGTATATTTGTTGGGATATTTTGTGTAGCTAGATCACTTGAAGTTGTATGATTAATGTTGCTCTACATATCTCAAGTTGTACATGTAAATTAACTATAACTCATTTGATTTACTCACACACTAATCCACATGAAATATACTTTAATTTGGCTTCCTACAACACATAGACCTTCAAGACCGCATGGTCTATTGTTCTTCAAGAACAAAAGGGCTTCCGCCATTTTGATTTGTTTAAATGACCGCCTTTCGGCAGCCATTTTGTTACACATTTTTTTTCTCACTCACATTTCCACTGTAAATAGTCTTTTAGATTAGTTATTGTGTGTTCTGTTTGCTTTGTTTTATTTAGAATAAATATGTTTTTGGATTAATATGCTTCTCCCTTTAATGTTGCACATGAATGAGTGATTTGCTAACCTCTGCATTGGAAAGAACTCAAAATTCCTTCAACAGTTACTAAATATTAATAAGATAATTCGATTATAATTATATTCATAATTAATAATCAATGTTCCAAATTGATGATTTGTTAACTTTATGAGACTGATTAACTAGATTGCTTCTAATCAGAAGCAATCTGGTGCTTGGTCCCATCAGCTACTATTGCTGTGAGATTTTCAAAGATGCGATCTGAGAGATGAGTGAATGTGTCACAGACACTTGAGACCAAATCTAGCAGGTTAAATCTTCTGATCTGTCTGAGGCTACGTTTACATGATGACGGTCTGAACAGAAGACGCAAAAGTGGCATGCGTCTTCACTTTTTATTCTGCGTTCAGACGAGCGTTTTCAGGAGGAAATCTGCTGCATACGGTGACGCTAAAGTGTGTGAATTGGATTGGGGATGCATCACTTCAGGCGGCATCACTTAAAGCCATTAGAGCATCTTTGGGCATGTGGAAGTTTTCACGCCACGCATTTTCATCAGCTACTCCTTCCACAAAGTTCTCCACCATCACTAGATCTCCCAGGTCTCATTCACAGCCGTCTGGCTCGCCTCCCACCAATTGGTGCATCCTAAATGTGATAGAGGTAATTCCAGATCCTTCTCTGTTCACTAATACTATCTGTACATATCCTGTACATTTGGTGGAAAGACTCCTGTAAGTTTATTAGAGCTGCCAGAGCAGCTTGAAGGTCCCACGCATGGAAATAATCCCACATGTTTGTTTATTTCCCTGTACTGGAGCATGTATGTGACGTAAACGCGTACGTGACGTGAGCAGATCTGAGCAGAGTTTTGTGTCTTGGCAGTGTAGACGGACACGCTACGGCGGAGCGGATTACAGTTTTACACTCTGGAGGGCCCCACAAACGCCGTCACTGTCTAAACGAAAGGCACTTCCCGTAAAATATTTTGTCGTTTTTACTTTAACACGTTAATTAAGGTGAATTAATTACACAAAAATTAACACGTTAAAAAAAATTGACGCATTTTAATCGCACTTATTTTTGCACTGTGGAACGTTTCTCACTGGATGAGTTTCGATAGCGAAGCGTCGATAAGAGCATGGTTGTGTTGCTATGCAACAAGGAATTCACATATCACGGCAGCACATCCAGCCTCAAGTATCACCTCAATGCAAAACATATAGCAGCTAGCGGTTAGTGTGGTAGCTAGCGTGGATTGTGTTTTACTTCAAAAACCAAAGTATTCTAGTTTACAGAAGGTCTACCTACCTATAGGCTACCTGAATTTATGAAATGTACTATATTTCTAAATATGCTATTGCTACACTTAATGGCAAAAATTGCACTGGTCTGTTGGACTTGAACAAAAATAAACAATATTTTTGTTGATTAATCTTATGTATTCAGTCATTATTCAATGGTATACTAAAAATCCATGAAAAAAATTACTTCTCACTGTTCTCAGGTCAAATATTTATATGCGATTAAAATGCGATTCATTTCGATTAATTAATTATAAAGCCTCTAATTAATTAGATTTTTTTTTTTTAATTGAGTCCCGGCCCTAGTTTTACCCAAAAGCTTGGCTTGTGATACGTGTGAACCCCCTTTCACTGATCACTCATGTAATGTTCAAACCATAACAACTTCGAGATACCTCACTCCAGTCATGTAATGTGAGTACTAACTATGCAGGCTTTAAAAGTTGTATAGATTTTAAATCCATTAGTGAGTCACGAGGCTGTTCTTTGAGCACATGATCAAACTGACCCCACGTAATTGGTGTACGAGGTGCTTATTAGGCACTGCACATATAGAGAAATGTACGTATGCAACAGTAAGACTCGACAGTGAATAGATGATTCATACATCTCACAGATGTGTCAGGAAGGACAGCGGTTCTGCAGCTTCCTGTCCATCAAAAAGGCGAGGAAATAAAAATAGACACTTCTTTAACTTTCTCTCTTTGAATGTTCCGACATTACTGCACACACAGCTTCACTTCTACGTTTGACTTTGTTAGTAATATATTACTGCCATGGGCTTATAAATAAAATAACACCAGCACAACGACATAGTGCTTTGTTGTCACAGAGACGCTGACTCTCTTATTAGCCAGATCTTTCACTGCTTTCAGATTCATGGAAAAAATGTGTATTTTGTGTTTGTTATATTGATTCATGTATTGATTACTTTTTGTTCTGTTTGTGTTTTGCTGCATCAATAAAGGCCATGATTATTGTATCTCTGACACGATAAACACTCAACAAGGCTCGAAAGTGACTCATAAACTGGGATTTTGTAAAAATGATTTTCTGTTCGCTTACATCTGTAGTGTTGCATAACTAATAAAACTGTGGTATATTCTTGCAGGAAGTAGTTTGGAATCTGATTAAGAAATTAAACAAAGTGCCCTATAATTTTTTCTTATATGCTTATTATTGTAGTTGAAGTTGCCATTTTTAGCGATTAAGTCTGAGAGTCTGAGGGAATGGTGAAATAGAGATGGGCACAAAAAATGTCCTTATCTCTATATTCTGACTAAGCTGTCATTACAATTATGTTATTAAAGTTTTTGCTTTATACATACGCACAGATTTTATATAGTTTCTGCTCATTTATCTAACATAACTGACAAAGACAATCCTGGTTTTCAAAGTCATGTTTCCTAAATGTAATCATGAGGTTCCAATTTCACATCACTTGCTGCACTAAACACACTTCTGATTAAATCATATGTTCAAAGGTTTTGCTTATTCAAAATTCTTCTCATCATTTTCTCTCGTTGCATGTCTTGCATGCTTTTATGAGCATTTCAGAAATACCTTTAAATGAGGAAAAATATAAAGTAAAAGTATAAAATGTTGCAATGATGAATGTTTTTTATGAAAAAGTCAATATTTAAAGCTCAAAACAAAACCCAGAGAGAATGATGCCTTCTGCAGGGTACAATGACTTATGAAAATAAGTCTATTTTAAGGCTGAGAGCAAAGGTCAAGAAGTCAAGAGCACATAGAGCTCGTACAACAGAAGCTATAACATTTTCAATAACCCTCAAGGATTCGCTTTTCCGTTTTCTACCCCTCCTTCAATCCTTTCCCCCTCTTCACTCTCATTTTCTGTCATCTTTTCGCCTCCTTTGTCGTTTCCATTAAACCCCTTATTTCCGTTCCTTTCCTTCTAAGCTACCTCTCTACCATTCTTTAACCTCTTCTTCACCCGTTTCTCATTATCTTCTGTCCTCTCATCTCCCCGCTTCATTTCCTTACCTCCTCTCCTATAGTCTCTCCTCTCCTCTTATCTTCCGTCTTTCCACCTTTTCTCCTGTTTCTCTCAGCAGAGGCTGCACGGTGACTAATTACCCTTGTCAACACAACTTTCCATTATTGACACCCCAGCCTATGGTGGACGCTGCGTTGCCTCTGGCTACAATTCTCTCCTCCATTTACTGGGAGAGGTCTTCCATATACATTAAGGTTAAATCCATCCAGGTGATTTCAGGCGTGTTTGGGGGTCATTTGCTCGAGAAAGGGGCATGTTTCTTGAAGGTTGAATGGATGAATTTGTAGCAGTAAATGACACTAAATGACCGAAGTGACGCATGAAAAGAAAATAGTGATTTGTTTTGACTACCCTTTACCCTCTGGAGTCACCAAAAGCTCCAAAGTATGACTTCTTGATGACATCCAGACTAGAAAACAAAGCAGCGTGGAGCCCTACTGTAAATTTACAGCATTTACATGTATGTGTATATGTATATGTGTATATGTATATATATATATATATATATATATATATATATATGCTTGCACTAATGTACAGTTAGATCTGCATTTATTCATTTATTTTATTTATTATATAATCTATTCCTATATATACTGCATTTTTATACAATTCATTCCTGTATATATTGCAATATTATTCACTTAATTACTGCTTAAGCACTTCTGGTTAGATGCTATCATTGCTTTGTACTTGTGACATGTGCAATGACAATAAAGTTGAATCTAATCTAATCAAGTAAAACTGGAGACAAGGTCAAATATATTTTGTATAAAATGATAGAACTGGATGTAACCCTCTTATATGTTAAATTTGCAACCTTTGTTTGACATTTGCAACATTTCAAATTCTTTATTGAGCATGATGTTGTTGTAAGAAAAATATTCAAAATCACATTTTATGTTGGACTAAAGGACTAAAAAAGGCACAAAATGACCAAAAAAAGACACAAAATGACTAAAAAATACACAAAATGACTAAAAATGACAAAAGGCACAAAATGACCACAAAAAGACACAAAATGACAAAAAAAATGCACAAAATGACCAAAAAAAGACACAAAATTACTAAAAAAAATACAACAAATGACCAAAATTGTTACGCTAAACAAGACACAAATAAAATCCAGTCACACTAGAACAAAAACCAGAGTTGGATGACAGGATCACACACAATCACAGGATCACATTTTTGTTATTTTTTCTTTGCTTCTTTTTGGTTCAAAATGTTGATCCAGTAAGTCAGAATAAAACATAAGTTATTATTATTAGGTCATATAGGAGAGGTTGTGCTGAAACAACATGGCATTTAAACATTTTTAAGTGATGTATACAGGCAGGATGAAAATGATTCAAAAATGACAAAATAGCCCAAGACTCCATAGAGTTAACCCCAGCTCCTCTCTGTCATTGGATAAACTCACAGGCGACAGGTTGTGATGCATAAGTTCTTTGCCCCACTTTGTGCCTCTTTAGTATTATCTTTACATTCGTGTCACAGAGCGTAGCATCTGTTTCACTGAAAGATAAATCCCTGGCACTCTTTAAAGAACCCAGAAGGTCGTTTAACAACTCTCATCACAGCCTTAAAGGGCTTTCCAGACACTTCTATCCATCTGGATCCAAAGACGCTACCTCCACTGCACAATGTAATAAAAAATATTAAATACAAAATAAAAATATTCAGCTAAATTCTCACATTCTTTTTTGATTAAAAATAGGAGGCAAATTAAAATCAAGAAATTATTATAAATGTATATGTATAGAAAATAGAGAAAATGTAATATTATTTATACTTCATAATATATTTTTTTCACAATTCAAATAGAGCAAGGATATATGCAATAATTTATCTCTCTCAGGAAAACAAACAAACACAAACAATATATATTAATAATAAATGCCATAATGCCACAATAGCAGCTATATAAGTAATTGATGTATATAAGGTGTATATAATTTATAGTCTTTATTCACTTAGTTATATCTATATGTGTCTGTATCTTGAGCTGCAGTGACTACTAAATATCCCCACTGCAGGATAAAAAAAAGTCTTATCTTATCTTGTCTTATCTATCTTAAATGGACTGAGCTTCAATTTGCAAACAGGTTTAAATAATTCACGCATTTTTTTCAAGTCCTGGACAGAATGTTTTTGATCCAGATGGAGTGAAGAGTCTCAAAAATACCTTTAAACTGGTGCTAGGTGTTAAACGCCCTGGGTTTTAGAGGTTATTTATGTTTCACATGAACAGATGCTAAGCTATGTGACTTGAATGTAATGATAATGCATGCAAGGTGAAAACTTCTGCTCCCCTTCCTGGACGCTGTAATATTTCTCGGTTCGGTAATTTGATTGACTACCAAATCATTAGCCAAGATTTAGATGCCAAGTTAGTTTGTAGCTATTAATACCAGATTACTGTTTGGCATCTGATGTCTGCAGCCAGCCGTGTCCTCACCACAGATTTTCCTTTTCAGAATAAAATTCAGTTAATGGTTGACTGAACTTCATACTGTATGCGTGCACACTATGAAATCCAAAGTAAACATTATTCCCTGCAAAGAAACAAAGAACAAAAAGAGAGCGAACAATAAAGGGAATGGAAGAACAGAAGAGATGTTTGACATTTGGAGAGGTGTAAATGATGATGAAAGGACTGCTGGCTTTGATGTGTGTGGACCACTAGAGACATCCACAAGAGGCATTTAAAATTTTCAGTATTTTTAGCTCTTCTTTAAATGAGCTAAGCTGATGTGTGAATTCGTTGTTGTACACTGGCCAGATGGAAGCTGCAGCGGTCACTTTTTTTTCTGTCTCTGTGGCACAGTGCTGATACACTGCAAAAGCCAACTGACAAAAAACAAGAAATAAATAACTAGAATTAAGCAAATACATGCTGGAAACAAGTAAAATTATCTGCCAGTGCAGTAAGTACATTTTTTCTTTGTAAGAATTCTTTAAATAAGTAAAAAACATCCTCAAAAAACACCCAATGATAGCTCGTAATAAATATAAATATAGTTATTTTGAGCAATAGTGGCTTGAATAGCCAAACTGTAGTAACATTAAAATAAGAAAAATACTTTTGAAATAACATTCAAACTACATGCAACTAAAACTCTCAACTGGAACCAATATTTTAGGTAAAAACTCATCATATTCAACAGTTGAATAGCTTGACAAGCATAGAAAAGCTCACAATGTCAATCCTAAAAACAAGTCTTTACAAAATAAGATAATTAAATAAGCATGTAATAATAATACTAATAATTGTATGTATGGTCAGTAGGTAAATTATATTTGAAAACAATAAAACTATGATACTAGATATAAGAAGAAAATACTTGGTAAGCTTCATGTTTTTTGCAGTGTACTTTTCGGAAGGGTGCAAGAATATCCATTCAACACTTTTCTATTAAACCTCTGAAGTCCAGGAGATTTTGGTTCAAATTTGTCAACTTCCTGTGCATTAATTTCTGTCTCTGTTCAGCATCTTTCAGTCTGTCCTTACATCACATGCATGGCTCCTTTTTCTCCACACAAACTTGGCTATCAGTCAGATTTTTCATTTTATTTTAATTAACAAAGTATAAAGCTGCCAGGAACCCAAAATACAAACAAAAGACACAGGTGTCTATGGAAATGTACCTTTTTTTTATTTTTATTTTTTTTCACCATTTATTCACACAAAAACAGCAGAAAAAATTAGGGCAGGGATTCGATTAAAAAAATTAATCTAATTAATTAGAGGCTTTGTAATTAATTAATCGAAATTAATCGCATTTTAATCGCATATAAATATTTGACCTGAGAACAGTGAGAAGTATTTTTTTTCAAATGGATTTTTAGAATACCATTGAATAATGACTGAATACATAAGCTTAAGCAACAAAAATATAGTTTATTTTTGTTCAAGCCCAACAGACCAGTGCAATTTTTGCCATTAAGTGTAGCAATAGCATGTTTAGAAATAAAGTACATTTCATAAATCCAGGTAGCCTATAGGTAGGTAGACCTTCTGTAAACTATAATACTTTGGTTTTTTAAGTAAAACACAATCCACGCAAGCTAACCCCCCTAGCTGCTAGCTGCTATGTTTTGCATTGAGGTGATACTTGAGGCTTGATGTGCTGCGGTGATATGTGAATTCCTTGTTGCATAGCAACACAACCATGCTCTTATCGACGCTTCCATCCGTTGGTTTTTAGTAACTAAATGTCCCATCATCCACGGGGCCAACCAAAGGTCTCATCAGCTTCTTCCTTCATGTTCACTGTGGTTTGTTGTTGTCTGAACTCATCAACGCTAGTTGGTGCTCCAGTATAATTGGTCCTCCTGAAACTCATTCAGTGAGAAACGTTCCGCGGTGCAAACATAAGTGCGATTAATATGCGTCAATTTTTTTATCGCATTAATTTTTGTGTGGTTAATTAATCTTAATTAACGCGTTAAAGTCCCGGCCGTAGAAAAAATAATACAACTACAAAACAGTCTATTTGCATGTAAATTAAAAATAGTAATAGTTTTCATTGTAGAAAGAAAATTCACATTTTAAAAATGGCCTAGAAACATAAATGTCACACTGTGAAAACTTCTATGATTGCACTTTCAACTGGCTTTCTCAGCTTGTCTACATATATAGTAAATAAAACGTGTATTTTCAATAAGTAGATGGATTAAAGAGGGTTAAAGTGCATTTAAATAAAACTCAAGACTTGGTCCTGCAGGTAGCACTGCAGGCTGTATCGGCGTACATATCGAATCCATCTCTGCTGCTGTAAGTGTGTGCAGAGGGGGGGGGGGACCAGCAGACCCTGTATCTGCACTCTCCATTAACATAGTCAGCAGCTGTGAAAGGGCAGAGCGCAGGCCGCCTGGAGATTTATCAGAATGTCACCGTACGCCACATTAGCCCTGACACCACACACACACAATCACACACATATACACGCATACACACTTCTGTAGCCACGCCACAAGCGACCCTGGCTTCACCAGGGTCAAACTGATATGTCAGAAGCAGTCATCTCATTCCAACAAGTCACACAGGTCGCGCATGAGTGTATACGTGTGTGTGCAGGACTTTCTGTGGTACGTCAGTTGTTTCCATGCGCATGTTCTCATCTGCATAACTGTCCAGACTTTGTTTTTCTACCCCGAGTGAATGTTTGCTTGACTGAAAGACAAATAGAGGTCTACCAACACCTGCGTTTCCACTCTGAAAGCAACCTTGAGCACATCAAAGACGTCTGGCTTGTGCTCTGCAGCCTTCTTAAATCATTAAACACTCTCTTTAATCTCACACAAACACACACACACTCACACACACCTTAAGATACATCAGTGATTTCAGCTGTATCAGTGCCACGATCAAAAAATAAATGCGTGTCAGAGGGATGCTGCAACGTCTTCAACGACACTTTAATTTCAACTTGATATACCAGGATCACAAACAACAGCCCTTTAAATGTTTAACATTGACACGATGACAGATACAGAGATTTGCTTTTAAAGAAAATAATCGCCAAAAGGCCTTTATGTTGTAGTTTAATTGAGATTAAAGACAAGAAGAATAGCAAGCAATACACACTTTTGACTTTATTTCATGCCTTGTGCTTTGTTTTCTTTGACATGTTAATCCTTATGTGGCAGAGCATTAATGAGGATGATACACACAGGCTAAGTGCACGACAGAAGACACCTTACAAATCAGTCCTAATTGCACAGAAAGTGTTTTTCCCAGAGGATTAAGACGCTTTTTGATGCTTTTTTTCAGCTATTTTGATAAATTAGGCTGCAGAAGATCAGGAGAAACCTTTGAAATTATGACTGCCTTTGTTTCTATTGCTTCTCAAAAGGACTTAATTTTATAATTTCACTTTGCTGCAGCTGTAAAGATGCACTCTGGACTGTTTAACATACAGAGTAAATGTTCCTGAACCAGCCGCTCCACTGAGCACAGCTCCTGGTTACAGCGACGCACGACAACATTTTAAATGTGCAAGACTCCCAGGTCATTAAGTCGAGTAGAATTAAGAATAAAAAGTAGAATAGAAACATGTTTAAGAAAGTGTGGTGCAAAGAGAGCTCCACTTACACGATACAGCCCCAGAGACAGAGACAGTATAGCAGTGTGCTGTGTAAGTGCTCTGTAGTAAAACTGTGTTAGTATGCACTCAGCACATTCAGGCCACTGACACATGCTGACCAGCACAGACTGCACTTAATGACCAGCAGCTGCTATACACACACAATGTAAAGGATCTCTGGCCAAAACTTCATATGCATAACTTTATATAGAGTAAAAGTCAAAAGAGTGGATTGTCTTTATTTTTCACATTGTAGATTAGGGATGGGCAACTGGATGCCCGGGGGCCGCATACGGTGCCCTCACTTGAAGTGGCCCTCAGTACAACTACATGCATTAGAGCATGAAATCTTAAAAGTGCAGTGTAAAAATGCACAAAATTACTTCTTGCAATTAATGTTGGTCTGCTGTTCTTGCAAAAAGAAATCTCAGTAAGTGGTTATTTTTTATTTGCTTCAAACCTTTTGTATTCCTATTTAAACTGTTTTACATGCATTTGAACATGAAATATGTTAAGTTACTGCACTGTAAACATATTTAAAATAGCAGTTTCATCATATCTGGTGAAGTGCACGCTCCTATATGTGGCCCTGTGGTAGTGTTGATGAAAAATTGTGGCCCCCTGCAGCATTTAAGTTGCCCATCCCTGGTGTAGATTAACATTAAATACTTGAAAACTATTATGTAGTAAACAAAAAAATGTTAAACAAACCATAATATTAGTATGTAATAGTCCTGCCACATCCAGAAGTACTCGGACGACACTGCTATTGTGGCGTGTATCAGGAATGGACAGGAATCTGAATAAAGGGATCTGATAAAAGCCTTCAGTGACTGGAGTCACAAGAGCTATCTCCTACTGAACACCTCAAAGAGGAAATGATCAGAGATTTCAGCAGGTTCAAGCCCCCCTTCAGCCAGTGAATACCTGTGGGGTGGACATGGAGGTGGTGCCAAGTTCTAAGTATCTAGGTGTATACCTGGATAATAAGTTGGACTGGTCCCTAAACACAGACTCTCTCTAGGTCGTCCTCAGACGAGCCTTCCATCGTTGCTTCCAGTCATCCCGATTCTCCATACATCTGGCCAGTTCATTGGTACTTTGTGCTCCTGCATCGTCCTTGAGTATGTCCACATATGTTAGTGTGGGACGTCCCACAGACCGGCGCCCATGCATTGGTTCCCACAGCACCAGTTTGCTGGCCAACAGTTCTTGATGCCTTTGGCAGTGTCCTGCTAGTCTCATTCTCCTAGCTGTCATTTTCTGGCTCAACCTTGGTATTCCCTCATACAGAGTCTTGTTAGTAACATGTGTACTCTTACTGATGTTAAGTACTGCACGCAGCATTCTGGTGTAGCACCCGTCTAGAGACTTCTGCAGGGTTGGCTTCAGGGTCCAGCATTCATATGCCATATAGGAGAAAAAACTCCACCGTTGCATAGAAGAGGCTAAGTTTGATTTTACGGAGGAGGTTGGAGTTCCATAAACTGGTCATGCCATTCAGGGCCCTCCATGCAAGTGAAGAAGGCACTTGCATGGATCTACAAAAAGGGGCAGAGCCGCCTCTTTTTCTTCTTGAAGCTCAGATCTCTGGACATGTGTAGTGCGATGCTGCAGATGTTTTATCAGTGTGTGGTGGTAGTGTGTTGTTTTATGCTGCAGTCTGCTGGGGAGGCAGCATCACACACAGAGATGAAGGCGGTTGGACAGACTGGTCTAAAGAGCTGGTTCTGTGGTTGGAGCCAGGTTGGACACACTGGAGGAGGTGGTGGAGAGATGACCTGTCAACATGTTCCAGGTCATCCTGAAATACCCAGATCATCTGCTACACAAAACCTTTATGGACCAAAAAAACAGCAGTGGACAGCTCCTCTCTCTCTGTTGCAGGACGGAGAGATACAAAAGATCCTTCTCTCCTACAGCCATCAGGCTGTCTCATTCTAACAGAGATTCTACCAGACTAACTGAATTTACCCTCGGGAATAAATAAAGTCATTTTGATTTGATAATATGTTTTATATTTTACATTCTTTGAAGTAGCCTTTTACCTTTTGCTTTGCATCCCACCTGTTACCTGAAAACCATCCAGGTGAAATATAAAAAAACAATTCTGGTTTGTTTAACACTTTTTTTGTAAATTATGTATGTGTATATATATATATATGTGTGTGTGTGTGTGTGTGTGTGTGTGTGTGATATACAGTACCAAAATGTTTTTTTAATTCCAAGGACACAATTTCATTTTCAAAAGTTTTGTTGTATATGAAAAACAACATTTGTGTTCTTATCCTAATGGGGTTTTCTTTTTTAATTATCAAAGATACAAAGCAGTGATTTCTTGAATGTATTCTAATTTACTAGTAATTAAAATATTTAATTATAAATAATTGAATCATAAGATTGAGAAAACAAAACGCATTTCTTAAGATAAATATTTAAGCATCTTTAAAAAAATAATTTCTGGTTCTTTCTGATTCTCAAATGATTATATAAAAAAGACTGATATCCTAAAATACTGAATAAACTTTTTTTTTTTTGCCAATTTTCCTCTCAAGTCCTGTCTTTATTATCCTCCGGGTTAATTTTCTTCATTTGTCTTTGCTCAGAGCTTCATCTCTAGCTTCTCCTTTTCATCTGCTTTCCTTTATTCATAAATCTGTACGTCACCATCAGTCTCCTCTCCCTCATCATCTCTACACATCATCCTTATCTCCATGCCTTCCATGAACAATGAATCACATGGATGCTGCACTTATTTTTAAATGCTTTATTTTTTTTATCCTGAAACAATCTGATCTTCTGTTTTAGAGAGAGATTTAACTGAGCAGCTCCATCTTACATCTGCAGGCTAAATGCTGCTTTCACATCCTGTCAGGAGATGGGAAGAAATTGAAATTATCTTGTTAAAAGCAGGGTTATTGTTATAAACTAAAACAAAATTAGCAGTGAAATATATTGCCATTAACTGAAACTAAAAATGGTAACATCCTTTTCGAAAAAAAAGGAAACAAGCTAGACTAATAGTGCTTATTTAGAAGGGAAAAAAGAAAATTATAATCTCCCCCAAGCGGCCAGGTTTTTGTCATCTCTAGTCTAATAGAATCAAATAACAAGAAAATAATTTAAATTCAGTCAATAACATGCCATTTTACCAAGCTATACTCAGCTCCAGTCTGATGTTAACTAATTGGGATCAGAAGAAAACTTAAAGATGTAGATTAAAGATGTTTACCGAAATCGAAAGATGTAAACATTGTGTCTATTCCTATACAGCTCTCCAACTTTTGAGAAATTAGAATAGAATAGAATATCTTTATTGTCATTGTCACATGCACAATGTAATTAAGTGCATTCTTGTCAGTGCATGATTTTTTTTTAAAAAGCAAAATTAATAAATAAGTATAAAAAGGGGGAGGGAAATAAAACAACAAAAAACACAGAAAAGAACACTATACTATAACATACCTAGACCTGGTAAATGAAAACTCAACCTCTCTAAAAAAACAAACAAAAACAAAAAAACTTAAAACTACATTTAAGAGTAAACTAAAACTAAAAACCAAAACTAAAATAAACTAAAAAATAATCAAAAATACATTTTAAAAAATAGTTAAAAGAGCATTAGCCCTGTAACCATGAACATAAATATAAATGCTGTTTTATGTGTGTTCTGTGTAACATGTAGCGGCTTGTTACAAGTTTCATCAGATATAAATCTGCAGGCTGTTTAACCCTTTGGAGTTTGGGGCTATTTTGTCAGTTTTGGACTCCTTTTCATTCTGCCTGTATAAACCACTTAAAAATCTTTACCATTACGTGTTGGTATCATTGTTTTTAGCACAACCTCACCTGTATGACCTCATTATTATTTTCATTTTGATTTACTGGATCAACATTTTGAACACAAAAACACACACAAATTACAAATTTTTGTAAATTTGTAAAGAAATTACAAAGGACACAGATAAAAACACAGACATTACAAAAACACACAAACAAAAAAAACAGCAAACACAAAAGATTGCATTAAAAATGCTGAATGCACACTGCAAAATTAGATAAATCTCTGCAAAAAAATAAAATCATGTTACTACACTTGGTCGGGGTGTTTTTTTACCTTTGCTGAAAAGAAGTTGATGCATTAAATTGGACATGGAAACTTCTGGAATAGCCAAGACTTTCGATAAAAGCTGACAGCAGCTGCTTCGTTTTTACTTTCGGACGTCATGAAGAAGTCGTGCTCCGGCGCTTTTGTGGACTCCAGAGGGTTAAAATAGCTTAAATTATGAGATTTGCGTGGATATAAATACATGATGGACATTTTTGTAGTTCTTTTCACCAAGTGGGAGGTACTGTAGCTGTCAGAAATTATGAGACTGGTCTCCCCTCAAAAACGACAATACATGGCATTTGTACAGGCAGCAAAACACGACTCATATTAACCATCTTGCTGCTTGCATAGTAAGCAAAGTAAGTAATGATTAACGGCAATCCAGAGTTTAAATGGCGGATGTCACAGTTGGGCACGGAGGGGAGGTGGATGGGTTGAACAAATCCTCACCAGGAGAACAGGGTTTGTGTCCCACGTGAAAACAAAAGTACGGCTTTTTACGTAACGTCCGTTTTTTACGTGACTTGCGTGACTCACGTCACCCTCATAACTACTTCAGGCATTTACGAACATTTGATTCCTGTTTTGCCCTAAACCTAGTTTTGTTACATACATTCACAGAAACTGCAGCCTCTTTTACAACCGTGAATCGTACATGTATGTATAATAAATGTATGCAGTTTTTAGAGAACTCCGCTCCGTACCGTGAGCCAAACCTGTTCTCATTCCCAATGCGTGGGGCCACAACTTTTCATGGACACTACCACAGGGCCACGTAAAGGACCAGGCACTTACTGGGGATTTCCACCGGACGCGTTACAGCAGCAGCACGTCTCCACAGCGTTTTTGCTGCGTCTGTCAATTCACACCGGGCGCGTTACAGCAGCAGCACGTCAGCTTAGCGAGCCGGCCGTATACACGCGAGATAACGAGATCACGCGATAATCCTGACCATATGGGAGACCGCAAGATCCCGTGATAAACTTTAAACTCTATTTATACAGTCTATGGATAAACTGTGTGTATAAAGTAAACAACAACAACAAAAAACAACTTACTTTGCTTCTCTGAGGTGAAAGATATGTTGATCTGACCATCTATCCTTATAAAAACAATATGTTATGTCATAAATGATTGTATGATGTTCCACTTCAACAATCAGTCTCTTGTCGTCCGTGTCGCCGATCCTCTGAGACCCTTTGATTGATTGATTCCTGATCTGGTGCCCCGGTCATAACATAATGTTGATGTGAAGTAGTTTTAGGCTGCATGAACTGCGTATTGTGTTTTATTTTGAAAGGGGCGGAAGTGTTTTACGTTGATTCTGAAGTCGGACTTCCTGTCTGGTGCGATCTCCTCTGTTGAGATTCACGCGGTTTGGCAGCGTCTCGCGGAGAAATAGAAGTCCTACCTAATGCTCGCGTAGAGACGCTGACGCGACGCTGCTGTAACGTTACGCTACGCGCCCGGTGGAAATGCTCTCATTGATTAGAGTGTTACCTATTTGCAACGTCATACGCGACGCTGACGTTACGCTGCAGTAACGCGCCCGGTGGAAATCAGGCTTTAGCCCGATATGATGACACTGCAATTTTAAATATGTTTACAGTGCTGTAACTTAACATATTTCATGCTCAAATGCATGTAGAACAGTATAAATAGGAATACAAAAGGTTTAAAGCAAATAAAAAATAACCACTTACTGTGATTTATTTTTTCTTTCAGTGAAAGAACAGCAGACCAACATTAATGACAAGAAGTAATTTTGTGCACTTTTAAGATTTCTTGCTCAAATGTTGTACTGAGGGCCACTTCAAGTGAGTGTGCGGGCCGTATGCGGCCCCCGTGCCTCCAGTTGCCCATCCCTGTCCTAGACGTATCATACTGACGCAAAGGGCACCCTTCCACGTCTGTATGAAACGCTCTGGGTTCTCAGTTGACTCCAATATAAACCTGCTCACGGCGCTAAGAAACGCTTAGAGCAGAGCTTGGAGCAGGATTGTTTGTATCTCCATAGCAATGGTGGTTGAGGATTATGGGTAATGTAGGCCTTTCCGCTATCGAAAACATACGAATAAAAGTTTATTTCTCAGAATCGAAGCTACTTTATTGTTGAATTATCAATGAGACTTTGATGTGTTTGTGTTGAGAAATGTTGATGATGTCATTAAAAGAAATCCTTAAAATAGTGAGAAAAATACTTCCGTTAATTCTGTCATTAATTTAGGTCAGAGATCTTGTTGGAGTTGTAGTCCCACCAAGTGGGAGATATTGTAGCTATCAGAAGTGATTGATATCTGCATGTTATAAATGCAACATGGAGGCTGATGTGATTCTTTATTTATACAGTGCAACATATGAAATGAGTTCAGCATTAACTCAGGGGAAGTATTAGTCATTGTTTTCGGGGTCAGGGTGCTAACAGAATAAGCAGGATAACATCCTTGAAACAGAATCACAGCCAGCCGTATATATTTTATGCCACTACTCAAAAATTAAATCTGGGGCTCCTCATGGTGCCCTGTGAGGCCGACACAATTCAATAATTTATTGTGTCTCAAAAAATTTGGTCAGGGAGTTTTTTTAAAAGAGAGTGCAGCTCTTTCACTGAATGCAACAAGAAGGGGGCTGGATGTGTTTCTTTCACTTGAAAATGGTAAAATGGTATCACATTTCTATATTTGTATCTAGCTGAAAGGAATAAATGATATAGTTGATTTCAAGAGTTTCCAATCAAAATAATCAGTCGTTTCATTTCAAGAGAGAAATAAAACGTTTCGCTTCTATTCAGATGTAAATGCTGCTCTGGCTTCAAGCTATTTAAGGACAATTTTTTTTTGTTCATGAGAAAGATCTTTCAATTATTAAAATATTTCCTAAAGCCTCGTGCTTCATTATTATGCAGAGATCGACTGGAGTGTCTGTGCTTCTGCCACAGCTGTCTTGTGGCTATTTTACAGCAATAGCAGACTTAACATTCAGCACAAGACCTGTGAAATTATAATATTTACAGTAAAATGTGATTATTTGGAATCAAATAGACATTTATTTCTTGAAAGAAATTATAGAATAATGTTAAGATTAATCTCTGGTGTACAACATGACATGAGGAGAGCACTAATTGCTGTCGGGGAAATGTCATGCTTATTATCTATGAAGCTGGTATCTGTGAAGTAAAGATTTTCTCAACATGATTTGTGCCCGTGCAGATCAGACAGCATGCTGTTATTTCATGCTAAGTGAGCTGGGTGGTGTGAAAGAACTCTCTGCTTTATGTCAGTGTGCATTATGTCACTCCTGTAGATCACTTTAAATTCAACTCATCAATCTCAAACTGCACATGCTGCCAAGTGTGTCAATAGAGCAACATTGGCGTGGGCTGCTGGTGAATTTGTCATCGTATGATCCATACATATCTGAGCTGTTCTCTCCTACACAGGCATGTGGGAGGGACGGGGCAGTTATGAGTGACACCTTTAGGCTCAGTTATTTTTCTGTCTCAGTGGACTAGACAACTGTGTCCATCACTTCTCTCTCAGTTTGCACAGATCCTTTTTAAAGCTGAGACACAAAATCACTATCCAGACGCTGCTTTTAGTCTAAGTGCATGTCTCTTCAGTAAATTTGTCTCCATTAAAGCCTCTTACACTTCATTTCTTACCCTTGATCTAAGCCTTGCTGTGAGGTTTATCTTAACATTATCTCTCACTTTACATTAACCAAACTGTAACCATAGAGTAAATAAACATCCAAGCCAACAAGGAAGCATATTTGAATAACTGGAGGAAACAACCTGCTCACTGTAAGGTTTGATCATGTAAAGCTCCAACAGGCTGCCAAACAGCTTTGTATCCAGAAGAAAACACCTCGACCTCGAAAGGTAAAAAACACCTCGACCAAGTTTAAGTTTTTGCAAAGGGTTTTCAAATTTTGCAGTTTGCATCCAGTATTTTTAATGCAATATTTTGTCTTTAATGTTTTTTGTGTGATTTTTGTCAATTTTTGTGTGTTTTTTGCATGTTTTTGTGTGTGCTTTTAAATTTTTTGGGTGTTTTTTGTAAAAAAAAATGTTTTAAAAAGTATGTGTTTTCGGTGTGTTTTTATGTGTGTGGTTTTTTTTGTTTAGAAAAAAGTGTTTCATGTGGGTTTTTGTAATTTTGTGTGTGTGTGTGTGTGTGTGTTTTTTTTTTTTGTGTGTTGATCCAGTAAGTTGAAATGAAAACAATAATAATCAGGTCATGAGGTTGTGCTGAAAACAATACCAACATGGCATGGTTAACACTTTTTCGTTTATAAAGGCAGAATGAAAAGGAGTCTTGAAAAGGGTTCTTCGAGACTGGTCTCCCCTCAAAAACGTCAATGTAAGGTGTTTGCACAGGCAGCAAAATAAGACTCACATTTAGACTTTCCTCTGCCGGCATCTTAGTGATGTAGTGGTAATGATTGACAGAGTTTAAATGGCGGATACCACAGTGAGACAGGGGGGTGGATCGGCCTAACAAACGCATAAAAAATAAAGTTCCAACAATTAACTCTTAAAACCACAGATGTTAAGCAACAGTTTCCATTTTTTTTTACAGATTTGTATTTGTGCAATGAAACAAATGGGATACAATATGTTAAAAATTTAGCTAAGATACGCTAGCTTTATTATCATTGTACAGGGTCAATGTCTAGGGTCTAGTTTACAATAAAATGAAAAAATATTTTAAAATACTATGCACAAAACAGTGCAAGGTAAAAAATACAAAGTAATCACACATGATTAGAATAAAAATAAAGTGACGGTGCTTGCGTGTTTTTGATACATATTTGTGTTATTTGTTTGTGTTTAATGCATGTCTATGGGAGTGGTAGCGATATTTCCTTGTCTCTGTCTATCTGATCCTGGAACAAAAGTCTCTTCCTATTTTTTTTTTAATTTGTACTAACATTGACATTCTAAATAAATTACACATATGAAAACAAAACATTGATCGGAAGCAGAGTGTGACCACTTGTACACAGTGTGAATTAAAATGCCCTGCACACCAGGCATTTTAATTAAACAGCTCTGTAATAGATAGCATTCTGGGAAAAGTATTTAAATCACTCGAGGACAATTGCCCCAGGGCCCGAGACCTCCACGGTCCCTGCAACACCCATGTCCACTTGGTGTTAATTGCCTGGTGGAAATATAATTAATTGTAGATTTTATTTGGAATATGCACCATAATAATACACAAAATCCTAAATTGCCCTTCTATTATTACCTGTATCTGAAACCCTGTTTTGTGGTGTGGTGTGAATATTTAATCTCTGAGAGGCAACATGTTTTGGAGCTAGTGGCAAATTAAAAAATAATAATAAATAAATAAAGATCATGCTCCCTGGTAGAGAGGCCTTGATACTGGGCTATATGCATACATTGACCTGACTTAACCTTGTGTAAAAATGGACTTTTAAGCCTGTTGTTATTTTAGTAATAAAATGGTGTTTAATCAATCTGACATGCAACAACAAATTAGCTGCCAGGTGTTGTCCTCTTGAAGGTTAAACTCTGGGTGTGTTGATACTGAAGAGTAGAAAGGTAGGCTGTTTTCCACTTCAAAGTTTTTCTGTGCAGCAGAGAGTTTAACAAGGTAGGATTCTGCTCGCTGGCTCTGAAGAAAAGAACAAAGGGGAGAGAGACCCGGGAAATGTGTGTTTCAACAGGTTATGAACCTGTGAAGTGCTACCTGATAGAGAGCAATTTGAGTATTGGCACCTACTGTGGATCAGGAGAATTATTCTGTGGCTCTGTGGGTTGTTGCTGCTGGGCATTGGTTAAAAGGAGTTGCTCGTGCCACTGCAAAGGTTCGAGATCCAAGCACTTTGAAATGCGTTGAACGGCCCCGGGCTACTGGACATCGGGGGGGCGTTTGATTTGTCTCGGTTAGGATATCGACCACCAGTTTGGGTCAACGCAGCAACACAACACTGCCTTTCATCCACCTCCCAACCTTCCTCTGCCCCCCCACTCCTCCGCTGCAGACCTTTAAAGAGAAAACTAAATAAATACTGTTTTGTGAAGAAGGTTAAGCATGGATAACACTGTTCCACTTTAAGCTAAGTGCAGTCACCACTTTTACTTCCTCCTTAGTTTTCTGTTTTAATATTTCACTTAACACATCTACTTTGTTACTCTCTCTGTTGTAGGTCCACATCATATCAATTGATCTTGTGTGAAATGTGGCATACCCCAGGGCTCTGTTGTGGGCCCTCTGCTTTTCTCTTTTTAAACACATGAATTTATTTCCACTGATCATCCCCACATTTTTAAATTAGAGGCCTGATTTCCTGCTGTGAAAAACCGGATGTCACACATAGACTGTATATAAATAATGGATTCAGTAACAGTGATGTCACCCATTGGTTTGTGGACTGCCTATTTCAAGCAGTTCGTTGTTATGGCTGTCGCCATCCTGCGTTACGCCGTCGACATCTTTGTATTTTGAAACCTGGAGAGATCAGAGACCATATTTGGACTGAGGAGGCGCGGGGATGGGTGAATATAGAAAGAACATTGTTATCTCTAAAACTAAATGTAAGTTACTTACTTACTTATATTATAACAGCCAACTCCTTGGAGTGTCTTTTATTACAACTGAACGCTGAACAAGACATTTTAAATGAAAAAAAAGTTCAATGTTAGCGACCTAGCAATCAAAGGTAGCCACACCCCAAATCATACCCTGCTTAATTATCTATTTTTTCCTAAATGGGATCATTATTTTCACATTATTGTTTTGAAGAACACTTGAAACTAGTGATTGAGACCATAATGTTGCCACAAGATTTTTTTTTTCTGAGGTAATAAAGCAAGTGAGAAGTCTGGTAGCGACTCCTGCTGGAATTTGAAAGAATGCAGGCTGAAGGCACTTCCGGGTTTGCTTCACTGATCAAAACTTTCCTACTCCTTAACAAACTGAGTTTGATCAAGAAAAAGAAACTCTCTACAACTTTGTGATCTGCAAAGTCTGACAGCCAAGAATCTCTTACTCTGTATTTTGATCAGCACATTAAGATATCCTGCGGTTATGTTTTATTTTTATCTTTTTTACAGCTTTTTTGGCTGAATCCAATTGGAGTAGGTAAGTGTTTATTCGTCCATATTGTTCACAATGCTGTTGGTACAAGTGGTATTTTGTCAACCTGCCACATAAGCAGTCAAGTCGGCATGAGCAGCACTTGCCAACATGGCCGCCAAGCTGGAACAGAGAGCATACCAGAATACCACACTGAAGACACGGACATACTGTAATGTAATGTGCTGCCACACTCTCTACTGTAACAAGAAAAAAAATCTTGGCAAAGTTACACCTCGACTCAGATATAACTGACTCACCAAGACACTCTTGACTTTTTTTTGCAATGGAAGTTGTTCATGAACTTTTCCCTTTCAAACACATCAGTATTTAGGGTCCCATCTTTTCCCTATACCTGTAGCGAGGGAGCTAAAACCTGCACCAAAGGAGGAAAGGATAACAAATGATGGAACGTATGGATGGAGAAATGGGGGACGGGCTAATCCTGTTAGCCAGCTAATCGCTGTGGATACAAGGTCCAGAGACGCAGAATGTTAGACACAGGAACCTGCACCCTCAGCATGTGTGTGTCTCAGTGTGTGTGTGTGTGTGTGTTTCTGGAAGGGAGGGGTCTGGATATCCATTACCCATTATCATCCGGGGCTCTTGGGGATTACTGTGGATAAAGTGAGAGAGAGGGAGAGAAAAGGAGAGAATGAGGACTTAGCCTTATATCCTGCAGCTTTCTGCTCTGCCGTCCAGCTCACTACACAATCATTTGGCTGACGGCGAAGCTCCACAGGAAAGAATGCTGCAGGAGGAGTGGTAGCCGAAGAAACAGTCATTGACATTAAAAATTTTAATAAGTTTGCAGTTAGCTTGCAGTCAGAAAAGCCATCCGAATGTCCTACATCCAATAATAATAATGCATATGTTTCAAAATTCATTAAGCGTAGTAATAATTAGCAGCAGAGGGTAGAGAATTGTGTATGTCTTCATGTCTTTAATGGAAGTTGGGGCCTTTTTTGCTGGTATGGTAACCTGATCCATAAGACAAACACTCTCTCTTTGCATCATTATAATACCAAATTTGTTCAATGTGTATGTAAATGTGTTTTTTATGATTTTATTATTATCTTAAGTCAGTCTAGGAGATGTGCACCCATCCAGTAGTATGCATGGCTAAACCATCTTAGGTGTTTATTTGACAATTTGTTGACATAGACTTATGAGCATGTTTCTTTTTTTGCATAATTCTTTGTGGAAAATGATCAGGGTTTGGGTTGAAAAATTAAATGTTTTCAATATGGAAAAAGGAAAAATCAACAATGTGACTTATCCATGCACAAAAGTTCATTTAGTTTTTTTCAGTTTGAATTTAACCTGTAAATGATCTTAAAATTTATTTTTGATTTCACATGTGACACACTCAGGACCTGAACACTTGTGTCCTGGGTAAAAGTCCAGTGTCTGTTTGACAAGTCCAACCACTCAGACCACCTCAGACTTTATGTCACAGACTAATGCTAAAGCTTAACCCTTAATAGGATACATTGAAATACTTGCAAATTCCAAATTTCAACCCTAGAGAATATTGGAGGATATTACATACAGCCAGAATGTGTAAAAAAAAAACATACAGACCCGGAGCAGGGAGGTAGTATTTTGAGAAAAATGTTACATATTTATGACAAAAAAAATAAATAAAAAAATCTCAAATTAATGGTAAAAAAGTTACAAATTTATGAGAAAAAAATCTCAAATTAATGGTAAAAAAGTTTACGAGATTAAACTGGCAAATCTATGAGAAAAAATGCACAGTTTTATGAGATTTAAAGTGGTGAATCTGCGAAAAAAGTTGTTTTTTTTCCCACTTTTTTCTAGTAAATCTGTGACTTTTTTCACACAGATTTGCCACTTTAAATCTCTTAAATCTGCGACTGTTTTTCATGTGGTTCTACGACCTCACAGAGAGACATGGGGACCTTATTTGGATATCCACTGAAGTTACCAAATATAGTTCTTCGCCGATAAAGGGTTAAGGGCTCAGTATCATATCAGTGTATATGTGTTTTGCAGAAATGTACAAATGCAAACATTTCTGACAGCTGTGCTGTTTATATACATTTTGTGATTAAGGATTTACATTACTGCATATGCCTCCAAGACGCAGGCCTACATGAGGTCAGAGAGCAGTCAGACAAGAACAGAATGGTTCAGCACTGTACTCAAGGACATAACAACACAAATTAATACCTACTGTGACCTTACAGTTCACATCAGCAGTCTGATGCTGCCAGCGCAGTATGTTTCCTCCTAAAAACCCTGTCTGTTCTGTTGTAAAACACGTCCACATCACCAGTCCATAGGCACGATGCTCATTGACTGACGTGCTGCATCTGTTCCAGCTGGGTACATCAAGGACACACACACACACACACACACACACACACCAGACAATGACTTTTAAACGGTGTTTATATCAAACTTCAAGTTATTCCAAAAGCGGGAATATCATTTGAATAAATGAATAAAGTTCCTCACTGCTGTTCATCGTGGCAGTACATGACAGTACATGCATATAAACAAAATTACATTCATATTTCATGTGTTTAAGCTATCATGTGCTTGGCGTACCATATTTTAGATATCAGGGCTTTTAGCAAGTCAAACATGTTGGAGTGTGAGCTGAAAAGTCTTGACCTTGTGAGGGAATCAGTCTGCAGATTAGGCAACGCAACAGATGCTACAAATATAGTATAGTGTAGGGCTGAAGGCCAGATGTTTTCTTGTGAATTTCTTACACTAAAAAGAAGCTGTGAAAGTGAGTTGAGTCATCAAAGATCCCAGTATGTGGCCTGGAGTTTTTTTTAGCCTAATTGATCCATCATTTGGTTTTCTTTGTGATGTAGTTGGGAATCAAGGCAGCAAAGGAACCCATCTGCTGTGCATCTGTGATTGCTTATAATTATGCATTATAAAGTGAATTAATACTGCATATAAGCTTGTTCCACAGCTCCTGGTTGTCTCATGATCTCATGCCAGGCCTGTGTTGCATTCACAATCAGGGTTTGTTTGATGAAAATCTGGATTAGATTGGCAGGACAAGAGACAGCTGAAGGGAGAAGAGGTATGGGCTGTCAGCTGTGTCAGTCAGTGGAGCCTGCAGTGCAATGCCAGCTGAAAAACAGCTAATAGGTACATTATTAGTGTTACTTTAACTCTATGGACTCTTGGGCGATTTTGTCCATTGTTGAATCCTTTTCACCCTGCCTGTATACACAACTTAAAAAGTGTTTAAATGACATGTTGGTATTTTTTTTCTCAGCACAACCTCACCTATGTCAACATTTTTGAACCGAAAAGAAACAAAAAAAAACCCAACATAAATGTGATCTTGTGATTGTGTGTGTTCCTGTCATCCAACTCTGTTTTTTATTCTAGTGTGACTCTATTTTATTTGTGTATTGTGTGTTTAGTGTAAAAATTTTGGTCATTTTGTGTCTTTTTTGGTCATTTTATGTCTTTTTTAGTCATTTTGTGTCTTCTGTGGGTTTTTTTTTTTGTAATTCTGTCTTCTCATTTTGTGTTTTTTTGGTCATCTTGTGTCTTTTTTTGGTCATTCTATGTCATTTTGTGTCTCTTTTTGGTCATTTTGTGTCTTTTTTAGTCCTTTAGTCCAACATAAAATGCGATTTTGAATCTTTTTTTTTTTTACTTTCAAAACACTGTCATGCTCAATAAAGAATTGTAAATGTTGCAAATGTGAACAAAGGTTGCAAATATAACATATAAGAGGGTTCCATCCAGTTCTATCATTTTATACTAAATATATTTGAGCTTGTCTCCAGTTTTACTTGGTATATCATCATCAAACTGAAACTGGCCTCATGGAGTTTACAGCCAGAACTTTAGAGGTAAATTTACAGTAGGGCTCCACGCTGCTTTGTTTTCTAGTCTGGATGTCATGAAGAAGTCATGATTTGGAGCTTTTGGTGACTCCAGAGGGTTAAATTAGGCCGGCTTACCAACAGTAAATATATTTCTTATGATACCATCCTTAAATTTAACATATGAACTCATTGCAGCTTCGAAGATTAGTTAGAAAAAGTTTTATTCAGAAAACTATACCCATACCATTTTCTTTTCCAAACCCAGACCTCATATGTTTTAACATGCATAAGAATCTAAATTAATTACAATGGTAACATACTGATGATACCAACTAATGTTTATCATGTTCACCATCTTAATTTTGTATGTTTTGCTGATTAGAAAAAACACAAAATACAACTGAACTTCATGGGAATTGATTATCATTATCCAAAGTAACTTAAATTTAAATTAGGTTAAAAAAATCACCTATTGTATGTGCTATTAAATTCATGTTCAAGTGTTAATTTCATATTTACACTACAGGAAAAGTTTGGGCATCACCAAAGTCAGTGTGAATTATTCTCCAGACACCAAAGTTTCAAGTTGTAGTGAAGATATCAGTCTGGATCAAAGTGGTGCACCGACCAACCGGTCGATATTAACATTGATAGTAGCTCCAAACATGCATGGCTAAAAAAATGTTTTGGATAAAAATCCATTTTACTCCCAAAACTTTCTTCTTCTCTTCGCTTCTAGTTTCACCAATAGTTTCTGTATGTTTAGGCAACAAAAACTGGAGTGAAAGTAATGCAGCTATGGCTGAGATAATGAATAAGGGTAAAAATAAAAAAATAAAAAAAGTTAGTCTTAGTGGCTATTTATATGGGTTTATGTCATTCCTCATTTAAAATATACAATATATTACATAGTTGTAGAAAAATATTGTAATTTTTGACTACAGGATATTAGGCAGCTTGACATTCAAAAATTAATTCATTCAGAAGTTCATTCATTCATATTTAATATAAATATGTGAGCTTCTTAAATGGCTACACAACACTGGAAAGAAAGGGGGTCGAAAAACAAGATAAAAACACTAAATCTGAGGAAAATTATCTTGCTGCATGGACAGACAATTTCGCTTGACAAGATTTTTTAAATTAAGATGATTAAATCTAGAAATAAGCATGTTGAACACTTAAAAAAAATGGAAATTAACTCTTAAAACAAGATAAATTAAAGCTGCAAGCAGCGATGAACTGGCCCGAACAGAGTGACCTGACAATTATTTGTTTCTTACCAAGATAAAAAAAAAACTTTAGATTTAGAAGCGGTATATAATTTATTTTGTTTTAAGAGTTAACTTCTTATTTTAAGCATTCAACATTCTTATTTCTAGATTTAACAATCTTAATTTAAGAAATCTTGTCAAGTGAAATTATCTGTCCATGCAGCGAGATCATTTCCCTCAGATTTAGTGTTTTTATCTTGTTTTTAGACACACCTTTTTTATACAGTGTATAAGCCATAGTCAAGAGTGTGACAATAACATCTTTTTAAAACCTGTGGAAGAACTGTGGGTTCTGATTGGTCGGTTATTACTGTGAAAGCAAAGTTGAGGAGACAAAGACAAAGACACCTGTAAGTGCAGGCTGGATGGAAAGCAGGACTATAAAAATAGTTTCTGTAAAGTGAAAGTACTTAAAGACTATCTTCTAGCTCCTCTCCTCCACCTTCCTCTCACCTCCACTTGTTTCTTTCTTTCCATGTGCCCTCATATCTTTTAGCAGAAATGACTCATCCAGCTCAGCCACCTACATTCAGAAAAGAGGGAGTTATGACATTATTGTCCTCTTTTGATAACTCCGTTCATCCAGAGTTTCACTTCACAATAAAGACTCACGAAGGCGTTTTCATTGATTAAGCCAGTTTCAGGTAGTTCATCTGACAGCCATTTTAATTGCCTTTTTCAATCCTTGTTCAACTATCGCCGATTTCCCTTTAATTATGATACACTAACTGCTAACTTTAACTGCCCTGAGAGGAGAGAAAGGTGTAAAAATTACACAAGATTGCTGCAGAAAATCGAACAGACTCCCTCCCCTGTCTTGTGTAAGATGGCGCCATCAATAAAATTAGCTGTGAGACAGGCGAGGGACAGCGAAGCCAATTGGTGGGAAGATGTGATGAGCTGAAGTTACTGGTAGACTGCCAATCAGTGGGGAACTGGGTCGTCCTCTCCATTACAGAGACTTGAGTTATGTTTAACATTATAATTTAGCAGCTCGGATAAAGATAAATGGTTGGCACCAAACTGAAGAGAGAGGAAAATAACAGAAGATAGAAGGAGAGACAGAGTGAAATAAATTCATGCTATATACCCTTCAAAAACGTGAGGACAAATTGGACTTTATTTTTTTTAAATCAGCTTATCGGTTTCATCTAGACCAGGGGTCGGCAACCTTTACTAACAAAAGAGCCATTGTTGGCCAAATAAAGAGAAATAATTTCGTAATGGAGCCGCAAACCTTATTTTGAGCCTTACAAGAAAGATAAAACAGCCCAAACTGAGTTTAAATTAGCCTACCAGCAATACTAATAGGTCATAATGAGCATTTATTAATATGTTTTTGTCAGAATGCAGTGGAGACCCAAGTGCAAATGAGGCTGGACACCAAAGAAATATCTCAGGAGATTTGGATCGAAAGATATCCTAGCTAGGGAAACTCAAAACTAGACTAGAACTTGGCAAAATTTAGAGGTTACGCTGGACCGTGGACTTTGGTAAACTATGACCAACAGCTGATACAAGTGTTTTAAAAAAAATGTAAATACAGTGTGTAAGCTTCACATTTTTACAATAAAGACTACAGATTGCTTTAGGCCTACACCAATGGTAAATGAAAATGAAAAAAGTAAAGAAATTAACATTTCATTTCGTATAGGTTTCTTTGTCACAGCCACATGGAGCCACTGCAGACGGCCTGAAGAGCCACATGTGGCTCCGGAGCCTCAGGTTGCTGACCCCTGATCTAGACTCTGGGTCACTGAAGAATATATTTGATGAAATCACACCAACAAACAACCAATAAAATACGCAAACAACCACACAACTGCCATTAGATTCTGCTTTAAACACAGAGGTGCTGTGCCTTAACTTCACATTTTTACAACTGGGCCCCACCTACTATATCCAAATTTACTGTAACTTTGTAAAAAAAATTGTGTGTTCAAGTAGGATCCAATCACTCATGCAAGGAGGCATCAGGAACATAGACTGTATAGAAATAATGGACGTTGTCACTGTTACATTGGTTTGTTGCCCGTTTGAAGCATCGAGTTCAGAGTCACTGCTGTCCCATATTTTTAACAGAAAAAAGACCATATTTGGACTGGGAAGGTGCGAGGACAGCTGTATCTAAAAATAAACTCTGAAGGCTCAAACAAAATGTATGTTATTTACTGGAAAAATTGAACAGCAACTCCTTGGAGTGTTCTTTAGTACAACCAAACGCTGAACAAGACATTTTTATATGATACATGATCATACCCTGCTTTATTGTCTATTTTCTTCTCAATGGGACCATACTTTACACAGTTAACATCACTTGAATCTAGCGATTGAGACCATAACGTTGCCAAGTGTTACAACCCAAGTTTAAGTCTAGGGGTAAGGGAATGTAACAGAACGCTGGTGTACTCAGGCAAATAAAGATATTTATTAATTTACAGCAAACATTTACAAGAAGTAACAAAAAGAGAACCTTCTTCAGGCTAATAATGTGATACAGAAGTGCCAACTCATAAAACAAACAAACTAAAACAGTCTTCCTACCTCCTGTTTTCCCCCACACTATCTTTCTATTCAAACACAGTAAACGAAAAAACTCTGGCTGACTGCGCTTATTTAACCTACACAAACAAAAATAAATACAGTCATGGCCAAAAATATTGGCACCCCTGCACTTCTGCCAGATAATGCACCACTTCTCCCAGACAATTGTTGCAATTACAAATGCTTTGGTATTCACATGTTTATTGCTTTTGTGTGTCCTTCTGGGAGAACGTCCTGTGGACAGATAAGACCAAAGTAGAGCTTTTTGGTAAAGCACATCATAGTACTGTTTACAGAAAATGAAAAGATGAGGCCTTCAAAGAAAAGAAAATGGTCCCTATGGTCAAACATGATGGAGGTTCAAAGATGTTTTGGGGTTGCTTTGCTGCTTCTTGCACTGGATGGCAATGTAGGGCCCAGTGTCAGAAAGCTGGGTCTCCGTCAGAGGTCATGGGTCTTCCAGCAGGACAATGACCCAAAGTACACTTCAAAAAGCACCTAGAAATGGTTGAAGACAAAGCGCTGGAGAGTTCTGAAGTGGCCAGCAATGAGTCCAGATCTAAATCCCATAGAACACCTGTGGAGAGATCTCAAAACAGCAGTTGGGAGAAGGCATCCTTCAAATCTTAGACCTGGAGCAGTTGGCAAAAGAAGAGTGGTCCAAAATTCCAGTAGAGAGGTGTAAGAAACTCATTGATGGTTACAGGGAGCGATTCATTTCAGTTATTTTTTCCAAATAAGGAAATAAATATGCCATTAATATAATGCCAATAATTTTGTCCAGTCCATTTTTGGAGTTCTGTGTGGAATGATCAGATTTGGCTTTTTTTTCTTTTTTGTGTTGTTCCAATGCAAACAAAATAAATAAATGTGAATACCAAAGCATTTGCAATTAAAACAATAATTTTGGCCATGACTGTAAGTGCAACCACCCATAAACTAGTGAACCTAACAAATAGTAATCTACATGCAGTGCCAAAAAATGTGAAAAAGAGAAGCTAAACCTAATGCCCAGTATAAACAACAATTACAATTCGTAATTATAAATAAACACACAGGGTTCTCAAAATACCTTAATAGCAAGTACATGGCCATACAAAGACAAACGAAGGGCTCCACAAGCGGCTCTTCACGCTGTGCTGGAGGCAGGGGCGGCAGGTGATTGGTTGCCAGACCGGTATAACAATAAAGGGCGGAGCCAGGGTAACACTGCTGTGGCATTTGAGGCAGGCGTTTCCCAGCGGGGATTCCCTCTGACGGCACTGATGACGTACACGGTGGTCCTGAGGCACAGACAGAGACAACAAAACACACACACCGTACCCCAGGGACGTAACACCAAGAGAATTTGTTCTAAGGTAATAAATCAAGAGAGAAGTCGTCTCATTTTGTATTACACGGCTTCTTTTGCAACCGATGTTGGAGTCCCCTGTTGGAGTTTTGAAAGACTGCAGGCTAAAGGCACGTCCGGGTTTGTGTCACTGCTCAGACCGGGAGGTTGCCGCCTTGTTGGTAATAATGTTTTCAGGACACTTCACTGTAAAGAATATTTCCCCCCAAAAAGTAGTGCAATCTTCAGATTTATCTCCTCTTCTTTTGACCCAGTTTCTCTTTGCAATTCCTCACCTGTCCACCAGTTGTCTTCAGCTTGTCTCCTCCTTGAACACCTGTTTTTCTCGAGCCATAAACCCCAGCACATAAACCCAGCAGCAAGCATTCACCTTCATTCATTCTTCCAGATGTATTTTGGATCTTGGCTGTCTAACACTAGCTTCACATCGGCCATGAAGCACCATGAAGTGGAACAGAAGCAGAAAGCATTATTTTTTCATACCTGTACTATATTCTACAGAAGTAGACATTGAAACTGGAGTGAAAGGTGTAAAGTCACTGTCAAAACAAATTTTACTGTCTTGCTAAGAAACACGTACGTCACAGGGTAAAAAATAGTCTCTATATGTGCGGCAGCCAACTCACAGGCAGGCCCGGCTCGGCTGTGTGACTCTAACCTGCTGCCTCGTGTGCCAGCGATGCCTGTGCCAGAGTCCTGCATTCTCACAAAATGAGAATCTCCAGCCTCTAGTTTCACGGTTACACAGTTTAACATTATCTGCACTGGTGCAAACTGGTGTTGGCAAACAGTGGCAGATCTGGAGGTAACACACTGACAAGGTGCTTCTGATTAACAATAAAGTGTTGTGTGGGCCGTCTGTGGACCAGTCGTAAGGTATTGATATCCAAACTTTCACCAGAGCTAGACATATATTATTGCACATCAGTTAGTTCAATATTGAGTCCCAGCAACTCCC
The DNA here is from genome assembly GCF_030273125.1 of Centropristis striata. NCBI lineage: Eukaryota > Metazoa > Chordata > Actinopteri > Perciformes > Serranidae > Centropristis > Centropristis striata. The sequence goes on along the minus strand of NC_081536.1, from coordinate 28,913,036 downwards.
AGAGAGCGTACGGCCTAATCTCAGAGGGAACCTGGGAGATTATATAGAATTTCATCCAGTGTCTTTAATGCACCTTTAAATTGGCTCATTTGCAGTATTTTGTTTCTAAAGTGGCTTATTTAACAAATTACATTTCCTTCTGCCTCAGAAATAATTAAGTGTGAAATTTGATATTTTATCGCTGTGTGAGGAGGATGAGAGAGATTCACTCTATAATGCAGTGGGACCAAGTTCTGAATTAACTTTTACTCACTTTCAGTAACATTTACACTGCACTAGTACGTAAAACATATCAACAGGATGTCTTTGTCTTTCGTCTTTGAAGACAAACTAAAGAAATGAAGAGTTGGTGATGGTGGAAAGCATCGTGAATCACTTTATTGATTTGTGTGTTGAACTGCAGAAAGTGCTGCATAACTAATAAAAATCCTCTTTTCATTGATTTTTTTTTTGCGGGCCCGGATGTCAGAGGGTCATGACACAAACATATGTCCCATATGTCTTGAGCAGCATGCCCACAGCAGAGCCCTTCCATTATCTTCAGCTGAAGCTGACCACAGAAGCTGCTCACTTCCACGAGGGCAGCGCATGGCTTAAACTCAATTTTATTTTCTCTGTGCGGCTGCCCAGCTCGCAAACAGATAAAAACAACAGAAATGTGTAAGAAATAAGTACAATCTGTTTGAAAATAATTGAAACTAAGTCACTGTACCAGAGACAATGGGAGGCAGTAGAGCAACCATGTGTGTGTTTTTTGCATTTCACAATTCATCTATTCATTCTCGCTAACTGCTTATCCACACTCGGGTGGTGGGGGGCTGGAGCCGATCCCAGCTGACACTGGGCGAGAGGCGGGTACACCCTGGACAGGTCTCCAGACTATCACAGGGCTGACATATAGAGATAAACAATCACGCTCTCATTCACACCTATGGGCACTTTAGAGTCACCAATTAAACCTAAGTGCATGTTTTTGGACTGTGGGAGAAAGCCGGAGAACCCGGTGAGAACCCACGCTGACACAGGGAGAACATGCAAACTCCACAGAGAAGAGTCGCAGGCGGGAGGCGAACTGGCTTGCTGTGAGGCAAGAGCGCAAACCACTACACCACCATGTAGCCCACATTTCACAATTCATTAGTAGTGTTTGGTGTTTGGCAGGTAGTAGTCTGTGTCTGCCCATCCAAAACATCTACCAACTCTGGACATCTACTGGCAAGATTCGATGATATTTCTTAATGTCATTTAGAAATCCAAGCAAACAATTCTTGGTTGTCCCTTTCACATTTTCTTGTAGCTCAATGACTAGTAAGACTCTACAGCCTTTGAGCAGTTGTGTAGGGAAACAAGTACAAAGTACATTGGACATTGGACCCAAATTTTACAAGTTAAGGTCACTTCAGACAATTTAAACTGAAGCTACGTTTACATGATGACCGTCTGAACAGAAGACGAAAAGTCTTCACTTTTTATTCCGCGTTTAGACGAGCGTTTTCAGGATGAAATATGCTGCATGCGGTGACGCTAAAGTGTGGATTGGGTATCATGTCAGGCGGCATCACTTAAAGCCATAATAGCATCTTTGGGCATGTGGAAGTTTTCACGCCACGCATTTTCATCAGCTACTCCTTCCACAAAGTTCTCCACCATCCACTAGATCTCCCAGGTCTCGTCCAAAGCCGTCTGGCTCGCCTCCCACCAATTGGTGCATCCTAAATGTGATAGAGGTAATTACAGATCCTTCTCTGTTCACTAATACTAGCTGTACATATCCTGTACATTTGGTGGAAAGACTCCTGTAAGTTTATTAGAGCTGCCAGAGCAGCTTGAAGGTCCCACGCATGGAAATAATCCCACGTTTGTTTATTTCCCTGTACTGGAGCATGTATGTGACGTAAACGCGTACGTGACGTGAGCAGATCTGAGCAGAGTTTTGTGTCTTGGCAGTGTAGACGGACACGCTACGGTGGAGCGGATTACAGTTTTACACTCTGGAGGGTGGTTTCTGATAAAATATTTTGTCGTTTGTACCCGCAAGCTTCCTGTAAACTGGCCTGGAAAATGATATGGTATTAGGAAATGGCCAAGCATACCTGCAGAGTCATAAGAAACCTTCAGAAGATCATCCATGGCAAGCATCTCTTCTTTACTGCATGCCAGAAAATGTAAATTAATATGATTAATCCACGTCTCAAATTCTGAAATATCCTTTAACAAATTCCCTGAGTCATTTCAGCTGATTGTTAGCGTTTTCCAAAACAACTCATTTGCCCATTAAAGTGATAATTGGCATCTCTGACCTATCACCTTCAGTGGTTTATGGATTCTCAAAGTGTCTGCTGGTAGACAGGATGTGCCTCCAGTTTCCGATAGATCCTTTGAGCACCTCCCGCCGAGATGTAGCAGGACTACACGAGGGATTTCAGGAATTTGAATAAACAACCAGTGCTTTTGTCATGGTAAAGACTGTCTTGCATCACGGTACCTTCACATGCACACAGAGAAGTCGTTCATCATTTATAAATGGCTGAGGAGAAGGCAGAGGGGGGTACTGTGCTGTAACATGCAGCATGTGTGTATCTCTCTCTACCAGCAGCAGTGGACAGTGATGACCAACACTGTCAGCTCAAACTGGCTATCCCACACTGCCATCTGTGGGCCAGCAAGGGAACACCAGCCCCAAAAAACTAACGTCTTCCCCTTACATAAGTGATCTATAAACCAACAGTGTGAGTGGCTGCCGTACAATAAGCAAGCTGAGATGATGCTCAGCTGCGGGATCCCACCGGGGAGGCGATGCCGGCTCGACCCGCTGCGCTGATTTACATGTGACCCACATCAATGCACCAGTTCTGTTCCTCCGACAGATCGAGGGGGAGTGAAAGGGATGGGGGGGAGAGAGACACAGAGGCTGCCATTTTATGCATCCTCCAATCCCTTTTCTGCCTCAAAACAAGCACACACACGTACAGTAATTCTGCCTCTCTGTGATGCAGTGAACCCAATCCCATCTGTTCAAGGAGGATAAATTCTGGCAGAGGGAATTTATCTGCAGCCAAGATTTATTTACTGGAAACAACTTTGGGTTTTCTTCCTCGAGCAGTCTGTCTCTTTCTTCTCTTTTCCACTCCTCCCTCCTGCTGTTTCTGCCCCCCGCTGTTTGTGTTGTCCTGCAGGTTCTGTGCTAGCTCGGCCAGGTCGATAGCCGCTAATGAAAGGCGCCTTTATGAAGGTGTCAGCTGCTTTCCCTCACAGAAGCAAGCAGCTCTAATTTGAAGTAATGGTTATTGGCTGGGCCATTGATTTATTGAGCTGGTGATTAGTGCACTGTATCAGCACCCGCAGAGGAGGGAAGGCAGGGAGAATGGAGGCACAGAGGGTGGGAGGGAGAGAAAGTGCAGAAGATGGAAGGCAGAGGTAGAGAAGGGTGTAGAAAGGTATGTTTGATGTGGGTGGGTGGCGAGGTAGGAGACAGAGGAAAGATGGGAGAGTATATGCAGTTTGGTTTCTATGAAACAGAAAGATAACGACCACATGCTGCGTCAGTGTCAGCCTTTATCATCACTGTCCTGTTTCTTCTCTTGTGATCCTGCTTTTGTGCTGTGATAAAATACAACCTGATCAAGTGAAGAATTCCCATGTTCTCCGTGCAATGCTTCTCAATTAAAGGAAAACTTGTGCCCACATAATGTAAACAGGTTATTTACAGGACCACAGCGGCTGAGACAAGTTCCATTTTATACATTTAGAATAGAATTCTTTGCTTCTTCCCTTGAATCTAAACGCAAGATCCTTTTCCATATTTAGATGTGACAGAAATGTGAAATTGATGAGCATCATTAGTGTTTCTTCCCTGTTAGAAATCTCTCCATCTTGCACTTTACGTGTCTTTTTTCGCAGCCGAAATAAATCCTGCTAATCTGAGTCTTCCTGGCCGGGACGAGACAATCTTGTTTATAGTTCCCCCATTAATCAAGTCAAGTCAGTTAGATTTATTTACCCAAAATCACCCATCCCAAAACTGCTTAGCTTTACAGTCTGTTCAACATGCAACTCCTCTATCCTTAAGACACTAAATTTGGATGACGAAAAACTTTAGGAGTTGGCTCTCGCTTCTAAGAAATGCAGATGCAAAACGTTGAAGCAAGAGACAATAGTTTGTTTCCCTTTTGTTTCCCCAAAGACCTGCAGGTGTAATCATAATCTTTTCCGAACACAAACACTAGTTTATTTCCCATAACATATTTGTTGCATTTGAACATTGAACAACAATTCAAAGTTGAGCAGAAACATGCAACACAATCACCAAACTAGAACAATGATATTTGATTATACTAAGTAGACAGAGTTTGTGACAGTAAAATTACAATAGGAAGAAACTGATAACATTAGATTTAAGTAAAAAAGGTGTTGGAGGGGGGAATCTGGAAAACGACCTTAAGAAACTTTCAAACTCATAGGTCCTCAACCAAAACACATCCACTTTATCACAATGACCTGGAAGGAGCAGAAATACACGTCACAGGAAATAATATAAAGACTCATTTGTATTCCCTTCAAATGATATAACCATCACTGCCCACATACTTCCATGCCTTCGGGTTAAGGAAGGACCTGGATCATAAACATCCAGATGGGGCCAACCAGCACTTATTGGGGTGGTTTGCAGCAGAGTGCGAAGCGGTAGGGATAAGAATCAGCACCTCCAAGCTGGAAAACGGTGGACTGCCCCCTCTGGGTGGGGGGAGAGGTACTGCCTCAAGCGAAGGAGTTCAAGTATCTGGGGGTCTTGTTTAGCAGTGAGGGTAGAACGGAGCGTGAGATGGACAGGCAGTTTGGTGCGGCGTCAACAGTGATGCAGGAGTTGTACCGGACCGTTGTGGTGAAGAAGGAGCTGAGCCGGAAGGCAAAGCTCTCGATTTACCGCTCCATCTACGTTCCAATCTGTGGTCATGAGCTTTGGGTAGTGATCGGAAAAAAAAGATCGCGGATACAAGCGGCCGAAATGAGCTTCCTCCGTAGGGTGGCTGGGCTCAGCCTTAGAGATAGGGGGAGGAGCTCAGACATCCGGAGGGAGCTCGGAGTAGAGCCGCTGCTCCTTCACGTCAAAAGGAGCCAGTTGAGGTGGTTTGGGCACCTGGTAAGGATCCTCCCAGGCGCCTCCCGTTAGAGGTGTTCCGGGTACGTCTAACTGGTAGGAGGCCCCGGGGAAGACCCAGAACACGTTGGAGGGATTATATCTCTCTCCTGGCCTGGGAACGCCTCGGGGTCCCCCAGGAGGAGCTGGACGTTGTGGCTGGGGAGAGGGACGTCTGGAATGCCCTGCTTAGCCTGCTGCCCCCGCGACCCGGCCCCGGATAAGCTGACGAGAATGGATGGATGGATGGGGCCAACCAGCACAAAACAATGGTTAAATAAAAGAGAAGACTTCCTGTCTGACAGTGAAAAATAAAAGAAAGAGCGAGTAGTAGAGATGTCCCAGGACAGACGATGGCCCACTTCAGAGGAACACCAGTCTGAGAAGAAATGTATTGAACCTATTCTACATCTGAACAATCACTGCTTTAATCCATGTCCAAACAATTGCAAAAAAAAAAAACATTTAAAAATAATTATTGTTTCCTCCTCAGTCCACAATATGTTGCTACATTCCAGCCATTCAAAAATCTTCTTCTGATAGTGCTCTCCACTGTGGATATGTTGGAAAATGGCATTCTCGTGGGGTGGGGAAAAATATTCATAAACGGATTACCAAATGTCTCCTCTGGCTCAAGCCCAAGAGTGTCAGGGGGCCCCTGAGTCACAGCCTTTGTGCAAAGTGGCTGTTGCAGATTTCTCAATACAGAGTAATGGGGCAAAAGCCCCTCTGAAAAACTGAAGGATTAGTCTAAACTTCAGGAGATAACCACTTTCCCACAAGCAATTCCCAGAAGAGCTTTCGCCTGAAATCGTAACATTTGTTGGAATAACCATTGTTCCTTTCAATGGCGGTTTGGACACAATTGTAATAAAGTCGTGTGGTTGGAACCGCAGCTCCAGAGCAGCACTTAGAAGAATAGTTTGTCATTAATTATTTAAGGTCTCCCGATTACAGCTCCAAAGGAACAAGGAAGTAATGATACAGCTGGGAGGACAGGTTTCAAGCAAATAAATGGTTTTACAGACTTCCTAGGATGAGAGCCTATGCTGAATATGAATTGAGAAAGTAAAAACAACCATAACTGCATATTTGATACATTTTTAATGAACATCAAGTACATTTGCATGCATGCTAGATTTTCTATAATCTTGTTATTCTTATCCATATGTCCTCATGGATCCAGATGTTGATTTTCTGTCTGAACGGGCTCTTCTTTCCCTCATCAACATTACTGCCAGTCTCTCTCATCTTTGTACAGGTGACTTATGGTAGATATGTGAGTGTATTTATATCTTACCATATGTCCAAACTTTCATGCAAACTGAGTGAACGTATACAGACTTTGACTTTGATCACATCTTACCGATTGGCAGGAAAGACATTATTTGACAGTGGCAGTAGGTGCAAAATAAACTAATAGTGCACTGTGGTGAGTTTTAACCCATAAGGACCCAGACCCAGTTATCCTTAAAGGGAAAGTATGGGGGATATACAGTACCACAGACCAAGTGAACCACATAGAACACATTTATGATGTTTTTAAAAAAAAAATACTGCCCCTACATGTCAAAGATCTGTGATGTTACATATACGATACATTGGGCGTTTATGGTATTCATGTTTATGATACTTCTTATTTTAAAATAAAAATTTGGTTCAGTCAAGGCAGTTTACTGTCTGCTGCAACAATGTGTATTGCAGGTTTTCTTTCATGTGATCAAATGTCTTCCTGTTCTCCATGAACACGTTGTTAGAATGTATCTATTAAAGAGAACAGATGACATAAAGGCAATAACTCCGTATACAATTTCTGCTTACAGAAACACAAATTTGCATTTTTCTTTGCATCTCCACAACATATATCAAAATTGTGACATTAATAGTGCTGTTTAACAACAAATTATTTTTCAGATTTGTTTTTAAGTAACAAAATAAGAATGAATCAATAATAAATAAAAACAAATAACCATAGTTTGCATCTCCATAACATATATCAAATGTTTGACTTTAATTTGTTCAGGAAATATGGTCAGAACAACTTAAATGTAATAAAGGACATCCTATTAACGATTAGAATTGTTAAATGGGTTTAAACTTAGCCTCGTAACAAAAGCTTTATGAAATTAGCTACTTTTTCTGTTTCCAGTCACACATATTTTTGTCAAAGTCACTTCTTGTCAAAGTCACATGACCACCACACCAGGGTGTTGAGTATACGTCGCTTAGGGATTTAATGAGTTATAGAGAAGCATAAAGCTGAATATGGAAGATTCTAGAAGATTTAAAGTGTTACATGGGTGTCACCATGGGTTCTTATGGGTTAAAGCATGTGGCTTTTTAGGAAACATGTTTCTCCACCAAAAAGCTTTGCAAAAATACCAGATACTTCTCTTTTTAAACAACAACCTTGTACAACAATTATGCAATTCCATTTGCGTCACAGCCATGTAAAGCCTCACACTTCTCACGACGAACACTCAAGTGTTTCCAACAATTGATCCTACAAATCTTTTCTACTAATACATTTTTTTCTTTGTTTGGTATGATTTTGGGTCTGCACTGCTTCCAGGAAATAATCACAGTCTCGCACTCTTGAATCTGACACTGACAAAAGCTCTCACCTTGTGCTGCCTACACAGCTTTTATATAAACCAACGTAGCTGCAAGTGATCAAAACTGAAACAGTACAACCTTCATCAGACTCCCTCGGTACTGTGTGACAAAGCGAAGCTTCCTTTAAGCAGTGTCTGCGGAGGCTGTACAACCTCAAAAGTTAGATATATTAGAAGTCCAGGCTTGGTATAAACTGTATCGAGGTTACACTGGCACTTCCTATTACGCCCCTGACCACACACATTTAAGATATTTAAATATCCTTTTTACAGATCAGCAACTTTAAAGGTCCACTGCTGTGCTGAATGACAAAATAACAGCAAAACTTTAAATAAAGATGGACATGTTTTTAAATTTTATGGACACCTTTATGGTCACTTTGGATTATAAGCAAGATTTTACATAATTATTTTGTATAAACATATACATACAGACTTTAGTGAGAGTATAAGTGTCCATGAGATTATCACTTTATTTGCTTGTCAAAAACATTAGTGGAGTTAAGGTTTAATTGGACTTATAGGCTATAGAGAACTGTCACATTGACTTCACCCTGGCGCGCATGTCTGCGTGGTGTGGACATGCAAACTATGCTTATTTTGTCCACACAGCAAACATCAATGTTATAATAGTTTTGGATTTTTCATTAGTTTTTAGTTTTGATTTCGTTGTCAATTTTTGTTTTCAAATTCAGTTAGTTTTAATGAGTTTTAGAGTGTGTTTGCTGGTTTTAATTTGTTTATATTTTTTTGAAAATGCTTAGTTTTAGTTTAGGTTTTATAAGTGTTAGTTTTAGTTTTTTGTAATGGGGTATTTGTTGGGTGCCAGATTCAATAAGGTCACAATAAATGTTTCCTTTATTTCCTTTGTCTAATCCATCTCAGCCCCAATAAGTTTATAAAGTCATAAAACCAGATAGATGGAATAGATTTCATATCAACCAAAAAGGTTTATGAAGGTTTATGAAAAAAGTTGACTAAGAAGAAAACGAAAGACATTTTCACTATAATTTGAGTTTGTTTTGTAACCACACAATACAGTTTCAGTTAGTTATCATTTTTTAAAAACTCGTTTTTATTTTTTTTTCAGTTAACGAAAATGTTTTTTCAATTCTAGTTTCCATTATTTTGTTAGTTTTCGTTAACTATAATAACCTTGATGTCGACCGAAACCACATTGATCAGTTATTAGATGAGGCAAGATTGAAAGTTATGCATGTGCACTATTAATTTTTGGGGACATTGCAAGATTTATTATGTGTGTACACAATGTGGGAGGGAGGAGGTTTACTTTGGATCATGTGGCCAGGTATTAGTCATTGTACCTCTTAGAAAGTGAGAAGGATGTTTGGTTTGGTTTTGTAATTCAGATTTTCCTTCTTGTCCATCTTGTCACACACCCACTTGAACAGTGGAGCAACAGCTGTCGAGAACAAAATCTACAGGCCTCTGCATGTTGTGTTGAGCTAGTGCTGTGATCTCACTGTGTGGAAGCAAATCCAAGAAAATATCACAAAGCTAAAAGAAACAAAGCAGCAAAAAAGCTCAGTGCTACCTGTTTTAGTCAGGATTCTGTTCTGCGTGAGCCTCCGAGGAGCCATAACAGCTAATATCAAATTGAATAAGGACAAGAAGTGACATTTTCCATCACCTTGCCGTTGTGATGTCTAGAGCTTCGGATGGGCCGAGAGGGAGACGAGGCAGGGCCGAAGATAGGGGTCACACTTTCATTAAAGAGGCTAATGGCGTACAGAGACAAGAAGCTGATATTAGCCACAGGGAAACCTATTAAGAGCGGGCTGGAGACAGTCGTGATGAGGAGCTGATTACAAAATCACTGAAAGGAAAATGACTTGGCAGATAGGTAGAAGTGGAGCTCAGAAGCTGTAAAAGACACTGAAGCAGACTGAGCCCAGGTCACACAACTGAGAGAGGGCCAGTTTGAGCAGAGGATGGTAAAATAGTGAGGCATAATGTCAGAAAGAAAATGAACTGATGTAGAAAAGGCAATTGTTCTTTTGTGTTTCTGAAATATATTTTTATCCAGCACAATCTTAAGACACTGTTGTGTTTGGGGTTTTAATGCTCTTAAAAAAGATAAGATTATTGTTGTAGACGTTATTCATATCAGGTAGCAGCAGATTAGCATGAAAAATCCACTTCAGAGATTGTACTTGGCAAATAAAAGATTTAGTCGGTGTACTTCAAATGAAATACTAATTTAATTTATTTAATTTAACATCTCCCAAATCACTTTCCAAACCATACCAGTGTTTATCTACCCTCCTGGGAGGTCACTATTCCACATTGGTTACAGTGCTGGATACAATTTAAAGTTGTTCAGAAATAATACTTTTTTTTAAATCCCTTAATTGCTATTCTAGTCACACGTCACACAAAATGTTGGATGTAGTCTCAAACTCAGTTTTGAAGCCTCCAGTTCAGCTGTTGGTTGCTGTCATATTTTGGGTGGGGTTTTTTGCAACCAGCATATGTGCAGAACAGATTATTAGCTGAAATGACTTTACGTCATCAGCATCAGTTAGCCGCTAAGATCAGTTAGCCGCTAGTTTTTGCTAATGACCGAAAACCTGTTTGTGTTTAAATGTTGAAAATGTGTAGGTTGCCTTCTCCAACAAACGAGGTACGACACTACACAACACAGCTCAGAATAAAATTCCTGTATCATTTTAATTAATTTAATTAAGGGTGATTACCTTTGTGGACTCCAGCTCAGGCAGCAAAGCCACAATGAGACTTCAAGTGCAGTGGCAACTCGGAAAGTTGGCTTTCCCGCATTTCACAACAAAGAAATAAGAGTTAGCAGAACTATTGTCCCTTGTTTTGAACCCCAACTTGAAGATATAAGTACCAACAACTCACCAACTTGTTTTGGAGCAGACAACTGGCTTGCTTTGTTGTGCTAACTTACATTATTGCCCTAAATGTGAATAATTTATATTTCCAAGTTTTTCCAACTTAAATCACTGTTTTAGGCCAAGAAATACAAGTTGGCTTTTTTGCAGTGTATCTGCCAGTGCAGTAAGTAAATGTTTCTTTGTAAGAATTCTTTAAGTAAGTAAAAATATTTAGGCACTGGAAAAACAATGTCTTAAAATAAATCTAAAAATACTTATTTTGAGCAATTGTGGCTTGAAAAGCCAAACTGTCGTAACATTAAAATAAGGCAGCAATACTTGAAACGAGCACTTTTTTTTCTCATTTCAGTATCTGTGGGTAGATTACTGGTGGTATAAAATGCTTTTGAAATAGCATTTAAACTACATGCAACTAAAACTCTCAATTGGAAACAATATTTTAGGTAACAACTCACCACATTCAACAGTTGAATAGATTGAAAAGCATGAAAAAGCTCACAATGTCAATCCTGAAAAAAAAGTCTTTACACAAGACTGAAATCCCTGTGAAGAGCTTATTCACTCATTTTTGTTACATAAAGACACATGTTCTTAAAATAAGCACCGGAAGCTATGGTCAGTAGCTAAATTATACTCAAAACAAGATAATTAAGATACTATTGCTAGATATAAGAAGAAAATACTTGGTAAGCATCATGTTTTTTGCAGTGTATGAATAACAGCGATGAGGGGTTTATATATGGCAGATGTGCACTCGGGGTAGAAGGGTCAAACAGATGTTGGACTTTCACCCAGGAAAACGGGATTGGTGTCCCATGTGAAAACAAAAGTAAATAATGTGATTCAAAGATCACTGAAATTCTGTGCCTTATGTTTTTACATAACTATGTCACTTTGCCCTCGTAACTACATCACTTCTGGCAAATTGGTACATTCATTTCCTGTTTAAACTGTCTTTTATAACGCCGAAACAGGAAGTTTTTTACCTAAAACCTAGGTCAGTGATGTTGTAGCATACTGCAGCAGTTTTCTTATACAACATTGAACCTTACATGTATATATGTAAGTGATGACTGTGAGCCGCGAAACGCTCATATGGGTCGTTATGGGTGGTATTGACAAAGTGTCCATTGTGTCATTTATGAGGGAGATCTCGTTGTTCAAAATGCACAGCTGACTCTGTAGAGTGTATTTTAGACCAACCAAACACTGAACAAAACATTTTTAAGCTACCAAATGTTATAATAAACGCTGAAGAACTGAAAAAAACACTGTGAGAGGGTAAAAAAAAAGAAGAAAACATGCAGTACACCGTGGTAGAAACCTGTCAATCATAAAGTAGCCCGCCCTAAATCATACCTTGGTTAATCATCTATTTTACTCTAAATGAGACAAAAAAAAATGTAAATGAACATCATAGTGAATTGACGAAGACTTGGTTCTAGTGATTCGGAGGATACAGTCATTATGAGAATGTTTACTGAGGAATAAATCAATTGAACAGTCTTTTTAGAAAAAAAAACAGACTTTTTGCAGCCAGTGCCGTCGTCCCCTTCTGTCCATGATGAAGAATGCAGGTTTGAGGCACTTCCACATCATCTTCACTTTTCAGGCCCAGAGGTTCCCGCTTGGTCACGCTTCTTTCTTGTTGTCCAGCACTGTTGTCATGTTGATGTGTCGGAGCACAATAACTGATATCAGATGAAGTGTAACGATTACAGGATTCTTCCGGTTGAAGAGATCTGTGACAGGTGTGACAGTCACACATGGTTTTGTAATGAAATTCTCCCTGCTCCTGTCTGACTTCAGCCATTCATTTCAGATGATTTAATGTCTGTGTGGTCAGAGAATCACGTTCCATTCGATGTGTGTTTTTATGTGCACATCTGTGGCAGAAAGAATCTGTTTGTGTGTGTTTGTTTTGCAGGAGGCTGATGTGGAAAGCCTCCAGTTTTCCTCTCAGTCTGTCTGTCTGTCTGTGGGGCCATGGGGCCAGTAAATATGTTAGGCCATCTGGCCATCTGCCTGTCTATCTGGACAGATGGTCCACCTGAGGGCCAATCGCAGAATATCCAGTGGATCTGCAACATGATTCAATGACAGGACTCAGTGCCATTCATTTCCAGTTAAATAGAAATTCCTCCATTTAGTTCTCAGCTGAAAATCTAAATAATTAAAGCTCACACTAAAATGTTGATATATACAAAACAGAGTTCCAGGAAAAGTCATTCAGAACAGAAATAATTAAATCATTATCTTTTAAAATGTGCTATGTGTTGGATATATACATATTTTTAGTTTAAAGCATTTTTAAAGGGAACTAACATTATCAACAGAATTAATGAAGACTTAACATTATTTCAAAGATGCAAAAACATCTACTGAAATGTAGGGGTGTGACGAGATCGTTAAAAATCTGTCTTGCGAGATTTGTGAGTTATCCAAACTTCTATTTGTGACCTGTGGGGGCAGGAAAAGGAAAAGAAGAAGAGGCGGAGAAGGAGGGGAAGCAGCAAGCAGCCAGAATGACGTTGCAGGTGCCGGCGGCTTGTTAAGAAGAGTAAGAACGAATCGAAGAGGCCCAGTCCTCCTGCAGCAGTCTCTCCCAGCTGCAGAGCCGGAGTCTGCAAATTGCTAATAGGCTAACAGTTAGCTCTGTAGCAGTACAGTGTGTATGTGCTAACAGGCTAACAGGCAGCAATGTTTCATTTGTTGAAATATTGCCACATATTACTGCAGTTTGGAGCATGAGTAACCAGGTTTGGCCCAGAACGAAAAGGTCAACATTTTATTTCCGTTGCCTGGACTCCACTGCCTAATTGATAAATTCTGTTCTGGCCTCTCTGATTGTGCTGCCTCCATAGAACTATGTTCATAAAGAAATTAATTATTAACCCAAACAGTTGCGGTTTTACCTTTTTTGCTTTTTGTCATTTGTCAGCCCGAAAAGAAATGGACAAACACACTTATTAGTTAGCCTCTTAGAAAACACCACAAACCTGGGGTTAATTGTTTTTTCTGACCTTGACAAATTACTTCTTTACCCAACTTTTTTTTTTTTTTTTTTTTTTAAACCCATAACATTTTAATAGTGAGCTGAAAATCAGCTATCCAACCTTGTGATGAGTAAAGGCTTGAACCTGCCAGAGTCATGGAGCTCTGCTGCCACATGGCCGCTCAGCAGAACTGCGCAGAACTAAATGGTGCATAAAACAATCGGCTCTGAAGTCAAACACACCTTTAAAAAACAGAGAAGCCACGATTTACCATCACCCATCACAACTTTCTGCATCATTTAACCGCAATAACCTTAAAGCTGTTAACAGTTCACTCTTAATTGTGCACAATTTGAAGAGACACATTATTTATGCCCAGCTATCATTAGAGCAGCACAGCTTATAGTGAGCTGCTGGCTTACAGGGAGACAAGAGAAGATGGAAAGCTGCACAATTATTACTCCTTTGCATTTATTTTAAGATCAAAATTTTTCAGGAAGCACATTTGTAACCTGAGGTAAAATAATGTCCTTTCTCCAGTCTATCATGCTCAGTTTACATAATGTGCTGCTCCAATTTAGTATTTATTGTAACAATTTTAAAGCATTTATCGGCCTCTGTAATAAATCTAAAATTTAAAACACCCCCCAAACGTATTAGTATGGCCTTTTAATAGAATCCAAATCGCTCCAGACTCATTACGTCTGTCTGAAGAGGAAAAATAATAATTTAAAATAATTGTTAACATTCAGTTTCATGCTTAATGCACAGGCCTTCACAAACCCGTCCCATGAGGTAATAAAACTGTCCCACATGGCATACCAGCCTAAGAAACATCTAGTGCCATAAAGTGCTAAATGACTCTGACACCAGCTCATGATTTATGTTTCATGTCATCAAGCCTCTCGTGCTCATCTCACCGTTCCTCTATAAAGTCCAATAAAGCAGTGAAACCGTGAAAATAATCCTAAAACTGTCCCAGAAACTTCTGTTTTGCCAGAACCATTCCACATTTTCTCCCAAGGCCCTTATTCACTTATAGTCAAACAGAAAAACATAATATATTTTCAAATTATATATGAGAGTAGTCACTCAGACGCAGTGGTGGAAAACAGATCTCTTACTTAAGTAAAAGTACTAATACCACACTGTGAAATGACTCCACTACAAGTAAAAGTCCTGCATTCAAAACTTACTTCAGTAAAAGTACAAAAGTATCAGCATCAAAATGTACTTAAAGTATAAAAAGTAAAAGTACACATTATGCAGAATTGTCCCAATCAGATTGTTTTATATATTCCAAATATATTATTAGAATACTAATATTGATGCATTTATGTAAGCAGCGTTTTCATTTTCCCAAGGTATGGCTCATTTTCATTACTTATACTGTTATGAGGTTTAATTTTTAAAAAATGTTTAAATTGATCATGTTTTTCATGTCAAATCTCAACTTGAAAAGTAACTAAAGCTGGCAGCTAAATGTAGTGGAGTGAAAAGTACAATATTTACCTCAAAATGTAGTGAAGTAGAAGTATAAAGTTGCATAAAATGGAAATACTCAAGTAAAGTACAAGTACCTCAAAATTGTACTTAAGTACAGTACTTGAGTAAATGTACTTAGTTACATCCCACCACTGCTCAGACGTTGAAATGTCTGTAAGAATCAGCAAGATACTATTTTAATCAAACCAAAATAAACTATTCCAGCCTTGCGCTGCTGTTGTCACTATAGTTTTGACATGGAAACAATTGGAGCTTTATCAGAAATAAGAAAGACATTATATTTAAAAAAAATATGCCAAAGGGAAAATATTTCCTGCTGTGGAATATCAGAGAATGTAAGAGCCAAAAGAAAAGCTGCAGGTTTAAAGTTTACTGCTAATTAGCACTAAACACAAATTACAGTTGTCATGAAGATCAGGGAGCAACATTTCTACCCGACATGCAGCGATTTTCAGCATCACTTGGCTAAAGGGAAATGATACAGAAGGAGAAATAGTTTAATATTGCTGTGTGTTTCTTGGGAAAACTCGAGATAGATTGTGTCTCAGGGCAAGTAGAGGTGAAGGTTTGTTGAGTGACCAGCCTCCATATAGCCTCACACAAACTAAAATAGCACGTTTTGTGATTGTTTCCACTCAGAACTTTGTTGTAAAAAATCTAACCTTATGGCTGCTTTTAATTTGTTGCCTCCTTGACTCAGAAAATAACACTAGTTTTACACAAAATTTGAGCTGATAATGGCCAAAATGATTCAGAAAAATAACACTAGTTTTATATATTAAACTAATATATATATACATACATATATATACATACATATATATACATACATATATATATATATATATATATATACATATATACATATATATACACACACACATATATATATATATACACACACATATATACATATATATATATATATACATACATACATACATACATATACATATACATATATACACACACATATATATATACAAACAAAGCAGACCATGGTAAGTGCAATTACTGCTTGGTTTTGAGTTGGATTTTGTAGTTATTGCCATTTTTATATAATTATTTCTCTGAAATAAAGTAAAATTGAAATCTAAAACTTGGCCACAAGATAAAACAGACATCAACGAGTTCATTTTTAGTTACAACTTAATTTCAAACAATAATGTAGTTACTGCAGTTAAGCTTTGTAGGGCAGTATAGTGATTTTACTTAAGTAAGGTATCTGAATACTTCTTCCACCACTGAAATACATAATGTTGCAAGTTGCATGTTGCTTAAGTGTCACATATTTTTTGCACCATTAACTTTCTAGTGGTATTAGATGAAAGGGGATCACCAAAGTCATTTGGATTCATCCTCTGGAAATGATGAATGATCTTTTTGAACATTATCTGTACTTTTTAATGTGTAAAAGGAAGCACTTAAACCAAAGTTAGGACGTGAATGTAAACAGTCATCATTAGCTCCACTCAGGTGAATATTATTGTTACGATTATGATAGGAAAATGTTGGTTCAGTTACTTTTGCCCCACTTTACCAAAGCATGAACTGTGCATTTTCAAACCAGCCAGTCTCTAACCAGGGTGAAGGTCATATGATTCTATGATGGGATTTGGTTGTGAGCACCTTGAACGTGATACCAGCTGCTGTTGCTTGCAGACAAACAATCAATCAATTAGTCACAAAGCTTCAGGTGGTGCAATCATCTGCGCTTGAGCTCACATGCTGCTGATATGCTCGTTTGACACATTTACCCTGCAGTGGTTATAATAACTGCAACACAACATGCCCTTCAGTACACAAACACATCGCTGCACACAACACACACACTCTCTCTTTCTCTCTCAGTGACTGGCAGCAGACTGTCAATAAAAGTGCAGCTTTCAAAAGTTTTACATGATAATTGTATTTATTTATAAGTAACCTGTTTCCACACGGATGAGGATGAGTGGGATCAAATGCTTGTTGCTCATTTTTTAGCATAAAAATTGCATCATCAATACATGTAGAAATAAGTGTTGTATCGCTTTCCTTTTTTTCTCAGTTTATTCAAAGAAATAATTTTATAAAAAACACAAAACCCAACTCAAAACCAAGCAGTAATTGCACTTACCACGGTCTGCTTTGGATACATACATTCATTTAAACATAAAAATAATAGAAAATATAAGTTTATTTGAAAGGGACATTATCTAGATAGTGATCAAGTAAAAAAGTGAGATAAAATTATATTAAGTCTAAAATACACAAAATCTTTGAATAGAGTTGTTAAACACTTTTAAATACACTGATAAAAATACATTTTTTTAAATGTTTATTCACTGAAAACAAAATATAAAAGCTGAAAGAAGACAACATTGTATTTATTTGACCTTTGACTCCAAAAACATAGTTACTGCACGTCAAATAAATCATCATTTTTTAGCATAAAAAATGACATCAATACATGTAGAAATAAGTGTATCACTTTTTTTCTCAGCTTTACCTTTTGCGTAGTTACTGCAGTTAGACTTTGTAGGGCAGTGTACTTTAGTGCAGTTTTGAGATACTTGTACTTTACCTGAGTATTTCCATTTCATGGTACCTTATATTTCTACTCCACTACATTTTTTAGGCAAATATTGTACTTTTTACATGAATTTAAGTCCTAAAATATTTTTATTTTATATTAACCCTCATAACAGTATATGAAGTTAACTCTACATTGAGAAATAAAAATGTAACTTATAAAAGTAAAATAATTGTATTTATTTATAAGTTCCCTGTTTCCAAACAGATGAGGATGAGTGGGATCAAATGCTTGTTTTTAGTGACATCAAGCATCATCTTCACATAGTTAATCAGCTGTGATCTGCTCAATTCCTCCTCAGTTTTTTTCTGTCAGCTCAGTGGAAAAAATGAAGGCTTGAGCTCCACAGCTCGAGGCACCTCTGTGTTACCTGCCGAGGGACAGAGGCTCCTATTTACTCTGCCTGTCTGAATTTCGTGAGTATTGATTTGTGTACTGGAAACAAAAGCAATGAAAGGAATAACAGAAAACAGACAGCGGGTGAGACTGTGGCATTTGCAGGACGGAGCTGAGTCGAGAGGAAAAACAACGACAGCATTGACATTTATAAATAATGAAGAAAGGAGCAGCTCTTTCTGATGTGTTTAGTGAAGCATCTGCTCAGGTCCTGTGGTGTTAAACACAGACACACAAATACTTCACCTGACACACACACACACACACACACACACACACACACACTCTCTAAACAGAGCAGGTGTTGATCCAAATAACAGCTGATGTGTAAGTCGGCCATTTTTCTCTGTTCTGTACATTTAACAAGGAGACAAAACGTCATAATGTGTCACCGTCTGGTTCTCATACAGCTGATGACCTAAAGGACACTTCATCAAATGATTGAATGATTAATCTTTTCTTGTGATCATCCTTTCAATCACAAAAAGAAAATATCAGATTCTGAAGAAATCCTGTATTTGATTAGTCAAGTAATGCAGTTTAAAACTAACAGGCAGAGTTTCAACTGGTGTGAAGCAAGGTTATTATAGTTAATGAAAACTATAGCGAAATAACGAAAAATATTGAAAAAACATTTTCGTTAACTGAAATAAAAAGTAAAAATGAGAGTTTTTAAGAAACGTTAACTAACTGAAACTGTAATTTGTGGTTACAAAACTAACTAAAATTAAAGTGAAAATGTCCTTGGTTTTCGTCTTTGTCAACTTTTTTCATACATTAACCTTTTTGGTTGATATGAAATCTATTTCATCTATCTGGTTTTATGACCTAATAAACTTATTGGGGCTGAGATGGTTCAGACAAAGGAAATAAAGGAAACATTTATTGTGACCTTATTGAATCTGGCACCCAACAAATACCCCACTACAAAACAACTAAAACTAATAGAAACTAAAGTAAAACTTAGCATTTTCCAAAAAATAAAAACTAATTTAAACTAGCAAACTCACTCTTAAAACTAATAAAAACCAAGTGAATTTTAAAAGAAAAATTCACAACGAAATTAAAACTAAAACTAATGAAAAATCCCAAACTATTATAACCTTGGTGTGTTGTATATTTGCCAACAGGGGGCAGAGGAACTCAAAGAAACGAATCCACATACTGTCACCTAAAAAAGTTATTCTTGCTAACAAAATCATCTATTTATATATCCAGAGAGTGCAACATTAGCATGAATTTGGTTCAGTATTCACTCTCCTTTTCACCTCTGGTTTGTTTTTAAGGCGTTCATTTGCCACCATTGGGAATTAATTCATACATGATGAACACAGCATCAGGAGCCATTTGGGGTTCAGTATCTTGCTCAAGGATACTTTGACATGTAGGCTGCCATGGTCGGGGATCGAACCACCAACCATCCGATCAGTTGGTAACCACTCTACCAACTGAGCCACAGCCGCCCCATGTATTATCATCATGTATATTTAGTAAAGTATCTAAAACAATTCTACAGTGTCATAGCAGAAGCTTTTAATTTAATAATTAATACAACACAAGCAAAGATGAATCAAGAAACACAGGCTGTCAGCCTGGTTTCATCACTTTCATAAATCATAGATTACAACCCTGATTTCTAAAAAGTTGATCCACTGCTACACACTGTTATGCCCCAGTCTAGGGGGCCTACAGCACAACATGAAAAGGTCCCATCTTCCCCATCTCCCAAGTAGCCACAAAGATTAGCTTGAAGACTAGGTAATATTTATTTATAATGAGAATTTAGGAAAATATAAATATATTCTTAAACTTAGAGGTGGATTAAAGCCAAAATAACAAACCAAACAATCCTGTCTTAAAAATAAGAAATTTACCTGAGAAAACAGTAGTTACAAAATCTTACCTCCCTACCTAATTAAACAGGAGAAGCCCAGAAACAAAATCTGGCAGTCCACCGTTACTGCTCAAACAAGCTGGAATTATATCCAAAACCACAAGTTAACTCAAACAAAAGTGTGAACTGGTTGGGAAACGAGGAGGATGAGGAAATGCCTGCTGCCACCGACGGCCGCCATCTTGGCTCCCTTTAAACCAGCTGGCTCTGGCTGCAGCCAATCCCGGCCCAGGCGTGGAACCTCTCCACCAATCACACCGCGGCTATGGCACATACTCCCATCAGCATAATATTGAGGCGTGGAACCTTTCCACCAATCACAGCACGGCTATGGCACACTCCAATCTGCACATAAAAAAAGAAAACAAAGACACAGGGCACACATACAAATGCAGTTTGCTAAATAATAACTATAATAATTACCACAGTCATAACAACACAAAATTCACAAACATATATACACACATTTATTTTGTTTCTATAAAGGTTTTACACAGCGTCCCAACTTTTTGGTTTAAAACACTTAAAAGTTTATTATCAGTATCTTTTGATCAGGAGAAATATGTTCTGGCAATTTCCCAAGCAGTAATGAGTACTGTGGGTGGAATGTATGTATCTTAATCTTAATATCACAAATGCCAAAATACATGAATCTTATTTTGCACTTAAACATTTTGGAAAATAGTTCCCAGTTCGATCATAGTAGCAGCATGATGTTGTAGTGAGTGGTGGGTGAACAATGTTGGCTGAAAAATGAGAATCATATCAGTGAAGTGAAGAGCACAAAAAACACAAGCATGTTATTTATTCATGTTCTACGCTAAAACATGCAAATTTAATATTAACACTGATCTAGATGTAAACACTGCTGTCCTAATTTTTATACGGGAAGTCTCGTGATCTTATTATTATTATCTCTCTCATGCAATTAAAATGGGATGATTGTTGAAGGCTTGCGTGCTGCAGATCCCTGCAGATTCCAGTCATGAACCAATTTATTCCAACCACAATGAGACAACACAACACAGTTTTATATGTGCAGTAAACTTTTTTTTATGTCTCCCATGAAAATTAGAACATTTACAATCCAAAATGAGGCTTTATGAATAAAACAATGCTGAATGCATTCATGACAAGTGCTCAGAAGATTTACTGTTCAGTCATTTTCTTACAAATTGGTTCAATTTCGGCTTTTATTATCACCTGCGTTTGAGGAAAAATGGATTGTGAATGTCAGAAAGTCTTCACAAAACTGATCTGTTAGAATTGATATATAATTTTGCAATGGATCCTTTTTTTCCTGCAATAGTCTGAGAAAGAAATTAAATATGTAATAGGAGTAAATGTGCCGCAGTGGATGAGTGTGGTTGACTGGGCCTCCACACACATTATGGTGCCGTCCTCTTACTGATCTGCCGGGTCAGTTATAAGTGGGATGTCAGGGAGAAAACCAAGAAAGTTTTTTTAATGGACAGTCTGAACACGACTTTAAATATATTACAACTGATGGATAGAAGTGGAAGAATTTCCTTTTTCTCTGTCGCTCCACCTCGAATGTGAGAAGGAACTTAACTAGATCCACTATCTCAACACAGGCACTTTTATGAGCCTCGGCAGCTTTATTCAAATAGCATTCATTTACAGTCACATAAAGGGGAAAATTAAACCGATAACTCAGACACAGACAGATATGCAAACTGTCTCATATGGAAAAAACACACATAAATGCATACAACACATCACATGGCACACTGCAAAAAAGGTGTGTCTATAAACAAGATAAAAACAGTAAATCTGAGGGAAATGATCTTACTGCATGGACAGATAATTTACCTTGACAAGATTTCTTAAATTAAGATTGTTAAATCTAGAAATAAGCATGTTGAACGCTTAAAATAAGAAATTAACTCTTAAAACAAGATCAATTAAAGCTACTAGCGATGAACTGGCCCGGGCAGAGTGACCTGACAATTATTTGTTTCTTACCAAGATAAAAAAAAAACTTTAGATTTAGAAGTGTTAGATAATTTAGCTTGTTTTAAGAGTTATTTCTTATTTTAAGCGTACAACATGCTTATTTCTAGATTTAATCATCTTTTTTTTTGGCATTTTACTGCTTGAAATCCTTGAAAATGTAAATGTTTTTGTAGTTTCAAGATTTAAAAAGTGCTTGGATTTTGGATAAAGTGCTTATAAATGCTTGGAATTCTTACTATATTTCTCTTGCAATCTGACTATATCCATCTATAGACTATAGATAATCACATGTTCAATTTAAAAAATAATAAGTAGACTATCTGAAATGAAGACCGTTCCTCCTAAAAGTGTAATACCATCGCTGTTGGTATGGTTCAGTGAAATCTACCCCTTTTAGTATGTAAGTACTCATCTAAAACATGCAATTTATAACAGGTGTAAGATACTGGAAAAGCTTGAAAATTAACCTTGAAATTCCTTGAAAAATGCTTGAATTTGACCACAGCTAAAGTGTACGAACCCTGTAGAAGTGTGAGATAATTTATCTTATTTTAAGAGTTATTTCTTATTTTAAGCGTTCAACATGCTTAATTCTAGATTTAATCATCTTAATTTAAGAAATCTTGTCAAGTAAATTATTTGTCCATGTAGCAAGATCATTTCCCTCAGATTTAGTGTTTTTATCTTGTTTTGAGACAACACTTTATTCATATAAACTTGAGTTTTCTTCCTGGAACAGCCAAACGTTTCATAGAGCCAAAATCACCAACAAGGGAGGGTCCCACAGCTGGGACATGAAGAATCCTAAAGCTGCTTTTGGAGCACTAATCTGAAAAGCCTTTTATCGTCCCAGGGCCCATTAGCAGCATCAGTGTCTCAGAGAAACAGAAAACGACTGAGTGAGAGAGCAAGAAGCACAGCTGAAGAAAAAGGTTGCCAGTTGTCTATTTTTCTGCTTCTAAAAAAAAAAAAATCACAGATGTTTGGTGGCACTGTAAACGATTTGGCGTCTCTGATTCTTCAGTGATTATAGTCTTACTTCTCTGAAAGAACACTGTGTTTCTACATAATGATACGACAATGCCAAGAAAAAGAAAGACAACACTTTGGAATTCCCTTCATCCATAAAATGTGGTCTGATCTTCATCAAAGTCAATGTAGCAGAGAAATACAATCTCTGTAAATGAATTTAATAATCTCAACATCAAAAATCCAAATAGGAAAAAGTATATTAACTCTTTCACAAATGAGCTGCTGGCAACTGTGTGACTTCTCAAAGTTCAACAGCAGTAGTCTTGGTGTTTGATGTTACTCTCTACTGTGAAGAAATCAAGGCAGCTTTTTTCTTTTTCTAAATATCTGCCTGTGCTCTCCTTGGCTGATAACGACACTTTTATTCATGCTTTTTTATCATTCAGATTGTATTACTGTTTTGTTGCCAGGCCGGCTGCATGTTTTTGTATTTAGTCTTTAAAATGCTGCTGCTAGAATCTTAAATAAAACGTGAAGTTTCAACTGTGCCGCACCAGTTTTAGCTTCCTCTCATTGGTTCCCTAAACATGTAAGATCGGGACTTTAAGGTGCTTAAAGAAATGACTTGCATGCTTCTGATAATTAAGTTTCATTGGATGTGTTTATCCCAGGCGGCAACCTCCTGGTCTGAGCAGTGAAGCAAACCCAGAAGTGCCTTAAACCTGTAATCTTTCAAACGTCCAACAGGATTGATATGGGCTGAAATATGTGCCACCAGAATCTGGTTTTTGATTTATTTATATTTGAATTTGAATTGCTTAACTTGAATAACTGCATTAAAAAAATGAATTTGAATCACATAATTGCAATGTGTATTGTTCAATTTGAATCATTGCATTGAAAAAATGAATCTGAGTTGTAATTTGAAATTTAATTTATTAGTTTGGAACTGAACATTCAGTTCTCACAATTCAAATTCAGTTTGCAAAATTTAATTTAAATTTGCTGTGACAAACATCCGGGTAGTTGAGGCAGAGCAATCGAGCTCAGACACACAGATACACAGAGCGCCTCCTCAGCCAATCAGCACCTCTGTTTTCTGCGCTTGATATAAAGTCATATCCCGTGGCTATTCCATGGATATTTTCCATGGTCATGGTTTTGTCAGAACAATAAACATGGCGGACAGTTCTCTCATTTTTAGTGAAAAAATCTATATTTTGACTTAGTTTCTGCATAAAAATTGATTTTGATCACATTTCTAGCGAGAAATATATGTTTTCTTTTCTAAATATTCACTCAGTGAATGTACATAATCACTTTGTATGTTGGAATAGCCACGGGATATGACTGTCATTAACTTGCATTCTAGCGAAATCCGTGTCAGTTTCACGGAAATTCGAGTGATTCCGTGGCTATTCCACGGATTTTGACTTGAGCGAATCCGTGGCTATTTCACAGATTCCTGTGAGACCATGTTGGGAACCAGACACACAAAAATGAGGTGAGTTACAGGAGCTTAATGTAAAACATTCCACAAGCAGACTTTGGAAGATAACATGCCAGGTAAGAACTCTATATACAGGTTTTGGGTAATTATAATACAAGAAATCACAACTAAATATTTACTCTCTTACTTGCAATTAGCCTTGTTACATTTGTCCTGTCGACAAGAACACTGCAAACTTTCTATAAACCACTGCTTCTCTTGCTGTTTGTTTGTGTCCCACAAGTACACAAGCATCCAATCTCTCTCTCTCTCTCTCTCTCTCTCTCTCTTTCTCTCTCTGTTTTCTCCTCCTTGTCCTCTCTCTCCACTCAGCCTTCACTGTGCTGGACCATCAGCCGTCCTGGGACCTGCCTCTCTCCTCTGTCTGTGCCTCATTCCAGATGTTTGGATCTGGATCGTCGTCCTCCAGGAGACTCTGCCTCTCTTCTTGTCTCTCTCTCTCTCTCTCTCTCTCTCTCTCTCCCCCTCTCTCTCTCTCCCCTGTGTGCATGTTTGCTTGGCTCTCTCTCCCTCTGTGTGTTTATTTCTTTCCTCCTATCTCTGTGAGAGTGCTGTGCTTCAGCTTTGCCTCCTGAGTCTGTGTAGTCTGTCCTCTTTACAGCTCTGGAAAAGAGAGCCTGTGGCTCCGGAGCTATCTGTGTGACGACAGCTGAAGCTGCTGGGGTCATTTCTCTGTTGCTTGATGTGGAAGACTTGCTTCCAGTTGAGATCGTTCAGAAACGCTCCAAACATTCCCAGCAGGAGACAGATTGGCCCGCCTGTATTTGTCATCAACTTCTCAAAGGAGTCATGTGAAGTCCAGTCAACAGGAAGCAAAAGAAAACATGGTTTTCCCAGCTGAAAACTTAAAAGTCTTCTTTGCTAGCCAGTTTTAAAAGGAAAAGACTGGGCTTTTATCTTGTTATAAAGTCACTATGCTTTTGCTGTGTAGTTTTCAATTGGGATGTACAGTATGTGTCGTCTTGGAGTTATATATGCTATACAAACATATTTATAATAAATTATTTCTAACCAGCACTGCCTAAACATCTGATTACTATCAATCTTACACCCTTTGTTGATGTTAAAAAGAATAAACTGAGGCATACAGGCATTCACACACTGCAAAAAAGGTGTGTCTAAAAACAAGATAAAAGACTCAACTCTTGGGTTCACACTGGTAGAGTGCGTACCATTAAGGCTGAGTCCTTGCTGCGGGGGACCCGGGTTTGAGTCCAGCCTGAGGTCCCTCCCCATGTCTCTCCCTTTATTATATCTTTCCCTATCTGTCACTATCTAATAAAGCAGTAAAATGCCAAAAAAAAAGATTATTAAATCTAGAAATAAGCATGTTGTACGCTTAAAATAAGAAATTAACTCTTCTAAATCTAAAGGGTTTTTTTATCTTGGTAAGAAACAAATCATTTTCAGGTCACTCTGCTCGGGCCAATTCATCGCTGCTTGCAGCTTTAATTTATCTTGTTTTAAGAGTTAATTTCTTATTTTAAGTATTCAACAAGCTTATTTCTAGATTTAATAATCTTAATTTAAGAAATCTTGTCAAGTGAAATTATCTGTCCATGCAGCAAGATCATTTCCCTCAGATTTAGTGTTTTTATCTGGTTTTTAGACACACCTTTTTTGCAGTGTAGTATCACAAATTCTTAATCTCTAAAAGTTAGTCTGTGTCCAACAATAAAAACTCTTCACCAAGTTAAAGTCGAGAACATGTTGATGCTGAGCACTCCTTTCAAAACAGGTCATTAAAAGAAAAAGTTTTTTGGATCTTTAGTGAGCGCTGTATTGATCGCTAACAAAGCCTCGGCTCCCACCATTTAAAAAGCGCTCATGCTGCTGTTTCTGTTCTCAAAAAGAAAGAAAATAAAATGGCCCCAGGTTTTTGGCCTCCTGTCAGCATTTGGCAGCAGCGCTAACCCTTTAAAGACACGAACAATGAACTCTTGCTCTTTCTGTGTGCCCCTCTGTCATGGAGCTGCAGAGCGTATCCCCAACACACAGATCCACGGTGGATGATACAGGCTTTCTATTGTGTCGCACGAGTTCCTGCTTCAAACCTTGTGCACAGTGCCAACATGACTGCTGACAATGGACAGCCATAAATGTGCTCACAGGCACCAATTATACACTGGAAAAATAGTTTTTCTTTTTTTTCTTTTAGGATTCAAACTGAGCTCTCATTATGTTTCTGAAAAATCAGATCATGTCTTCCAAAAAATCTGCAAATTAGATATTATTAAAGTGTGTCAGTGAAGACTGTCAGTAACCCAAGCAGCAGGTCCTCTGGAGGTTCTTTATCACATGGGTTTACTTTTTGATTCTTAAAAGAATAAAAGAAAAGTGAAACTTCAGTCTGTTGGGTCAGGGGTCGGCAACCTTCACTAACAAAAGAGCCGTTGGCCAAAATAAGAGAAAAATTGTTGGAATTGTGCCGCAAACCTTATTTTGAATGAAAATAAAATAAAATAGCCTATTAAGTCAAAATTAGTCTACCAACATGTCTAATTGGTCAAAATAAGCATTTATTAATATGATTTTGGAGTTTGTGATCGAAAGCTACACTGTAAAAAAAATCTGTTTAATTTACGGTAAAATACCGGCAGCTGTGGTTGCCAGAATTTCACCGTAAAAAGTACAGGGAGTTTTCTACTGTAAATTGAAATGTAAAAATCAGCAAAAACTGTAATTAAGACTGAGTAGTGTCTTCATTTTTAGGGTGATTGTGTCCTTGTGACATAATGGTATTTCTCCATTCATTTTACATGAAAAAAACTGTGTTTTCTACAGTCTAAAAGTTTTGCATTATTCCTTGATTTACGGTAATTACAAGCATCTTCTACGGTGATATTACATTTTTAATTTTACGCCCTATTTCTGATGCAATTTGACAGTGTTTTACTGTAATTTTTATAAACATTTTTTACAGTGTAGTCTAGCTAGGGAAACTCAAAACTAGACTTGAAGTTGGCAAAATGTATAGGTTAAGGCTTTTTAAGATTTTCATAAGCTATGGTGCACATTTTAGTTGACTAATACAGTCATGGAAAAATTATTAGAACATTGAATAATGAAGAGCTGATATCTAGACATTTTCCATGTTTTTTCTTGATAATGATTTTAGTTATTATCAAGAAAACATGAAAAATGTCTAGATATCAGCTCTTAAATTAATCTCTTATGATATATCTTTGTTGTTATCATTATATTTGTCCAAACAAATGTACCTTTAGTTGTACCAGGCATTCAAATGAACAAGAAACTGAAGAAAACAAGGGTGGTCTAATAATTTTTTCCATGACTGTATGTTAAGAAGAAATGCTTTATTGCCATATATAAGCTTAACATTTTTACAATTGAAGAATACAAATTGCTTTGGGCCTACACCAATGATAAATGAATTTCACAGCCATATGGATCCACTGCAGATGGCCTGAAGAGCCACATGTGGCTCCAGAGCCGTAGGCTGCCTACCCCTGTGTTGGATAGAGATAGGAAACTCTATAATAGTGCAATTTTATTGTTCTTCGTTGTTCTTAATCTTAATATTTCTTTGTTAATACTTTCTTGTTAATATTGCTATTTCTTGTTATTTTATTGATACTGCTTACTATTTTTGCTGTACACTTTTTGCTGCTGTTACACTGAAAATGTCCTCATTGTGGGACTAATAAAGGAATATCTTATCTGGATTAGGAGTCAGTAGCAAGTAGTATAGAAAATAAATCATCATGTAAAAGGTCAAATAATTGAATTGTTATACTGTTTTTCCCCTGATATTTACATAGGTAGAAAAAAAAAGGGTATTGTGAGAAACCATACAATCGAGCACAATATAATATTACCAGTAGTTAAATGTAGCTAATCTGCTGTACATGAACATGACATTATGTCCTACATTGGCCCAGAATGTTGCTATAATGATCACTGATGCAGAAAAGTTGCATATGGACCAAGTTTTGTAGAAAACTTGACAGGAATACACGGAATATCAAGTGGTGTGCAGCTCCTCATGCTGGCATAAAGTTCAGCTGACATGCAATCAGTAAACAAGTGCATGCACAGGCCGTCATTAGCATACTAACAGCCAATTAAGTCATAACCTTTGACATTAGTGGCGAGCCAGGTAAGAAAACAGGAGGAAAGTAAAGAGACAGGAAGCAAGGTGCAGGGAGGTAAATACAGCAAGTGGCTGGCAAATAGTAATACAGACACAAAGGCAAAGAGTAAACAGGCATGTAAACAAAGAAGTGTGTGCCGCCCAAGAAGCTCGCCAACAAGCTGGAGGAGCAGCGAGGAGTAAGGCTGGAGGACTGCTGCTGTTCAGGACGGGGGGAAGTGTGTAAGAGGACAGGTGGTAAACAAGAGCTCGATAAGCCGCCGGGGAAACAGGTGTTCAGGGACAGCACCATCATTTTTTTATTCACATTTGCATCTTATAAATATTTGATAAATTCATAGTTTCCTCCATCTGGTGAGTGTTCTGGAGCTTCAGTATGTGGATGTTCTCTTCGTTCCTGTAGGTGTCGAGCAATCTGCATGATCATTTGACTGACTGGCACACTCGATGACTAAGTGGCAGCGTGAACCCGCCGCACCATTCAGAAAGTAGGGAGAGCGAAAATAGTCTTTCATTAAAAACCTTCTTTCCTCCTGCACTTTGCCTGTACAGTAAGTGGCGCCACTCTGACACTCATTTGTCTCGATAAACAATAGAAAGAGAAAGAAAAAAGAGTAGGAGATGAACGATGAAGGAGCTGTCAATCACACGTTTCTTAGAAACTTCTCATCCCACCAGCAGACATTTCTGTCACTATAATAGTTTGTTAATTAGTGTACGAGGATAGTGGAGACAAGGAGAAGAAAGCCTTTTTTTTTGGAGCCTCCTGCTGGGCTTCAAATGTTTGATACGACACAGCTGGAGTTATCAGGCCCACTTTCAACTGCCCTGTTCCCTGCTTGTCTCTTCCTTCCCTTCACTTTGATTTTTGTTTAGACAGAAAAGCCTTTTCTCGACTGACAAGATCAGTTTGGTTGTGTCTTTGCGAGCTGAGAGTTGAATATCCGTGTTAAAACCTTGCTTCCGAAAGGCATTTGCACATTAATCTTACAAAATCTCTTACAGGGCTCCGTGCTGCGCCTTTAAAAGGACCCGCAACCGCTGCGGCTTCTGTGTGTTAAGAAAATAAATCAGCCTCGTGATAAAAGCAAAGGGGTAATTAAAATGAGCTAATAGACGTTATTAGCTATTCATCAGCTGCGATTGCGTTCAAACTTTCCCCGGAGGCGCAGTGATCCTCCCAAACAGGAAAAGGCTTTGAAACAGGTAGCACGGTGTCTTCCTGAATACCAATTAGCTCAGACTGCTCGGCTTTCTGAAGCTCATCCATGTGAATCATTTGACAACAGAGTAGCAGTTTTCCACGGCTGGCTAATTCAGCACAATACCTCTAAGGGAGGTAGACAAGGAGCGCCGTGGGGAGAATGTCACGAGTATTTGAGAAAGGTTAGACAGAGAGGAGAGCGTGTTGCTATCATACATGCCATTCATCATCATTTTATGCCACACAGTCACAACGGGCGCCAGTGCACACACACAACACAGAGGCACACACACTCCACAGTGAGTGTGTGTGTGCAGCTATCAAAGTGGATTGGCCGCTTGTATGCATTTATGTGTGACTTGTGAGTGTGTGCCTTTATGCAGAGATTTTCCTCCAGAGAACCACAGCAGCGGTCATAAAATTTTAATGCTCTCAGAATCTAACAGTTTTTAAAATCATTTTATGGAAATGTAAAGCGGAGCATATATGTGCTTGTACTTAATGTTTTCTGTGAATCTACTTTTTGTATAATGAGTAATACACTAATTAAATGTGTGTGTGTGTTATATTTATATATGCATACATGCTTTTTTTATCTTCGAAAGTGAATGAAAAGAACCCTCAAGCCATTTGTGAAATATTGCCTTCATGACAATGGAACAGATTTCTCCAAAACATTCTTCTCGATCTTTGTCAAAACTTTTTTTCCCCTCAAAACATTATTGTATCAACATTTATATTATTCTACTAAAATACTAATTTACATTAATTAAGAAAAGGAGATTGGCCTCAGAGGAACGGAGGCTGCAGGGAAGGGTGTGGTGATGGAGGAGGTCAGTGAGGTAGGAGGGGGCCTGGTGATGGAGGAGATCAGTGAGGTAAGAGGAGGCCTGGTGATGGAGGAGGTCAGTGAGGTAGGAGGGTCCTGGTGATGGAGGAGGTCAGTGAGGTAGAAATCTTTCACCCAACAAATACCCCATTAAAAGAAAACTAAAACTAACACTAAAACTAATAAAAACTAAATCAAAACACATCATTTTCCAAAAAATAAAAACGAATTAAAACTAGCAAACCCACTCTAAAAACAAATTAAAGCTAGCTGAATTTGAAAACAAAAATTACGAAACGAAATTAAAGCCAAAACTAAAGAAAAATCCAAAACTATTATAGCCTTGGTCTGGAGGTGACAAAGGCGTGTATTAATGTTTCAGCGGCAGGGAAGGAGAATGATGAACGAAGACAGGTTATGTTTTTCAGGTAAAAAAAAAAAAGGCAGTTCTGGTAATATGGGATATATGGTGCTCAAAAGAAAGGTCGTTGTCAAAAATGACTCCAAGGTTGCAGATGTGGGGGGACAGGGACAGAGTAGAGTTGTCGATGGTGATGCTAAAGTTGTCAGTGGTTTTGGTGCGGGATTTTGGGTCAATGAGTATTAGGTCTGATTTGTCACAGTTAAGTTCTAGGAAGTTTTCTTGCATCCAGGTTTTAATATCGGTGAGGCAGTGGGTCAGTGTGGAGTGGGTGGCATTGGAGATAGTTTTGGTGGAGATGAAGAGTTGGATGTCGTCGGCATAACGATAAAAGCGAAGGCCATGGCGACGTATGATGTTGCCGGCGTGGATTCTGTTGGGTTTTTTTCTACAAACTTATTTCATACATACATTACTGCCATATTCAGTGAACCCAAACAATACATTTTTTCAGAGAAATATGAAGTTGGAGACGATTTACTCCACAGGTGTTGTGTACATGGACAAGACCAAAATAAATGTACTTGTGTTTCTCTGCAAAACCTGCAACTTACATCAATGAGATAACATTACAAGTGACATCACTTCAGACATTTTATCAGACTCCACACGGCTCCCTCTGGAGCCTCAAAAGGCTTTTTTACATCTTTAACATATGCAGCAATACTCCTCTAGACACGCAAACAGACTTTGATGTGTAAAATCGGTGGAGGTCCCCTTTAACCATGGCAGAGTAAGATCAGTGGAACACTTTTCTCTTGAAACTACACTCAAAAACGTACAGTGAGCGATCACAGGGGGAGCTAACGTGCCAGGACAAACTGACAACACGAGCGCCAAGGAGCGGCGGGGAGTCGAGTCTGCAGAGTGGAGGCACATCTATGTGCTGACTGGTATTGTTGTGAAATTAATTTAGACATGTATTCAAATATCAGACGTATAGCAGTTTAAAAATGCATCACATATGATTTGACAAACAACAGAAATCTAACCAACAGTCACAGTCTCTTTACAGGAAACTCCTGCTTGATTAAGATATAAGCAGCTCTGAATTAGGAAATCCCACTGCACCATTTGGAACAATAACAGAAAAGCATGAGACCTTACGCACGAACATTAGGTATATAGTAACAGAAATAGGAAAACTGCACAGTTGCTGTTCGTACCAAGGACCTGCTTGTGTATCTTGAGTATTGTATCTGTTTAGTGATACTCCCGCACAGGGCTGTCTTTTTAGAAACTCTTGTCGTCTCTTAAGATTTTACACTACAGTATCAAACTACACTTTCACATTATAAAATCTGAGAATGTTATACTTTTCCATTTGAAACATTCACATCATGACTTTATGCATCACAATGATTATATGCATAACCTGCTAGTTTCACACTTCACCAGCTGATGCTTTTCAAAGGTTGATGCAAATGAACAACACTCTTCCTTCCACACAAAAGCGCTGCCATCCACTCCTCTGAACCAATGAAACATGTCGAACGTTATGGATTTAGCTTTTAATCTATTTATTACTGTTTGTTTATCAAGCCATTAATCAATGTAACCATCCAGTCATCTGTGAATTATGTGTGCTGTATGGATAACATATTAATAACACATGAAAGAAATGTTAGTGTCTGTTATTTCCTTGGCAGGATTATGGAGAAAAAGGCAGAATGTCGGAGCGTGAGAGGACAGAGTGGTAACATAATGACAGCTTTCCAGGTCGATTTCGAGGACTAATCTTTGTTCCTTAAATCAAACATAAAAAGGCAATTCCCTGTGTTAATGAGCTCAATCACTCTTCCTAAAAGTGTCAATAATTCATTTGGTGCCAGATCGTCAGACATCCATAATGAATAACATCCACAGTGAATTATTTACACAGTCATCCTTCGTGGCACAACTTACTGACTGACACTGAGTCACCCGGTGTGTCTGATGGGCTTTTGTGTGTTTTTATGTGTGTAGATTTCATACCGACATTTGGCTGCATAATGGGCTCACGACTAAGAAGTAGTAGTGGCACCCTGTGTGAAGACAAGCAGCACAAAGGCTCATTACTTCAGTTAGTGTGTACGACCAGCTCCCCCATCAGCACAGAGCTGGGACATACAAACTGGAAAGAATATATTCATTATTAGGGGAATCAGCACAACAACAACTCATGGGAACATTGTCATTTGTGTGTCAGTTGCAAAAGAATCTGCACAAATAAATATTAAATGGAACAGTACACAAAACCTAATGATGTCCACCTCTGCATATCCAAAGTTCATGTTACATCACAGGTTAGCAAAGGAAGTTTGTGAAATGTTGGCAATCCAGCGACTTCAGTCTTGGCTGGAGTTTACAATGTTGGCTAATTCTGTAAACTTTGCTCCCACAGAGTCAATAAATTCACTTGTCACAGCTTTCTGCATCCAGTTCTGCGTCAGAAAGAGTCAAACTCAGTGATCATGGCATTAATGGGAACAATTATTTGGCTGCTTTCACTAGCAGGTAATATTACACTGTCATATTTGGCTGAAATATGTAGATCATAAGAAAGTATTGAAAGCAATTAATGGATAAAAAATGTATATGTTTGTTTTTGCAGTCTTGTCCTCGTCTAAAGGCGCAGATGAAACTTTACCTCAGAATTGCAGCTTGAATACTCAGCTATTGGAGAATCTCAAGGTAAACTTTTCATGCGTCTCCTATCAGAAATCTACTGTAACATGCACCATAATGAAATACAAAAACATAAAAAAACACAATGATGAACCTAGTGGAAGAGACATTTTCTGTGACAATGTGGTTGATGTAGAAAGCAAATATTGACCCTCTGGAGTCACCAAAAGCTCCAAATCATGACTTCTTCATCACATCCAGGAATAGAAAACAAAGCAGCATGGAGCTCTACTGTAAATTTATACCAAGTAAAACTGAAGACAAGCTCAAATATATTTTTTAGAAAATGATAGAACTGGATGTAACCTGTGAGAATGATAATGTTTTGAAAGTAAAAAAAAGATTCAAAATCACATTTTATGTTGGATTAAAGGACTAAAAAAAGACACAAAATGACCAAAAAAAGGCACAAAATGACTAAAAAAAGACACAAAATGACTAAAAAAAACACACAAAATGACCCAAAAAAGAAAAAGAAAACAAAATAAAACCCACAGATGACACAAAATGACTAAAAAAAGACACAAAATAACTAAAAAAGACACAACAAAATACACAAAATGACCAAAAAAGACACAAAACGATCAAAAAAAGACACAAAATAACTAAAAAAGACACAACAAAATACACGAAATGACTATAAAAAACACAAAATGACCCAAAAAGACACAAAATGACTAAGATAAGACACAAAATGAGAAGACAAAATTACCAAAAAAAACCCACAGAAGACACACGACCAAAAAAAAGACCCAAGATAACTAAATAAGACACAACAAAATACACAAAATGGCCAAAAACACACAAAAAGACACAAAATGACAAAAAAAAGACACAAAATGACTTATAAAGACACAAAATGACTAAAATATACACAAAATGACCAAAATTGTTACACTAAACACACAAGACACAAATAAAATAGAGTCCCACTAGAATAAAAACCAGAGTTGGGTGACAGGATCACACACAATCACAAGATCACATTTATGTTAGTTTTTCTTTGTTTCTTTCTGGTTCAAAATGTTGATCCAGTAAGTCAGAATAAAAAATCTATTATTATTAGGTCATATAGTAGAGGTTGTGCTATAAAAATATACCAACATGGCGTTTAAACATGTTTTAAGTGGTGTATACAGGCAGGATGAAAAGGATTCAAAATGGACAAAATAACACAAATAGCTAAAGAGGGGGAAAAAACAAGTATTGTGTCTGATATTAACCAACAGGTGGCGGTAGAGTGTGGCGACAAACTGCAGGCTGCATGGAGTCCACAACAGACAGCTGAAATGCTGCTTTCAATGAGGAATGTGGCTGATGTGCTGCACAAACAGCAGCTGAAAGGTACATGGAAGGTTATGGAAAGGAAGTTAAAATAAGAGATGGTACAGAGAACGGTTTGACAGACTGGGAATACAATTTCAGATATTTTCTCAATCAAAAACAGGCAATATTTCATTATTTTTATATTCTGCATAGCCGGTTCATACGGTTTGTTAATTCCTAACAATCTCTGTTGGGTGTGTTGGGCCATACCACAAGCCAATTTTCCCCTCAGTCACAATAACATCTTGAGCTAGAAGTAATAAAGTACACTGCATTGACGACGGCAATTATTTTCGGAAAGTCAGAGTGCTCACAGAGAGCAGCAGGGTATACCAAATGTATCACATTTGTCAAGGCACTTGAAGTCTAACAC
This sequence comes from Centropristis striata, assembly GCF_030273125.1. Classification (NCBI taxonomy): domain Eukaryota; kingdom Metazoa; phylum Chordata; class Actinopteri; order Perciformes; family Serranidae; genus Centropristis; species Centropristis striata. Next base: position 28,877,648 of record NC_081536.1, on the reverse strand, counting down.
TAAATTAAGTGAACTGTGCCTTGAAAATAGAAGGATTATTATCTACTGAAGATGCTCTCATCACTGATTAAGATTAAATGTTGGTGTAAATTCTGCAAAGGGACCTTTGCAAGTAGAAATTGCCGTGAAATGTACCGAATAAAGAACATACACCTCAACTTTAATGTGGATTTATCTGAAAGTCAGCATACAAATGACAATAGAAACAATATATGCACTCACTGACAGGTTCAGTGTTTTATATTCATGATTAATTATGTATTTAATCATTGATTGATAGAATGCCATGGTACTGTGCCACAGAAATGCCCTCAACTTGAAGTTCCTAAAAATGGAGGGTTGGCATGTGTCACAGTTGCCGACAGGCGCTTCTGCAAACCTCTGTGCATAGTGCAATTTTTCAGCTGTCTATATTGTATGTTATTCTTAATCTTATATTTCTCATGTCTAAATCGTTAATAATTTAATTTTTTTGTTAATATTGCTATTTCTTGTTATTTTATTGATACTTCTTACTATTTTAGCTGTACACTTTTTGCTGCTGTTACACTGAAAATGTCCTTATTGTGGGACTAATAAAGGAATATCTTATCTGGATTAAAATCAGAGTCAGTAGCATGTAGTATAGAAAATAAATTCTCATGTAAAAGGTCAAATAATTGAATTGTTATACTGTTTTTTTTCTCCTGATATTTACCCTTAAATAGGTAAAAAGAAAAAAAATAGGGTAATGTGAGAAACGATACAATCGAGCACAATATAATATTACCATTACCAATATTACCAGGTTCAGTGTTTTATATTCATGATTAATTATATAATTAATCATTGATTGATAGAATGCCATGGTACCGAGCCACAGAAATGCCATGAACCCGAAGTTCCCAGAAATGGAGGGTTGGCATGTGTCACAGTTGCCGACAGGCGCTTCTGCAAACCTCTGTGCATAATGCAATTTTTCAGCTGTCTATATTGTATGTTGTTCTTAATCTTATATTTCTTATGTCTAAATCGTTAATAATTTTATTTTTCTTGTTAATATTGCTATTTCTTGTTATTTTATTGATACTTCTTACTATTTTTTCTGTACACTTTTTGCTGCTGTTACACTGAAAATGTCCTCCTTGTGGGACTAATTAAGGAATATCTTATCTGGATTAAAACCAGAGTCAGTAGCATGTAGTATAGAAAATAAATCCTCATGTAAAAGGTCAAATAATTGAATTGTTATACTGTTTTTTTTCTCCTGATATTTACCCTTAAATAGGTAAAAAAAAAAAATAATAATAGAGTAATGTGAGAAACGATACAATCAAGCACAATATAATATTACCATTACCAGTATTGCCAGGTTCAGTGTTTTATATTCATGATTACTTATATAATTAATCATTGATTGATAGAATGCCATGGTACCGAGCCACAGAAATGCCATGAACCTGAAGTTCCTGAAAATGGAGGGTTGGCATGTGTCACAGTTGCCGACAGACGTTTCTGCAAACCTCTGTGCAGCCATGTGAGTGCTACATTCCATTTTACACATAATAAGAAAAACATACTGTAACAAGTAGGAGCAAATCTTCCAGATATTTCTGTGATAAAAGTGAGTTTCTCGTTTCACAGGGTTACGATTTTGGCTTTCTGAGGATTAGTCGTGTGTATGAGGAGTGCAGCAAGCAGACACAATTTCAATGGCAGACTCAGTACATCGGAGGAAACAAGCTGGCTGTGTGCAACGGTGAGGCTGTGTTTAATTAACCCTTTGATGTACTACATGGGTCGAAAGTGACCTGACTAAGTTTTTATATTCTATATCTTTGCAATAAATTAATTTCATCATTGAAAGGTTTTCCTCAAATAACTTGTTTTTTAACATCTTACATACATACATACTTTTTGAATAAAAACCCTTTTTTTATCACTGAGATTTTAATGCACAAGGTCATTGTTTATATGTTGCGCATCAAAGGGTCAACAATTCAACATTTACCAATTTAAAACCTGACAAAGAAACAAATATTAACTATCCTATTTTGTTAGATTGGAGTTTTTCCAATGGAAATGATTATTTGGTGCCTCTAATAAGTCTCAAATGTTAAAATATGTGATTTTCCAATGCAATCTGGTGGTTCGAACAACTCTTTCAAAGTTAAACCTTAAAAATAAGACAAACTTTTCGTATCGCTACGCTTCTAATGCACAAGGTCATTTTTGACCCATTTGTATGAACTTGATGTAATAATACAAAAACTATTTTTCTTCATAAAGTATGAAAGGAAAATTGGATATAATGATCTTTTGTAATATAAAAAAAAGATATTCAAACACACAGCCAGCATGAAATAACATGGGAATTGAATGCGGGTCATTTCTGACCCATGTTGTGCATTAGAGGGTGTTTATATGTTGTGCATCAAAGGGTTAACTTACAGTGTCATTTAATATGTATTTGTTGTTTTCTGAGAAAATCCAGCCCTCTTCAAATATACTTTAGATTCCCTAAGTGCAGTTATGTTTTATTACTTTTTAATGTCTTGAACTGTCTGTACAAGGAGACTCACATTACATATTTATACAGTGGCACTGGAGTTGACCTTAACTTTTCCCCTCTCTGTTTATAGTAGCACCATTTCAAGTTGCAGGAGTAAAGACGGCATATTTTCCTAAAGATCAGGACTGCCTAACAACCAAGAGCAACATCCAACTGTACAACAGCACCATTGCAGATTTAACCACTGAGCTGCAGAATGAGGGCATACAGGGAGAGCTACAGTACGACTGCCTCGTATGTGGATAACTGCAGAGTAGTGTGAGAAAAATGCATCAACCAAGTCATGAATAATGTGTTGTAAAAGTTACAGAGGAATAATAATAAAAAACCTCTATGAAAGTTTAACTGATTCCAACTTTTCCTGAACCTGGATGGTTTCCCTTGTGCACAATTAAATGTTAGTACATAAAAAAAATAAATAAATAAAATATATGTCTACCTATGACTGTTACCTGCTCTTTGAGATCTTCACACACACCAGAAAACAAAACTGCTGTGAGCCTTTACCACTAGTGGGGCACAAAATATAACATTCATTTTGGCCTGAGGGTGGTGCCAGAGGAAAGCTTGTGTTAAAAAAAGATGTCCCCTGTGGCCATTTTAGGACAATTATGACATGTAGTGGTTGTCTAAAAAAGACATACAAAAAAACAAACAACCCAGAAGCTTTTAATCTCTCACTGCAAAAAAGGTGTGTCTAAAAACAAGATAAAAACACTAAATCTGAGGGAAATGATCTTGCTGCATGGACAGATAATTTCACTTGACAAGATTTCTTAAATTAAGATTATTAAATCTAGAAATAAGCATGTTGAATGCTTAAAATAAGAAATTAACTCTTAAAACAAGATAAATTAAAGCTGCAAGCAGCGATGAACTGGCCCGAGCAGAGTGACCTACAAATTATTTCTTACCAAGATAAAAAAAAACTTTAGACTTAGAAGTGTTTGATAATTTATCTGTTTTTAGAGTTAATTTCTTATTTTAAGTGTACAACATGCTTATTTCTAGATTTAACAATCTTAATTTAAGAAATCTTGTCAAGGTAAATTATCTGTCCATGCAGCAAGATCATTTCCCTCAGATTTAGTGTTTTTATCTTGTTTTTAGACACACCTTTTTGCAGTGCTCCGTTAATGACTGATTTCACTGAATTATTTTTTTTAAGTCAAAGAAACACAAAGTTAAATGAATTCACTTCATTTGACAACATGTAAATTGTGTATGGTCCTGTCTTTGATGGATCAATCAGGTGAATCTAGACAAGCAAACACAACTTAAACACTTCAGCAGCCACTGAAGTATAAACAGGCCACAACATAACTCAAACTGGAACAGTTGTGATTAAAGATGATATTTCACTGCTTATAAAGAGCTGCATCACTTCATAGATAAGATAAAATAAACCTTTATTAATTCCACGATGGACAAATTGCACCGTTACAGCAGCAAGTGGTTTTTAGAGAGAAGGATCAGTATAAACAACATTGTATTAACCCTCCGGAGTCCACAAATGTGCCGACTCATTATTTCTTCATGATGTTACAATGTAAAAATGAAGCGACTTCGAGCCCTGCCGTCAACTTCCATCTAAAGTTCTGGCTTGAAGCCCCATGACAGTTTTTGTTTGATGATGATAGGCCAAGTAAAACCAGAGATAAGGTCAAATATATCAGTATAAAAAATATATAACTAGATGATATTCTCATTTTACAGTTTATGTGTTATATTTGCAACCTTTTTTCACATTTGTAACATTTAAACTTCCTAATTGAGCAACTTTGTTTTGAAAGTACAAAGAAAAACATTATTATTATTATTATTATGATTTTCTGTTTGTTTCTGTTGGGTTCAAAAATGTTGATCCAGTGAGTGAAATAATAATTATCAGGTCATATAGGTGAGGTTTTGCTTAAAACTATGACACCATTGTGTATAAGTTTGTTTTAGATTCTTTTCTTTTTTCTGATTTAACCAAAGAAAATTGTATTCTGTATAATACTCTGTATAAGTTGATCTTAAATTCAAATAAAAAAATAAAAAACTATGATACGAGCATAGCATGGTTAACATTTTTTAATTGCTGAATGAAAATAATAAAAAAAATGGACAAAACAGCCCAAGACTCCAAAGGGTTAAAATATCATAAATATAAAATAAACAATAATATAAAAGTATAGAACCATATAAATAATTAAATATATATATATATATATATATATATATATATTATATATATATATATATATATATATATTATATATATATATAATATATATATATATATATATATATATATATATATATATATATATATATATATATATATATACATGATGTGGGACGATATAAACATCATGTAGTGAACATTACATTTACACTAACCACAGGGAGTGTACACCTGCAAGTGATTGCCATCTTCCCAGCTTTCCATCCGACTTCATTTCACTAATAGTCACTCATTATTTATGTGCTAGATGGTAAGATGTGGACGAGAGCGGCAGTTAAAATGAGGTTAACCACTCCGCCAAATGGACTGCTTTGTCTGCTGTTCCCTCTGCCCTCGGTTTGTGCGAACACATCCAGACGCAGCTCGCTGAGGTCAAGGTTAAGAAGTCAAAATGAGATTGCAGGATCTCATTAGGTAGCCATTGACATTCCACATCATTCTATTAGGAATCACTCTAATCAGAGAGAAAATGACCCACAGAGTGACCCTCTGGTGTCCGTCTAATCATCAATTACTGAAATAACCGTCTGTGGACTAAGGTAAACTGTGATGTCACACAGCTGCCACTAGGTGGCAACAGACAGCAGCTTTTCTCTTTTCCTGTAATTGGAAATGGTTTCTTGCTGAACCATTTCCCCAGAATAAGTGTGAGTACTTTATATTCTCAAACCGTAACTTTCCCACACACATCACACATTTTTGGTTTGGGGAAATGCAAAACACTTAATTCCACAGCATACAACTACATTTATAACAATAGAATGCTTCTTAGTTATTAGCAAAAGTTTGGGGAAGACCCACGATCAGGACACTCACATGCATCATTAACTTCTTCTGTTTTTATAGAGTTGAGGTCAAAAGACAAACTCGACCCCCTGCAGTTTGCATACAAACAACACATGGGAGTGAACTATTCTGTCCTCTACATGCTTCACCGTGCCCTTGCTCATCTGGAGGAAACTGGTGCTTATGTGAGAATCATGTTCTTTGATTTTTCAAGCACATTCAACACCATCCAACCCAACATACTCAAAAACAAGCTGACAGAGATGGGAGTGGATCTTTCCTTCATCTCCTGGATCACAGATTACCTGACAGGATGACCACAGTATGTCAGGTTGGGGAACTGTGTTTCTGGGACATTAAACCTCTGAAGTCCAGGAGATTTTGATTCAGATTTGTCAACTTCCTATGCATTAACCATTTGGAGATTGGCTCTATTTTGTTGGTTTTTGACTCTTTTTTTCATTCTGCCTGTATATGCAACTTAAATAATGATCAACATGCCATGGTGGTGTCATCTTTTTCAGCACAACCTCACCTGATTATTATTTTGTCATTTTGACTTGCTAGATCAATATTTTGAAACACAAAAAACATACAGAAACACACAAAAAAAAAACAAAAAAAAACCGCACACAAAATTACAAAAAAATCCAAATGAAAACACTTCTTGTTTTTAAACATAAAAAACACACATAAAAACACATACAAAACACACAAAAACACAAAAATAACAAAAAACACAAACACACACACACACACACACACACACACACACACACAAAACACAGATAAAAACACACAAAAAATAGCCCAAAATCACACAAATAAACAATAAACACAACGCTGCTTCATTTTTACGTCATGAAGAAGTCATGCTCCGGTTGCTTTCATGGACTCCAGAGGGTTAATGAGCAGCACAGGGGCTCCACAAGGTACTGTTCTGGCTCCATTCCTGTTCACACTGTACACAGCAGACTTCAAATACAACTCTGAGTCCTGCCACATCCAGAAGTACTCTGACGACACTGCTATTGTGGCATCTATCAGGAATGGACAGGAATCTGAATATAGGGATCTGATAAAAGCCTTCAGTGACTGGAGTCACAACAACTATCTCCTACTGAACACCTCAAAGAGGAAATGATCATAGATTTCCACAGGTTCAAGCCCTCTTCAGCCAGTGAATACCTGTGGCAGCATCACACACAGAGATGAAGGCGGTTGGACAGACTGGTCTAAAGAGCTGGTTCTGTGGTTGGAGCCAGGTTGGACACACTGGAGGAGGTGGTGGAGAGATGACCTGTCAACATGTTCCAGGTCATCCTGAAATACCCAGATCATCTGCTACACAAAACCTTTATGGACCAAAAAAACCGCAGTGGACGGCTCCTCTCTCTCTGTTGCAGGACGGAGAGATACAAAAGATCCTTCTCTCCTACAGCCATCAGGCTGTCTCATTCTAACAGAGATTCTACCAGACTAACTGAATTTACCCTCTGGGATAAATAAGGTAATTTTGATTTTATTTATTTTGATTTGATAAACTCTAACATGCAAACTGCATACTACTGCCCTATCTTTTTCATTGTACTGTTTATTTATTACATCAACCATACTTGTTCTTTCCTAAGTGTTTTATTTTTTGTTTTATGCATTTATTCTCGTTTATCCCTAATGCACCTTCAGTTGTGGCACTCTCAATTTCGTTGTATCGGTGTCTGTACAATGACAATAAAGGCTATCTCATCTTATGTTATCAGCTTCATAAAGAAATGTTTAGTTCCCATTTGGTGAGGAAGAACCTGAAGTCCAAACCTCAGTCCGTCCAACACCATTTGACAATCTGAAAATTTGACTGCAGGTCAGACTTCACCCAACATCAGTGCCTGAGCTCACTAATGCTCTTCTGGGTGAATGGGAGGAAATATCTCATGAAGCAGCTTATACTGCCTACAAAGTCTAACTGCAGTAACCAGTTTTTGGTCAAGATTGAGTTAAAACTAAAAATGAACTCCTTGATGAAGTTTTAGATTTAAATTTTGCTTTATTTCAGAGAAATAATTATATAAAAATCACAAAAATCTACTCAAATCTAAGCAATAATTTCACTTACCAGAGTCTGCTTTGGATATATATACTAATTAAATAAATTATTATCTAGATAGCGATGAAGTAAAAAAGTGAGATAACATTATATTAAGACTAAAATATAATATTTCTTCATGATATTATGTTTAAAATACACAAATCTTTGAATAGAGTTGTTAAACACGTTTAAATACACTGATAACAAAGTCAATTTCAAAATGTTTTTTCACTGACAAACAAAATATAAAAGCTGAAAGAAGACAACAACATTATAGTTACTGCACTCTGTTTATCATTACTATTAGAACCTTTTACGGCAAAACCAATGCAGTAACTACATTTTTGGAGTCAAAGGTCAAATAAATCATCATGATTTTTGGAGCATAAAAATGACATCATCAATACATGTAGAAATAAGTGTCATATCACTAACCTACCTATAACCCATCAAAAAAAAATGTAAAAACATTAAAGCAGTTTTTCTAAGTTTACCCTTTGTGTAGTTACTGCAGTTAGACTTTGTAGGGCAGAATACAACAGCATATTACAATTAAATGTACAATAATAATATAATAATCTTGTTAATTTAGTTAATTCTAGTTGATTTCTCCAGCCAGATGATTCTTCAACCATGAAAACTAGTTTGGGTGATTTAATTATTTTTCTAAATGAATTGTTCTTAATTGAATGTCAGTTGTTGAATTCAAATAAGCCAGAAATTAAAAAGCTATTTTTGTTCAGCGTTCATGGATGATTGGATTTTTTTTTATCATCTGTGTTTACATGTTTTGATTCAGAATGCAAGATTATGTTTCTTGACAAGAATCTTGTATACCAAACTTTTGCTATAAACTTAGAAGCACAATATTGTTAAAAACAATAGTTGTATGCTGTGAATCTACATGTTTCTTCATTGCCCCAAACCAAAAGTAAACATGTGACTCTGGGGAAATGTGTCATCAAGAAACATTAGAGGAAAAGAGAATAGTTGTTGTCAACAACCCAGATAATAGCAATGTGACAGTTTCTACACTAGAGGGCAGCATGAAATCATTTTTTGAATGCCTCCTTTGTTTGTTTGCCAGCAAAAACCCCCACATATTACAGTTTTTTACAACCGCCATGACCCGTTCAATACTTTTACCGCTTTTTCAAAACTCTTCACACAGTTACCACAACATCAGCCTGTGTGGTTGATACAATTAACACAATTCTTCTTCTTTTGACACAAAATACACACATTTTACACATTTAATTGCTTTCACACGGTTTGTCAAAACAGAAAACCTCATATTCAAAACTAATGGATTGAAGATTACATTGATCAGCTTCTGCTCCTTTTTCTTTTTGTGTATTTGACAATGCAGTAATGAATGACAGCTAAATGCTGATTTTTTTCCTCTTTACTCTACTGTAAGTCATTTTCATTTGCAACACTGTAAAGTGTTTACTGCAAATCCTGTCATTTACTGTCTTCTTCTTTCATAAACATTCTGCAAAGCAACATTCATGCCCAACAAATGAAAAATGAAGAACATCATCACAAACATTAATTTACATGTGTGATCAATACAATAATCTGTTTATTGTAAAAGAAAAAGGAAAAAAAGTAGATTTGACACATGCAAAGTGATTGAGTTTGTGTTCTTCCATCAGTTGTCAGTGTTTTTATGACCCTGTGCTGTGACTGACTAAATGTTTCTGTTGAAGACAACGTGTGTCGGTGCTTTGGTAGATCTGGTGAACTGTCTTAGTGTGTTATTGTATTTTAAAAGTGTGTGTCTGTGTTTAGTTACACTGCGTGACTTTGAGCATGAAATTAACTGTTTGGGGAATTGTGTGTTTCAGGTGTGATGTGCCTTAACAGTTTTGAAAACGTTTTTAAGGTTCTGACAAACGGGTCATATCGGTTGTAAAAAACTGTAGTCCAGGGGTGGGCAACCTGTGGCTCTGGAGCCCCACTTGGCTCTTCAGGCTGTCCTCAGTGGCTCCCTGTGGCAAAATGAAACCTTTATTTCTTTACATTTTACATTTTATTTATCATTGGTGTAGGCCCAAAGCAATTTGCATTCTTCAGTTGTGATAATGTGTATATTATAATGGCAGTTAAAATGTTTAAAAAACATTTTAGTCCACTAATATGTGCATCACAGCTCGGGTCGGCACCCTAACCTCTAAATTTAGCCAACTTCAAGTTGAGTTTTCCTTGCTAGGCTATAGCTTTCAGTCCCAAATGTCCTGAGATATTTCTTCGGTTTCCAGCCTCTCATCTGCATTCTGACAAAATCATATAAATAAATGCTCATTATGACCTATTATTAATGTTAATTTAGACTTAGTAGACTGTTTTATGTCCATTCTAAGGCTCAAAATAAGGTTTATGGCTCCATTCCGACTGTTTTCTCCTATGTTGGCTGATAATGGCTCTTCTGTTAGTAAAGGTTGCCGACCCCTGTATTAGTCTGTTCACAATGTAGGCATATGTTTTTAGTTGTTAGTCTAATAAATCAAATAAAAAACATATTTCTCTCACTAGTTGAGGGGCGAAACAGACCTGCATATTCTATTAGGGCTTGAGAATGAAAGAGGAAAAACAGGCCAGAAACAAAAACCTTTCATTTGAAAAACATATCAGATTTATTATTGGATTTATGTTTTGTTTTTGTTCCTCCACAGTGTACATAAGTGCCAACAGAAACATTCTTGAGGACAGTTTTTGAACTGACTGAATGGAATTTGCTCCTTTCATGTAACTTATAAAGTAAATAATAAAGAACATGTGGTTAATCTCACTCTCTGTGTCCTTTCCTGTCGTCTTTCTTTTCCTTCTCTCCTGTCTATACATGTTCATGTTTATCTTTTAACAGAAGAGACAATTGGTGAACTGTTATAACCTGTGTCCCTTTTTCATCACTGTGACAAACCTAATGCTGCTCACTTCCCTGGCTGCTGCCCAGCTTCTGCTCAAAGAAAGAAAAACTAGATGAAAGCCTAAAAGGAACCACGTAAAGAATGAGAATGAAAATGAACAAGTTTTGAACTTGAAAATGAATCATGATGCACTGCACATGAACTGTATTTGAAGGCAAATAATCCTGTCTGATTGTGGTTGGATATGAATAACTGGGAACTATCTAAAACAGTTTTATTAGCCTGAATAAAAGCTTGTTCATGACACAGCAACTTACCGACTGCAGGAAGTGTATTTCTGAGCTAAGTGTCTCTCGCAGAAGCTCCAGCTCTCCTTCTTTATGCATCTCCAGCTCCTTTCTCAGCCTGGGAAACAAAATGCAATCCATGTCAGTAACTGAAAGAAATGAAAAGAAAAAAACTCATGAAAGAGGAAACCTGTGAAGACGTGTCAGCATTTTTGTTTCTAGTATTGAGCTTACAGCTATTGATGCTTTTTCTTTTTATCTCTATATGTGTTACCTTCCTAATTTGTTTATGTGTGAAAAAATAAAACAAATTAACTACATGAAACAGAAACTTTTTTTTCACACCGGCATTAATGCTGATAGAAACACAGAACTACAATATATCTCTCTAACTCTCAGAAATACAAAAAAACCACTCATTTTGAATATGTATGTTCAAGCATGCAACAAAAAGTCCTGAGTTTCAATATGTCCATCCACCCATCCATCCATCCATCCATTCGCATCCACTTATCCGGGGCCGGGTCGCGGGGGCAGCAGGCTAAGCAGGGCATTCCAGACGTCCCTCTTCCCAGCCACAACGTCCAGCTCCTCCTGGAGGACCCCGAGGCGTTCCCAGACCAGGAGAGGGATATAATCCCTGCACCGTGTTCTGGGTCTTCCCCGGGGCCTCCTACCAGTTGGACGTGCCCGGAACACCTCTAACGGGAGGCGCCCGGGAGGATCCTTATTAGATGCCCAAACCACCTCAATTGGCCCCTTTTGACTTGAAGGAGCAGCGGCTCTACTCCGAGCTCCCTCCGGATGTCTGAGCTCCTCCCCCTATTTCTAAGGCTGAACCCAGCCACCCTACCGAGGAAGCTAATTTTGGCCGCTTGTATCCGCGATCTTGTTCTTTTGGTCACTACCCAAAGCTCATGACCATAGGTGAGGGTTGGAACATAGATGGATCGGTAAATCGAGAGCTTTGCCTTCAGGCTCAGCTCCTTCTTCACCACGACGGTCCGGTACAACGCCAGCATCACTGCTGATGCTGCACCAAACCGCCTGTCCATCTCACGCTCCGTTCTACCCTCACTGCTGAACAAGACCCCCAGATACTGGAACTCCTTCGCTTGAGGCAGTACCTCTCATGTGTACATACAAAAAACAACAACAACTTCATTACTGGAAATACTCTGGATTAGAGCAACAGACATGTAGAGTTTTGACGTCAGCCAGACTTCAACAGCAGGCAGAATGTACGAGTTGTTTGACAGTTGGGGTTAATCACCACAATGATTTGTTGTAAGCTACAAGCTACTGTAAGCTAACAGGAAACAAGGACTTCATGATGTTTGGTGAACACTTGACATGTGGATCTTTCTTCAACATGTTGCTTTCTATCCCCCACATTATTATGCAACCTTTGTCACGCTGCTGACTCCAGTAGCTCCAGTAGCTAAACTATGCTCTGGAGGGGAGCTGCAGCAAAACATACTTCAAGTGTAAGTGCATTATATGTAGAATATTTTCACCACTTTATTTTGCTGTCAGCCAGCCTTTTCTTTGGCACTACATTTTCTCAACACAGAACTTTTTATATTCCTACTAGGGCCGGGACTCGATAAAAAAAAAAAAAAATCAAATAAATTAGAGGCTTTGTAATTAATTAATCGAAATTAATCGCAATTTAATCGCATATAAATATTTGAACTGAGAACAGTGAGAAGTAATTTTTTTCATATGGATTTTTAGTATACCATTGAATAATGACTGAATACATAAGCTTAAGCAACAAAAATATTGTTTATTTTTGTTCAAGTCCAACAGACCAGTGCAATTTTTGCCATCAAGTGTAGCAATAGCCTATTTAGCCGCTAGCTGCTATATGTTTAGTATTGAGGTGATACTTGAGGCTGGATGTGCTGCGGTGATATGTGAATTCCTAGTTGCATAGCAACACAACCATGCTCTTATGGACGCTTCCATCCGTTGGTTTTTAGTAACTAAATGTCCCATCATCCACGGGGCCAACCAAAGGTCTCATCAGCTTCTTCCTTCATGTTCACTGTGGTTTGTTGTTGTCTGAACTCATGAACGCTAGTTGGTGCTCCAGTATAATCGGTCCGCCTGAAACTCATCCAGTGAGAAACGTTCCGCGCTGCAAAAATAAGTGCGATTAAAATGCGTCAATTTTTTTAACGCATTAATTTTTTTGTAATTAATTAATCTTAATTAACGCATTAAAGTCCTGGCCTAAATTCCTACACATCAACACTAATATGTCGCACACTGTATTACTCCTCACACCAGCTATTTGGGTCAGACTTTACATATATAGAAAAGACAAACTACTTATATAGAAAAGACAAAACACAGTTTACTGTGGAGACAAGAGGATATTTTTATGGATCAGAGTTTAGAACTTTTAGAGGGAGATTGAAAGAGAGGGGAAACTTCTGTGTAAACTAGTGGCCAAGAAAGAGGCCGTCTGACAGCAGGTTAAAGTGGTGGAAATATTCTTAATATAGTGCATACTTAAACTGATAAAGAATTTTTTTAGGGAGGCACATTTGGTTGGCTAAGATGTGTTTAGCTGCTGTAAAGCTCCACAGATGTAAATAGCTTCCATGCTGGTAGCTCTGCAGCATTACCTCATATAACACACTTCAATAAAATATCTGTTTAATGCAAAATGTTTTTGAAACAACACTGTGCATAAACAAATGACACAGCTGAATAAGCTGAAGGGTTCAATGGAACGTTAAAAGTGATAATCAATAATATTCACTGCACTGATGAGATGAGTTATGAGCGTCTCACTCTAACAAGCTGCACTCAGTGTAAGTCCGGTCCCTGTGATTGTGTATTTGATAATGTTGTCCCCGGGGCCTGGCTGCACAGGGGTGAAGACATACTGAAGGCCCCAGGGGACATATTACTAAGCATAGAGTGAACTTAAAGCAATGAATCCAGTTTTTAAACTTCTCTCACATTAAAAAAATCTATTGAAGTAAATCTCATGGGCCACTTGGCAGCTTTAAAGTCTGTGGCTGCAGGAAAAAAATCATCAAACAAAAACCCTTTAGGTAGAAACTGACCCTTTATGATGTTTCACTGATTTGCTTATCAGATTTTAACCTTACTTTGGTTAAATTTAAGTCCTTTCAGTGATGAACATTTACTGAGAAGCAACACAGGTTTGTTATTTTTGATTAACCTCGGGTTAAATACCAATTTGAATGTGACCATAACCACCTGGTTAACTCCAGTGTTTACATTGTAGTTGCAATTAATAATAATATGCAATTATAGGTCTATTCACACTGACTGTGATTTCTGTGATATCTTGGTAAAGTTTCACTTTCTAGAAAAAGCACAGATACTGCAGACAGAGCAAAAACAATTATGCTTATAATTATACTTGAATGTATTATTTATTTAGGCAAATAAAGAATAAGAGAGGTTATTATATCTGTAAACAGTATTAACATTCGGTCAGTCTTTTGGTAACAATCTCTAAACTAGTATTTAGTACTGATTTTAAATAAACTTGACTCTGTTTCATTGTTGTTTAATAAACAATGAATGTATACACAGAATCAGACATAATAAAGAGCATAAGACAGCTCAAAAATACACGTAGAAATAATCAAGCGACTTTATTGCAGCTCCACAGAGGAGGCTGCTGTCCCTAAAACAATCCACTACTTTAAAACTGTCTGCTGCAAAGTAAATATTTCACACCATAATTTCATAAACATACATACAATTGTATTACTCAGTTGAGTTTGCCTCTGGAAAAAGCATTGGATTGGGGTCCACACTACCTGATGCCTCGGCTGTGATTTAACTGTGATGGCAGGTGTTTGAAGGATCTATACTGAGCTACACATGAAGCTGTGCTACCTCTATCTTTCTTTTATTGGAAGTTAATGAAACAATAAAACAACTGAGCTAAAATTGCTTTTTCACAGTCTGAAAACCAACAGCGGTGCTTTCAACTTTACACTTCTCTGAAGAACTTACAAATCAGATTTTTAGAAAGTGAGCTACTTTCTTTTTAAATGCTAGAATGATGTTTCCACCGGTAAGACACTCAGGGTGGCTTTATGGATATAGGTGGTTTCTGCAGTTTAATATTATATTCCTGCAGTGCAATGACATCTTTAAATGAGCCTTCAGAAATAATGTAGCAGTAATATATCAATTCAGAAAATCAGACACATCAAAAAATACACAAAACTCCTAAATCATCAATCCCACACCGGCACACTGACTGAATATTTTAGGCATCTTTCTATTCTATTGTGTGACATTGAACGATCTACAGCAGCAGCCACCCTGTTTTGCACACTGAACACTTTTTAAATGACTGTAGCACTCATTCAAATTGACATGCATTCAATTTCCAACAATCAATAAGCGGAGAGTTAAATATGCGTTTTAAAGAGACGCTGAAGCGGCTGAAGACAGGATTGATGGATTCAGTTTAGAAGGGATGATCATAAGAATGAGTGAGAGGAGGCCGCTCTCCTCCGAAGCCACATCCTCAGCACTTCCTGAGGCTAATAAGCCCGGGGGGTAATGAAGGAGCTAGTATGTTTAATGAGGCTGATGGATGAGCAGGACATGCTACCCACATGCATGATTTAAGGCAATGCTGGCAGAGAGACGGGGGCTCAGGAAAAGACATGAGCAGAACATGGAGAGGGAGTAAAGTACAGAGGACATAAATAAAATGTAACTAGAGAAAGTAAAGGTACACTGCAAAAAAGGTGTGTTTAAAAACAAGATAAAAACACTAAATCTGAGGGAAGTGATGTTGCTGCATGGACAGATAATTTCACTTGACAAGATTTCTTAAATTAAGATGATTAAATCTAGAAATAAGCATGTTGTACGCTTAAAATAAGAAATGAACTCTTAAAACAAGATGAATTATGTAACATTTCTAAATCTAAAGTCTAAAGAAACAAAAAAGACACTAAAAAAGACATAAAAATACCCCAAAAAAAGACACAAAAAGATTTAAAATAACAAAAAAAAAGACATAAAATCACAAAAAAGACATACAAAGACAAAAAATTACCAAAAAAACAAAACACAAAAAGGTTTTTTTATCTTGGTAAGAAACAAATAATTTGCAGTTCACTCTCCTCGGGCCAGTTCATCGCTGCTTGCAGCTTCAATTTATCTTGTTTTAAGAGTTAATTTCTTATTTTAGTTGTTCAACATGCTTATTTCTAGATTTAATAATTTAATTTAAGAAATCTTGTCAAGTGAAATTATCTGCCCATGCAGCAAGATCATTTCCCTCAGATTTAGTGTTTTTATCTTGTTTTTAGACACACCTTTTTTTGCAGTGCCTATTTCATACCTTGTGTACCTTAATAACAGGCATGGTGAACAAAATGTCTTACAATAAATAAATACACGCTCACATTTTGATTTAAAAACTGAAAGTGTAAAGCTCATCATCTAGATAGGTTTTGGGATTTGTTAATCACTTCACATCCATAGTATTGTAGAGAAGACATTATCCAAAGTAGTGGCATCAGCAATAACAATGACCCTTCCTTCCTGGAACACTATTGATCTCCAGTCTTTAATTAAATAAAGGAAGTCTCTTTGTGCAGAAACACGGTAGACCAGCGCTCACTTACCAGTCATGTTTCAATAGAGGAGGTCCTCCAGTCATATTCTCCAAAGATGAGCAGACACCAGTCTGAGATGTGCTTGCTGCTGTTATTGTTCCATGTTTGCATGTCTGAATCTAAGGAGATAAGGGATGTGTGTGGGTCTTCGCCCAAATGGTTTTATATCAAGTTATTTTGTGACAGCTTGTTATTATATCAAGCTAAATTTCTATGAATTCAGTGCTTTGTGCTTGATTCTCCCACTCACAGTCAAAAGTGCAGCTTCAAAATATGTAGATTTACTGTTATATAATAAACTAGTTTTACATTACAGTGTCTAGCTTTGTAACAAACTTGATGATTGACCAAAACTGCTTTTTTTTTTTTTTTTTTTTTTTTTTTACAGCTGCTGATGAGTAACAATAAAGGAAAATCTGAATAAATTATTCCATATAGTGAACATAAGGTCACTGAATAGTTTTTGACTATGAAAATGATGTAACTCATGCGCTTTGGTCTTCACTGTAAACACATTCCATCCCACCTAGGAATCCATTGGAGGTTTTTGGCCAACACAGAGCTCTAGACCTCCATAAATAAAACAACAAGCAACGGAATTCGCTTAACTCAAAATCCGTGGAATAGCCACGGAATCAATCAAATTTCAGTGAAACTGACACGGATTTCGTTACAATGCAAGTTAATGACAGTCATATCACATGGCTATTCAATGGATATTTTTTCCTATTGGTTTGTTCCAAGTCACGTGACTTTCAAGGTCTCGGCGGTCAGAAAAAAAACATGGCGGACAGTTCTCTCATTTTTAGTGAAAAAATCTATATTTTGACTTTGGCTTCTGCATAAAAATGGATTTTTATCACATTTCTAGCAAGAAATATATGATTTATTTTCTAAATATTCACTCAGTGAATGTACATAATCACTTTGTATGTTGGAATAGCCACGGGATATGACTGTCATTAACTTGCATTGTAGCGAAATCCGTGTCAGTTTCACGGAAATTTGAGTGATTCCGCGGATTTTGAGTTAAGCAAATCCGTGGCTATTTCACAGATTCCTGTGAGACCAGGTTGCTTTTGAAAGAATGACGTTCACCCCTTGCGTACAGTTTCAGTTATTTGGAGAAACACTGACACTTGATATGACAGTGCAGAAAAGTGGAAGTATGGTGTTCTGTTTATCCTACATCAAGGGTCTGTGAAGTCTGTGTGGTTATACATTTTGGGCTGCATGTGGACATCTACCTTGTCCACAGTGTCCAGCAAACACAGAGGACTAAATGTGTGCCATGCATACACTTGTGGCACTTACTGCATCAGCTGCATTTAAGACGAAAAAACTTCAAATAAAACCCACTTCAAAAATAAGTATAGTAATATAATATAATAATATAGTAAGTACAGTTAGTTTCAGTTTAAACAGGGAACATGTACTTAAATTAAAGTTCCCTGCCAGATGAAATGTATTAGCTTTTACATTTACACACTTTCAGTTTGTATCAGAACATGTACAGTAGTATTCAGCTAAAAGTATGGATGTTTGCTCCTTTGCTTACTTGGAATATAAATGTTTGGTTTTAGTGGAATTACACGTCATGGTGTAACTGGACAAATGGAACTGTATCCCCTTGTTTGTAACTCACTGTATATGCATTCAGTGTAAATGTTAATTCTCCGCCCCTCATTCATTTCCCTTACAAAGCGCCCTGCATCAATCACATTAGCCTCTGTTTTTTCCCACTTGTTGACTGAATGAAATACACTGCAGATCAAAGCCTTAATTAAGCCAAATGGTCTTAATGCTCTGTTATTTACACTTGTAGATTTGGACTCCGGCCAGCAGGATACAGAGAGAGAAACACAGCCGAGAGCTGGGCTCGCTGCTCTATTCAGCACTTCTCACAGTATGATTCACTTCTGCTCTTCGTAAATAACACCTTCTATCTAATGAGCCTGCAGAACGCTGCGCTGTATTATGTTGTTAACACTTTGAATCTCTTTTCTTTTTCTAAGTGCATTTGCATGATAACAGTGACTGTGGCAATGAGTGCTACGACTGAGATGAATTTTGATCAGTTATACGACAGGAGCCCTGGTGAGGAGAGGGCAGTGATTGCACTAACACACTGAGGCTACTGACAGGCCTCACAAAACAGAAAAAAGCTCAACTAATTAAACATCACAGCTGCTCAGTGAGGAATATTGAAAATATCAGGAAGCTCTAAGGAAGCCTCTGAGAATTTGCATTTTATATTAGTTGCTAAAAAGCTTACTGTTGTGTTTACACTTTGTTTTGTTCTATTTTGCTCCTTTGTGTTTTGTTTGCTTTTATTTCCCTGCAGCATTTGCTGTTTACTCGTTTGTGTCTCATAAGGAGTTTTTTTCCTGTGACATAATGTAACTGCAAGTGAATCAGGTACTGTATACTGTGTCTGTGTGTCCACATATATAAAACCCTCTCAGCATCCAGACACTTGATGAAACTCACCTCAGACAGGTGCTGTCAGTGAGAGGTTTCTGACTGACAAACAGGCTCTCGGCTCTCAGAGATTCTGTCATTGCTTTAGCCTCACACAATTGCTGATCCAGGTCTGCAGTCAGGAATAATAAATCAAACACAAAATGACTTTCCCCAAACATGGCAGACCTGTTTTAACACTTGCTGGGTTGGCTGAGACAATAGAACACAGTTTCGAATATACAAAATGCCCAATACCACCACCATAACCTTAAGACATACTGACCTAGAGGCACGCTTTAACCTGTACATGTACTTGATAGCTTACAGCTGAGAATGCACACTCTATAAGTGTGAGTAAAGCCCCTTTAACGCGGATAAAATAAAAGAAGTAAAAGAAAAAATCACACTGTGACCTGCCTTCTAACCTAGCCATGAAGCCAGAAACATACTTTATGTTCAACATCTGGCTTCAAGATACTGCACAGCTGCCTCGGCAGTGCGGCTGCATTTTCAAAATAGATGACTCTGCTGCATTTAAAATTTCTATATCACCATTTTTTCTTTCTTCTTTGATTTGTGTCAAACAGAGGAAAAAGAATAATAACTAATGGTCTGTTCTTGGCAGTGTGAATGAAACAAAGGAGCTTGTAAAATATGTAAAAAGAAAAGTGCCAGCAGTCAGGTGGTGGTGTGAAAAGTGTAGCAGTATAAATGTGTTCTCTTACTCAGAACCACATTAAGTAACATAAAATAAATGTTTGCTATTCACCTTTTTGGACATTTTGCAGGCCCTGCAGTTTGAGCTGGAGCACTCTCTTCTCCTCCTGTATGGAACTCATGTGACTGTTACTGCAGCTCATCCGCTCCATCTCTGAGTATAGAAGGGAGAAAAGATTCATCCTAGTTAGGCCTCGAGAATGGGTAAAAATCACCAGGAGGGCTGAACTCTACATTGAATTTTTACTGCTCAATGAAAGAAAACTTTTATTTTCAAGGAAAATGCAATATGGGCATTTTTTAGTCACTTTAAGTGTGTAAACAATCACAAAATGCTGTTCCCTTGAGCCCAGATATAATACATAATGTGAAAATATTGGTCCCTGTTGGTTTTGGGAGCAGCTATACCCTCAACCCTGCAGAACTAATGAAAACAGTTCAAACCACATCAGAGTATAATTTGTCAGTAAAGGTTGCTGAGCTTTAAAAAATAGTAAATGGAGTGCACTTATATAGCGCTTTTATCCAAAGCGCTTTACCCTACACACTACGCTCATTCACCCGTTCACACACACATTCATACTAGGGCTGTTTCCACTACCGGGTAATACCCAGGCAATACCCGGAATGAGGCGGGTCTCACTCGCCGAAACGCCCCTAATTTGAATACGAGCAATCCGGAGCCGGCTTTTGTCGGGACATTTTTAGTCCCTGTAGAAGAGCAGGGTCTTTTTTCTCCCCTGAAAACAGCCTGGTTACTGATTGGATAGATCGCTAAGCAGGATGTGACGTAGTACTCTACACGACAACAACACACGCCATTTGTAAAAGCCAGCAAAGCAGTGTTCCCGACTTAGCAACTTTGTTGCTAAATTTAGCGACTTTTCAGACCCCCTTAGCGACTATTTTTCAAGAAACGACTGGAGACAAATCCAGCGACTCCTTCTTACTCTTCTTAACGAGCCCCTAATGAGCCAGAGGCTGGCTGGTTAAGAAGAGCAGCTGTTAGCGGAAGTTAGCTACAGTTAGCTCTGTAGCAGTACAGTGTGTATGTGCTGCTGCTGCAGGAGGTGTTCACTTAGCGATCTCCGGACACTCTGTGCACAGTTAGCAATGTCGTTAATTCACAGTCACTATGTTTATGATTAACGGAGACTCTGTGCATAATTAGCCATGCTGCTTTCAGCTGCTGACGTTGTGCACAGTTAGCGATGGCGAAAACCATACGTCACCTCCAGAGTCTCTAACTTGTAGTCGAAACACGCAGATTGAGCGGACTTTTGAGAGGGTGTGGCCTGAGACTTTCCCAGTGGCCACTTTACCCCCCTAGTGGAAACACGGCTAATGGTTTTAGAGGCCACCATTGGGAATTCATTCACACACCAATGAACGCAGCATCGGGAGCAATTTGGGGTTCAGTATCTTGCCCAAGGATACTTCCACATGTAGGCTGCCACGGTCGAGGATCGAACTACCAACATTCCGGTCATTATGCGACCAATCTACCAACCCGAGCCAGATCCACCCAGTATACATAGTATATATTGTGCTTCAATAAACCACTGCCATTTTCAACGAATACTTACTACACAAAATTTGTCGCTTGCATGTAATTATTAAATAAAATCAGGACACCGAATGCATTGCTTTTCTACCCTTGACTTGGCAAAACAAACAAAAAAAACTTAACTTTGCTTTGGTGAGACATGTTCTCAAAACTCTTTTGATATTTTACTTTTATTACTAATTATATTACCACACATGAATGGTGGTATGTTCACGACTAGAGTCTCATTAGTGTTGCAGAGGATGTTAGAGTGAGCTGCACAGAATTTAAATATCATCATAAAATGAGCTTTGGACTTAAAAGCAGAGCAGACTGGTTTGTCAGGGCACAAAGAAAACCAAGTCCTGGACTAGACCTGACTTTTATCTTGAAAATTACTCTCAATTCACTTTTTTCAGGAGTAGTTTGAAGATGTATTTATTCATCCCTCCTGTTTGAATACTCTGTTGACATTATGAGATAGAGATTAGATGGGTAAACCTGCAGGTAGCTGATGCACTGTCATAGAAACACATAAAAAGATGCATCCGCATACAACCTTCAACCCAAAATCTCTCGATCAACTCAATATAAACTATTTGACTTAATTAATGAAATAATAGATTTTTGATTATATTTATTTGATTATAATCATTTTTTTTAGCCTACTTAGATTTTAAGACATGGACTAATTTGGTTTGATTTCTGCCTTTTCCAATTATGATAGTTTATTAGACTGTTCTCTTTCCAAAACATTTTCTAAAAACCTCCAGCTTCTCTTATTCTGTGATCCATACAACACCCTTATATTGTCTCACTCCATTAAGTAATAAATTGAATTTCTGATTTTAATCAATTCTGCTTTATTCTCCAACCACCTTCTAAACATTTAGACTGAATTCTAGCTTAAAATTCATAACGACTTCTTCACTGTGTAAGCAATATGCTATGTCAGCATATAAGGGATCATGACAATGATTATAATCATCTCCTTACCACTTATCCATATACTTGTACTATATCATATGCCGACAAAATAAATAATAGTTTTGAAATAAGCAGTCAGGGCCACATCTGCATTAACTAACATCAGTCTCCAGTGACAACAGTACAATTGAATGTCTTTTATGACCTTTGTATAATGATTCCACCTCCCTCTGCAGCTCCAGGATCTCAGTGTGTGTTTGGCTCTCGAACACTATGTCTCTGTTCCCCCGAAGACTGAAGTCACTGTTGAACCTCGAGATCTCTTGAAGGAAGTTTTCCTCTTCTTCTTTAGCCTCCCTCTTTCTCTTGGCCTGAAATGAAAAGGCGGAACATGGGAAACGCTTCCAACAATAATACAAATACAGCTGCTTGTGATGCTACGACGACCTCTGCTACTGCTACCATTTGTGAGAACAGTGATACAAAAGACATTTTTTTTTAAATTATTTTACTTTTTTGCAATCTTTTACACTGCACTGACATTCTGTAGCCTGTATAATTAAGTCTCTCAACTCTTGTGTGTCTCCAGAAGGAGCTGCACAATCTTACAAATTGTCTAAATTTACGATGTAATGTTATTTGAGTGAAAGTAAAATGGGGCTGAAATCTGAAAATGAAAAAAATCTGAGTTAATCTGACCTTCTGGAGTTCATTTATTAAAAAATACTTTTCATTCTTCCTTACTGGATCAACATGTTGAACCATAAAATAGGATTTTAAGTAGAAAAAATTGGAAATACTTTTTTTGTACTTTAAGAACACAATGCTCTACGAATATGTTGATAATGTTGTAAATATAGCATATAAGTGTATCTAGTTCTATGTTTTTATACTAAATATATTTGACCTTATCTCCAGTTGTACTTGGCCGATCATCATCAAACAAAAACTGGCGTGGAGTTTAAAGCCAGGACTTTAGAGGGAAGTTAACGGCAGGGAAACATGCTGCTTCTTTTTTACGTCATAATATCATGAAGAAGTCATGCTCCGGCGCTTTTGTGGACTCCAGAGGGTTAATAATCATTAAAAAAAAGTAATAGATGTGTTTATTGGTCACTTTGTACGCTTTTGCATGGTTTACAGAAAAAGGCCTACCAGGTATTCATGTTATACATAACCAATGAGATAAAAGATGTGAATATTGGTTCAAGCTTCAACCCACTAGACGTTCCCTGAGTTCGCTCTTCTGGCAGAGCAGCTCCTCAATTTGCTTCAACATCTGGTCTTCACATTTCTTTATCAGGTCACGCTGCAGCCTCATCGCAGACAACTGCTGAGCCTGGAGCACAGATAGATGTGTGGGCAGTCAAGACACACAATCTGACAGACAGATGTCCTGAGAAGGATATCCATCACTGATACTCTGTATGTGCACTGCAGAAAAGGTGTTGTCTAAAAACAAGATAAAAACACTAAATCTGAGGGAAATTATCTTGCTGCATGGACAGATAATTTCACTTGACAGGATTTCTTAAATTGTGGTTGTTAAATCTAGAAATAAGCATGTTGAACGCTTAAAATAAGAAATTAACTCTTAAAACAAGATGAGCAGAGTGCACTGCAAATTATGTTTCTTACCAAGTTTTAAAAAATCTTTTTGGGTCTTTTTTTTAGTGGTTTTTTTGGTAATTTTTAGTTTCTTTTTTGGTCATTTTGTGTCCTTATTCATCTCCTTTTGGTCACAAAATGACCAAAAAAGACAAAAAAATGTACAAAAGAGATCAAGCAGCGATGCATTTGAAGGGCTTGATTGTTTCAAGCAGCGGTCAAGCAGCAATGAACTGGCCTGAGCAGAGCGCTGCAAATTATGTTTCTTACCAAGATTAAAAAACCCTTTTTGTGTCTTTTTTTTTGTCTTTTTTTGGTAAATTTTTGTCTTTGTATGTCTTTTTTGTGATTTTATATCTTTTTTTTGTCATTTTAAGTCTTTTTGTGTCTTTTTTTGGTCTTTTTGTGTCTTTTTTGTTTCTTTTTTTGGTCATTTTGTGTCTTTTTACATCTCCTTTTGCTCACAAAATGACAAAAAAAGACAAAAAATGTACAACAGAGATCAAGCAGCAATGTATTTGAAGGGCTTGATTGTTTCAAGCAGCGGTCAAGCAGTGATGAACTGGCCCGAGCAGAGTCCACTGCAAATTATTTGTTTCTTAAAAAAACTTTAGATTTAGAAGTGTTCGATAATTTATCTTGTTTTAAGATTTAATTTCTTATTTTGAGCGTTCAACATGCTTATTTCTAGATTTTTCATTCATTCATTATCCTTAACCGCTTATCCACACTCGGGTCGCAGGGGGCTGGAGCTGATCCCAGCTGAAATTGAAATTGAAGAGGCGGGGTTCACCCTGGACAAGTTGCCAGACTATCACAGGGCTGACATATAGAGACAGACAATCACGCTCTCATTCACTCCTACAGGCAATTTAGAGTCACCAATTAAACCTAAGTGCATATTTTTGGACTGTGGGAGGAAGCTGGAGTACCCGGTGAGAACCCACGCTGACACATCGAGAACATGCAGGCGAGAGCCACTACACCACCGTGTAGCCCATTTCTAGATTTAATAATCTTAATTTAAGAAATCTTGTCAAGTGAAATTATCTGTCCATACAGCAAGATCATTTCCCTCAGATTTAGTGTTTTTATCTTGTTTTTAGACACACTTTTTCTGCAGTGTGAGAGATGAGTAAGTGGTCCCAAACAAGGAGAGTAGATGGCATGAAAGCTGTTTTTTGCTGTATAAGGTGATATTTGTGATCCCTACTGGTGAATGATACACAAAACTGACAGTTTTAATCCTGGGTTTTTATATAAATAGACTCACACACACACACACACACAAACACACACACACACACACACACAGTATGTTATTCCCTTTCAAACTTTTCTTGTTTACTCTCCATTGTCTCTACATCCTGTGTGATTATACGCTGCACCCTAAAAAAAAAAAAAATAAGAAAATTGCCAAATTATGTAGGAGGGAAAATTCATGGAGGATGCTTTTTAAAGAAGCCTGGGGCTCAACTTCTAGTACAGTTTTTAGTCTGTTACTCGAGCTGTCAAGAAGAAGGTGAGTTTATTGTTTCTTGTATGGCGGTGGCAGGAGCGCAGTACGTTGTCAGCAAGCACAATCAGCTTCAAGTTTTCTAAACACTGTAATTATCTTAAGACAGCTCTCATAAACTGTAAGACGTTACATCATAAGAGCTGTAAACACACTGAGCTGTAAACACACCCTGCATATCTGTATGATGTAAACAGTTTGAATACTCCACTGTAAGGGGTCAGAAAAGGTATCCGCGTGGTGTGTTCTCAGGCACACAATACTCACACAGACATGCCGTTGTATTCAGTAACCTTTCTAATTAGACCAAGTAATTTCCTCTTTTGATCAGGTGTCCACTTTTACAAGCCGGGAGGAAGTTAGCAATAATTCTGTGAGGTCAACAAGCCTTTGACATCATATCTCACACATGCTAAAAGGTTTCTCTAATGTTATCCGGTGGAAATTAGCCATTGATTTTGCAGTGGCACTTACAATTTGCAATGTTGTTGGAACGAATGGGAAAGATTAAGTGTTTTAAATCATAAAGCAAATCAGCTCATCAATATGCCAATATGCACTTATGTGTCAGTGCTGCCTCAAGGTAGAGCAATGACTGCTGTTATTGGTTTTATTTCTTTTGTCTTTTTCTTAACATTTTACAACAAAGTAAACTAAATGTTTTCATTATATTAAAAAAAGACAATTGATCTCTCAGTTTTATATATGCATGCTAATGGATGAGTAGAAAATGATATGATATTTTGTACTACTGAACCTGATGCTACTCTCTGTTACCATGCAGTTTTCTATGTATATTAGTGTTATTTTGTGTTGTTTGTATGTTGTGTTGTCATTGTGATGTGAGATATGTGAGCATACCAAAGCAGATTCCTATCAATTGTATTGTATTATATTGTTGAAATGGCTATAATAACCTTGAACTTGATATATTTCCCTCCTAACACAGTAAAATATTAACCAATACAGACCATACAGAATGTTATTTTACCTTACGCAAGAATGGCAGATAACCACTTACTGTATCTGGAGGCAGAGTTCAAGGTTAAACTAAATTGTAATATGCCAACATGGAAATGAGTTCTATGTGTGAATATCAGGCTGTTCTATCAAAACTCAAAATGCTTTGAGGTTGAATCTCCATGATTTAGCAAAAAAAAGCCACAAGTGGATTAAGCCTGAATATTTCACTGATCCTGGCTGAATTTGTCCGCTATTCAGTTTCATAAAAGCAGCGGCGCATAACTCACCATGGAAATGTGTTCTGGGATTTTTTAAAATGATTAATTATTATTAATTTATTTTATAGTACAATACAATAACAGTTATTTATAAATAACAATAATGGATAATAGCGGACTGTCTGTATGCTAACACAATAAACAATTTTTTTTTTTTTTTTTTGAATGGCATAGCTACGTATACTTTGCACATAGTACATCATCATCTGACGCATATATATGAATTAACAATTAATAACTTTAGCTGACTGAGATGGCATCCATTAACTTAACTGGTAATGTATCAAGATATATGAATATGAATATTTAAATTCATATTGCACTGCCGGCGTCTCCCTGTAGACTGGTGTGTGCAATGCTTTATGGGTAATCTGGGCGCACGGAGGATACACACATGCATCCTTGGAATTTGGGCAGAAGAAGGACTCTGTCCTCTGGAGCATCCTGGACATTGCAGTCCTTTGGTGGATATCGATGTAGTATCCTTCAAATTCAACCGTTTGAGGATTCTTACTTGACATTGGGATACAGCCCATATCTAACAAGACATTTTTAATGAACAAAACGTTCAAATAAACTGTCATAAATAAAAATACAAAAAGTTATGAGACCAAACTAGTAAACATCCTTTTTTATATCTATATAACGTTATATATAACTTTATTGACACGTTGCCGTGGATACGCATTGTTCTGCTTCTCTACTGATGACGGCTCGCCTTGTTAGTGACCTGTCAATCAAAGGTAGCCCCGCCCCAAATCATACAATTCGTTATCTTTTTTTAATTGGGGCCTTTATTTACACTATTAACATCAAATTGTCTTGACGATTATTTACTAGCAATTGAGACCATAGTGCTGTCCTTAAAACATTTCTGAGGTAATAAATCAAGTGAGAAGTTTTCTCATTTTGTATTGAAATGAATGGACTGAAATCTTTCTGCACCCCCTGCTGGCTTTTCGGTAGAATGCAGCTTAAGGCACTTCCTGGTTTGCCTCACTGCTCAGACCCGGAGGTTGCCACCTGGGCACACCCCACTATATCCTGAAATTGATGAAAACTCATGATGGATCCATTAATATTTAGTAAAACCTGTTAAAATTGTCAAAGTCTTTTCAATTGTATTGTAAGGACCATTCTTTGTCAGAGAACCAATTAACTTTGGGCCTCCTTAACCAATATCTCTCTTTTTTTTCTTAAATTTGAAAAAGCCTATGCCAGATTTTTAGAAGCTGTCCTCATAAATTGAAAGGCTGCGCCAGTGGAGCAGAATTATCATTATGTAAATACCCAGCCCGAAAAAAAATCAATAGTTCTGAAGTAAAGGTACTTCTGCAGGAATTTAATGCCAAACAAGCTATCCAATGTAATAACAGCAGCAATGTATATAAAGTAAAAGACACACAAAACAGCCATCTAATGAGATGCTCATGTAGTTACATCAACTGAGGCGGAATTATTATTGCAGGGTTCAGTCAAACCTGCGTTAGAATAATCTGTGATTCTGTCTCTGTTGTCTGTCTCTGTGAATGGGGGTCACCATCTGATTGATGCAGGTCACTATCTATGCGTGCATAATTCACTAACTGTGTATGTAACCCCTCTCATTTATAGACTAATCATGCAAGGCAATGCTTTGATACAATGTGCTAATATTGTTTTAACACTGTGATTACTCTAAACACATCCAAAATTAATACATTTATTCCATCTGCTTAAACTGTCTCTGTCCTACTAAGAGTAAGATTCTATAATCACAAAAATATATATTTTATGTTTTATATTTTATATGGACATATGCAAAATCTGTGTCTCTATGCAAGTCCCATCAAGGCACGAGTTTGTGTTTGGAAAGTTTGTTCCTGGTCAGGTCACAGATAGGTGATATGATAACTGTCTTCTCTGCTTGGTGACATGACGTGTCCACGTATGCAATAAACTGACAAATCAGCAGATCGAGGGGGCGGCATCTTCTGGAAAGAGATCTGCCTACATTCTTAGTAAACATTGTAAGGGCTATAAAACTGGGTTTTAGGGAAATTATACTTGGTTCAGACCTCATGAACTGACCAGCCTAATGTTATGTCAGGGACGTGTGGATTGAACCCAAAGACTTTGTAACTGCACATTTCTTGACATATTGTAATAAAGTGAAGTTAAACTGAGAATTAATCTTCTCATCATTCCCCATCAAACAATCAGCGCAGAGAAATAGGTGAGGATATTGTGTTGGAGTCAGATAATTTAATTTTGAAAGGTTTCCTCAATGCATTTCTCAACACCTGCAGCACACCAACTCACTAACTACTGGATGGCACGCTTCTTGACAACTGATGTGAGTGCATTTGTTAGTGTAGTGTTAATACCATATCATATAATACCATATTGCTTTAAGCATGAACCTTGGTGAATGAGGCCCTTTGTTAGTACATTCAAATGCAGTGTGCTCAAACTATGAAAATACATCTGTGTAGGGATACTTTAAACACTGTACCATGGTTGTATCTTTTTATACAGCCTAGGTTGGACCTTTAGTCACAAAATGTCTTCAAATCTCACACATTAGCAACAGATAAAGCAGGAAAAAACAAAACGGAATCATAGTATCACCTTTTTGTCAAGTTCCTCATTGGTCTTTTCATTCTTCTCAGTGGCACTCCTGATCTTCTCATTGCATCTGATGATAGCTACCTTGACTGAAACAAAGATAATTTATCTCCTTACACATTGGCCTCGATGAGTAAACTAATGTTAGATGGATTAAACCAGAATTAAATACCCCCAATAAGTTCCCTTAACCCTTTGATGCACACCATGGGTCAAAATGACCTTCATTCATTTCCCATGTTATTTAATGCTGCTGTGTGTTTCTGTGCTCTATCTTTTGATATCAACTTATTTTATGATTGAATAGTCCAAGTAGTCTTTAAATATCTTGTTTTTTGATAACAACAGATCATTATTTCCATTTTGCTTCTCGTATTTCATGAAGAAAAAACGGTTTTGTATGAGCTAACTACTTGGCTAAGTAGCTTGTTAAGCTAACTACTTAGCCAAGAAGTTAGCTAAGTAGTTAGCTTAGCAAGCTACTTAACTAACTACTTAGCCAAGAAGTTAGCTAAGTAGTTAGCTTAGCAAGCTACTTAACTAACTACTTAACCAAGAATTTAGCTAAGTAGTTAGCTTAACAAGCTACTTAACTATCTACTTAGCCAAGAAGTTAGCTCAGTAGTTAGCTTAACAAGCTACTTAGCTATAAAATGGATATGGGTCACTTTTCACCCATGTTGTGCATTAGAAGGGTAGTGACACAAAAATGGATTTTATTCAAAAATGAATAAAGGAAAACATAAACTTAGGATGTATCATGATCAAAAACAAACTAATTGAGGGAAACCTGGAATACTGAATGATGAAAATAATTTATTGCAAAGATATAGAACATAAAAACTCTGTCGAGTCACTTTTGACCCATGTTGTGCATCATAGAGTTAAGATAGCTAACTGTTTATTCTACAAGCTAACATAGCATACTTTGCTAGCTGAAATGCAAGTTAAGTAGCTATAGACGAGAAAGGGTAAGTCACCTTCTTTTACTTTTTGTGTCTGTCCTGTTAATTGTTGTTCAGTTAGAAGGATTTGTTTGAAGAGCGTGTCTAAACTCATTTTGAGTCAGTCCTATTAACTCATCTAGAATCAAAGGCTATAATGATAGCTGTATATAAAGTCAACAGGTAACGTTAGCTAGTGTCCAGTAACCATAGTAACTGACGTTACGTTAGCTAGTGTCCAGTAACCATAGTAACTGACGTTACATTAGCTAGCCTGTGACACAGCTCTGGGCTCTCAGAGTGACGATGGTTGGTTTGTAGTTTGTACCAGAGCCATCTAACAATTATTCATATTATCTTATTAGACAGCTCTGGTTTTTATGACAAACTTAATTAGTTATTTATCAAGTTATTTATTCTGTGTGGTGGATGCTTCGAGAGTCGAAACATTAAACGGTAAAAAAATAAAAAAAATAAAAACATAACAGCTTGTTTTTTGTTCTTGTTTTTTCAGATCTTTATTAACTGAAGAGAAATAGGCATTCAGGATATAAACAAGACATATAAAGAAAAATGTCAGTTACAGTATCTGTAGAATAAAATATAAAATAAAATAATAACATAATAAGGCACATAGTGTATAGGGTGCTTACTTTTATATTATTCTGTGGTTTCTGAAAATAAGCTTTTAAAGTGTAGCAGAGTGTGTTCACATTTCTTTTTTGACATCAACTCTAAAGTCTCGATATAAAATTTCAATTCTATTGTAAAAACACTAAAGTAAGGTAGGGACTTGGAAAACTTCATCTTGTGGATGTGAAACTTACCCATCAGAAGCATAAGATTTGTTATAACGCATACTGTTTTGTTATTAGATTCAAATGTTGAGATAATATCTTTAGGTTAAAAAATGATGGGCTGTCCAGTCATATCGAGTATGGGTTTTTCCATATCCCTCCAAAATATAGATGACAATGGGTAAACATAAAATGAATGTAATGTTGTCTCTGGCTCATCTCCATAAAAAGTGCACTTTTCGCTTACATCAGCAAACCTGGAAATTGATTTATTACATGGGTAAATAATATGCACAATTTTAAAATGGACTCTGATTTTATTTGAGAGACAGAATTGGAAGGGACACAACCGACTCTACACCAGTTTATTCTGTTCAATTGTGGATCACAAAAGAACTTTCCACTGGGGGAAATCTTATTTTGTCTCTGTACATTTTTTTCTGATATGCTTGTTTGTGCATTTTTTATCCATTATATCAATCCCGCAACTAACGTATAGTGAGTGAGGCCCCACGGCTGACACTGGTTGGTTTGTTTTTTACACTGTGAATACGACTAACATTGTTGATAAAAGGTAGACCACAGTTATATATTCTGTGGGGTGACTGCTGAGAGTAGAAACGGTAAATGGTAAAACATAAAAACATAGCTGCCGAAAACGTAATGTAGCTTGCTCTGTTTACATTTGTTTGTTAGCTACCGTTAACCACACTTGATTCCGGTTTTGTGTCCTTACTGGTTTCCAAACTAACTGGTGCCCGTACTGGTGTGTGCAGCTGTCTGCCTCATTTAGCAGATTCATCTAATTTTTAATAAACATATACAATCATGGAAAAAATTATTAGACCACCCTTGTTTTTTCCTTGCTTTCTTGTTCAGTTTAATGCCTGGTACAACTAAAGGTACATTTGTTTGGAAAAATATAATGATAACAACAAAAAAGCTGATATGAGTTTAATTTAAGAGCTGATATCTAGACATTTAACATGGTTTTCTCGATAATGATTTTGGTTATAATCAATAAAAACATGGAAAATGTCTAGATATCAGCTCTTCAATTGAACTTTTATGAGCCATTTCTGTTTATATTATTATATTTGTCCAAACAAATGTACCTTTGGTTGTACCAGCCATTAAAATGAACAAGGAATGGAAGAAAACAAGGGTGGTCTAATCATTTTTCCATGACTGTAGAGGTGATGGTTCATGAACAATTAAATTGTGTTGTAATAAATTCGAATCCAGCTCAAACCCATCTTGCCAACATTATATTTTCACGCTTTCTTTTCTTTTTTTTTTTTTTAAGATAATTTTTTTGGTATTTTTCGTGCTGTATTGAAAGTGACAGATAGAAAGGGGGTGAAAGAGGGGAGGACATGCGGAAAAGGGAGCACAGGCCGGGTTCGAACCCGGCTCTGCCGCAGCAAGGACTCAGCCTTAATGGTAAGCGCTCTACCAGTATGAGCCACCGGGACGCCCCTTCATGCTTTCTTTTTACTATACATGGCTGTGATCTAGTGTTCACTTATACAGCAATATAATCCACAGTAGATAGGACATGCGACCTGGAAATGGCCAGTTAAATGTTTATTAAATATGTGACAAATCTGCTAACTGAGGCAAAACACAGCAGCACACACCAGTACGGCAACCAGTTAGTGTGGAAACCAGTAAGGACACAACACCGTTCTCCTACATGGACATTTCCTGATGTAGTCTGTCATGTAAGTTATACAATTAACGTTTTTGGAGTCGTGTAACTCATCTGCTATTGGAAGCTTACAGCAGGTAGCTGTGGTGCCCCCTTTGCAGTGTCATTGATCAGTCCCCACTCAATTGAGTGTTGCAGTAAGTGCTGTATCGGCACGGTCAGCTTTCTCCACAGTAATCCATTGGGACTTGCTGCTTACATTTGTCACACAATTCCTGACTTTGACCAATTTTCTCGTTTCACCAATGGGACAGAAAAGAAAGCCTCTGATCCGGTGCCATGGAACGCATTTCGGTGTGAAACGTTAAATGACCCGAGGACTACATCATTTTGACATTCATTTGCAAAATTAATATCACATATTGATTGAGGCTTTCCATAAATCACCAGACTGAGCCTTCCCTGACTGGCAAGGCTCCCTTTGGAGAGTTAAGAACAGCAAAGTCATCATATTGTAAGCAGACAATTATCCCAGATAGTAGCCTGAGCCTGTCGTTCATTTGTACCCATTTACTCTCTCTTTTCCTGTCATGTTCTCTGTAAAAAAAAATAGCCGTGGACATTAGCCTGTCGTATATCTATTTAACAAAATTGAAAGGCATTTTAAAAAAGTGACTGTACCTTACAGGATTGATTCATCGTACCTACCTTATAAGGACTTCCTTTTTAGTAATCACTGATGTTTAAATAAGCCATTTTATCCCATCTCTCAATTAACTTGCGCCCTCTCTCCCTCCCTCACTGTATGTATGTATGTGTGTGTGTGTGTGTGTGTGTGTGTGTGTGTGTGTGTATATGTTTGTGTGGGCTGATTTACTGTGGTGGACGCCAGCATCCTTGATTGATTCAGCCCAGTCTTTAATTCAGAGAGGGGCTCATTGACATAGTCTGCTCCTATGTATTTAGCCAAGTGGATTAGCCTATGAAAAGACCATAAGGCAATCAATGAGCTATAGGAAGAATAACAAGTGATGCATGATGCGTCATCCATGTTATTATAATCGTGCTCTGTTTGTTAAATTTCATTCCATTTGACATATATTGATCATATGTGTTTAAATATGATGCTCATGCTATGTTTTAAATCCCAAACATGAAATATCCAATATGAGACATGTATTATTGTGTGAAAGTAATATACATGGTTTCACATCATTGCTTTTTAACCCTCTGGAGTCTCCAAAAGCACCAAAGCATGACTTCTTCATCACATCCAGACTAGAAAACAAAGCAGCGTGGAGCCCTACTGTAAATTTACCTCTAAAGTTCTGGCTGTAAACTCCATGAGGCCAGTTTCAGTTTGATGATGATATACCAAGTAAAACTGGAGACAAGCTCAAATATATTTAGTATAAAATTTTTATGTTGGACTAAAGGACTAAAAAAGGCACAAAATGACCAAAAAAAGACACAAAATGACTAAAAAAAGACACAAAATGACTAAAAAAGACACAAAATGACAAAAAAAGACACAAAAAGACACAAAATGACAAAAAAGATACACATAATGACCAAGTAAGACACAAAATGAGAAGACAAAATGACCACAAAAAAAAAACCCCACAAAAAAACAGAGGAAGACACAAAATGACTTCAAGACACAAAATTACTAAAATTGTTACACTAAGCAAACAAGACACAAATGAATAAAAACCAGAGTTGGATGACAGGATCACACACAATCACAAGATCACATTTTTGTTGGTTTTTCTTTGTTTCTTTTGGTTCAAAATATTGATCCAGTAAATCAGAATAAAAATCAATTATTATCAGGTCATATAGGTGAGGTTGTGCTGAAAAAAAATATACCAACATGGCATTTAAACATTGTTTAAGTGGTATATACAGGCAGGATGAAAAGGATTAAAAAAATGGACTAAATAGCCCATAAAGACTCCATAGAGTTAACATTGACCTTTACTTTATAACCACCAACAGATGGCGACAGTCACACAGTGTCCACTCGCCTCTGTGTGGACTGAGGGCAGGTTTCCTTCAGCGCAGAGCTGTCAGCCTGCTTCAGCTGACAAGTACCAAAACCATATTTTATGGAGGCTATATTTTATAATACACTAACCCCCTTAGTGTGTCGCCACCATGAAATACCCAGCAGCTTAGTCTCGTCACAGGTGGCAGCTAATGTTGCATAACATAGGCTACATACATTTTGTAAATGGGATTAACAGCATATAGGGAGGAGCCACACACATGCTTGAAATATCATGAGTGGCCTGAGTATGTGCAATGCATATTGTGTGGCTGAAGCATATCCATTCAGTTTGTCACTCAAGTGACACTCTTCAAAAGTAGATTCAGATCTTATAATTTGCCATATGAGCCACTCCATATGTTGCAGAAAATGTCCTTGTCACGCTCTTTGCCCTCTCCTATCAGCAGTAACACTGATACGTGAAACCAGCCCACATGCATCAAGAGTTAACAGTGCTGCTTTTATTTCCAAAACAAACCTAAAAGCATCCACATGCCCTCTGTGGTTACAGCGCGACCTATGTGCGTTTTAATAGACTGAGCTACTTTTTATTTGACTTTTTTTTTTGACTATGTGAGCTCGAAAGTTTATTAAAAGTAAACACCATAAAAGCCTAATAACCCCCAAGAGATTTGCAGCGAGTGCAACTCAGCAGTGACTGTTTAAAATGATCATCACTTGTATTGTGCACCATTTGGGATGTATGTCTCCAGTGCTCATTAAGTGAGCTCAAAGCGAATTATTTATTTTCTGTGCATGCGATTGCAATATTGCCATAATATGGGAGTGAGTTTGCTGTGATAGGAAGGTTCACCTTTATACATTTATTATAATAATAGTGTAGTTGAGTGCGAGGGGGAAGCTGGCACTCTCCTCCTGCTGAATGCGCTAGACAGCAGTGGGGCTCCAGTTGGCTGTGTGCGCTCAGACGCACAGACGCAAGCATCCCACTGGCTGGAGTTGGAGGACACTCGCCCGTTTCGCTTCCACCGCTGCTCTGATCCCTTGTCTTTGTCTCCCGGCGGTGAGAAGACCACCCGCACGGGAGAAGAAGAAAGAAAGAATCACTTCTTCTTTTTCTATAGACTGCTCAGAGTCAGAGAAACTGTGCGGAATCTGGACTGGACACTTTTTTGGAGGGGAGATTATTCCTCGCATGAGGCGAACTGGATCTGTTTTGTACATCGGAGCGCACACTGCTACGTCTTTTCAATGGATTTCAATACAGTGGAAGTACCTTGGGAATTAAACTACAATTAAGTCGCTTTTAGTTCGCAAATTTCGTTATAATAAGGGTTTGTGTTTCACATGGAGAGAAAGACGATGATACTCCCAGCATTGTATGTCCTTCTGCCTCTTTTTGGTAAGTTTATCTTGATTAATTACCACTAACAGCTGTCCGTTTCACACTAATTAATCTCACATATTTGATGGTTAAATTGTGAGCCCTATAAATAAGGAAAAGGGATAAAGACCCTGGCGGAGGCAGCGGCTGCTCCCCGAGACTCTGGCTAAAGTGTAGAGGCTACTGTAGTCCAAACTGCTCAGAATAACAAAGTCAATCACGAGCTTTCGCTGCCTCATCAAACTATAATGAAGGTGAAAGCAAACCCTCGCACAGCTCCACGTTGTCAACCATCACCGTGATAAAACTGTCAGCAAAGTGGCTGCGTGGATCACCAAGTTGTCAAGTAGTGTGAAACTGCTTTCAATCAGTAATATGTAATGTAGCCTAAAGCTTTAGTAGAGAATGGATGGGTTTTTTTTCTCCATGTGGTCACCTACAGCCTAAGATCATAGCCTATCTTTGATTTTTAAGCCCTGAAAGCTTCTTCTAATAGTTTGATCCTTAGCACAAAAGACCTTGAAAGGGGCATTATTATTCTCCACTTTTAGACTAATTATAAATGCAACTTGTCTTTCCAGATGTGTTGGCGTACGCCGAGGAGAACCTGCGTACTGGGGCCACCCGGCTGGACTGTGTGAGAGCCAGTGAGCAGTGCCTGAAGGAGCAGGGCTGCAGCACCAAGTACCGCACCATGAGGCAGTGCGTGGCCGGCGGCAAGGAGAGCAACTTCAGCATGGTGGCCGGCCTGGAGGCCAAGGACGAGTGCCGGAGCGCAATGGACGCGCTCAAACAGAGCCCGCTGTACAACTGCCGGTGTAAACGGGGCATGAAGAAAGAGAAGAACTGCCTGCGCATTTACTGGGGGATCTATCAGACATTACAAGGTTGGTTTGGTGCTTTTGATGGAACTTTATCTTGTCTAAAACATGGCAAGATACAAAACCACTCCTTTAGCTGATTCTGTGATATATATATATATATATATATATATATATATATATATATATATATATATCACAGATCATATCAGGGTATATCAGGGTAAGCTTTTCTATTAGGGTAAGCTATTAGAGAATGAAACAATAGCACAATATTACTGCTTTCTTTCCCTGTGTTCGCCATAAAATCCCTCAGGGAACTTTGTTTGGGTGGACTGCTACATTTAGAGAACAGCCTGGAGCTACAGTTAATGTGAAATGGACATACCCCATGGGTTTTCTAATCTGTGCTGTAAAGGGGTGAAAGGATTAGTTGCCCCAACTCCTCCCACTGTTGTATGGAGTAGCAACCATCACCCTCACCCCCCCCTCCCTCCCTCCCCTCACAGCTCTATGACTGTCCATATCACTGCTACCACTAACACACAAAAAACTCAAAAAGTAGCACACGGCTATTTATCTATTAGCAGTCCCATGCGATCATGGCCAATCACTCATCACT
The DNA here is from genome assembly GCF_030273125.1 of Centropristis striata. NCBI lineage: Eukaryota > Metazoa > Chordata > Actinopteri > Perciformes > Serranidae > Centropristis > Centropristis striata. The sequence goes on along the minus strand of NC_081536.1, from coordinate 28,840,341 downwards.
CATTCAAAATTGGCCCCCGACTCAGTTCACAGCCACGGTCCTGCAGATCCGAGATACTTTTTGACCTCCTAAATCACTTTCTTTGAAGGTAATGGAGCGTGAAGCCCCTCAGCGCTGGCAGTGCCATCTTTAAGTGTTGATCATAGCAGGGGGGCCTTTTAGTCCCTAAACTGCATCCAGCCCATTGTCACTGAGTTGACTTCCAGTTGTGCAACACAGCTGACCAACCTGCCTAATCAAGCGTGTGGCTGTGTGCCAGCGTGGATATCGACTGACCCAAATAACCCATGTCACATGCAGGCCAGTGTGAGGGGTGAAAGATGATAAACAAAACAGGAGGGGGTTCAAAACAAATCTATCTATCTATCTATCTATCTATCTATCTATCTATCTATCTATCTATCTATCTGTCTATCTGTCTATCTAATATACTTATCTTCCTCATAGGTAACGATTTTTTGGAGGATTCTCCATATGAACCCGTGAACAGCCGTCTATCTGACATATTCCGCCTGGCTCCCATCATAGGTAAGAATAAAAAAAATCTGCTCTGTGGAGCCTTTCACTCCATCCTCTTGTATTTTTTTTCCTTTCTTTGTTTCATTGGTCACCCATCTAAGTTGAGATACGGTTAAGCTCCAAGCTGTGCATGCTCTCACCGAAGGTTATCTGTGTGTCAAGTATTTATCCTCCCTCATCCTCTCCGCTATCTGTCTTTCTCTCCGCTCGTTCTCGCCCCAGCAATATTGCATGCTGGCTGGAAGTGACCTTGCATGGGGAGCTATAGTTCTGAGTCTCATCAAGCAGTGGATAAATGCTCCAGAAGTAGAGGGAGGGCTCTGTTGTTGCTGGTGTACTTCGCTGTGGTTGTGGAAAGCTTCTGCTTGTGGCTGTTTGAATCCACTTGTTGGAAAGAGTAAGTGAGTCGCTCTGTGAGTAACGTGGGAGAACATGATGGGCATTTTTCTGTTCACATCTGTGTGTGGGAGCGATGCTGATGGGAGCCTCTAGATGGCGATGTTATTCCCTTCTTTACAGCCACTCAGGTACTCTGTGGTCTCACAGTTGAGACTGTTGTGGGTATTTCAGAGCCTGATCTATGAATGTGGCACAATCATGAAGCTGCTCACATTTTCATTATCACACTGCAGGTGATGAGTGCTGTGTCAAATCAAACAGACACGCTCCTGCCCCCACATCTTCAAAGAACAAGGCCGATATTTTGACCCCTTTTGATAGAGAGGAGCCTTTCTTTCACTTTCCTCTGTCAGTTTTATCTCACAATAGGCTGATTTGCCCTCAACAGATGCTTCTCCTAAAGTACGGTGAGATCATAATGTGGGCGGTGAGATGCAGATAAACAAAATCTTGGCCAGGGTACCGACTTCATGACCAATTTGCTTTTTAACGGAACATTGGCTGAGAAGACAGCTTGTTTTCTAAAGCCTCTCATCTCGCAACTCTTTTTAGAAAAAGAGGAGGACTTTCAAATGAGAAACCCACCTCGTCACACTTTATATATGTCTTTAATATACCAGCCAGTCCCGGAAAGGGCGAGACACCCACAGGCCATCAGTGCTGAAACATGTGCAGCTCAGGATCATAGTTCACATCACAGGCAGGTGACATCTATTGAAAGTGTGAGCTGCGGGTTCCAGCAGCAGGAACAGACAGATTTATGGTGTCATTCTTATAGTGAAGGCAGGCTCTCTTTATTTCATGTCCAGAGCCCTCTTTACCTTGATTGATGGCTTTGCATATATATCTCTCTTTGTAAGCGGCAGATATTAGACATCATATCAGACTGAGTCTGTCATTAATGGGTACTTATGTACTGTAGAGTCCGGGTGCAATTCTTTTTTGTTATTATTTAACTTCTTGGTTATATTTTCTATCCCTTCATTAACTGTTTAGCACATACATTGTCCAGGACAGTAAAAACACGCATCTATCAATTTCCCAGAGCTGAGACAAAAGTCCTACATTTCTTATTTGGTCCAATCAACAGTTAATAACCCAAAGGTATTCAATTTACAATGATATAAAACAGGAAATTTTTACATTAATAATGATGGAACCAGTAAACATTTGCCACTTTTTCTTTCTAAATGCCATTCACTTTGATTGTGAGCACTTAAGATTAAGAAATATCAAGATGCAAGGCCTCATCACAAGAGTTTTTCAGGCTGAAGAGTTAAAAAAATATTATATTATTATATTGTAGCATATGCTTTTTACATGCCCAGTATTAACAACATACTGGGACCGAGTTAAGGAAATCCTAAAGTACATTTTTGAGTTCAAAGAGCCTTTGCAGGTTTAACATTTGTTAGGTATTTATTTAAAAGGAAAGATAGGAGCAAATTTATTTTTTTAATATACTGAGAGTAACCGCCATGAAGCAGGTGACTAAAGCATGGAAACAATCAAATACACCACAGCAGAACAAAGTTTAGAGATGGAAAGACTAACTTTTAGAAATAGGAAAACAAATACATATTTGGAACAAGTTATACTGTAAAGAAAGGCTGATAAAAACAGTGGAAATATTTAATCAAATTAAGGAGATGAACTAAATGGTCCCACCCCAACACTAACACTAACACACACACACACACACACATATACATGAACACGGATACATGCACCACCCCTTATTTTCCCATTCGTTTATTATAGTTTATTCTATTTTTTTTGTTTTTGTTTGTTTGTTTACTTTGAGATCCTCATTTGGGAAATACCAGTTTGCCTCGTATATGTTTGTCTGTTTACCTAATGGTTTGTTATTTACTTTGTGAATATATACCTGGAAAAAAGGAAAATGACTGATGATGTTTGTTAAGGTAAGAAGTATTTAAAAAAAAGAGGTAAAAAAGATTTAGTATTTAAAAAGACAGTATACAAACATTTGAGAAGTCAGATAAAATAAATTGTATTTTGTGTAACCACAAATGATCTGTTGGGAACCACTATGTATGTTGACACCTTTGCATATATTTGTCTTTTGACATACCATCAGATAGACCTGAGTCCGCCATTAAAGTGCAGTTATGGAGAGCTTGACTCTTTCTATGTCTGTCTGTAGCAAACCTATATATGTGGATGAGGAGTGTTAGAAATGCTAGAAAGAAATGGGCTGATGAAAGTTGATAAGCATAAGACGCAGAAAGGGATAAAGCCAGGAGAAGACTAGCATGTGATCATGAAAGGAGAATTGTAGAGCAGGAGGTGGGGGTGGAGGGGTGAGGGGTGAGGGGAGAAGGCTGCAGGGGTGAGGGTTAATAAGTGAATAGCAGGGTAAGGCTAAGAGGACAGGGAACACAGAAACAGAAAGCATGAGATCACTCTGTCTCCTCTGCTCCTTCTGTGGAAATTAAAGGGCAAGGTGACAGGAGACGGATCGAGGCAGAAATGATTAGAGCTTAGAGCTTGTTTCTGATCACTCACACGGCCTTGTATGTGTCAGTTCAACGGCACAGCACACTGAACTGAGCGGAGAACTACAAGTTTAAACAAAAAAAAGAAGCCATAAAAACATACACAGTTTGAAAGGGGACCAATATGAAAAGTGCTCTCTGGGGATTCTCGTTTTAAATAATGCAAATGTAGGTCTTTTCTGCACAGAACTTTCTATTGGAGGTGGGAGTGATATTAGAGTACAGTATATTAGCCAGCTGATTGCTTTTCTCGTTATCTTTCTATCTTTAGATTTTCTTAGGTCTCCTGTATTACCTGTACATTTCCTTTGACCATGGTTTTGGTCTTTTTTACATACTTTTAATTTCATGCTCAAAGATGAATTATTAAAAATACTGTACATTGTAGTTCATGATGAAACAATTTTTATTCTACAGATGTTCTCAGACTCATAATTCGAGCGGTCTGGGGTTGGTCAGCCCCCTATTTCAGGGGGCTCTCCAAACATCTCATGTTTGTCTCAGGCTACGTTTACATGATGACGGTCTGAACAGAAGACGCAAAAGTGGCGTCGCGTCTTCACTTTTTATTCCGCGTTTAGACGAGCGTTTTCAGGAGGAAATCTGCTGCATACGGTGACGCTAAAGTGTGTGAATTGGATTGGGTATGCATGCCAGGCAGCATCACTTAAAGCCATAAGAGCATCTTTGGGCATGTGGAAGTTTTCACACCACGCATTTTCATCAGCTACTCCTTCCACAAAGTTCTCCACCATCCACTAGATCTCCCAGGTCTCGTCCAAAGCCGCCTGGCTCGCCTCCCACCAATTGGTGCATCCAAAATGTGATAGAGGTAATTCCAGATCCTTCTCTGTTCACTAATACTGTCTGTACATATCCTGTACATTTGGTGGAAAGACTCCTGTAAGTTTATTAGAGCTGCCAGAGCAGCTTGAAGGTCCGACGCATGGAAATAATCCCACATGTTTGTTTATTTCCCTGTACTGGAGTATGTATGTGACGTAAACGCGTACGTGACGTGAGCAGATCTGAGCAGAGTTTTGTGTCTTGGCAGTGTAGACGGACACGCTACGGCGGAGCGGATTACAGTTTTACACTCTGGAGGGTGGTTCAGATTTTTGCGTTTTTAAGCCCCAAAAACGCCGTCACCGTCTAAACGAAAGGCACTTCCTATAAAATATTTTGTCGTTTCTACCCGCAAGCGTCGTCATGTAAACGGGGCCTCAGTGAGACAGGACGATCCAGTGATCCCAGGCTATAGGAACAATAGGCTGCCACAATGATCCTGTAATTCCATAATCGACCCATGTCTCTGACCGAGGGGACTAATCTCTAGTGACACCCATGCATACAGTGCACAGATGCACAGACACTCAAACACAGACAGTGCTCTGCCCTGAACACCTGTTTCCCATGGAACGCCCATAGGCGTCTGTCTGATTTCATTAGAGAGACATGTATGGTGACATCTTGGCCACACACAGTTTACTGATACTGATATATGCACTTTGCAGATTGATGAAAATCAAAACAAAGGACAAGTTCATGAAGGTAAAGATCTGGCTCTCCGAGCTTATGTGTGGGATACGAATCACATGTCACTGGGAGAGAAATCCCAAAAGTTCTGGCACATGATCCTAACCATAAATCACACTAAATATTTGGATGTGGCTATTAGGTGTTCAAAATAAGTTTTTACATCATAGAAGGATTTTTATTTTAAAAAGCAATCTAACATTCTCACTAAGAGATATGTATACGACACCGCACACTGCAAAAAAGGTGTGTCTAAAAACAAGATAAAAACACTAAATCTGAGGGAAATGATCTAGCTGCATGGACAGATAATTTCACTTGACAAGATTTCTGAAATTAAGATTATTAAATCTAGAAATAAGCATGTTGAACACTTAAAATAAGAAATCAACTCTTAAAACAAGATAAATTAAAGCTGCAAGCAGCGATGAACTGGCAAAATCATTTCCCTCAGATTTAGTATTTTTATCTTGTTTTTAGAAACCCCTCTTTTGCAGTGCAGTTCCACTGGGTGAATGTAGCTAATTATTTTCAGATCCTTACTGGAGGCTGAGAGCCTTTACCTCAGGGGTCGAGTCCAGTGAGTCACAGTTAAGTGTGAGCAACTCACTTTCCTGTATCAAAAAAAATAAGCAACTGCTGTTGCACTGGTCTATGATGATTCATTCCTCAGTAGTGCTTTTAGAGGAATATGGAAAACATTTTATCGCAAATTGACCACATACTGCAACCACAATGCTGGCTGCACATTAATCCAAACTTGAATGTGTTATTTTGATAACATAAATGTTTCGAAAGAATCACGTGGGTGTCTGCAATGACTTGAAAAGCAACACGGATTGTATGCCAACCTAGTTCTTTCTGATCAGAATATCTTTATCTCTACTTGGAAGTAGTTTTAAGTGTTTCAGAACCAACAGAACACTCCCATCCTCTCCTGTAAATTGCTGTGCTGATATGAGACATAAAAGCATACTCTCCATGAGTTTGCATACCACACATACAACAACAACAACAACAACAACAACAACAACTTGATATAGTGATATCTTTCATGTGTTCACAGTTGAAATGTTTTTTATGACGCCAGCACAATTTGACTCCTTTTCAAAGGTGCCATCTCTATTCATTCCTGTGATAAAGTGATGACAGCTGTCTTTGACACAGTACAGACTCATTATGTGTGCGGATATAACCAAGCCAGTGCACATTTTCATTCCATTTTTAATTCTGTCTTAATTTAAGACTGCTGATTCCTCCGTTCCCAACAAAATATACCCTGGTTCATTCCCTTTATCTTCTTCTCTGTTTCTCACTTTAGCAGCTCTACCTTTTGTGATGTCTCTGTTTCAGATCATTAAAAAGCCCAGTAAGTTCTTCTACAGCCTGCGAAACCTTTGAGACCACTGCTACTTATTAGTGGAAAAGTGTGTTGGTTTCCCTGCACATTGAGCAGATAGAACATGCATGGACACATAAGATGCCTTTGTGAAATGCAAAAAGCAAAATCTGCAAATATTTTACTTACTGTGTGTGTCGTGTTGCAACGGTATGAAATTTTTATGGTGTGATAACCGTCTCTAAGATATCGCAGTTTCATGGTTAAGGAATGAATGGTCAAATAAACAGTTTATTTTAATTTAATCTTGAAACCATATTTTTCATGTTAAAACTATTCCTTTAAAAAAATACAATTAATTAATTAAGAAAGATGTATCTCATGTTGGAACAAAAGAAAATATGAGGAAGAAAGGGAGCAGGACGTAAACTCTTTAGAAAAAAAAATCAATTATCACTTCTAGGGCTGGGCAATATATCAATATAAAAGATATATTGAAATATTTTTAAATCTGATATGGCATTAGATCGCATATATTGATATACCGTATTTCCTCAATTTAAAGCCGGGCCCCTATTAATGACCGACCTCATTTAGTAACCGGGTGTAAAAACCATTTTTAGTAAATAAAAGCCGGCCTCTTTTATAAGCCGGGTGTCTTACTGGTGTTATGTCAAAGTCTCCCGCTGTCCTAGTCATTCTTTGTAAAGTCGAGCCATTTACGCACGTTCTTCTGGGCTTTTTAGTAGTTTAGACATTTTAAATCCTGCTTAAAATGAACATTCAGCGTGCTGTTCATTGTTTGTTTACATCCCAGTACTTCCAATATGGCTGACGTCCGGTTAACTGGCTACAATGCGCTGTGTAAAACACTCTAAAAAGTGCCGGTCAGAGCTGCTCTTATTTTCTTTTTTTAATAAAAGCCTCCTTCAAATAATAGCCTGCCCCTATTATTAGCCGGGTCCCAAACTGATTTTTTTATTAATAGAAGCCCCGGCTACTATTTGAGGAACTACAGTATTTCAAATTTGTACAGTGATCCTTGCTCTCGGCAAGCTGCGGCTTTTATTTAAGATATTTTTTCCAATTTAATGTGCACTTTATTGAGCTTTGAGTTTAAAAAGAGGTACTCCTGTTGTTATACAGTATTTATGTTCACTTTAATAAACGGTTTCAATAAAATTACTTGTGACATGTCATATTTGACTTTGACTGAACATTTGCTCTCACTTTGCCATAAAAATATCAGGATATATATCGTATATCGATATTCAGCCTAAATATATCGGGATATGACTTTTGGTCCATATCGCCCAGCCCTATTTACTGCATGCATGTGTGTGGCACAAGCTGACGAGTCCGACAGGCAGTTGAGTAGGAAAGACGATGCACACTTGTCTCCTGTTGTTTGTTTTTTTGCAATAGCACTGATAAGCAAATGTCAATGGCAAGATAACCATCAGCTGTGAAACCAGTATACTGCTTCAACCCCACTTTGACTTTAGAGAAGCTAGCTTTGTAAAGCAGGAAACAAAAAGGTAGACAGCACGCTGAGCAGAAAAACAATAATTTTCTATCACACCGCATCATTTCATATAAGCTGTGAGGAAGGAGAGAGCATGGTTTAGATGAAGTGGCAGCCCTGCTCTTTGCCAGTTGCCCATGTTTATGAGTCAGTGATCCATGCAGGAGAGAGCAACACAGAAACAGAGAGCATTATTCTGAGATTCAAGTGGACTTAGAATTACTGCCACACCATTTGGCCCAGGCTGCTGGAAAATCAAAGTGGTGTAGGAAATGGATGAATACACAACCCGGGTAGTTTCATCGTACTGTATTCATGAACACTGGCTGCTGCAGGTACCTTTCATGTCACTTTCAAAACACTTATTTTCTTCATCTGCTGCATCTCATCCTTTGTCTGCATCCTCTTTTTTTGACACTTTGAATATGAAAAAAAGAAGAAAAAAAGAGAAAAGCTTGCAAGCTATTTCATGACCTCTGAATACAAAGAACAACTGATGTTTGCTTGACATAAAACATGTCTACCTTTGGGAATAATGTTTTGAGCTACTTTCAAACATTTTGGCATAGTGCCACAAAGATTACAGTGAATGATTGCACAGCTTACAGATAAGAGACCATTTGATTGTGTGAGCCAATTGTAATTTAGCACAAGTACGATGAGGGGTGAGAGAAACGTAACGCGGGGCAAAAAGTAACACGGACTGTAATCGACAGTCTGGGCAGCAGCCAAAAGTGAGTTAAGGAAACTACAGCAGCTGTGGTTAAATGACGGGGTGGCAGCGGGTGAAAACGGATAAGAACATCACAGATTCAAGGAGGTGCGACCTATGAATAAAGATGAGTTTATACAACTATCATTTTCCCTCTGGCCTGCGGACTGACCTTTTCCAGTTGTTTTGAAGTTTTGAAGTGATAATATAGCATTTAGGCTGACAGCACTTATCTTAAAGCAACGTTTGTACTTTAGAAACTTTATAGTAAACAGGTCAGTGTTTGAGATTTACACCACAGTAGACAGATTTTTAAATGTGTCCGAACCCTTTTTTCCTCCGTGTCTTTTCCTGTCCTCAGGGCCGGTTCTAGCCCATTGGCTGCCCTAGGCGATATTGAGATTTTGCGCCCCCCCCTTCATATTCATTCTGATATAGGTACACTATGTTATATGTATTATGCTGTACACTAATATTTGATACATGAACTACAAGCAAGGTAATGGTCTCAGAACATTTTTATTTTTAGAAACTTTGGAACTAATGTCTGAGATGAAAATACATACCTCTATACTGTGCTTTATTCTCCTCCTCCTCTTCTCTTCGTTTTCGCCCCTGTGCACCAGACAGTTTGGTCCTTTTCATTTTGCTAGTTGACCTTCTACGACCATTAGCGTGATCTAGTTCTAGTGTTTTGTGACTTGCAACTGCATCGTCATGACGAGTGACGACACCCATGCACGTATCATATTTTATATAATATAATATTACATTTTCATTCGAAATATGGGTTGGGGCATGTTCATTTAATTCAATGAGGGTTTTATTGCCCATGCTTTTTAAAAAATGTTTCGTTAATCAATGTTGTTAAAACAAAGATGTGTGCTTAAGGGCGCCCCCTGCCAATTTGGCGCCCTAGGCAGCCGCCTTGGTGGCCTGTAGGAATAACCGGCCCTGCCTGTCCTTACATGCCAAGGGCATCAGTAACTTACACTGTAAAAAAAGAAAAGTTGGGTGAACTCAAAATTTCAAGGCAACAAACTTTGATAACATTTTAAGTTGGACAATTAAACAAAATATTTTAAGCTTTGTTTTTGAGTTTGCTCAACTCTGAATTGAGATTTTTGTCGACCCAACTGTAAAATGTACTAACTTATAATTTTACATTGTAATAACTTTTAATTCTTACTTCTGCTAACTTCTGCAATGTGCTGAATTGGCACGATTGTAACGCCGCTGTGAAATGTCAGATAATGTTGCGACCACAATTTTGAGTTAGCATTGATATGCTAATGCTACTCTTGTAGCTGTAACAACCAGCGCCGCTAGCATCAGTTAGCTGCTAGCATCAGTTAGCCGTTAGCATCAGTTAGCCGCTAGCTTTCGCTAATCAATCAATCAATCAATCAATCAATCAATCAAACTTAAAAAAATATAGCGCTTTTCATACATATAAAAGCAACTCAAAGAAATAAGAGTTAGCAGAACTATTGTCCCTTGTTGTGAACCCCAACTTGATATAAGTACCAACAACTCACCAACTTGTTTTTGAGCATACAACTGGCTTCCTTAGTTGTGCTAACTTACATTATTGCCCTTAATGTCAATAATTTATATTTCCAAGTTTTACCACCTTAAATCACTGTTTTAGCCCAAAAAATACAAGTTGGCTTTTTTGCAGTGAACTTAAATTCTAAATCAGGACAGACTCTAAGTGTTAAAGCTATTTATCTCCAACTTGTGCATGTTTCAAATTTTCTACAGGCGGCTATGCAGTAATCAGAAACTGTGTTCTCTGGCTTGTAATGAATTTTTCTTCCCTATCGGTGTGTATTGATGTCTGTTTGGCTTAAACTCTCTCCTTAAGCTCCGTCCTCCTCCCAGTTGGCTGGTGCAGCAGCTCTCTGTATATCACCCACTCACCACTCATAAGCCCCAATACACCAAAGCTCAATATTGTGTCTTTTCCATGTGTCAAGACTTCAAACACATCTTGTCCTCTTCCCTCCTACAACTGAAGTCAACCTTGAAGCGCAGTTTCGGCGATGTGTGCATATATGTGCGTGTGTTGTGAGTGTGAAAACATCTGTAAGTGCGTGGCCTGGCTGTCAAGCCGAGGCAGCGCTTCAAATCCCTGTGTGCTGACACGCAGGGCTGAGAGGCTGTCAACACCACTCAACCACTGGCTGCAGAGGAAGTCACTCTCATTATGAGCTGCCAATGTTTAGAGATAAGAGTGTCTCCCACTATCTCTTTCCCTGCTTGTGTTTGTGTGTATGCCTGCATCTGTGTGTGTGTTTATGTAAGTGCAAGATAGAGTCAGGGAGGGAATGCAGAGGAGTTACAGAGGTAGAAACATCATTTATTGTGCTGTATCTTTTGGAGAAAGAGAGAGAGAGAGGAGGGAGAGAGAGAGAGAGAGAGAGAGAGAGAGAGAGTATCCTGCCTGTTCTCTTAACTTTATTTCCCTGCCTTTATTTATCCAGAGTTGGTTGACTGAGCACACTTGCTCTGTTTTGTGCCATTCCTTGCTTCACGCTTATTCAGTCAAATGCATTTATAGCTGGGAGTTGCTCCGGATATAAAGAGTCCTACACCGTTTGCCGCCAAGCAGATTTAATATTTACTTTATAGAAGTTGTTGAAAGAGTGGGCGTTTCCTCACTTTTTCAGCCTTTGGCCTAGTGATACACTAATCCACCGGATCAGGATTGGCATCAATCCTGACCTTATTAAACGGATCCGGCTTTGGCCAGACATGATCAGTCCTTTCAGACCTTAAAACTGTTAAAACCTACAAAAACATCCTGCACAACTGATGGTTTGCAGTGACATAGGTGTTTTACAGTCAGGAGCATATATTTCAGATGACAGAACACTAGAACAATCTCAAAAGTGTTTTATAATTCTGGCATAGAACAGGGCATATTTTCCGATTCCCACACAATTTTTGCCAGTTGTGTTGATTATCATTTCTGCTTTTATTCTCCTGGATGTTGACAGTGATAATGAAATATAAAGACAATTAAAGCACCGCAGACAAAAAGTGGTTTTGGTGTTATAGCCATGCACTTCTGACCTCACAAATGCAATTATGAAAGCTGCTCAGCCACCTTTGAAAGCCAAATGACTCAGTTCCCTTAAGAAAATTTCATCCACGCTGCATCATTAAAAGAGATGTGTTTCTTTTTCTGCATGTCAATCACAGAACAAGTGTAGCTCTCAGTCTAGTCTGACTCACAGTGACTATAACTTAAAGTGGAGGCTTAACCAGACAGTTTTATACAGAATACTTTCCTCTTCCCACTTTTGAGCTGGTGGGTAGTCAAACAGGTTTACAGCTTAAACATTCACTGCACCCACATCCTGTTTCTTGTCTCATATTCTCACACCTGAGTTGGCAGTTTCATTGTCCATGAGCTCTCAGCAGGACGTATACATGATGCCAGGCACTCTTCCGCACTTGTTGTTCTTTCCGTCAGCTGGATTTCAAGATAGTTTTTTACAACAACTTAGTCTGTGTTGAGTGTACAGTCCCATGTTTTTGCATTAGTTCTGATTTAACACACAGATACCTAGAGACCTTTTTCTGACAAAATCTACTAGTCTAAAAGTTGAGAAGCATGAAGAGAAACACGTAGAGAACTGTGTACATGTGTCAACTGGTTTTAGCCAGCAGTTTAAGTAATGTACATCTGTCGATCCAACACTTTAGCTCAAAATAGAGTTGAGTCAGTGTCCGGTTTTGGCAGTCTAGCTTGGTCTGCAAGCTTAAACTGTTTTGATTTTAAGCTGCTGTCACACCTCTGCACGGCAACCGCCCTGATAACAGCCTATCTGCAAGAGTGTTCCCAAAAAATTGGGTTATTTTGTCCATTTTTGAATCCTTTTCATCCTGCCTGTATACACCACTTCAAAATGTTTAAATGCCATGTTGGTATAATTTTTTCAGCACAACCTCACCTTTATGACCTGATAATATTTATTTCATCCTGGCATACTGGATCAACATTTTGAACCCAAAAGAAACAAAGAAAAACGAACATAAAATGTGATTTTAAATCAGTTGCAAATGTGAACATTGCAAATATAACATATACGTATTTTATACAAAATATATTTGACCTTGTCTCCAGTTTTACTTGGTATATACCGTATTTCCTCAATTTAAAACCTGGCCCCTATTAATGACCGGCCTCATTTAGTAACCGGGTGTAAAAACAATTTTTAGTAAATAAAAGCCGGCCTCTTTTATAAGCCGGGTGTCTTACCGGTGTTATGTCAAAGTCTCCCGCTGTCCTAGTCACTCTCTTTAAAGTCGAGCCGTTTACGCACGTTCTTCTGGCCTTTTTAGTAGTTTAGACATTTTAAATCCTTAAAATGAACATTCAGCGTGCAGTTCATTGTTTGTTTACATCCCAGTACTTCCAATATGGCTGACATCCGGGTAACTGGCTGTCTAAAACACTCTAAAAAGCTGCTCTGTTTTTCTTTTTTTTTAAATGTATTTTTTTGGGCTTTTTCATGCCTTTAATGGACAGGATAGTTGAAGAGAGACAGGAAACAGGGGGCAGAGAGAGGGGAATGACATGCAGTAAAGGGCTGTCCGATGCGGGACTCGAACCGGGGCCAGCTGCAGCGAGGACTGTAGCCTCTACACATGGGGCGCCTGCGTAACCCACTACGCTACCGACCACCCGTTTTTCTTTTTTTCATAAAAGCTTCCTTCAAATAATAGCCTGCCCCTATTATTAGCCGGGTCCCAAACTGATTTTTTATTAATCGAAGCCTACTATTTGAAGAAATTCGGTAATCATCAAACTAAAACTGTCCTCACAGAGTTTACAGCCAGAACTTTAGAGGTAAATTTACAGTAGGGCTCCACGCTGCTTTGTTTTCTAGTCTGGATGTCATGAAGAAGTCATGATTTTGGATGTTTTGGTGACTCCAGAGGGTTAAAAAGCAGTTCCTGCACACAGACAGTTACCCCAGAAATTCAGCATGGTGGACTCTGTGTTGCAGAACAAGATCTTTGTGCATTCTTGTGGTTAGCAAATGCTTTATATCCCAGCCACCACGATGGAAATTGCTTCCGAGTGGTAAACGTTAGCATGTCAGCATACTAATGTTGAAATGCAGCTAAGTCTGAGAAGAGAAGACGCGGACAGAGTACAGCTGAGGCTGATGAAAGGTTGTCTTTGGTACACTGACATGTTTCTGGTACGCATCCTTATGCTGTATCCATTCATCCATCATGGGAGTCCTCATCTCTAATATGTCTGTTGCAATGCATTACGTCCCAATAGATCTCATTGTCCTGTCCCCTGCACTGGAGTTTGTTTTGTTAAAGACTCCCAAATCCACTGCCGACATTACTGTCCCTGTGCCTTGTCTCATATGAAGCCTAATCAATACGGCGCTGTGTTAGATTGGAAACTTGAGGCTGTGTCTACAAGAATCTATTGATTTCTCTCTTTTTCCCCTGTTCCCTCCTTCTTTTCCGCCCAAGCTCTTCCGTTCAGGCCTGGATCAAAGGCTTTATCCTTCAGCAAGGTTTGAGGTGTACAGTTCCAGACTGAGCTTTGCTCTTGTGTTGTGAGAGAAAAGACCAGCCTGTTGGGGATTTGTGTTTTCACTGACCTTGTCTCATCCCGGTACAGTTGATTTTTAGAATAATGGGTGGAGTAAGTGAACAATTGAGTTATTCCCAGAGATGTATGAGTTTATTTTACTTAAATAAAGATGGATTGAAGTTGCTGGTGGTTTTGGAGGAAAGGCAAGGCTTAAGGAAAATTCCTCTTCATAGTGGAAGACAGATCATTCTGATTCAGGGGTAGCTGTCAGCCTGCATTCTATGTACTGTATTATGCAGCAGGGACTGAACCTACACTTCATGTCTCACTGAACTCTTTATTTAGAATTTTTCTTATTCCAACCAGGGCTTTGAAAAAATAATTGTTCTCCATGTAGCTACTGTACATGTCAGCAGGCCACTTAATTCAAGAATGACTGATCCAGCTGTGGACCATTGGCAGAATAATTCAAACAGCAGCCATATCATCAGGTTGCCAGTCCAATCACTGGTTGGCACACCATGGGCCAAGAAAATCATTTAGTTAAAGGTGACCAGATTTGAGTCCCTCTGAGAGGCCTTTGATTGGATGTGAAGTGGAGGGGTGATTCATCATAGTTAATAAATGCGGTTGACAGCTCAAATCAGCAGGAGGGAGCTTGTGCCAGGTCTGCCTCCCGCTGCTGCTTTATACCGCATGCAAATATGGACAATTAACTTTTCACATACAGAGTTGCAGACACCTACGTAGATAGAGTTATATACATGTGCACAGGCAGTCAGGGAGACTCGCAGGAAAGGAAGGATAGCAAAAAAACACACAGTTATGACTTAAGATTTATGAAATAGCAGTCCATTTTTAAGGCAAATGTGATTTAGATATCCAGTGTGCTCAAAACTTTGGTGCCATTAAAAAAGAAATGTATGCAGTGTGATATGCTGATATCGGAAGCATGTTAGCAAAGTTAACCTGGACAGATGTTGCATGCTAGAAGTGAAGTTGTGGTCATTTTCTCAAAACTATGGTTATTTCTAAAAGAACCCTTCACCTTTAAGCCCAGTTTAGCTCAGTTTTAACCTAGATGTCTAAGTCATCCCACTGCTTACAGGTTTGTCCGTGTCTAGATTTAAATCTTGCCTCAGTGTGATTGCACATTTTACAGTTAATTAGGGGTGTGACGAGATCTCGTGCCACAAGATCTCGCAAGATTAAACTCAACGATATTTCTTGTTGCATTAAAAATCTGTATTGCGAGATTTGTGAGCTATCCAAACTTCTATTTGTGACTTGTGGGGGCAGTAAAAGGAAAAGAAGAAGAGGGGAAGCAGCCAGAATGACGTCACAGAGGCTCGTTAAGAAGAGTAAGAACGAATCGAAGCAGCACAGTCCTCCTGCAGCAGTCCCTCCCAGCTGCAGAGCCGGAGTCTGCAAATTGCTAAGAGGCTAACAGTTAGCTCTGTAGCAGTACAGTGTGTATGTGCTGCTGCTGCAGGAGGTGTTCACTTAGCGATCTCTGTTTGTTTACAACAAGCACCAGACACTGCACAGTTAGCAATGCCAGTTAATTCAAGATCACTATGTTTATGATCAGCGGAGATGCTGTGCATAATTAGCCATGCTGCTTTATTTATGATCAACTGCTGATGTTGTTAGCAGTTAGCAACAGCGGCCAGAGTTGCTTCTCCCGTGTTTAATCCATCGCTTATGGGATCACGGTCGAAACTGTTGCTAAGCGATTACGTGACGATTGAAAACCATACGTCACCTCCAGAGTCTCTAAATCCCTCTGGAGCCTTTTTGTAGTGGAGACATTACTTGCACTTGAAAAAAAGAAAGAAATATTTCATTTAATTCATTTTATTTTAACTTGTATATATTTTAGTTTTAGTTTTAATTTGTGGAAGAATAAGTTTATTAAAACCCCATGCTTACATTGCATTGCATGTGCAACTCAGTTAAATAAAAGTCTGTTGGTCCAGTCATATATTGTGTCATTGTAGTTTTCTTAAAATCTTGTCTCGTCTCGTTGTCTTGTACCCAATATCGTGTCTTGTCTCGTCTGGTGAGCTGAGAGTATCATCACACCCCTACAGTTAACTCTTCCGAATAAATTAAAATGTGACAAATAACTGCATTGGCATGAACAATGAAGATAAGATTGTTTTAGTACAGTGTAGTTAATTATGAAGTGTTATAATCACATTGTGCTTTTCTTGGCTGGCTGAAGCATGACTGACCACTAGCAGGTGTGCCAAAGCCATGGCCTTGTGTTAAGCTGCTGCTCTAAGCCCTCAGCTGCACCCAGTCAACTCACAGGATTAACTTGCCTCGGCTCCGGCCGTCAGGGCTTTCACTTGTGCCGTTGTGTCTTAATAGAATTTCATACTCTACCAAAGTAAACCGGACCGTACTGAGCTATACTGTTTCATTCTATTATAAAGGTGGATTTGTAAAGTTCTTCTTCCACTGCTTAAAATTGTTGAGATGTATCATTCTCAGCCACTTTCACTGGTTGACCTCTTTTGTCTTGTGATACACCAGGCATTATTTAAATCAAGAGACAGACTTCATCTTCACAAATCAACAGAAACAATATTAGAAGTAATATAAGTTCTGCAATAACTTATGTTTCTGGGTTCTTCTGTGTTTATTCTTGTGAAGGGAGTGTGACAACACACTCTACAAGCCACATGTTTTATTTTATAATTTATGCATTTCGTTCAAGAACTGCCCAACAATGCAACACCATAGTATAATGTAATGTCCTGTTTTTGTCACCACATCTGGTAGTTTCTGTCAAACACTTCATTTGCAGAGTCGTAAAAACTAAAGCCTTGTTTTATGACCATTTAAAAACCAAGTAAATAAATAGTTGGTTCTTGATGAATGAAAAAGTTATTTTGGTAAGCTTGTGGTCATTGTGCACAGCTTCTCCATGGTCTGGCTTCTTCTTTCTTCTTGTTTTTTTGGGAAACTGGAAGTCCCTCTTTTCCATTGAATATGAAGTCTATTTATGTCTGCAGACATTTCTTCCTTCCAAGGCTTACAGCTGATGCATTTTCTTTTCCTGCACAGCACACTTTGAAGGTCCCTACTGGTCGATTGGAATTTTCACTCTGTCCCCTGTGATCATGTTTGTCAACAGCCACAGTGCGTCTGATTAAAGCAGTGTCTCTAACTAACAAACGCCTCTCTTTGGAGAATAATAGCTTCACCCCTTTTCTCTCCCTTCTCCCTTTGTGCCTCTTCTTTTGATCACGGAACAGCAGCATCCCTGAAAAGCAAACACGGCCTTAAACAGACACACAAGCAACCAAGAGCCAAGAGTGTACACGCACGCACACAAGCACGTGTGTGAGAATGCATACACCCGCTGGCGCCCAAAAACACACATGCACACAGAAACAGCATCCAGCTGAGCTCTTGTTCTGTGCCAGTCTTTGCTCTCAGAGATGTTAAATGAGGGCATTGATACATAAATTTGCATTTGTTTTATCCACAACCGTCCTCCTAACTAAAAATCTATAACTGCATGCCCCCAATTTGCGAGGCAGCTTCAGATGCTTCTGTTCTGGGCTTGTTTCATGTGAGGCTAGCGTGACTGTTCAATCGATTTGGTTGTGTGTACACTCTCTTCACACATAAGTGGGCTAAACAGCGATCTTTCACTACAACGGTTGTGCAGTTTGTCAATGGGTAATCTAGGCAAACACTACCCAAATTGTTCTTTTGTTGCGGTCGGGTTCTTTATTTTTACTAAAAGCAACTGCAGAATTGGTTTGAGTGTTACAGAATTCACTGATGTGGAGCTCAGTATAAAGCATGGTCTTGACCAGCTGTTATTTCCTTGATTGACACTGACAACAAAGCTTCTTCTCACTACGTCTGCTGCAGCTAAGAACTATACTCCCTCAGCGATGTTACCGGCAATAATTCCTCTTTCCTTATTCTCTTCCTTAGTGTACTGAACTGGTCTTACCACTCTTCCTTTTATGAACTCAGGAATCTTTACAAACCTTGCTCCTGTGTGCCCTTTGTGCTTTTACCTTTACCTACCTGGAAAACACCCCAAAGTGACTTCTGCCCGTCAGCTGAATGATCTGAATGCTCTCTTTCCAGTTCTTGTTTGACCTTTCCCCTTTGACCTGTGAGTATCCCCTTTTATTATTTGGAGTCTTGACCTCCCTGTGACCTTTGTGAACCCTGATGACCCCTGATGGCTGTTGGTTGGTGGTCCTGAATGAAGCACATCTCTTACAGAGGGTGGGGAACCTTGGAGCAGCTCCGGCACTTCGGCTCCAGGCAGGGGGGGTGCCCAGGGCAGGGTATCCCAGGGCAGAGAGCCTGTTGTGGGCAGAGGGAGCCCCTCCTCCACGGAACTTCAGGATCCCAGTAGAAACAGGAGAGCTCATCCCAATTGGGCCATACTGGGTAACGAAATAGAGTTGTGTTTGCTTGTATTTGATTGTGCATGAACAGAATACATGTTTTATTTTATATTTAGTGTCTGCAGCTGCACTTGCACCATGCCAACCATCTGTAGTTGGTTTTCTTTGGTATGAAAAAGGATAGAAAAGTAGAAAAAGACATTGTACAGTTGTCACACATTTCTGAAGTAGCTGGTTTGAGATTTATTTGTTATTTTAAGAGGTTACAGATTTCACAGGAAAAATCTGATTCTCGTCCCTTGTTGCTTCTTGGAAGCATCACAAACGTGCTGTATTATAACATTTTTCATAGTGTTTGTGTTTTGGCATTCTGACTTCTTTACAACACGTGTAGAAATAGATGAATTTGACCACGAATGCACACATTTTTTTTTTTACTCCTCTCTCATTTTGTTTATGCAGGACTGCTGATTATCAAATATCATCTGTCTGTTTCTACTCTCGGTTTTGGGATTGCTTCCTGCAGTTGGTTTAAAAGAAGCAGACTGTGGACAAATGATCATGTGGTCATGTAGTTTAAAGCAACATGTGAAAGGGTAGTCTGATAGCTTGAGAGTTTAACACACCTGCTCCTTATGAGACTTGTAATGTTAGCCTCTCTTGTATCTGTTCACACTGATTTTAGCTTCCTTGGTATCAGATTAAGCCAGTTATAGATTCTGGTTCCCTTCGCACCATCTGAGAGGTGTCAGACCGCTGGCCTGGCCCGTCCGTCCGTCTGTCTGCCTAGTCAGCTGTGTCAAGGAGGGTTGACATGTCCTTCAGAAGAGTTTCTACAGCAGATGTGCTCTCTGTTGAAAAACCCTGGAGAAGAAAGGGAGGGATGGAATAGGAAGGCGGCAAGAGACAGTGAGACATGTGGGGGTAGAAAATGCAGAGGATATGTCATATTTTGATATTCCCACTGTGCCATTTTGGCTTATGAATTTCCATTTTAGAGGGCAGTCAATGTCTGTGACTGCTACATTAGTTTTATAGCCAAAAACAGCTTATTGCAGGCTGTGATGGTGCGAGGGAAATATTTCATTTTGCATCACAGCCTGCTGAAAAGTTGTCTTTGTGAATGAATTTAGTCATTATTTTGCAATTGACGGCATTCTTTCAATTTTGGTGAACATACACGCCTAGAGTGTGCACACACTGACATAGCCACATTCCATACTAATAGATTATTTTGCTGGTCTGCAAAGATGTGAATATTCCTCACTGACAAACGCATGTACATACACACACACAGACATACACCATCTTTTTGCATGCACAAATGGCCCAAGGAGCAAACACAGAAATGCACACATTTCTGCTGGGAGTCTTGCTTAAGGAGGGATTACATCAATAGGGTGGTGAGGTTGAATCATGCTGAATTGTTTATTCGGACTAAAAGCTGAGGGGCAACACACTCCATCCCACTGCCTTTTCTCTCTTTCACAAAGAGCGTTACCATACACCTGTTTTAATGCATATTTTCAATTTGTGAAACATGCATGGAAAAGTCTGAAGTTATGAAGGAAGAGTAAAAAAGTATACCGTTTTGACTAAAATGAATATAGCCTATTGATAAAGAGAATAAGTTTTTTGGGGTGCACTGATTGCAATGTTCTGGCCGATCACCGATTTTTAAAAAGCCTGACCTGCCGATTCCGATTTTGGCTGATACTGATTTTTCACAGCATACACCCTCAATGTTTGAATCTTATTTTATTGGAAAACAATAACACAGCAGTATTTTTCTTTAACAAATAAAGGAAATCACAATGTCTGAGGAAAAAAAGTTGTATTACTGGTGCCTTCCGCAGGGGGGCAGCGTAGCATTTGATGATACAGTGTGGGGGGCTAGATGCCAAACTGTAGAAGAAACAAACAGGGGAGAGGGTTTTCCACTGCGGCACAAGTTAGCCCCCAGAGGGATTTAGAGACTCTGGAGGTGACGTATGGTTTTTGCCGTCGCTAACTGTGCACAGCGTCAGCAGCTGAAAGCAGCATGGCTAATTATGCACAGAGTCTCTGCTGATCATAAACATAGTGATTGTGAATTAACCGGCTTCGCTAAATGCGTACAGTGTGTCCGGTTCTTGTTGTAAACAAACAGAGATCGCTAAGTGAACACCTCCTGCAGCAGCAGCACATACACACTGTACTGCTACAGAGCTAACTGTAGCCGCTAACGGCGGATCTTCTTAACAAGCCTGCCTCCGTCTCGTTAGCGGCTCGTTAAGAAGAGTAAGAAGGAGTCACTGGATTTGTCTCCAGTCGCTTTCTTGAAAAATAGTTGCCAAGGGGGTCTGAAAAGTTGCTCAATTTAGCAATAGAGTTGGGAGCACTGCTGCACTGGTTATTATCGAGGTAGATCAGATGCTAGATAAGATTGGTTTGACATAAAAGAATCGGCTGATTGCCGATCCCGCAAAATTAAGGAATGAGCATCACTTAAAGTGATAAGAGCATCTTTGGGCATGTGGAAGTTTTCACGCCACGCATTTTCATCAGCTACTCCTTCCACAAAGTTCTCCACCATCCACTAGATCTCACAGGTCTCATCCAAAGCCAATTGGCGTGCATCTATCTGTACATATCCTGTACGTAAGCGTATACGCGATGTGAGCAGATCTGAGCAGAGTTTTGTGTCTTGGCAGTGTAGACGGACACGCTACGGTGGAGCGGATTACAGTTTCACACTCTGGAGGGTGGTTTCACATTTTAGCGTTTTTAAGCCCCAAAAACGCCGTCACCGTCTAAACGAAAGGCACTTCCCATAAAATATTTTGTCGCTTTTACCCGCAAGCATCCTCGTGTAAACGGGGCCTTTATTAGATTTCTTTACATTTAATAATTTGTGAAAAGTTTACATAGATAGCTCTCTGCAAAACATCTGTCTCTTCTTGCTCTGTACCTATCTCTGTTTCAGCTGGCAACCTCCCAAAACATCCTCCCAGCCGGGATCAGGATCAAAATCCACTGCACTGGCCAAGTACACATGTTTTTTATCAGGCCAGTGGTGCTTGAGAAGGGCAGCCGCAGTTTAGGATGATGTAAATGTATGATCCTTAACTGGGTAGCACAACTTTGTATTGCTTTGCAGCTTTTGAAGCTTTTAGTTTGACAAAGTGTCTCAGACAGACGTTTATGCAAAGGCTGCTTGTGAGCCTAAATGTTCCTCCTACAGAGTGTGTGTGTTTGTGTGTGTGTGTGTGTGTGTGTGTGTATTCAGGGATGCTGGTGTTCAGATTAATTAAAAACTTCAATCCCTCTGTTCTCAGACAGGAATATGGATGCCGCTGAGGGCTTAACTGTAAATACTCTTTCTCCAAATTTGTCATTTAAAATGATTCATCATCTCAGGTAGTAATTGTTATATATGGCGCCTCAGTGAGTTTTTGAGGAAAAAATAAATGGACTTCATGAATTGCATTTTAAACACTTCTATGCTTGTTTCAAGTTAATAGTGAAACGGAATCCAAATGGGCATGTGTCTCAGATCAAATTTCACCCATTGTCGTTTTCTAACCTCCAATTATTCAAACAAAGGAAACAGAAACTGCTATGGCTTGCCTTCCAAACTGTCAACTGACCTCGCATAAAGAAACACACATTAGATAAAAGATAAAAAATGCGTCGCCAGAGAAAAATAAAGCATCAGAGCTGTTTATTTTCATAAAAATGGAGAGGACACATCAACATTGCCACAGGAAAACCAGCCAAGTGAAAGTGATAGCTCATTTTAATGCCAATGATGGTGAAACCTGTGTCGAAGCTCAAAGGGTCATCTCAGATTAAGGCTACGTTTACATGATGACGGTCTGAACAGAAGACACCAAAGTGGCGTCGCGTCTTCACTCTTTATTCCGCGTTTAGACGAGCGTTTTCAGGAGGAAATCTGTTTGCATATGGTGACGCAGAAGTGTGTGAATTGGATTGGGTATGCATGCCAGGCGGCATCACTTAAAGCCATAAGAGCATCTTTGGGCAAGTTTTCACGCCACGTATTTTCATCAGCTACTCCTTCCGAAGATATGCTAAACATATAGCAGCTAGCGGCTAGTGTGGTAGCTAGCGTGGATTGTGTTTTACTTAAAAAAACAAAGTATTATAGTTTACAGAAGGTCTACCTACCTATAGGCTACCTGAATTTATGAAATGTACTATATTTCTAAATATGCTATTGCTACAATTAATGGCAAAAATTGCACTGGTCTGTTGGACTTGAACAAAAATAAACAATATTTTTGTTGCTTAAGCTTATGTATTCAGTCATTATTCAATGGTATACTTAAAATCCATGTGAAAAAAATGACTTCTCACTGTTCTCAGGTCAAATATTTACATGCGATTAAAATGCGATTAATTTAGATCAATTAATTACAAAGCCTCTAATTAATTAGATTTTTTTTTTAATCGAGTCCCGGCCCTAATGTAAATTAAAGTGCAGCCACAATATTGTAAAATGAAGGTACAGTATGAAAAACAGTCGTCCAACAGCAACTTAAATAAATAAAGCGTCACTGTTTTAAGAGAGGTGAAGAAGAACTGTGCCAGAGCTTAACGGAGCGAACCAGTAAATAGATTACTAATTTAATAAATGACGTGGTATCGGATCGGTGCCTGGACTCCAGTACTTGCTGATACCGATGCCAGCATTTTCAGCAGGATCGGACCAATTTCTGATGTTGGAATCGGAACAACTCTAATTTTAAGATATTTTGATGAAGATAATTTTGAACTTAAAGTGTATATGAAGAGAGCACACAGAACAGTGTAAGTGCTGTGATCGCCGTGCTGGGGATCAGACCTGTGATATTCCCCATGATTCTCTCCACCCAGAACACCCTGTCATCATCTTGTAGGCTCGTCAGCTCAGGAGATTTGGCCACCGGCCCGCTGTCTTTTGGATAAAGCATTATTAAATGAGGAAGACTAAAATCTCCTCCCGAACCAAATGAGTCATGACTGTCTGAAAGAGAGAGCTTATTTTAAATCAGCATTCTTACTCAGAGGAGCTTACGCATGGGCCACGCCCAGAGCGTTTATCCTCTCATTCCATTATTAGAAACTTTTGCACAATTCGCCCAGCCTAAATATGAAATACTGATGATTAATTAGAAACAGGGCTGTAAGGTAAATATATTATTTAGCTCTGTAACACTGTTAAATGTTTTAAATTTGCATTTTTAGAGGAAACCTTTTGCACCTCATAAGGCAAATATAACTCATCTGCATAAAATAAGCAGAAAATACAGGAAGGGGACAGATGGGAGAGAAAAAGATGAAACAATCATGCATACAGAGAGACATATGAAATACCTCAGTTTGTTAAACAGCTGCTGTGACGTAAAGGTCATCGAGCATCATTCAAACAGCGACAGTCACACTGGAATATTAATTTCCTCGGCGTGGAGCATCCAGCAGTGCATGGTCACAAGTCATGAGTCATAAAGCACAAAACCATTTGACTATATTGATGTAGTTAGTAAATAATTCATGAGAAAGACATATATGTTTCCACTGAGGGAGTGCTACCAGTGCACATTAAGTAGTCTAACTGTGCTGTTGAAAACCATATAATGATATATATTTTTAAAGCTTGTAATGGTGATACATAGTGATACAAACTATGCATTACCATTGACATTTTCTCCATGCAATGTCTGCATGCAAGTTTGTATCAGAGGGTATTCACTGCCTTATATCTCTTCAAAGTTTGCTCGTTTAGTTACAATTTGCTGGAAATATTAGTTGGGGTGGTATTAGATTCCACTGGACATAAATAAACATGACAAATTGATATTATTTACAAATGTATGTCCTTTCCAACCATCCACCCTATTAGCTTTACACTTGAGTGAGTGTATTAGAACCAGAGAAAGTGCAGTGTCATGTACATCTCTTGAGATCTATGGGACATATTTATTAGTATATGCCTTATGTACACACTGTGTATTGACAGAGGACCCCTATTAACTGTTACACTGAAGCACACTCAAATAGTTCAAGTACACTGTAAAAAATCTGTTTAATTTACGGTAAAACACCAGCAGCTGTGGTTGCCAGAACTTCACTGTAAAAAATACAGTGAGCGTATGTAAATGTAAATATCAGCAATAACTGTAATTTAACTGAATAATCCCATTACTTTTAGGATAGTTGTGTCATCATGGTATCACTCCATTAATTTTACATGAAAATTTTATATATTTTTACAGCAAAACTGTGTGTTTTCTACAGTTTATGAGAGCAGAATTTAAAGTTTTATGCTATTCTTTGATTTACAGTCATTAAAAGTGTCTACTACGGTGATGTACAATGTTTAATTTTACGACCCATTTCTGATGCAATTTGACAGTGTTTTACTGTCATTTCTACAAATATTTTTTACAGTGTACAGGGATGTACAGTATGTGATCTTTTAGAAAAATCTTTGTTTCCAGAAATACCCTTTTCCCAAATAGCTAGCTGTTAGCAAATAGCTTGTATACTTTTACTTTAGCATTACGTGCAGCGTTTAGGAAAGTAGTTGTGATGAGTGGTTCTCTAGAAAGCTACAATCTACAAGCTACAACGATAGTGAATTGGTAGTGCACTAGTATTGTACAAAACCTCCAATTTACCAGCAAGCAAATGGCTTTAAAGTCTCTCCAACAAACCTTGCTGCACTTCAGACTTGTCCAGAATTTGTACTCAGTAAAGCAAGGATGCTAATTTAATCACTGCAAAGTTTTTAGTCAGAGCTAGACAACACAGACTGGTTCATCAGGCAGAATCCAGAAGGAAGATAAATAAGACTAATGAACTGTTGGAAGAATACATATTTAAAGAGGTTAAGAAAACCAACAAATTCACAAAGTTCATCAGGGAAATTTACAAAACAGGGCAGTGTCAATAACAGGACATTATCATTTTTATTTACTCCAAACACTTCACCTCCTCTGCTCATTAATCTCCTCCTGCGTTATTTGTTCAAGCAGAGCAGTACAGGTCAGTGAGCGTAGCGTGAGCCCTGAAGGAAAACCGCGGCAGTCGACTAACCAGGCGGGAGCAGATTCCCACTACTACCCCCACAGGTTACTGGCACTGAGCCACAAACACCTCGCAAAATATCACACTGACTGTTTGCTCATTTAAATTCACACTCGTATTCAAATTTCTGCTGACACACACACACGTGTACTTTGCACACATAGGGTGATTCTCGTGAAGCCAGTCTAAGCTATGTCTGTGAAGATTATAAGGACATACTTCATTAAACTAAATATATTTCACTTTTATATGAATGAACAACATAGCCATAATGAGGCACAATTCATTGTTTTGTGTAAAAAAAAAAAAAATCTATATTTTTAAACATATTTTTGACTCACAAATTCATTACTGTAATGCGTCCAGATAAAAATGTCATGGTTATATACAATAAGTATTTAATAAACTTTATAAAAATAAATACACATTTGTTTAAAAATGTAAAGTTTAACAGAATATAATCAAACATAATGGTTTTTAACAATGCATAAAGAACAAAATCTGAATTAAAATTGATGAGGAAAAATGGTTAAATGTTACGGTAATGATAGAATTGTTTGAATTAAAATATGTGTACATTTAAAAAAAATACATTTTGGTGATACCAGCTACCCTTGAGCATATTTAAGTGCTTGCCAAAGAAAAAAAGAAAAACATTTTTTAAAATAGATTATAAATTCTTATTAAACAGGGACTTTAGATTGTTTATGTTATAAAGGGATAAAGAAAATATGTATTTAATGCTCTTGGATTTTTGCTATAAGCTGTACCATGTTCATGAGAATCATCCATGCATGCTAAGAGAAACAATAATGAGAGAGGGTGCAATCCAGGAGAGCTTGAAATAACACATAGAAAGAGTATTATGAGAATTGGAGCTGGCATGGCTATGCCACCTTAAGGGGATGCATGTGAGTGTGTGCTGCTATTATTCATAGATTGAGACAGACATGGTGTGAGTGGTTTTAAGGTCAAAGAAGACAGTAAACAGTGAAGCTAGCTGACCCTGGGTCAAATCACTTGAGGCTGTTGGACAGGACAGCTTGCTGAGTGAAATTAGTTTTTCAGAAGTCTGAATCATGTTTTTTCAGACTAAAAGTATTATCCTGCTGGTGTGTTATGATAGAGATGGAGATAAAAAAAGAGCCAAGCAGAGATGGAGATGGGAGAAAAGGAGCAGAGACAGATGCCTGCTGTCCCTGCCATGTCTCTCTTTGTGTCTGTGTCCATCATGTGGGCGCTCTGCTGTGGTCTCTCACAACTTGTACTTCATCCATTATTCACAGCTTCACATTGACTGAGAGCAGGGGACTTATCACCATCCAGCCAGAGGGAGGGAGAGGTGAAAGGGACGTAATGCGCAATTGCACTAGCTGCATGGCCAGACGTGCTAATGTGCATGGTGTGTGTGTGTGTGTGTGTGTGAGTGAGTGGGTGCTTGTGTGTGTGTGTGTGTGTGTGTGTGTGCGTGTGTGTGTGTGCGTGTGCTCTGGTGTTTATGTGTGTGAACATAAAGTTGGCCTTGTTGTGCATGTTGCAGAGAGCCAGGTGCCCTGATGTGTGATTCACAATACTCTGCTGTCCTGCCTGTGGAGCATATCTGTTTAAATCACTGATGTTGACACACACACACACACACACACACACACACACACACACAGACTAAAAGTGCTGCCTCTGCTCCATTCTGTGGACTGAAAAATGAACAGGGGCACTTCCTACCCACTGCTCCCAGTATGCAGTGATAGTGGAAAAGCTGTGGTAGTTCAGACCCCGGCGGGCAGCCTGACGTGGCGCCGCAGAGCTGTTTTGACTCGGCACATTACACTCCTGAGGATGAGCTAGAGGACTTGGCAAAGAAGTGAGAACTTTTGGCAGGAAGTGACGACATTTTGGTGTGTTTGAGCTGTTTCGAAGGAATTCTAATACACCGTTACAGAGGTGGAACAACACTTCTTACATAAAACACTGCTTTTATTCAGAAGTCAGCAGAAATGAGAGTAATTTCACTAAAATGCAGAGCCCTTAAATCATCATATAGTGAGCAATAAAACATAAAATGTACACGGTCTTCAGTTTCGTATAAATCACATTACAAACAAAGCTTTTCCTCTGCAGGGAGACCATTAAAGCTCCCATTTCTAATGAACGTGTACCCGAACACAACTGAACACAGAGATCTTTGACTTTTGGTTGAATTCTGCTTCACAGACATTTCTAGACAGTAATTGGTTTTAATGAGACCATGTGTTCCAAATTTAGGCTTTGACCATACATCAGCAGACATTCTTTCTTTATGAGTGTTATTAATATTACCTTGTAGTCTGTTTTATGAAGTAAGTAACTGATCAAACAGACCAAAGATTTCATCTCAGATGTCCCAATTATAGACCTTTGTAGTCCACAGGAAAATAAAGCTTATTGTAATAATACACTGTTTTGGAAGTTCACTGTACTTCCAGCTGTCTCGCTATAATCCACAATGTGTTGCAGCAGTGAGCATTCTATGTTCTTTTGAGTACAAATGTCCATCAACAGTCAAAACCAAGCACATTTATTGTCTATACTTTTTTGAGTATTCTTTTTGCTTATTTTTTTCCTCTTTCCAGCACACTACACGTCCAATCCTATTTTGAATTAGTGTAATGTGGATCTGGGACAGATCCAAAGTCAAGTCCAAGGTAATTTGAGACACCTTTATGTCAAATCCAGGGCAGGTTCAGGTAAAGTCATAACTTTTATATGGCAATTAAATCATATCTCTAAGCCTGAATGCCTACTATGCCTATTGAAATACCATTGCATTTAAATATTTCCTTTCTATATTAATATATCTTTTTTTACAAAGCTGAGACCAGATCATTAAATAAGGTCTGTCCTTCCATGATTTCACCAGTTTAAAACTTAACTCTTGAATGTTTTTGTCTTCCAAGTATTTTGTAGTCACGTGTTCTAAGACCCTGCTGTATTTTCGTGTCTCAAACTCGGCTACTGACTAGCAGCAGGTTTCGTGACTAACTGCCAGCAGTGATGTCTGTATATCAGCAACAGTGAAGTTTTTGGTGCAGCTTTGCTTCTGCCATCCTGAAAACAGCAGAAGGTTCCAGGACTTAAGAACCGTTACAAGTTTCAAAAAACAGCAAAGATATAACCATAAAATGACTAATCAAGTGTTTTTACTTATCGAGAAACACATGACGGCAGCAGGACTCTTGTGCCAGATTGCCAGAGGGCAGATTGAGTTTTGTGAGCGAGAAAACGGAGGAGATAACGATGTGAATATTGGACATTTGGTCCCACAGTGCGGCCGTTCGGCTGCAGGACACTTATAATTTGCTACATATGGTGTTTAGAGTGATTTTCTGGTTTGGTTTGGAAGTGAACAGTATCTAGCTGTGTATTGACATGTGAATGTCATAACAGAATAAACTTTATTCTGCTGTGTGTAGTGCGTGTGGTCCTGTAATTAAGTCAAATTCAGGTTTTATGATGTCAGGTCTGAGACTGTTGAGACTTTGGGCATTTTGAAACAGTATTTGATTTGCATTAACCAATGTCACAGGCCAAGTTTGTAATTTGTGGTAATGTTTAGGTTTCAACAGCGAGATTTCAACAGAACCACATTACCAATAAAGTTTCCTTCAGTGGTCAGAGACAACTGTGGGAAAGGACTCAACTTTCTTTCTTCGTTTCGTTTTCATTTTTAACAAACTGCTCTGTATGCCACGGCTGAAATGCCATCTTTGTATGTTAGCAGGCTCTCATTGGTTAGTTTTTATCTATAAATGTATTCTTGGGCTGCTCCCCTCATATCTGTGTACATACATGTGTCGAAACCAAACTAAACATGGTATACGCTCACAAATCATTGTCCAGATGCTGGAGCCAAGAGTGAGAACTGAGTTAGGTAAGAAAACTTTTAGTTCCGCCCCTTTATCATGGAACAATTTGTAAAAATGAATTGAAATTGTCTGAGTTGATCACAATCGGTGAATTTAAATCGATTCTAAAGGATAAAGAAATAATTTCCCTTGGTGAGTGTGATGCTCCGTATAAGTCTCTTCTGAGGCTCCTTCAGTGTTGTTGTGATGGCTGGATATTTGTATTTAATTGTATTTAATTGTTTATGATCACTGTGTTTAAATGTTGTAACTTGTCACTTCTTATGTTGCTTTCTTGGCCAGGCCTCTCATGGAAAAAAGAGATTTTTTAATCTCAACGAGACTTTTACCTGGTTAAATAAAGAATATATAAACTATTTTCCCCACATTTTATTTTTTAATTGTGAAATATTATTAAATTTTCCTTTAATTTATCAGTCTCAGAGTTAAAGTTTTGGAATGGGGACCTCTGCTGACACCGAGCAAGCCAAACAAGACTTCTGTTTTTTTGTCATTTTTTAATTAACCTCGATTGCAAAGGGCTTCCTGCAGTTTAGGTTATTAATAAGTAAGCATCCCTCTGGTTCTACCTGGTTTTGTATGACGGACAGGATGTTTAGTTGGAGGAGGAAAAAAAGTATTGGCTCGTTTACTTATTCAGATGATGGGAGAATACTGATTTGTGTGTGTAGGTGTGTGCGTTTACATGCCAGAGACTGAGGCTTGCAGTTGTGTTAATGAGTGTATGTGCAAGCTGTGTGTGTGTGTGGATGTGTGTCTCTGCCAGTGACTCGTGTTGGAATTGCCCTACAGTGTATTTCACGGGAAATACAAGTTATAGAGTTTTAGGGAGTTAAAGTCAGAGTTGGATTTGCTGTGCAGCTTTGTGTGTGGGGTATGAGCGAGAGAGAGAGTGTGTGTATGTGTGTTACAGCAAGAAAGAGACAGACAGAGCAAGCCAGCGAGCGTAGGCTGTGTGCTTAAACTTGAGAGATTTACATGCAAAGCGCTGGTGCTCCTGCATCTTAACTTGGGGAAGTGAAGGTTGAAATGTACTCAGTGCAAATGCGCTTACGACTGGCGAGGAAACCAATTTCATTTACAAGTGGGAACTCAAAGTAATGTATTCCTACACTCAACCACACTCCATCTTAAGATGTTTGACTTGTTTTCCTGACTGGAGATTTACACCACGGAATAACCAGGCCAAGATATGATAAGTTAATTCATCCGCAGCTGTTTCTGATGCACTTTCAGACAGAATTAGCCGCCCATGTGCACACTTAATAATGGATTAAACAGTGAAGTCACCCTTTGATGACTCTGCTGATAAAACTATGTTTTTCTTTTCCTGAAATTCCCATTGAGATAAAACCACTTTAGTTTGAATTGTATCCGCGGTCTTCAGCATGTGAAGCACACTTGTCCTCAGGGTTGTAGTGAAGTTATGGAGATAAGGAGTGGGAAGTGCTCCTGCAGTGAGTAAATGAATGTGAAAGTATATATTAACACACCAGTTCATTTGTTGGACAAGAGCAAATTTGATCCCAATGGAGTCTGAGGTCATTTTTGCAATTTGGCTTCACTTTCACAAGGGAACAAAACTCTTTAATATAATAGCTTTCAAGCTCCTGAAACTTTTCAGATTAAGGTGAAATGTGCATTGAAGCGCTAGGCAGAACTTTTTAGGGGTAGAACTAGTGGATTTGGAAGTTAAAAGAGTAAAGTTGGGTCTATAGATGTTGCCTGTGCTCCTCAGCAGGCTCTGACATCTTTTTATTAAGTAGTTTAGTAACTTAATTTTATCAGCCTGCTGCCTAATAATGCAAATTAGGGGAATCAGACACATTAAATTAGCATGTTTTAGTATTTTGGAATTGATATTTAAGAGTGTGTATAGATTATTCTATGATAAAGGGAAAATTAATGCATGGTTATTTTTGGTTTGTTTTAATTTGGAATCTGCATTTTTTTTTCAGAATAAAAGATTAAAAAGATGTGATATCAGAGTAGAGTCAAACTGTTTCAGGAATGCAAAGCCTCCAAGCTGGCAAACCTAATAAAAAATGTGAATGCAATATAATATTGCATCATATTATATATATATATTTGAAACAGCTCCAGTTCAGTTTATTTCAGAAGTGTGAAATTGTAATGCTGCTTGTAAAAGAGCCATGTGTTTGTGAAATCAATTTGAAGTGCCAGTAAAGGTCAAACATGCAAATGAGGAGTGCAAATTTTGTATCACTGTCTAGTTTAACACTAAGCTAATCCACCCGTTTATCAGTGGCCTTTGTATTTTACTTCCTGTTACCTCTAAATCATCTTCTCCTTGTGCCTTCTTCTCTTCTCACCTCTGCCGTCTCCGCTTGCTTTTTATCCCCTTTTCACAATTTCATCCTCTTCCCCCACAACCCCCCTCCTCTTCCCTGCTTTGTGCCATGTTGTAGTTGGGATTATGTGCTCAGGCTGCCAGTTATGCTAGGCTTGCTCGCACTGTGCTCTCTGGCCTACGGTGTATTTACACGAAGAATTGAATAAGTTGGAGGAAGGTCTGAAACTATTTCTCATTACCATTAGGCCCCGGAAGGGTAATGAATATAGGGATTTGGTTGTCAAATAGATGTCAGCGGGCCTGTGTTGATTCATGGTGTGCAAACTGTGTGTAAAAGGAAATACATGTTCTTATAAATCACATATTTTTAAATTTTCAAGTTTGGTTCATGCTTTTCATTTATTTTTTATGTTTACGCAAATTTTTTTTCCCAAAGTCTGACTCACCTGTTAAAAGACAGCAGTTAATAAAGTGACTTGACTTCATTCTATCGAGGGAAACAGACCATGAAACTCTCCCCAGTGTGTCTTTAGGAGCTTAGTGCGGAAAGCCTTGATTTCTAAACCATAAATCTGGATGTGGAGAGCAGATGTGGCTCAGCCTGGTCTGGCCTGGCCTGGCTGTGACAGCAGCTAATCTTATTGTCTACATAGCAGATCATATAGCAGCTCAAGGAGCACCCAGACGTCGCTGAAGTTAATTGCAGAAAGCCAGCGTGAAGTCTCACAAGAGCAATTAATTTGTGTGCCCTGCCGCTGTGTGAGCATCGCAGGACTATGCCCCCTTTTTTTCCCTTTCGTTTTGTGAAGACATGTATTGTCTTCCCATCAGCCAGCTGTTGATTATGACGCTTTCGTGTCCATGCTAGTGAGAGAAGTCACTGCTGCTTTACAGAGCATATCATCCTGATCGTCACTTAACTGCTCGCTGAAGAACCCAGAGCATTCACCACAGAAATGTAACACCTTTTATGATTAATGAAAAGTGATATCCACAAAAGTGGGTAGCAGCTGCGAGTTATAGGGATTGAATTTAACGTTGCCTGAGGTGTTGATATAGATCACGGCTCTGAATTTTGTTGCCAAAACAAAATCATTGCACCACTGCAGCAGCGTGGTGCAACACGTGGTCCGTGTCGTTCTGTTTTTTCAGTAGGATTTTCTACTTACAGACTATTCACACTTAACTCTATGGAGTCTTGGGCTATTTTGTACCTGTATACACTACTTAAAAAATATTTAAATGCCATGTTGGTATTTATTTTTTTCAGCACAACCTCACCTATATGACCTTATAATAATAATTGATTTTTTTATTCTGACTTACTGGATCAACATTTTGAACCAAAAAGAAACAAAGAAAAACCAACATAAATGTGATCTTGTGATTGTGTGTGATCCTGTCATCCAACTCTGGTTTTTATTCTAGTGGGACTCTAGTGGGACTCTAGTGGGTGTCTTGTTTTGCGTAACAATTTTGGTCATTTTGTGTCTTTTTTAGTTATTTTGTGTCTTTTTTCGTCATTTTGTGTCTTTTTTGGTCATTTTGTGTCTTTTTTAGTCATTTTGTGTCTTCTGTGTTTTTTGGTGGTAATTTTGTCTTCTCATTTTCTGCCTTTTTTGGTCATTTTGTGTCTTTTTTTTCATCTTGTGTCTATTTTAGTCCTTTAGTCCAACATAAAATTTGATTTTGAATTTTTTTTTTACTTTCAAAACACTATCATGCTCAATAAAGAATATTAAATGTTGTAAATGTGAATAAATGTGTCAAATATCACATATAAGAGGGTTACATCCAGTTCTATCATTTAATACCAAATATATTTGAGCTTGTCTCCAGTTTTACTTGGTATATCATCATCAAACTGAAACTGGCCTCATGGAGTTTATAGCCAGAACTTTAGAGGTAAATTTACAGTAGGGCTCCACGCTGCTTTGTTTTCTAGTCTGGATGTGATGAAGAAGTCATGATTTGGAGCTTCTGGAGACTCCAGAGGGTTAGCGCAAGTCTATATCACGAGTTTATGTAGGTTTCTGTAATTTGTAATTTGTTTACTTATTTGTGCGAAATGTCATGATGATTACTTCACAGATATAGATTTATTAATCCTTTATCATAACCTTGATAGTCTATCATAACCATTAGTTAACCATCACCATGAGCTCCTGTGCTCATGTTATGTGTACAAATGCACAAACAAAGGACATAATGAGGTAGTTTGAGTCATGTTGGCTCAGTCAGTCATAAATCTGTCTTTTTCTCCTTCTTTTGTACTACTGTCACTTGTCACCACTTCACTTCCACTTCCTTCTTGGTTCATAGAGTTGAAAGAGAAATGAGAAAATAAGGCAGTTATTAAGGGAGAACAGCATGATGTCTGCAGACATCATTTGATATTTTTTAGATTGTATTAGGATGGAATTTAAAGATAAACAAGTTATGAAACATGTAAAAAAAATCACATACACTGATGATGAATGTGCTCAGATTGAGCATGTATAAGCACATGGTTGTAGCTGCAACACAGAGCAAGCAGGTTTGTGTTGAAACAGAAGAAGACTTTATAGAGAACAAGTGGACCTAACTCCTGATGAAAGAGAGAGAGAAGGAGAGAGAATTAAAGAACAATCCCATAAAGCGAAGCAATGTCCGCCATGACCTCCTGCCCAACCCCTGCTGGTCCAATTATTGACCGTTTTGATTTGTCTTGGCGAGAGGGAAGCCAATTAGGAAAGATCTCTGCAGGGAGTCTTTGGCATCATCAGTGAGTCTCCATGCATCGGTTTTATTCACTTTTTTTTTCATATATTACAAAAGAATTTCACCCTCAATGGTGAAAACCGAAAAGTAATGCAATAATGTTTTTAATGCAGATCAGAATGATATAGGGGGTGATTGGAAACAAGTTTTGAATCAATAATCACTTAATGAGAAATTGTCTTTACTCAGATTACTAAACCAACCAAATGAGTCTCTTCCTTGTTTTTGGCAGGTGCTGGAATACCGCTCGTCCATGTGTCCATTTTATAATAAAGTGGAAAAAAAATACAGGGGTCACAGACACAGTGTAACATATGGTGCTATATATGTGGGCAGGCCAGGAAACAAATTAATTAATGACACTAACTCAAGCACCATATTGCATAGGAAGCAGCACAAAATGCCATTCTGTCCTTCTGTAGATTATTTTGACCTCTTCAGTAATGTTGATGGAAACATGCAATGGTTTGTAGTTTTGGTGAGAGACAGCTTTATTAGTGCAATATTTGGATGGAGCGATTGGTTAGTTGAGATCCAAAAGTCACACGGTAACAAAACTACCAAACCATGTGGTGGTAAAGTTAGACCAGCTATTCTTCTACGAGGTAAAGTTGCTGTTTGTGTCAATGGAGTCTGGTAGCTAGGAAAACACACGTGTCCATGGCTGGCTGCGAGGCTCTTTGGTGCATTCGGGAAGAATTTATAGAATCATGTGTAGGTTGAGGACAGGCATTAGTTGAGTGTTTTTTTTCCGTGGTGGTGGTGTGGAGGTTGGTGTTCCCAGGATGCTGGTTTACAGCGTTAAGCCTTTCTGAAGTGTCGTGGGCCTAACTTAAGGAAACATGGGTGAGGGAAGGTGCCCACTTGATAACCTCAATGACATGCTGCATACTGCTGGTTGCTAGGGGAGGTAGCTGCTGATTAGTCCATCTGAGGAGTGACTCTGTAGACGTATGACGGCGTAGCCTGATGTCTCCTATAGGGTTATATCTGATGATTGTAATGTCACTTGGTTGGTTACTGGTTGTTAACCTGGATTGGACTACTAAATGTGATTCTACCAGGGCCGGGACTTTAAGGCGTTAATTAAGATTAATTAATTACACAAAAATGAATGCGTTAAAAAAGTTGACGCATTTTAATCGCACTTATTTTTGCACCGCGGAACGTTTCTCACTGGATGAGTTTCAGGAGGACCGATTATACTGGAGCACCACAGTGAACATGAAGGAAGAAGCTGATGAGACCTTTGGTTGGCCCCGTGGATGATGGGACATTTAGTTACTAAAAACCAACGGATGGAAGCGTCGATAAGAGCATGGTTGTGTTGCTATGCAACAAGGAATTCACATATCACCACAGCACATCCAGCCTCAAGTATCACCTCAATGCAAAACATATAGCAGCTAGCGGCTAGTGTGGTAGCTAGCGTGGATTGTGTTTTACTTAAAAAAACAAAGTATTATAGTTTACAGAAGGTCTACCTACCTATAGGCTACCTGGATTTATGAAATGTACTATATTTATAAATATGCTATTGCTACACCTAATGGCAAAAATTGCACTGGTTTGTTGGACTTGAACAAAAATAAACAATATTTTTGTTGCTTAAGCTTATGTATTCAGTCATTATTCAATGGTATACAAAAAATCCATGTGATAAAAATTACTTCTCACTGTTCTCAGGTCAAATATTTATATGCGATTATAATGCGATTCATTGTGATTAATTCATTACATTTTTTTAATCGAGTCCCGGCCCTAGTTTCTACCTAGGATTATGGCACAAGGGATAGTAACATCTTGTCCTGTGTGTTAACGTATGGAATCTTTTGTTATGTGTATGCTGATTGCCCTGTGAGCTATAACCTGTTCTTTGCACTGCATTTGTAAGACAGATGATTACTGGCTTTTATTCTGAAAAAGATGAGATGTGCTGCAATGTTGATCCATAGAACTAAGACACAAAGATTGCAGTGCCGTTTTGAGGTAGCAGTTAAATAAGCATCTGTTTTGTGAAAGATGTTTCTGAATGCGTCCCTGTGAGAAACAGAGGGAGTGAGCTGTTGCAGGATGTTTCATCCATTGAAAGCTCCTGTTGCTTTTTAGCTGAATTGTGATGCTCGTACAGATATTGAAAGTGAGAGGAGTCTATCTTTGAAATGAAGTTAAAAGCAACAGATTGAGGCTGGGAGTGTGTTATTGCTTTGTTGCTTGCCTCTTGCCGGTGTAATCAGTTTAGGTGCTGACACTTGATCTAATCAGCCACCTGATAGATGGACGGAGGGGAGCACATTTACGTCTGTGTTGAGAAAGCGGCGTGAATCAAGAAAATGTATGCAATCTAAAAGGTACGTTCAAACACATAAAACAAACAAACATGGATTCACAGACACATAAATGTGCACACGGACGTTCACGTGCACAATAACGCGCCTGCGCCACCATTCAAAAAGTCAATTTAAGTTGGAATTGTTGTGCATCTCCCCGCGGGCGCTGTGGCAGAAATAATTTGTGTACATTATATCTGCTGCTCACAGGTAGGGAGACGGTCTAACGCTGTGTTTGTTTAGTACTATTTGTCCTCTCCTGTCAGGGAGAATACTTCACAGTCATTTCCGTGTGGGTGACTCTCTCTCTTTTAAGGAAAGAAAGAGGAACACATCTGGGACGTGGTTGCCATGGTGACAGCTAAGCTCTAACTTTCATTAGCATATGCATTTGCGTGTGTGTGAGGTGGAGAATTATGTGGCACCCTGAAACAAGTTGGAACTAAGTATCCTGAGCAGCAGGAATGATTTCACTGGGACACAGGAAGTCTGTTCACAGATCTTAAGCCCTCGGGGAGCTAGTAATAACTACGTCAACCTCTCCAATATGGAGGTATGCTGCTGGAAGTTACATCATATCATATGGTGCAATTAGTTGACTCCGTGTGTGACTCATAGAGATTTACAGTATGGCTTTTCTAAGAAGCTGCAATATATTTAAGTAAAGGTTAGAGCTGCCTGATATAAAGAGATCATGCCATATTATTAATTGGTATTCAGCTGGGTGATTCTCATGAACATGGTACAGCTCATAGCAAAAGTCCAAGAGCATTGAATACATATTTTCTTTGCCTCTTTATAACATATACAATCTTAAGTCACTGTTTAATATGAATTTATAATCTTTAAAAAAAATGTTAAGGCATTTTCTGACATATTTAGAGACACTGTGAGCAAAATTCATTACCGTAAAAAAAAACCTTTCGATGTTTTTTTTAATTTAAAAAAGTGTTATAAAATGAATTACCATAACACTTTTTTAAATAAAAAAAATGTTGAAAGGTTTTTTTATTTATTATTATTATTATTATTATTTTTAATTTGGCAAACACTTAAATATGCTCAAGGGTAGCTGGTATCACCAAAATGCATTTTATTAAAATATACACATATTTCAATGCAAACGATTCTATCATTACCGTAACATTTAATCATTTTTTCTCATCAATTTTCATTCAGATTTTGTTCTTTATACATTGTTAAAAACCATTATATTTGATTATATTCTGTTAAATTATACAACAAATACAAACTAACTTTTAAACAAATGTATATTTATTTTTATAAAGTTCATTAAAAATGTATTGGATATAAGTGTGGGGAAACCATGACATTTGGGTGCATTATGGTAATGAATTTGTGAATCAAAAATATGTTTAAAAATATAGAAAATATTATTTTAACACAAAACAATGAATTGTGCCTCATTATGGCTATATTGTTCACTCATATAAAAGTGAAATATATTTAGTTTAATAAAGTATGTCCTTATAATCTTCACAGACAGAACTTAGACTGGCTTCATGAGAATCACCCCACTATAGGCCTGTGTGACATGTAGAGCATTGATTCCAGGCCCGGTATGCCCTCTGATAATACTCTTCTTTCTGACTCATTCATGCTGTTTTTCAGTTGTGCTAATAATTCATTCTTGACCTTGGAAAAAGCTTGAGAACTCAAGTTCCACTTACTTTTGTGTTCCTGAGTAAACTTGCCTCAGCAGTGGGTGTTTGGTGCATACATCACTTACATTGCTTCCTCACCACCCCCACTGTCTTTTTTTGTTGTTGTTTATAGTAATAAAAAACATTTTATTGCTGTTTTATTGCACCCAGCGCCCACATTCGTTACCAAAAAAAAAAAAAATCTCACTTGTAAAATATAAGGAACTGCACTGTGTTCCACCTGGGTGGTTTTTTCCATCCTGTGCACATCTTAACAGCCAGAATGTGGCATATCTGCATCTGGTGAAATTAGGTACAAACTGAAAGTGTCTGCTGCGTGTCAGGAGTCAGATTTTTCTTATCAGGTTTCGGCTACAGGTGTAGAGTTGACCAACAAGACAATGACAGAGGAATTCACATCAAAGCTAAAAGCAAAAGCACCTGTTTGGCAATATTTTGGATTTAAACCCAATTAACGAATATCTTTTCTTGTAGAATATCTGGTGTAATCAGTAAAACCGGTACTGTCACAAGTGTTGCATCATAAGATTTTGACAAAATCACAAAAAAACACATTATTCAGTAGCATTTCAGTGACTATATTTGAACCTGGTTAGGACCAATGTTATTATAGTAAACGAAAACTAACAAAATAACGAAAAAAGAAAAGAAAAAAAAGCATAACTAGCTGAAACTGTATTCTGTGGTTACAAAACTAACTAAAACTAACTAAAATTGTAGTGAAAATGTCTTTCGTTTTCGTCTTGGTCAACTTTTTTCAAACATAAACCTTTTTGGTTGATATGAAATCTATTTCATCTATCTGGTTTGATGACTTAATAACACTAAAACTAATAAAAACTAAACTAAAACTAAGAATTTTCCTAAACATTAAAACTAATTAAAAATAGCAAACTCACTCTGAAAACGTATTAAAACTAACTGAATTTGAAAACAAAAAAACTAAAACTAATGAAAAATCTCAAACTATTATAACCTTGGTTAGGACCTGCTTCTCTTTGAAATAATTAAATGCTGTTGAAACAATAAATTCAAGTAGAGGCATTTTAAAGAAAACTCTAGATATCTTTTTCTTGCACGGTGTGATTCCAGTGGGGTTTAAGTCCTCCAGTAAGCACTGATGCATAGGACCTTCTTCATGCTGAAATATTGTCATTTAAACAGTGTTATCTAATCTAGATGTCTAAAAACCTTTCACTTGAAGGATTCAACTTGCCAATACCCTTTTGATAACTGATATGCCTTGACATTGATTAATTGCCAATCTTTAAATTCAGCGAGACAGATCCTCTGTATGAAAAAGGTATTGCTATATTCTCCACAGATAGTGAACCCGGACTCATTAATCATTCATTGATAATGTAGTGAAATCCTGCCAGAATTAGCATTTGTCCTTCTTCCGGTAAAGCAGAGCCTCATCCCATCCGCACATCCCGATGACTGATGTCATGGACAGCACCATGTCAGCACTTCTGGATGTTGATGAAAAAATTAACTGCAGCTTTACATATCTAATATCTGTCCGCTGCCAGTTCTCCAGTATGGTTTTAATTCCCTCTCAGTGTTTCCCCTTGGTTTACAGCTTTAGGCCCAACGGCCCCCCCAGGAGAACATTTTTTACATTTTTAAATAAATGCATCAATCTTGTGCACTTTGAGAGCTAAATGAGAGCAAACACCTCACATTACATTTTCACAGTCAGGAGATACCGTGACATAGAATCTCTGTTATCCTACTTGTTACTGTGCTGCTGTTAGCTGTTGGGGGTCCGGGGGCCAGATCATTTTTTTTCTCCATAAAAAGCCCAAATTTAGTAGCCTCTCGCAGATTCTAATGCCACTATTCCATCATATACACTGATCTTAATCATTGCATATTTTAATTAATTATTGTAAAGGAGAATAAAGGTTCTTGCATGTTTTATTTAAGGCATCTTATTTTGACAATCTTCTTGTTAATTCTGTGGTGGATTCTGTTAACACACTGTGCTCTTATTTTGAAAGCAGCATGTGTTTAGCGTCAGGAAGTAATTCAGACCGTTAGGCACAGTTTAGCATTTTGTGATTAAAACAACTTTAATTATCAGATAGTACTAACCTAACAGCATAAGCAACAGTGTGTTTGGATGGTTTGGATCACCTGTGACCGGCCCGGACAGGTTGACGGTATTTAGTTTGGCGCGCACACGGAGAGATGATGTGGGGGCGGGACTGATACGGACAAGGAGGCATTCAGGCGTCTCTCTGTCATGCTGGAATTCTTTCGCAGTGGAGAAGTGGGGTGGACAGCTCGGTAAATTCAGTGCGTCACAGTCTAGGTCATTAATGGGAAACCCTGGCGCACGTGTATTTGTGTGCGCGCATGGCGGCGGAACTTCGGCGCGCGCACTACAGAGAGCAAACGACAATTGTAAACACGCAACCAAGTAGAGACAGAAATGACATGCCGTCGTGTAAATAGGATAAATAACACAAGCTTATTTAGTTTGTTAAATAAAAGGACACGATATATAGGAAAGGTAACCTGAATGACTTATGTTGTGATCTGGCGCTATATGGAAAATAAAATTAACTTGATCGTCAAGGGGGCAGGGGTTGGCGTTGGGGGGGGGGGCGGGCCGCCCCCCTAATACAATGGTAAGAGAAACATTGCCTCTTCTTCAGGTGGATTTTCCGTAAAGACGTTTTCATTGAGTTGTAATAATGCACAGATTTCCTGCAGCCAAAGAAGACTGAACAGGATAAATTAAGGATTCAGTAAACTGATGAAATTGTTTCTGGTGGGTTAAAAAAAAAAGAAGCAAAATAAGAAAGACGTCTCATGTGAAAAATGACTTTTTTTCATTATTTTCTTTGGATTTTATTGTTACAGTTTTTTACTTTGTCATAATATTCCTTTTCTTTATAAGACATTCATAACAAGGTCACTTTAGTCACTTTAAGATGGAATTACTATACAATGTTCATCAAATTTACCTCCGCCAAGGTTTATTTGTCAGCATAATTGCGAGAACAACAACAACAAAACACTACTGGCCCGATTTTCATGAAACTTGGGAGAGTGTAGCATGGAAGAACCTGTTACACAACCCAATTTTTATTTATTTTCTTCACTTTTGTAAACATTTTGAGATAGGGCATTTTGCTTTGACAGAGGTCTGTGCTCTCCAAGTGCCCTTCTTCTCTGTTGATTCCAGGAAGCCACACACATCAATAACCTTGGTCTCAGTTTGAGGTTTGGAGCCTTGGGATTCAGCCTGGTCTTCAGGTCAGATACATGACAGCTTTCTAGTCTGCTCTCTCATTATTCCCACAATCTTTGTTCTGCTGGCAGCTCGTTCTGTTGTGTTTCTATCAGCTTGCTATGGCAGGATCTGTTGATATCAATATATCTGAAACACTTACTGGAACGGCAAATCAGAAGGTCTGAGCTGCAGACTGAAATCGCTCACAGGGATGCATGTTATTCTTCTGACATTTGAAAGCTGCAGGTGATTAGTACAATACAAGTCTCTCTCTCAGCAACCCATTCCTTGCCAAACATTTCTTTCAAGGGAAGGTTTTTAAGTCTTCTTTTTATGTTTATTTATGACTCCTGTGATTTATAATTACACAGCAGTGTACTATCTTCACTTTGTGTTGAATACAGTCTGTTTTGCTGTCAGTCTGTCTGCAGATTACTTCCTAACATCTTCATTCATCTCCTCTCCTGTCTCTCTCTCCTCACTACCTTTTCTTTCAAAACTTCACTTAGCCCACATCCCCCCCTTTCACCCTCAGGCTCTGATTCAGTCCTATCTGAGCATTGATTTTCCAAAGAGCTATCAAAGTTGTCAAGGCCAGGCAGAAGTGCTCTTGCCAGGCACAAGTTATGAAAGTTATTAAGTAGATGCTTCTGGAAGGAGGGCACCAAGAATAAGAGGGATGATGCACCACAAACACTGAATACGTATGTGTTTGCTTTTATCTTTGTATGCAGAATTGGTGTTAAAGCTGCAACTTAATAATCATTATCAATGCCTTGTCTATACATTTTGAAAAATAATTAAAATAAGAAAGGATCCAGAGTTGCTGTTGATTAATATCATATCAACAACTCATTTATTGACAGATTGATTGACTTTTCATGTCACGTTACTAATAAATATTGCCCTACAAAGTCTAACTGCAGTAGCTACGCAAAAGGTAAAACTGAGAAAAACTGCTTTAAAGTTTTTTAAAGTGTTTTAACTGGCCAGCCAAATTGGCTTCATGTAGGTAAGTGATATGACACGTATTTCTACATGTATTGATGATGTAATTTTTATGCTAAAAAATCATGATGATTTATTTGACCTTTGACCCCAAAAAACGTAGTTACTGCATTGCTGTAAAAGGTTCTAATAGTAATGATAAACAGAGTGGAGTAACAACAATGTTGTTGTCTTCTTTCAGCTTTTATATTTTGTTTTCAGTGAATAAACATTTTC
Source organism: Centropristis striata (assembly GCF_030273125.1). Classification (NCBI taxonomy): domain Eukaryota; kingdom Metazoa; phylum Chordata; class Actinopteri; order Perciformes; family Serranidae; genus Centropristis; species Centropristis striata. Next base: position 28,797,302 of record NC_081536.1, on the reverse strand, counting down.
AAATTGATTTTGTTATAAGTGTATTCAATAGTCTTTAACAAAAATGTGTGTATTTTAAACTTAATATTATAACGAAATGTTACTTTTTAGTCTTAATGTAATTCTATCTCACTTTTTTACTTAATCACTATCCAGATAATAAAAACTTTGTCACAACATAAAACAGACATCAAGGAGTTTATTTTTAGTTATAACTCAATTTTGACCAAAAATGTAATTACTGCAGTTAGACTTTGTAGGGCAGTATGGTTTTGGATGTCTCTCTTGTCTTGTGTGTCTCAGAGGTGCACTGCAAAAAAGCCGACTTGTATTTTTTGGCCTAAAACAGTGATTTAAGTTGATAAAACTAGGAAATATAAATATTGACATTTAGGGTATTAATGTAAGTTAGCACAACAAAGCAAGCCAGTTGTCTGCTCAAAAACAAGTTGGTGAGTTGTTGGTATACTATATCTTTAAGTTGGGGTTCAAAACAAGGGACAATAGTTCTGCTAACTCTTATTTCTTTGTTGTGAAATGCGGGAAAGCCAACTTTCCGAGTTGGCACTAGACACTTGAAGTCTCATTGTGGCTTTGCTGCCTCGAGCTGGAGTCCACACAGGTAATCAAACCTTAAATACATTTATTAAAATGATACAGGAATTGTATTCTGAGTTGTGTTGTGTAGTGTCGTACGTTTGTTGGAGAAGGCAACCTACACATTTGCAACATTTAAACACAAACAGCTTTTCGGTCATTAGCGAAAGCTAGCGGCTAACTGATGCTAGCGGCTAACTGATGCTAGAGGCTAACTGATGCTAGCGGCGCTCCTTGTTACAGCTACAAGAGTAGCCGTTAGAGTATCAATGCTAACTCAAAATTGTGGTCGCAACATTAGCTGACATTTCATAGCGGCGTTACAATCGTGCCAATTCAGCACATTGCAGAAGTTAGCAGAATAAGGATTAAAAGTTATTACAATGTAAATTATAAGTTAGTACAAGTTACAGTTGAGTTGACAAAAATCAGAATTCATAGTTGAGCAAACTCAAAAACAAAACTTAAAATATTTAGTTTAATTGTCCAGCTTCAAATTTTATCTAAGTTTGTTGCCTTGAAATTTTGAGTTCACCCAACTTTTCTTTTTTTACAGTGTGTGTTTGTTGTGTATGCATGAACAGTTTCTGGAGGCAGAGGCAGGGTTGGTGGATTTGACATTGTGGCCGCTAGTGACCAGCTTTGGGCTGCGTCCATGAGAGCAGGACAGAGCAGAATTGAACTTTTCCTCCCGTAAATGGACAGCTTCAGTCACAGGAATGGGGCAGTAATTTGCGATTTTCGTGATGTGCTGTATGTGATTTGATGGGATGTGTGTGTGTGTGTGTGAAGGTATGTTGATGGAGGCCATAGCTAAGCTGTGCAGTCATTCATCCCCCCAGCCAGTCTGCCTGCCTGCTAAGCTTCTGTATTCATCAGAAGCTGTTTACATCCAGCCAGGTCAGGCCATCACTGTTCAGCACCACCAGCCACAATCTCACTCAACAGGACACATAAACATGACACACTTATACATACATACATGTACTTCTATAAAAAGAGCATGACGCTGATTTACATAAAGGATCTATTTGACAAATGTACCATTCTGATAACAGATATGTAGTTCAACGATGCACTGCTTCCAGCTGTAAGTCTGAATATTTGCTGAGTTTCTCTTCCAAGTGAATGTCTATGGGATTTGGATTATTTGACAAAACAAGTCATCAAGAACTGAAATAATATTGGTCATCATAGATTTAGTGGTTTATTGATAAAAGTGTTAGCTGCAGACGAGGGGGAATTAATTAATACATAAATATGGCATAACAAATTAAATAAGTGCTGATCAAAATTAATTTAAATTGTAGGATTAGACAAATTCTTGCTTATATAGCTGGAAAGAGCAAATACTTGGACTTTTTGCTTAAAAAAAAAAGCTATTTTCAACCAATCGATTTGTTGATGAGGGAAAATAATTCTGCATGTTATCTCTAGATCAGGGATGGGCAACTTAAATGCTGGAGGAGGCAACAATTTTTCATCAGGGCCACATATAGGACCTTGCACTTAACCAGATGTGATGAAACTGCAATTTTAAATATGATTACAGTGCAGTAACTTAACATATTTCATGCTCAAATGCATGTATGACAGTATAAATAGGAATATAAAAGGTTTGAAGCAAATAAAAAATAACCACTTACTGTGATTTTTTTTTTTCAGTGCAAGAACAGCAGACCAACATTAATTACAGAGTCATTTTGTGCATTTTTAAGCACTTTTAAGATTTCATGCTCAAATGCATGTAGTTGTACTGAGGGCCACTTCAAGTGAGGGAGGCATGTGGCCCCCGGGCCTCCAGTTGCCCATCCCTGCTCTAGATGAACTAAAAGAGCTCTATGTGGGAGCACTGTTTGTGTGTTAACCATATTGTCTTGAGGCCACTGCATGTTTTTAATTCTGGTCATCAAGAGATGAAAGATTAAGCAGCTACAATGCACCTCAACATCATGTAAACTTCACCTCAAAATCCTGGAAATACCCTATTAAACCTGCTACCAATTGTTATCATCTGCAGGTTCTGATTCAAACATTAAACAAGTAGCAATTTGTGCATAAAATATAGGAAGCTATCCACCCATGAAGGCAAAGAAGAAGTGAAATAATGAATTTAGTAGGTTTAACTGTCAGCAGGCTCTCTTTGTTCCTTCAGGGAAACAGAAGGCACGCTTTCATCACACCAGTGGGGAATGTACGAGGCAACATTCAAAGACAAATCTTCATGAAAAGTTCAGTTTGCTGAGCACCAGTCAATGTTAACTCTGTTTAAGAGAAACAACAGACGTTAAAGCTGGAGTGAAAGGCTTTCTAAAGACAATATAATCTTCTGTTGTTTGCCTTCATGCAGAGGTGTCATCGCTCATTGGTTGTAGGAATCAAAGCTCCTTCACAGACACATCAGAGCTGGAACAGTAGGAGCACCTTTTGAAGTTGCTATTTGGTCTTTGTTCTTGCTTGAATTAAGACTACTGGTATGATAGTGCTTAATATTGGAGTAGAATATTTTGTAAAATGCATTAATATCTATGTCGCGGGTATTAAGATTAATTTCAAAGTGGTATGCAGGCTCCATATTCAAAGAGCACAGCGTTAGCAGCACACTACTGCTGATGAGTGATATCTTTCTCTTTCCTCCACTATCTCATGCACAAATGCACACAAACACACCTATTCACACAAGGTTCAATCTCAAGTAGTTTACAAAAAGCTCTCGTACACCTTCAGTAGCAAAAGGAGCTGTTTACTCTGCTTCTCTTCCACTTAGCTCAAGTATTCAGTATCAGCTGAAACTTTAGCCTGTTCCTGTGTTTTTTCTAAGTGCTAATGCAAGTATATTTATAGCCTAATGCCCACGGGATGTAGACAAGGCCTCTGGCAATGGTAAAACAGCAAATGTACATTTTCATAGGTTATTAGGCATTGATTTTCCCCCGGATTAAGAGGCGTCTTAATGCTAAGCAGTAGAAATTGGAAATGTGTCCTGATATGCTGTTATCAGCTGGCTGGAGGAAGCTGGAGAGAGTCAAGGCAATACCCCGGACATATATAAGGACACACACACACACACACACACACACACACACACACATACACACTTTGCTGCAGTATATCTGTCGTCATAGAGGCACACATTCCTAAAAAAAACTCAGGAAAATGCATTTATCATACAGAGGACAGAGATAAATATATATATTTAGAGAGAGAGAGAGAGAGAGAGAGAGAGAGAGCGGGAGAGAGATGGATGCTTCTTAAAAAAAAAAATCACATCTAATCAGCATATGAGCAGCCTCTCCAATTAGCTCTCCTTATTATTCCAATCTGTCAGATGTAAGGGAGCACAGCAGAGAGAAATCAAACATCCCCAGGCCAAGCACATTTAACATATCCTCTCAGGATGGCAGGCAGGCAGGCAGGCGAGCGGGCGGACTGGGAAATTAAACAGGAAGATTTCCAGAGAGAAACACGCTGGCTGTGTTGTACACCTGCAGCTATCATACGGCGTGATGGAAATTTGACGGAAACAGTTTGGTGTGTGCTTGTTTTATCTTCCCTCGCGCTAAATGCTGAAAAATATCCACATGCTGGAAGACAGCCAAGAAAATAATGGAGTCTGAGAGGCTGTTTTTTATTTTTTTATATACAACAGTCCACTTGGAGTGCACTTGGGCGGGATGACTTGCATTTGTCTGCAGGAAACTATCAAAAATGATAAGGATTGCACTTTACTTATAGCCAGTGCTGAGGTCCACTTTTTACACTCTGCTCGGAGTGTTCCTTTACCTCTGAGAAACACTTTGATTTAAGCCTCTTCAGCCATTAAAAGGTGCAAGAAATGTCCTGTCAGGTTCTACTGTAGCATGAGAGATTACCATTTCCTGTTAGAATTCACTTCTATCAGAAAAAAAAGAAAAGAAAAATGGCTTGCAGGGGTGGTTTCAGTACTATTGGAGGATAATTGCAGCTTAGATGCTGGATAGGGATTTTTTTCTATGGCTACCTTTGTAACTAACATTGTAATTATACAGCTCCCTCAAAATCTGAAGATGTTGTGCTTTTGAAAGTCATTATGAAACATTTTGTGTGAATTGAAGGTAATGTTTAGGACTTTTTAGAAAATACTTGCATTCTCAGCATGTGGTGAAAGTAGACCACCTCATACAGTGTTTAAAGTATAAGGTTGGCCTGTTGAGAGGAAAATAAGTAGTTATGTGCATCTTAGGGGTTCCACTAGAAACAGTAAAAAAGGTGGAACGACCAGATCAGATATTAAGGCCTAAGCAACATGCTTATTAAATATAAACATAAATATACCTGTTGAGTGAAATGGCACACCTGGTCTGATTCCCTGAAGTTGAATGTTTTGTTTCATTACAGTGTATTCTGTCCTACAAAGCCTAACTGCAGTAACTACATTTTGGTCAAAATTGAGTTATAACTAAAAAAATGAACTCCTTGATGTCTGTTTTATCTTGTGACAAAGTTTTAGATTTCAATTTTGCTTTATTTCAGAGAAATAATAATATAAAACCCACAAAATCCAACTCAAAACCAAAGCAGTAATTGCTCTTACCACGGTCTGCTTTGGATATATATACTAATTTAAACATAAAAATATTAGAAATTATACATTTATTTGATAGAGAAATTATTTTCTAGATAGTGATGAAGTAAAAAAGTGAGATACAATTATATTAAAAGTAAAATATAACATTACTTTATAATATTAAGTCTAAAATTTGCACATATTTGAATAGAGTTGTTAAAGGCTTTTAAATACATTTATAACATAATCAATTTGAAAATGTTTATTCACTGAAAACTAAATATAAAAGCTGAAAGAAGACAACAACATTGTACTGCTTTTTATCATTACTATTAGAACCTTTTACAGCAAAACCAGAGTGCAGTAGCTACATTTTTGGGGTTAAAGGTCAAATAAATCATGATTTTTGAGCATAAAAATGACATCATCAATACATGTAGAAAATAAGTGTTGTATCACTTGGCTGGCCAGTTAAAACGGGAAAAACAAACAAACTTGAAAGCAGTTTTTTTTCCAGTTTAACCCTTTCTGCAGTTAGACTTTGTAGGGCAGTATTGTTTATACTAGTATTGTTTATTCTATAAAGCACTGCAGAAAACCCTGAATCTGCTCTAGAGTAAAAAAAATAATAATTTAGTTGTTTTACACATACACAAATCTGGCTTTTCTGTGCACGATGAGCACTACAGCTGCAAACACAAAACCAGAAAATGAGATTTTTACATTTCTGTGGAAAACCTTGTTGAAAAATGTCCTCTCTAAAGTTTCTGAAGTGTGCCACTCTCATTTACGGGACAAGAAGTCTTGCTCTGACTCAATTGTTTTTTTGGCAGAGCCATCACATATTTGAGTGTGCTCGTGATTGCCCAACATTTAATGGGTATTTCACAAGAGGCTTTGTATTTACATAGGAGTTTTTCCCTCTGTAACGGTGTCTTAAGTGTTTTCTAAGGACACAACAACAAACTGTGGGAAAAGGAAGTGTCTGTGTTGTGAGGTGATCTTCTTGTGTTTATTAAAGTTTACAGCAGCTTATCTAAATATTGAATATTCTGCTATTTCATGCTCTGCATAATATATATTTCACTGAGGACTGAGGTGGAAACACATGAACAGCACCATGTCAGTTGTTGCATTGTGTTTGAGAGATGAGTATAAAAATATGAATAATTGCCTACTTAGAATATGTTTAGAGAGTGTAAACATATTGGAATTGAGTAAAATTACTAGGGCCGGGACTTTAACGCGTTAATTAAGATGAATTAATTACACAAAAATGAACGCGATAAAAAAATTGACGCTTTTTAATCGCACTTATTTTTGCAACGCGGAACGTTTCTCACTGGATGAGTTTCAGGCGGACCGATTATACTGGAGCACCAACTAGCGTTCATGAGTTCAGACAACAACAAACCACAGTGAACATGAAGGAAGAAGCTGATGAGAGCGTTGTGTTGCTATGCAACAAGGAATTCACATATCACCGCAGCACATCCAGCCTCAAGTATCACCTCAATGCTAAACATATAGCAGCTAGCGGCTAGTGTGGTAGCTAGCATGGATTGTGTTTTACTTAAAAACCAAAGTATTCTAGTTTACAGAATTTCTACCTACCTATAGGCTACCTGCATTTATGAAATGTACTATATTTATAAATATGCTATTGCTACACTTAATGGCAAAAATTGCACTGGTCTGTTGGACTTGAACAAAAATAAACAATATTTTTGTTTCTTAAGCTTATGTATTCAGTCATTATTCAATGGTATACTAAAAATCCATGTGAAAAAAATTACTTCTCACTGTTCTCAGGTCAATATTTATATGCAATTAAAATGCGATTAATTTAGATTAATTAACAGCAAAGCCTCTGATAAATTTTTTTAATCGAGTCCCGGTCCTAAAAATAACATATTAATGTATTTCAATGTCATGCAGATATTGTTAGGGAATGAAAAAGCTTGTGTTGCCTGAGTTTCAACAACTACAAGTTCACATTTGGCTGCAGGGATGACTTAGTGGTTGTGTTTTGGGGGCCTCCTCTACTTTTTGTATGTGTGTATGAATGCTGCATGTGTGTTAGCATGTGCAGCTGTTTGACCCAGATCTTTATGTGTCTTTCAAGGTCAAACCATGTCCACCAAATTCAAAAGTCAATAACTTGTGATACTGGTCAGTTTGAGCCTGGAGGCTGAAAATCACATCATTGTTAGAAATGTTTGCTGGCATGCAGAAGAGAAAAAAAAAAAAAGTGTGCCTGATTTGTTGTAAGACGCTATAAATCCAACATTTTCTCCAGTTTATATGAGTTATGACTTGCAAAGTTATTTCTCCTTCTCTGTCTTTCACGCCGTCTTTTAACCAAAGATTTATTTCACATTTGTCTCGAATAAATATTGTTTCCAAGTGTCGGCACTGCAATATCAACCTTATTGAATAATAAATTACCCTCTCTGTGAAATGCCTTCAGGTTAATAGACATTCAATGAATAAATAACGGGAAAACTCGACACTGAGTTAGGGAACAGGATATGCAGCTTTTTAATGATTATTTTAGGCCAAATGAATGAATTCTTTTGTGTGCTCAAATTGCAGTTGAGTGCACTGGTTGCTTCAGATTTTAATTAATGCACTAGGGTCTTTAATATGGATGTCGGTTGAGCCATATTGTGCTGGCAGCAGTTAAAAGAGAATTAATTCCCCGCTCCGACATTGTCTCTTTTAATTGAATAAATAAAGTTGTTTCTTGCTCAAATAGATTTTTTTCTAAGAGTGATTATTTCAGCCAACCTCGATAATAAAAGGTAGGTTTGATTAGCATTTCTTGCATAAATTGCTTGAAGAGAAATGGATAATAGAGCTCTGTGTTTCAATTGATTGCATTCTCATCCAGTCACAATGAATCTCCTTTATCTCTAACACTCTCCGTAAGGAAACTCAACAGATTCATATTCTTGTACATTTATTCGTCTGTATTTTAATGTCTCTTGGTTTTCTGTATGTTTCCTCTCTTCCGCTCCCACTCTTCATTCCTTTGTGTCTTTTTTCCTTTGTATCTTGCCCTGACTTTTCACATGGGGCCTGCTTTTGGGTTTAAAAGACTTTACCTGCTTTTTTAATCACCACCCCCCCGTCAGTCTCCTACTGTACCAAAGGTTACCAGAAAACACCATCATTGTTCCGCTCAACCATCATGTTCACATGGCCGTTCAAACACATCAAAAGCCCAGCAGGCGATCGTGAAACCATCAGCCACTACCTCAATTTCCTCTGCTTCCATCACCAGCCCCCCTGTCACAGCCGTATGTCTCTGAGGCACGGCCCTGTATAGAAAGAAAGAGTGGGGGGGGTGGGGATACAGTTCAACCATTTGGATAGATTGAAATCATATTTCACAGCTGGAAACCATGTCAAGAAACAAGAGCAGCCCTCACTTTACAAACAGTCAGGGGAACCATATTGTTTAAGTGCCACCCAGTGCTGCAGAAGTGTGGCGATAAGTCAGGTGTTTTAGCAACGATCAAGAGCAGCACAGCTTGGCACCTTTCAGTCGGACCATCACTTCTGGTAAAAGTTTCTCTGTCATGCATCAGCATGGTGACACCACAAGTCTGTAGTTTTCTTCTCTCAGTTGTTCTGGCTAATCACAATCAATTAAGCTAAACACTCGGTAACACTTTACAATAACCATCATTTATAAATGGTAAACGGATAGTTTATTGATGTTTAATCACCATTTATAAACCATATATAGGCCATTTAGAATGGTAAATACATAATTTATTAATGTTTAAGTCACTAAATCATTTATAAATGGCAAATAGATGGTATATTAATGTAAGTTTATAGTTACTTTACCATTAACAAACAATTCAATTATAATTAATAGTTTATTAATAGTTTTAGTTGCACTCATTTTAACATTTTTAACATCATATTAAGTATGTTAATGATTTTGAAATGATTCATAGATCTTTAAGAAATTGGTTGAAAACATTTAAAGATTAAATTTGTACCGCACTTTGTAAAATGGTTAATAATTGGTCTATAAACCATCTATAAACATTACTTCGTTGGTTATTGTAAAGTGTTACCAAACACTCTTATCTACACACAAGGTGGACACACTGCAAAAAAAGATAAACAATAGCTACTCAATAAAATTGAGGCAACAGATTGCATGCAATATTATTAATTAAATCTAACTACGTTACAAGTTGAGTTAATAACAACTTAACAGGAAGTGCCTGTCAATTAAAAACGGACTAAATTTATTGTGTTGGATTAATTCAAAATTCTCTTGATTTAGAATTACATACACGTAAAGATTATACACTGTAAAAAAAAAAAGTGTTGTTTTTACGGTAAAAAACTGGCAGCTGTGGTTGCCAGAACTTTACCGTAATAAATATGGTGCAACTTTTTGTAATATTACGGTAAAATGATATTATCACTATTGATTTCCCGTTTAAGATTGCCATTTTATTCCATATTTTATCATAATAAATAAAAAGTTTTTCCATCAAAGGAAACCCTATTCTGCCATATAATTGACAAAAAAATACTTTATAAATGCCGCATGAATTAAAGATTTTACCATTAAATATTACAGTATATTTCTGTTAGAGATATGGTATTTAGTATATTTAAGAGTGAGAAAAAGTATTTTTACAAAAATTAAATGCAAAAATGATGGCTTGTAAATATATATTACAGTATATTTTTGCTAAAATCACGGTGCCAGTGTATTTTACAGTGGTAGTAATGTATTAAAAAAAAAAAAATGTAAAAAATACTATTTTGGCTGATATATACATTAACGGTGTTTCATTGTTACTGAAACTGAATTAACCCATTTATCAATTTACAGTCTTTTACTGTCATGGTTTAGCAGTTTTTCACCATAAAATCCACAGACATTTTCTACAGTGTATTTAATGTGATCAAAATAAGTAGATTCTATCTCAAACATTTTTATATTAAAGTTACTTAAACAACTACCTAAAAATCAAGGGCACATTTATATTTAATACATTTTATCAAATATATTAAGTAAAATGAAATGACTACAGAATAATTTATTACAGTGCATGCATGGGTGTCTAAAGGTGTATGTGTGGCTGTTTTCTCTAACACTGTAAAAAAAAAAAAAACTGTTGTTTTTACGGTAAAAAACCGGCAGCTGTGGTTGCCAGAACTTTACCGTAATAAATACGGTGCAACTTTTTTTAATATTACGGTGAAAGGATATTAGCACTGTTGATTTAATGTTTAAGATTGCCATTTTATTCCATATTTTACCATAAAAATAAAAATACATCAAAAGAAACGCTTTTCTGCCATATAATTGACAAGAAAATACTTTATAAATGGTTTTTAGCATTAAATATGACACTATATTTTGTTAGAGATATGGTGTTTTAGTACATTTAACAGTGAGAAAGTATTTTTTAGCAAAAATAAATGCAAAAATTACAGTGATGGCTTGTATATATATTACAGTATATTTACATGGTGCCAGTGTATTTTACAGTGGAGTAATGTATTTTTCACCCCCCCAAAAAATGTAAAAAATACTGTTTTGGCTGATATATACATTTACAGTGTTTCATTGTTACTGAAACTGAATTAACTCATTTATCATTTTACGTCTTTTACTGTCATGGTTTAGCAGTTTTTCACCTTAAAATCTACAGACATTTTTTACAGTGTATACTTGTATGGATTTTGGGTACGTTACCTGCAATAACTTGCAGGGTTGCACATTGCTTCATTGCAGATTTGAAGTATCAGCAATGCTCTTTGACCTTTGACCTTTGATTAGCCGCAACATGTGATCTCACGTGATATTGTGATATTGCTAGAATCCAGCTGCTGTTCAAGACTGGGGCCTGGATGGACAATTAGCAATTCCAAGTGACCACGATTGAATGAAATAGAAGCAATCGCCCACTCTTACTTCTCTAGATCAACAGAGACATTTATCCATATCTTTTCAGCTGCTTATTGCTCGCCTCTTGCTTAGCAGCAAAAATAAAATACTGAATGGAATCAACAATTTCTGGGCTCATCCTGCCCTGTTCTTTTGCAAAGGCCTTAGGTATGGTAGGATCCTCTCCAAGGCTCCCACTAAAGAAAATAAATCCAGTTCCCCTGAGGAAACAGACAGACAGCCCATTTCCTCTGCCCACAGGTCTGCCAGGCTATAGCTCAACAACATGGCTAAAAGGATAGAGAAATAGATTGCCCAACAACTTGAACACCTGATGAATGGCTGCTCAAGCAAAACAACAGGGGACCCCACTCTCTCCTGCTGGCTCACTGGTTTCCTGCATGTTGTTTATCTTCTCCATCATCTTTACAACCTGGGAATATCCACACTCATTCACTGGGCTGGAGTCTGACATCTGGTCTGTGTCCAGAAGATGGAGGGGACGGGTCTAAATGCTGACAGAGAGACTGGTTTGTTGCACTGATAATTTGGATTACAAGTAAAAGTTTAGAGCTAGTGGAGGCAGCGGTATCACTGTGTAGGAAATTGTATCAAGTAGTTGAGAAATGGGTACATACTTCCCACAGCGTGGATTTATGTAGTAATTCATTAATTTGTGCATATTTAAGCAAGGATGGTTCTATTTTTCATGTTTCTCTCATCTTTTCAATGCTTTATTCAGAACCCAAAATTGTAGTGTGGGGACCCAAATAGAGCAGCTGTTTTTTTAAATGTCTTCCTTGAAAACATCTCGCCAGTTGTAATTGTAATTCCCTTTGACATTTTGTTCACCTGGATTTGAACTTTTCTCTGTTTTTCTTTATTTTCGTCTGCATTATTTTATTATTTTCATTTCTGGTGACCATTGTGAATCAGGAGATTACTGAATAACAGCAGCAAGTGGTCAAATAGAACCAAATGGAGATGGATCTGTCATTGGTGCTGACAGGAAGATGCATTCCACAGGGGCAGTCACTGTTATCTGGAGTGTTTCTGAGAGTTCAAAGGTCACAGTAGGGTTCACAATGCGGTCGCTCCTCCATCGTCACAGATTTGTTCAGACAGTGTTATTTAAACACTGTCAGAGGTGAAGCTGTGTTACTGTGGCTGATGGATGAGATAGCAGATTTTACAAGCTAGGCTACAATGTGTGTGTGTCCATGCTCATGCTCCCCTCGTCTGTGTGTGTATTGCGTTGTCTTCCTATAAACAGATAAGGATCTATAGTGTGACGGTGTCCGGCTGTATGTAGAGATTCAGATCTGTGGAGCGTCACTTGCTTCTTTACAGCCTCCTACATCATGACTGTGATCTACCTAATGGACAGGAGACATTTTTCACTCAGTGACAAGAAGCTAATGAGAAACGTTTGTACTGTAGTTAATACCAACCTGGTCTCACAGGAATCCGTGAAATAGCCACGGATTCGCTTAACTCAAAATCCGTGGAATAGCCACGGAATCACTCAAATTTCCGTGAAACTGACACGGATTTCGCTAGAATGCAAGTTAATGACATATGTCATGTCATATCCCGTGGCTATTCCAACATACAAAGTGATTATGTACATTCACTGAGTTAATATTTAGAAAATAAAACATATTTCTCGCTAGAAATGTGATCAAAATCCATTTTTATGCAGAAACTGAGTCAAAATATTGATTTTTTCAATAAAAATGAGAGAACTGTCCGCCATGTTTTTTGTTCTGACCGCCGGGACCTTGAAAGTCACGTGACTTGGAACAAACCAATAGGAACAAATATCCATGGAATAGCCACGGGATATGACTGTCATTAACTTGCATTGTAGCGAAATCTGTGTCAGTTTCACGGAAATTTGAGTTATTCCGTGGCTATTCCACAGATTTTGAGTTAAGCGAATCCGTGGCTATTTCACGGATTCCTGTGAGACCAGGTTCTTTATACAGACCACTGTGCTTATTAGGGGTGGGCGATATAGCACTAAAACTTAATCATTATATTTCAGAGTATTTTTGCGTTAACGATATTCTTGATATTGAAAATTGCTGAAAAATATAGAGAAAATGATTTTTTTGGTCTGTATAAATTTAAAAAAATCAATTATAAAATGTCTTGTAAATTGCAAATCTCAACAGTTGCCAAATACAAAAAAATTACTCATGACTCTTGAGTATTAGCAAATAATAACAATTATCACATTGTGTATATGTGTACATAACATTTTATCATTGCCTATTTTAATGAATTATTGTTGAGGAGAATAAAGGTTCTTGTATGTTTTATTTAAGGCATCTTATTTTGACAGTCTTCTTGTAAGTTCTTGTAAAACAAAGACCCAGGTTGACGAAATAGAATAGAAGCCAAAAGAAAAAAGATCACTAAAATAGTATGTTATAATAGACCCTTCTAGTATAACAGTGTAGAGATAATCTCTCTCCAAATGAATTGGTATACTTGTTTACAACTCATGTGACTGCTCATGTGTCCTGCTCCGCTTTGTTTACTTATGTCAGTATTATCCTTGCTGATTGCCATCACAAGTGATAGAAATACAGCTATGGAAATAACACCCCAGGTTGTAATAACCCCAGAATTATCTTTTAATTGAAAAACAAAGACAGAGAAATCAACAGACACTCCAAGATAAAATAACAAAGCTTAAATCAGTTTATAGGTGTCTCGCTGATCAAAGCTCCGTCTCTCATCACACTTAATAAAAGTCTAGTCACACACACTGTTCACTCATCGAGTCTGTGTTAAAGGAGAGCTTCTTCTTTCTTTTTTTTGGTTGCATAAAGACCTTCAGAATCAACTGTGGACTCATAATTTAAGTTATTTTTAACCCTATACAAATTTTACCTTTGTGTATAATCTTAAAATCTGAGTTTCAAACAAAGCTTTGTACATATGGAAGTCAATAACACCTGCACTTATTGGAGGTCTGGGGAAACCAGTGTCAGTGTGAATCTACACTGCAAAAAAGACGTGTCTAAAAACAAAAAAAAAACACTAAATCTGAGGGAAATGATCTTGCTGCATGGACAGATCATTTTCACTTGACAAGATTTCTTAAATTAAGATTGTTAAATCTAGAAATAAGCATGTTGTATGCTTAAAATAAGAAATTAACTCTTAAAACAAGATAAATTAAAACTGCAGTGATGAACTGGCCCGAGCAGAGTGACCTGACAATTATTTGGTTCTTACCAAGATAAAAAAAACTTTAGATTTAGTAGTGTTAGATAATTGATCTTCTTTTAAGAGTTAATTTCTTTAATCTTAAGCATTTAACATGCTTACTTCTAGATTTAACCATCTTATTTTAAGAAATATTGTCAATTATCCCTCAGATTTAGTGTTTTTATCTTGTTTTTAGACACACCTTTTTACAGTGTAATCCTGACAGTGTTTGTGCCATTTTCCACCTGTTTAGCAGCAACAAAGCCTCACAATGGTGATTAGACTCTGCTATCTTCCACATAGTGGATTACTGTTGTTATATATTATGTACTGAGCTGCTGACTTGTAATTATAGGTGTGTTTTCATCATCCATAAGATCTTTTCGGTTTTTCCGGTGTTCTATGATCACTTGAGGGGTCATATTTAGGGGCCGCAGGGTCACTTAATAGTCATGAGGTTCCACATCCATCTAAACATACACACACACATAAACTCCCAGGGTTGTCATTCTGAAGCTGTTTAGCTGGTCAGGGGGATGTGAGAGAGTCAGATAGGAGGCTCTTCATCACCTCCACTACACACTGATGCTTTGTGAAGTTCCTACCATCTGGAACGGTCAGTCTTACTGCAGTCTGCTCTTCTGGAGTGTTTAAATGAAAAAAACATTTTAAAACGCACATAACAAAGAACTGAATTGAAGCCGTGCATTGAAAAAATCAAAATAAATATGAGAAATATCCCTGAGGATATGTAGGGGTGTGCCATATCGTATCGTTCACAATTATACAGGTATAATTTTTTTATGGGTTAAAAAAAAATGCATATCATGATATTGTCTCATGTGCTGCACTAACGTCACATTTCAACCTACTGAAAATATATCTACACTGTAAAAAATTTTTGTAGAAATTATAGTAAAACACTGTTAAACTACATCAGAAATAGGGTGTAAAATTAAAATTTGTATATCACCGTAGTAGACACTTTTAATTACCGTAAATCAAAGAATAGCACAAAACTTTAACTTTTACTGTCATAAACTGTAGGAAACACACAGTTTTGCTGTAAAAAATATAACATTTTCATTTAAAGTTAATGGAGAAATAGCATGATGTGTGAATGAATGACACAGTTACCCTAAAAATAATGGGAATATTCAGTCTAAATTACAGTGTTTGCTCATACTCAAGAGACAAGAGTAATTTTTTTTGTATTTGGCAACTGTTGAGATTTGCACTTTACACTATATTTTAGATTTATGATAGATTTTTATTTATACAGACTAAAAAATCCTATTTTCTTTGTATTTTTCAGTATTTTTTAATATTGTCAAGAACATCGTTATTGCAAAAAATGCCCTGAAATATTGTGATAATGTTTTAGGGCCATATCGCTCACCCCTACCTGAAAGAGCTACATAAAGCAGAAAGAGAAAGAAAAACACTGTAATTTGTCAGTGAAATAATGCAGTGGAAAGTAAAGGTGTCCTGTGAGCAAAGTTTTAACTGATTCAAGTTTTTCTCATGTAGTTGTTTTTATTTATTCATGGCCAAAAACTATATTCAAGCAGGTTTTCTCCGACCAAAGTTTTACTTACATAAACCTCAACAGTAAGCTCAAAGCTCTTTGTGTTGACATTTCATGATTTATAACAATTTTACTGTTCAATATTGGTCTACTTGTAAAAACAGTTCTGAGGCTCTAGAGAAGCTCGCTCAAGCCTGTAAAATTTGCATTACACAAACACTATTTCTGTCCAGATTCATAATGGAAATGATTTAACCCTAAGCTTCTGCATTGCAAAAAAAGGTGTCTAAAAACAAGATAAAAACACTAAATCTGAAGGAAATGATCTTGCTGCATGGACAGATAATTTCACTTGACAAGATTTCTTAAATTAAGAGTGTTAAATCTAAGCATGTTGAACACTTAAAATAAGAAATTAACTCTTAAAACAAGATAAATTATCTAAAGCCTGATTTCCACCGGGCGCGTTACTGCAGCGTCACGTCAGCGTCGCGTACGGCGTTGCAAATAGGTAACACTCTAATCAATGAGAGCATTTCCACCGGGCACGCTGCGTAACGTTACAGCAGCGTCACGTCAGCGTCTCTACGCGAGCATTAGGTAGGACTTCTATTTCTCCGCGAGACGCTGCCAAACCGCGTGAATCTCAACAGAGCAGATCGCACCAGACAGGAAGTCCGACTCAGAATCAGCGTAAAACACTTCCGCCCCTTTCAAAATAAAACACAATACGCAGTTCATGCAGCCTAAAACTACTTCACATCAACATTATGTTATGACCGGGGCACCAGATCAGCAATCAATCAATCAAAGGGTCTCAGAGGATCGGCGACACGGACGACAAGAGACTGATTGTTGAAGTGGAACATCATACAATCATTTATGACATAACATATTGTTTTTATAAGGATAGATGGTCAGATCAACATATCTTTCACGTCAGAGAAGCAAAGTAAGTTGGTTGTTGTTGTTTACTTTATACACACAGTTTATCCATAGACTGTATAAATAGAGTTTAGAGTTTATCACGGGATCTTGCAGTCTCCCGTATGGTCAGGATTATCGCGTGATCTCGCGTGTATACGACCGGCTCGCTAAGCTGATGTGCTGCTGCTGTAACGCGCCCGGTGGAAATCCCCAGTAACACTTCTAAATCTAAAGTTTTTTTTATCTTGGTAAGAAACAAATAATTGTCAGGTCACTCTGCTCGGGCCAGTTCATCGCTGCTGGCAGCTTTAATTTATCTTGTTTAAAGAGTTAATTTCTTATTTTAAGCGTTCAACATGCTTATTTCTAGAAATACCAATCTTAATTTAATAAATCTTGTCAAGTGAAATGACATGACATGACATGTGACATGCTGTCCATGCAGCAAGATCATTTCCCTCAGATTTAGTGTTTTTATCTTTTTAGACACTTTTTTGCAGTGTTTCCATGATGTTGCTGTTGTGCAAAGTAACCACATAGAGCCTCCACTCTTCTTACGGTGAACAGGTGAACCTGTAGGACATCTCAAGTACTTTAAAGTGAATGTTTGTTAGTTTTCTTGTCGTTTGTGTCTGCTCCACACTTGACAGCTCCTTGTCGAATCAATGAATAAGATGCACTGCAGTGCTGGCAAAGTTTGACACAAGCAGTTTATCTGTGGCAGCACAAGCTTGTCTGTGTGTGTGTGTATGAGCTCATGTGTGTCTGAGTAACTGGATCAATTATTAATTGTTTCAGTAATGGGCCCAGAGCCTCTGGAATGGCTCCATGTGTCCCTGATTAATACAGCCACAGCACTCGATACAGTTCCTCTCATCAACATACGGATACAGGAGAGGGACAGGCGGGGCGGGCAGTGGGGGGGGAATCAGCCTCAAAAATTCAGAGAGACACGGGGAAAGTTCATGAGAAACAAAATTGGCAGGAAGGAGTCGCAAAGGAGCAGTTAGCAAGAGCAAGACAGGAAGACAAACAGAGAGAGAGAGACTTACAGTGAGACAGGGAGCAACAGCGTGAAAAATAGTGAATTAACAACCGGCAGAGGTGATGGCTCCATCGGTGCCTCTCCAGGCGTGCTTTCGGAAATGGAGTGGGCTCGACTGTGTTGAGTCCTGCTTAATAGTCTCCAGTGCCGTTCTGAAGGTCCTGATTAGCGCGCACCGCGGAGATTGACTCTGGGTAAAGTGTGCGTTGATGAATACAAATCTGCGACGTGGCCTCGGCCTCAGCGGGATTTGTTGAGTGAGTGAATCTAGCGGGCAGGTAATCAGGCTGTTGCAGGTTTATCAGCAGGCTCTCCGCTCACTGCGTGATGCATGTGGAGATGTGCAGACATTACATTTCCTCCCAGGTAAACATGCTAAATCACTGCAGAGCATGCTTCTGCAAAGAAAGAGGCTGCTGCTACAATGTGCCATCCAATCTTACACACAAAAACAGATGCTCTGACCCAAAGAGGCGGCTGGATTTGTTAACCCATTTAGGCCTAAAAAGCCTGGAAAAAATGCCTGGAAAACCTCTGGGCGATTTTGAAAGAACCCCCTAAAACCTGAAGTTTTTCTGGAAATTCAACAGAAGATTTTTCAGCCTCTGTAGCAGATAGAAATGAAATTCAAAAAGTATTTGAGAGATTATACCTGTGGCTTTCATGAGAAGTTGAGTTTATTTGTTCAAATCTTCAATAAAGTATTTTTTAAAAATCAACAAACAAAAAAATCCTATGCATAATACTAATACATGCCCATTAGCAAGATGCATACATGATATGACCATAGGAAGAAATAGACATAGTTCTCATTAGCCTTCTGTAATAATAATAATAAAAAATAATAATTATAATCATAATAAATAATAATAATGCATTTGATCTATATTGCACTTTTCAGGTTACTCAACGACGTATAAAGTAATATAAGACATAAACAGTCATGATTTCTTATATCATCATCACAATCAATTATTATTATTATTGTTGTTATTATCTCCAGATGGCCACAAATCTGTCTGTTCTTCTGTGGAAATATGTCATCTAAAACATATTCCTCATCCATAAATCTGGTCGATTGGTTCCGAGGGTTCAAAGTCCGGATCAGCAATAAAATCATCGGAGCTGTTTTCATCAAGATCTCTTCCTTCACTTACTGCTGAGCTCCTCCGCTATAGTCGTCTTCCGCCATGATTCCAAAGTTCTGGAAAAGTCCCATGATGCATTGCGACACTCCCACATGTATTCTGATGCATTTCATTGGCCAAGAGACCGAAAATAGGTGGAAAAAAACTACAAATACTACAAAACGACGTATCCGCTTTCCCGGCTTTAATGGTAGAATAACGCACCAGCGCTCCTGGTTTTAATGGTAGAAATGCGGTAATACTTTCCTGACTTAAATGGGTTAAACAAGTCAGACTTGTTGGAAAAGACTTTAAATATACATTAGTGGGTGCTGCAGCTACTAAGCTCTAGGTACAAAACAAAGTTCTCTTTTTTCCCCCTGCTGTAAACATTGAAAGCACCCCCTCTCATGAACACAACTTTCTCTGCCATTCACTGTTGCCATCTGTCTCTGTCTGTCACTGTCTCACTCTGCCTGTCCCTCTCTCTGTCTCTGTCACGCTGTCACTCTCTGTCTCAGTCTGTCTCCAGTACCAGGCTCAGGCTAAAGCCTCAGTGTCAGCAGCTGTCTGTTGAAGTGCATGCCCTTTCACAACAAAATGAAGAGAAACATAAGGCAACTGTTTCCAACCTTTTAGCGCAGTGACCCTGTTAACCAAAGCCATTTATACCCTCACAACTTGTCCCTCGTCACAGGTTGTATGTCTGTGTGAGCAGTTCCACCAGAGACTAAGAATTGTCAGTGCCCTGACGAGCCTAAACCATTTAGTATTTCACACGTATAAGCAGAGATTAGCAAACAATCACGTCTGACTCACAGAGTCCTCTCAACTGTATTGTTACCCCCAGGTGGGAAACCACTGACATAAAGAAATGCTAATACTTAGCTAATACTATATTAGAATGTGATATACACTGTAAAAAATGTTTGTAGAAATAACAGTAAAACACTGTCAAATACATCAGAAATAGGGCATAAAATGAAAAATTGTATATCACTGTATTCAACACTTTTAATTACCGTAAATCAAAGAATAGCACAAAACTTTTATTTTTTTCTGTCCTGAACTGGAAGAAACACACAGTTTTGCTGTAAAATATAACATTTTTATGCAAAATTTATGGAGAAATACCATGATGTGTGAATGAATGACACAATTACCCTAAAAATAACAGGATTATTCTAAATTACAGTTTTTGCTGATATTTACATTTAAATTTAGAATAGAAAATCCACTCACTGTATTTTTTACGGTGAAGTTCTGGCAACCACAGCTGCCGGTATTTTTCCGTAAATTAAACAGATTATTTTTTACAGTGTAGCTGGACATTTTTGTATCAGGTTAAAGATTAGTTTAAATACATTTTCACCCAGCTTTTATGTCATTGTGCGTACAGAAGATGTTTTTTTTCCAGCTGCAATAAGATGTTGATGACCTTCTAACTTACGGTGAACGAGTTCCTTGATTTTATCCACTCAAGGTTATTATAGTTAATGAAAACTAACAAAATAAAGAAAACTAGAATTGAAGAAACATTTTCGTTAACTGAAATAAAAAAACAAACTAGAGTTTTTAAAAAAACAACTAACTGAAACTGTATTTTGTGGTTATAAAACTAACTGAATTTATAGTGAAAATGTCCTTCGCTTTCGTCTTTGTCAACTTTTTTCATACGTAAACCTTTTTGGTTGATGTGAAATCTATTTCATCTATCTGGTTTTATGACTTTATAAACTTATTGGAGCTGAGATGGATCAGACAAAGGAAATAAAGGCAACATTTATTGTGACTTTTTTGAATCTCACACCCAACAAATACAACATTACAAAAAAACTGAAACTAATAAAAACTAAACTAAAACTAAGCATTTTCCAAAAACTAATTAAAACTTGAAAACACACTCTAAAAACAAATTTTAACTAACTGAATTTGAAAACAAAAAAATCATAACGAAATTAAAACTAAAACTAATAAAATACCTAAAACTATTATAACCTTGCTGGTGATAATAAGTGAAGTCTTAAAGGTGGAGAAATGCAAATAATCTGCTGACTCTGCACCAGGAAACTTTTTCTCTATTTAAAATCAAAATCTATATTTTTCCTGTAAACACCTCAAAGGATTCTTCTTTCGATTCTATAAAATAGAAGCTGAACACAATGACCCCATACAAAAAGAAAGTTATTTTTATATTTATAATATTATTTATATTCTGAGAAGAGAATAAGCCAACAAGATCTACAATCTGATTGAGCATTGAAACGCTATGAGAACAATTGTTCATACTCTGTATTGCTATTTTTCAGTCAGTATTAGATATTGAGGTTTGACCTGCAGCCCAACTTGTTATCAAGCTTCATTGTTCTTTGAATAAGTTGGCCACAGGGCTTTAACTTCTACCTGACAAGACTTCCCTAATCAAAGTGTAAATGTTAAGCTGCTTTCAAGGTTAGATTGGAATATTTTGATACTACTCTGAGGAGTTTTTGTAAAACAATAAGAATTTAATCCACTGAATCTTTGCCCAGGGCTAACTTTTAGCCTTTCTGTATTTCCTTTTAATAAATATCTTTACTTCAAACTCAGCATCTTTGTATAACTCAAACGATGATGAAGTGACCAGCTCTGAACGCTCCGGGTGTAATGAGTGAATGTGGGCTGTCTATTAGAGCAGATTAGTTCATGTAGCCCCTGAGGCTCATCCAGCCTGCAGCTAATGTCTTGTGTTTATCTGCTGAACCTGACCACAGGCACACAGGGAGCTCACTTTCTCTTTCTCCAACATATCCTCTGCACTCAAACAACCCTCGGCCTCATTTGTCCATTTCTTCAAACAAGAAGCTAAATGCACAAAAAGGAAAACAACGTTCTAAACAACACTCGAAACTCGCAAGAATGGTGAACCGCAAACTATTTTTTATTTGAAAGACCTACTTTTTCAAGAAACTGTGCCTCTGTACCCATAATTAATGTGCTCTGCTTGTTTTGGCTTTAACTAACATTCATGTTGTTTTTTTATTTGTATTTTTTATCCCATCTGTGACAGGGTTGGACACTAACAGGACTTTTGGAAAAACATTTAAGACACAAAATTTTACATTATTAATTTCCTGACACAATTTTATCTTTGCTTTTAATGAAACCGAATTAAGACAAAGATTGCCTTCAGAAGCTGTTTCTGCTCTTTAATGTCATCTTGAAATAATCATGAAAAGTGCCGATTTCTACTTAAATCCTGATTAATGTGGCCCTCTATTCTGAGGCGTAATATCCCATCATATTGATATTCCCATAACTGCTATAACAAGCTGCCCCGGTTTCCATCAAATCTGAATGTATTCTGTTGTGCTTTAATAGTAGTAAATAAAAACAGCCATAGTTTCAACTGACAGCGCCGCAGGCAGGGCATCAGCCAGCAGTTACCGTCACATGATGCAATCAGCTATGCCGATCAATGCTATTGATCAGGTGAGGAATATGGGATTGATCTGTCATTGAGGGGAAGTCAAGCGAAATGGCTGTTGAATGTAATGAAAGTTTGCCTCGTGTAAACTCCCAACACTGACTGCCATCTATTTGCTGTTGACACACTCCCATTTTAATAAAGCTCAATTACAAGTGAGTCTTCTTTACTAATGGCTTGCCTGTGAGCCTGTGATTTGCTGCTGTGACTTCCAGTGATTCAATTGTCCGGGAAGTCGCAGATAGGAATGTGTTTGGGTGATTTGTTTCTCATCATCTCACTACACAGCGCCGCCGACGCTCGGTCGATGTGCCACGCACAATGATAGATGCTTTCATTCCTCAGATGTCAAGAGATATGGACATGTGTGTGTGTGTGTGTGTGTGTGTATATGTGCGTGATTGTGTTTTATGCATTAGCAGATAAAACATCTCTCCCGTCCCGTGTAACCTCTGCTGTAATGGTTCTGTAATGAATATCCATAAACCAAAGGCAGGCATCTGGACCACACTCAGCAACTGCACACACACACACACACACACACACACACACACACACACACACACAGGTAAACTGGCACATTTATGCGACAGCGCTCACGTACAGTTTGGGCAAACATGCAGTCATAAACACACACAACTTTTTGGTGCACACACTGATGCATTTGGAGAAATAACACACACATGCACACACACACACACACACACACACACACACACACATTAATGTACTTTTATCTTTGTGAGGGCCTGCATTGGAATAGTGAATCCCTAGCCCCCTACCCTAACCCTTAACCTAACCTTCACCATCACAACTAAATTCCCAACCCTAACCCTAACATAAACCTAATTATAACCTTAACCCTAAAACAAAGTCTGAACTCTCAAACAAGCCTTTAAAGAAGTGAGGACCGGCCAAAATGTCCTCACTTCACAAAAATGTCCCCACTCTGTTGGTTAAAAACATGTTCCGGTCCTCACTTTGTAGGAAGTACAAGAATACAAACACACATGCACACACACACACACACACACACACACACACACTTTATCTCCTTTCAATCTCAAAGACAACACACAGTGGATTCTGGATTTAGATAACAAACACAGGATTTCACAAAGATAATGAACAACCCTTGGCTAACATGTAGCAGCTAAAGTTAGCTTTCACTCAAAACTGAGAGTTCCTGCCAAACTATTTAAAATATATGGGTATTAAATTGGTTTGACACTGGCATAATATAACTGACATTTTAGCATACTGCCCTTTATGTAGGAGGCTGACAGCAATTAGCACTATTATGGCTAAAGTGATCTGATTTGACATTAAATGAAGAAATAGCACCTTCATTCTCATATAAAGTAATAAGTTATTTGCTGTTGTTTCACCTAATTATCAGTGACTAATTAAAGGTATTTTAGCTGTCACTGTGTAGGAGTCATCACTGCTTGTGCTACCAGTATGCAATGTTTTATCACAGAATATTGGAATAATTCTATAATGATGGTTTTGTTTTTCCATGCTTTTTTCCCCCGTTGTATTTTTCATAACTGCAGTCTAAGTCTTTGCTTTGCCTCCAGGAAAAGGATCTTCTCTGCCGATATGTAACTCTGTTGTTACATCCATGCATTTAACTCACATTTGACTGACTCAGGAGAACCAGAAGAAATGTCAGGGGATCTGTCTTCATCCCATAAGCACCATTTAGAACCATTTGGTACTAGTAAAGTGTTGCGTATGGATTTGGGTTAATATAGTGCTGTAGGAATAAGTCCTAAAACCTGGAAATGAGTTAGTATTTTGCAACTCTAGTTCCAGGGGCTCGTGGTCTGTGGGTTTTTTATGATTTATTGGATAGATGTCTGAAATATGGTAAATATAGTTTAAGAGCTTTTAAGTGTTTTAATAAAGTTGGTGACTAAATGAGACGGAAAAAGTTGTTGTGGGCATCATCATCTCCATCAGTTTAGTGTTGGTGATGGTGAAGTCATGCAACTGTGGTGTAGTTTGTTTATAGTTCAACATTAGCTTTTGCATCTATGCTTCAAAAGTCAAAATGTGGTGTTCGTTAGTGAGGATTCTCTTACTGAAGAAAACATCTAAATGTTATAAACTGTTTTTTCTGCAAAAATCAAACTCAAATGGAAAAATCCTGTTGGCTTTTTGATGAGGAAACCAGTGCAATGGATTTCTCTGGCTAAAAAATATGTAATCTCTTGTGCAATAATGAAGAGAAAATGTTTTTTGCTGGCTTGAACCATGTGTCGAGGTAATCAACACTCAGCCCCTAATTGATGACCTGATGGCCAGGCCAGTATCCTACATGATGGCTCAGTGCTTTTAGTTTGTGATTGAGAAGTAAATGATATACATTTGGATATGGGTGTTACATGAACTCAGCCATTCACCATTTAAAAAAAAAAACCCTGTTCTAAAAAGTTTACTTTTGGAGGTCAGATAAGCAGGAAGCTCAGACAGTGATGTGTTGGCCACCTTGGAACGTTAAAACACAAGATAACAAAATATGATTGAAGTAAAAATCACATCTCTAGACGTCTAGACATCCAAGCAACATGGAAAATGCCAAATAACTACCAGCATTGACTGAGTAAAGAGCAATGCACACTCAAGACATCTTAGTAGAGCCTTTCTTCTTCCCTATCTGTCAATTTCACTTTTACCTTGTTGTGATGGATAGAAAAAGCTCACAGATTGTGATTCACTCAGCAGGCTGTCTTATAAAATAACTGGAGGCACAGTGTTCCAGCTGCTGCAGTGAGGCCAAATGGATGGCCGAGGCGACTGTTTATTTCCTTTGAGTGCTTTCTCTTTGTTTTTATTTTATAGAAAGGTTCAGGATGGAGCTGTTTAACAAAACATGGACGGTAGGAGAAACTGAGAGTTTTAGGCTATGTTTGCACAAGGACGCTCGCAGGTAAAAACGACAAAGTATTTTATCAGAAGTGCCTTTCGTTTAGATGGTGACGGCTGTTTTGGGAGCTTGAAAGCGCTAACATCTGAAACCACCCTCCAGAGTGTAACGTACGTGTTTACGTCACATACATGCTCCAGTACCGGGAAATAAACAAACATGTGGCATTATTTCCATTCGTGGGACCTTCAAGCTGCTCTGGCAGCTCTAATAAACTTACAGGAGTCTTTCCACCAAATGTACAGGATATGTACAGATAGTATTAGTGAACAGAGAAGGATCTGGAATTACCTCTATCACATTTAGGATGCACCAATTGGTGGGAGGCGAGCCAGACGGCTTTGGACGAGACCTGGGAGATCTAGTGGATGGTGGAGAACTTTGTGGAAGGAGTAGCTGATGAAAATGCGTGGCGTGAAAACTTCCACATGCCCAAAGATGCTCTTATCGCTTTAAGTCATACCGCCTGGCATGCATACCCAATCCAATTCACACACTTTTCCGTCACTGTATGCAGCAGATTTCCTCCTGAAAACACTCGTCTAAACGCGGAATAAAAAGTAAAGACGCGACGCCACTTTTGCGTCTTCTGTTCAGACCGTCATCATGTAAATGTAGCCTGAGAGTTTAGGGAGGTTAAAAGTGAAACATTGAGGCTGGATAACAGAGAAAAAAGACAAGGAGATGCCACCAGATGCTGAGATGAATTAACTGTTTCAAACTTGAGTCAAACCTGCTCATCAGAAACCACACGTATGGTTTCTTTTATTTTTTGGTAACTCTTTGTGGAGACAGCTTCCACAGTCAATGTAATTAGACCATGTCTGAGCACACTGACCCGTTGTTCTCATGTTGCCGAATAATGAGCCTGCAGGGGAAGTCATTGGTCAGTAAATGAGCCTGGGGTCGCCTGTCAAGTCATTAAGTAATCATTAACTAATCTCATTTAATCATGACCTCATCACCCACCCCTCTTCCATCCCATAACCCCCCTGAACCCAGCAGAGCCAGTGTTGTGGAGAGATTGTTGTGCTGACATTAGAGGCTCAGATCGTCCTGTACGCTCTGTCTGCTGGAGCGAAATGAAACATGCAGCTTCATATAACACTTGAAATGTTATGACTCTTTTATTGATTTTGGCAGTGACAGTAGTTCAGTCACAAAGATGACATGCAGCATGGATATGATATATTTCTAATTTTCTTTTGTATGCAGTACTTCAGCTCTGTTTTTCAATGAATTGGGGTAGCATGAAACAATGCTGTCAGTCAATATCAGCTAATGTGTTCATTAACTTTTAGATTAAGTGATTAATCTAAAATACATCTTAAAATAATGACATATGTCAGAGCCCAAATAAATGTCTTCAAATAAGTAGCCCTAACCCTAACTGTCTAGAACAACTCAAATATATTTGCAAGGACACAAAACTCCAAAAAAAAAACCAAAAACCTATCAATTATTTTCCAAACTAGTCATGGATTGATTTTTCGTTTCAAATGAATCAGTTGAGAAATCATTTAAGCTCTAAAAATGCTTGTAGCAAACAAGGTTATTATAGTTCATGAAAACTAACGAAATAACGAAAACTGTAATTGAAAAAACATTTCCGTTAACTGAAATAAAAATATATAAATGAGAGTTTTTTAAAAAACGATAACTAATCGAAACTGTATTGTGTGGTTACAAAAATAACTAAAAATAACTAAAATTATAGTGAAAATGTCCTTAGTTTTCGTCTTTGTCAACTTTTTTCATACATAATCCAGTTTTTTTCTATTTTTCTATTAGAAAGAGGATTCTGTTAGTGAACATACAGGAACACATGGTAAATATGTTTACTGAGAGTGGGATGTCTACACCTCAACCAACATTCAAAACACCTGGAACTGTAAGAGTTAATAACCTTATTGGGGCTGAGATGGATAAACCAAAGGAAATAAAGGAAAAATTAATTATGACCTCTTTGAATCTCACACCCAACACATAGCCCATTACAAAACAACTAAAACCAATAAATACTAAACTAAAACAAGCAAACTCACTTTAAAAACTAACTAAAACTAACTGAATTTGAAAACAAAAATTCACAACGAAATTAAAACTAAGACTAAATACAAATCCAAAACCATTATAACCTTGGTAGCAAATCTGCAAGTATTTTGATTGTTGTTGAAACTGAAACCTGAACACCCTCCTCACCTTGATTACTCACCATGTATCATGTATCCTAACACTATCATGGATGCTGTCGTGTATGAATTAAAGTATTTCATTCCAACAACGTGCTGTATAAAACGATAAGGTTATATGTTGTGATGTTTGAGAGTGAGGATGTCGACCGAAATTATAATATATTACCTGCTTATAATGCATGTCCCAACAAATAAAAGTAAAACTCCTTCCACTTACTTGAAAATGTACTTGACAGTAACTTTGCCATCTTGTTTTAAAGGCCGCAGTTACAACTGAGATTCACTGTGAGAGAAAGATAGTGGCTCTTCCACTCTTGTTTCTATCTCTCTTTGTTTCCACTTTTACAATCACATTGTTCTCCCTTCTGCCACATCACTTTTCTTCTCCAAACACCATTTGCTTTTGTCTCTCTGTTTCAATTCTTTACCAATCTCCCTCATACGCTGGGCCTTTCTTTCTATCTCCCTCTTTTCCTCACATCTCATCCACCTTTGTCAGCAGTCTGGACCGTGTCTGCAGCACACACTTCTCTGTTTTTTCCCTTATAAGGCTGCTTTCATACTCTCTATCTTCCTCTCCCCGCACCCCTACCGACCCCTCCCACCGCATTTTCCGCTTCCAACCTGCCAGCAGAGGTAGAGGAGTTCTCATCCATCTTCAAGCCAGACTTTGACACGCCTGGATGTTAAATTAAAAACATATAGCCCAAAAGAAGTGGGTCGTATGCACCTTAAGTGTCCAAGACACAGCTTAGAAAATGAACATCATCCATCAAAAGCTTCCTGCATCTCCGCAAACGCTTGTATAGGAGAGAGCCAGTCTGTCACCAGCCATATCCATAGCCAATTATAGGGGATGGGGGGGGTGTAGGGGGGTTGTTTCTTTCCCAAAACACAAACTTACAAGAATACACAAGAAGAGAGACACAGAAACAGACAAAGAGACATTGACAAAGATGTACCACTGGTTTGATGTCTTTCACATTGTCTTAGTGACAGGCCATGTCTCTGTCTTTCTCTCTAGAGACAGACCATCTAAGAAGTGATGACACTCCCAGACTTCTAGAGCAACAGTGTGTCAGTGTGTGTGTGTGAGAGAGAGCATTTGCATTTTGCCCATTCATTAGTCCATACATCAAAACAGATGTGAGAGATTGGCTCTGTGTCTGTGCAGGCAGCATCACATCCTCGGAGCAGTCCTTGTACAAGCTTGTAGCTCAAAGTTACTTCATTACCAGCTCATTCATCTAATGAGCAGGAATCTGGGATTTTTTTTACTTTGGAAATCATAGTGGTTTTCTCTTCTCTTGCCTCGTCATGATATCGGGTTGGGCAATGTAGCAGAAACGTGTGCTTTTAATTATCTTTTGACCAACAGATTTATCTTAAAACCTTTTGCAGGGACCAGACTGCCAGCTGAGGAACTGGTGTATCAGTATATGTGGGCAATGAGCTGGACTGCCATATGGGAATAATTAACTTTTTGCTTTCGTTAATGAAAGGAAGTACCTTGTTTTGTCAGGTAGTGTACTTGCCTAGTTATCAAAAAGCAGACATCATTTACCATAGAATGCACTATAACAGGGCTGCAACTACCGATTATTTTCATTATCTATTAATCTGTCGATTATTTAAACGATTAATCGATTCGTTTTTTGGTTAAAAAAAAAGTACAAAAATATCAATCAGTGTTTCCCAAACCACAAGATGAAGTCCTCAAATCTCTTGTTGTTGTCCACAAACCAAAGAGATATTCAGTTTATTGTCATAAAGGAACAAAGAACCCAGAAATAATTCACATTGAAGAAGCTGAAATCAGAGAATTTGGACTTATTGTCTTTAAATAACTGCTCAAACCAATTATTGGACTATCAAAGTAGTTGATTAATAGAGTAATTGTTGCCGCTCTACACTGTAATATGATATATCACTGTATATAATTACACACATAAGATTTTATCCAAATCCATCACTACCTTGATCTTCAATACACCAGTCAAAGTCACTTACGATTGGAATACGATTTAGTTAACATACCATGATTATAGTTTCTGGAAATAGTTGTTGTGGTATATTCTGTGGTGAGTGGCATATGTTGGTTGCTTTAATTGTTGCTTTTAATATACAATGTAAAAAAAAAATCTTGTTTTTACGGTAAAAAATGGCAGCTGTAGTTGCCAGAACTTTACCGTAATAAATATGGTGCAACTTTTTCTAATATTACAGTAAAATTATATTAGCACTGTTGATTTCATGCTGTTTTGACATATGATTGACAAGAAAATACTTTATAAATGCTGGATAAATTAAAGATTTTACCATTAAATATTAGAGAATATTTTTGATGTTAGATATGATGCTTAGTACATTTAACAGTGAGAAAAAGTATTTTTAGCAAAAATAAATGCAAAAATTACAGTGATGCTTGTATATATTACAGTATATTTTTATTACAAACACAGTGCCAGTCTATTACAGTAGAGTAATGTATTTTACTTTTTTTTTTTTTAAACTGTTAAAAAAAACGCTGTTTTGGCTGATATATACATTTACATTGTTTCATTGTAACTGAAACTGAATTAACCCATTTATCATTTTACGGTCTTTTACTGTCAGGGTTTAGCAGTTTTTCACCGTAAAACCGTACAGACATTTTTTTTTACCTTGTTGGAGTTGTGATGGTCAAGGATAATAACGAACAAAGCATGGTTAGGAGTAGGTCCTGACAAGGCACATACATTTGTGTGTAATGTCTGCATGCTCGCTGTTTGAATAACTTAAATTAATCACTAGGAATGGTAAAAACTATATTAAAAGAATATAACCCAACAATGAGCTTTCTGTTCAAAATTGTAATGTGTCTTTGCTCTGACGTGCCCTTTGACCCTGCCAGCCAAAATCAAATCCTTTCTGCATGCCAGACAGTGCCAAAAGCTAAAGGAGATGATTGACAGCTGGCAGCTGAAAGAAAATGCAACAAACGCATGCAACTTGTCAAAGTACTCTGGACAAGAGATCAGACATGCTTGTTTTCCACAATCAGGCAATATTTTTTGCTTTATTCCAGGGAGTCAGCACACTGGACTGTGCTATTGGAAATGAAATAATTGCTACTGCCTTTATTCATGATTAATTAAATATAAGAGCATAGGTTAACTATGTCAAACAGGTGGAATATTTAAAGGACTAGACATTAAGTCCTGCAGTTGTCTCTGTAATCACTGAGCTGTCCTGTCTTTGAAGTCACTTTTATCTTTTGAGTGTATCATCTGAGCCGATGTCAAATATTCGTCTGGATCCTCCGGGACAGATTCATAAATTATAACCTGTTTCTCATTCAGGTTAAGAAAGTTCTGTCAGGCTGTGAGATTAAAAATAATGTGCCGTTAGTTGTCAAATGTGACTTCTAGTAATCCCGGCAATCTATTCATTCAGACTCGACAGTGACAGCCTCTCTCTCTCATGCCGGAGTTCCGCATTAGCTGACTGCGCTGTCGTCCTTCAGTATCGATCCAAAAGTCCTGCACCGCCAGATTGCTTTCAGCAGCCATCACCCCCTTCTGTCATAAAGGAAAAGCTGTACGGATATCACTCTGTTTTAGTGGTCGAAAAAAACGAGGAAAGATGGCTGATGGAAGCGAGGCTTGGGTGCTCTCAAACTGAGAGAGCCTGATCTGGATTGATAGGGAATGTGCTGAGTTTTTATTGATGTGCTTTTTAGACAGTATGAAAAAAGAAATCTTCCTCCCTTTTCCCTGTTTTTTCTTCGTTTCTGTGGTCAGCTTAAGTGCTGAGAGTGGCAACAGTTAACTGTTTATTGGGTACTATGTCCCATTTCTGTCCCTACTATTGGCTGTTTCTATCTCTTTCTCTTTCTCTATCTCTTCACCACTCCTTCACACATACACACCTGAAAGGGCACCAGCAGGACTAATTATGGACCAACAATAACTTCCCCCCAGCTCCACTCTGCTCCCGGCTGCGTAACAAATTCATTGGCACATTGCTGCCACTGTTGTAAATCAATCTGACAGACTCGGAGGTGAGCCGCTGAATACAATTATGCGCCATGTGCTTGTGCCGCAACTTGTACTCACACAGGAGTAAACAGGCTATCCAGTTGTTAGATGTCCACATCCATCTCCACAGTGGACTGTTTGATGTTCAAAGAGGGACCACAGGTGGGGGACGGTGAAGGCAGAAGGGCTGGGAGATATTGGAGGCTGGGGAGCGGGGACAGGCGATTTGAGCTATAGGGACCGTTGGTTGGAGACGGTGTAGACAGAATGGCTGGATATATTAAACAGGGAAATGGGTACTAAGGGTATTGTCCAGATATGAGGCGGCAGCTGGGCTGAGCTGGGGAGATGATGCATTAGCTTCGAGGTGCTGAGCACTTGAAGCCATAGAGCCTGACATGAAGATAGTGGTTTGGATGTGGTATATTGAGGATAAAAACTTTAGCAGCTGTGCTCGTTGTACCGTTTTTAAGGTTCCAGCCAGCAGTGGTAGTCTCACTGGTCACAGCCCTCACAGTTGGGGTAATCAATTAAAATCAAATCGAAATTACTTTATTTATCCCCGAGGGTAAATTCAGTTAGTCTGGTAGAATCTCTGTTAGAATGAGACAGCCTGATGGCTGTAGGAGAGAAGGATCTTTTGAATCTCCAATGTGATGGAGCCGTCCACTGCTGTTTTTTTGCTCCATAAAGGTTTTGTGTATTTCAGGATGGCCTGGAACATGTTGACAGGTCATCTCTCCACCACCTCCTCCAGTGTGTCCAACCTGGCTCCAACCACAGAACCAGCTCTTTAGACCAGTCTGTCCAACCGCCTTCATCTCTGTGTCTGATGCTGCCTCCCCAGCAGACTGCAGCATAAAACAACACACTACCACCACAGTCTGATAAAACATCTGCAGCATCTTACTACACATGTCCAGAGATCTGAGCTTCAAGAAGAAAAAGAGGCGGCTCTGCCCCTTTTTGTAGAGAGCGTCTGTGTTTAGGGACCAGTCCAACTTATTATCCAGGTATACACCTAGATACTTTGAACTTGGCACCACCTCCATGTCCACCCCATAGGTATTCACTGGCTGAAGAGGGGGCTTGAACCTGTGGAAATCTCTGATCATTTCCTCTTTGAGGTGTTCAGTAGGAGATAGTTCTTGTGACTCCAGTCACTGAAGGCTTTTATCAGATCCCTATATTCAGATTCCTGTCCATTCCTGATACACGCAACAATAACAGTGTCGTCCGAGTACTTCTGGATGTGGCAGGACTCAGAGTTGTATTTGAAGTCCGCTGTGTACAGTGTGAACAGGAATGGAGCCAGAACAGTGCCTTGTGGAGCCCCTGTGCTGCTCATTAATGTCCCAGAAACACAGTTACCCAATCTGACATACTGTGGTCTTCCTGTCAGGTAATCTGTGATCCAGGAGACAACGGAAAGATCCCCTCCCATCTCTGTGAGCTTGTTTTTGAGTATGTTGGGTTGGATGGTGTTGAATGCGCTTGAAAAATAGCTGTATTGCAGGGACTGTGTGTCTTAGTTAAAGCCAACCAACGCAGGACCTGGGACACTCTTACAACAAAAAGACCAGTGTTTGGCCTTCTTTCACCTCATTTGACAACTTCCATGAGGTGTTTGGTGAGGTTGACAACATTTGAGCGGAGTGCTCTTCCATGCACAGCTGGAGACACGACCAAGCAAGAGAGGAATTGGTGCTGCCAGGTGAAAGGTGAAGTTGGTCAACTTGAAGCTGTGATTTGTTGGAGTCAGTCAAAAGAGTTGGACTGATTATTATAAACAAGTATATATTTTTCAACTATACCCATTTAATATGCAGCAATGTAGATGCCAATAAAAGCTAATCTGATGTCCAATATAACTTGTTCCTGTAAAGAAACAAAGCTAGTAAAAGTTGTCAAAGCACTGTAGTAGAAATTTTTTATTTATTTATGGTGAATGAAGTGGCAGCAACGATATATAGCAAAAGAGGAATTAGAATAAAATTCAGATATGTTGAGGACAAATATACGGATACATGTGAAAGGAAAGATAACCAAGAGATGAGTTAAGTTTGATGCGTCTTTACTCTGACGTGCCCTTTGACCCTGCCAGCCATAATCAAATCCCGTCTTCATATGAAGAGTGACACAGGCTGGGAGTGATGATTGACAGCTGACAGGTGGAAAAAAAATAAACCACAACCACATGCAACTTGTCAAAGTCTTCTGGACAACAGATAAGGCTCCTGAGGGCGACATATTACAAAATCAGACATTTTTTTTTTATGATTGAAAACAGGATCAGCTCACTCTATTGTGGTAAATAAAATCTTTAATGCATGCATTTATTCATGAGTATTCAAATATATGAGCCCAGGTTCAACTAGGGCTCTTAAGGATTCAGAATCTTGCTCCAGGGCACTAAAGCAGGCCCTGTCATTCAAATAGGTTTTATCTTTGAGTTTATCATCTGTTTTGGACTCAGACGTCCATCTGGATTCTCTGAGACCAGACGGATCCATAAATTATTAGCTATTTTTCATTCAGGTTAAGGAAGTTATGTCGGGCTGTGAGATTAAATAGAGTGTGCTGTTTGTTTGTCAGATGTGACTGCTGGTAATCCCCCTGATCTATTCATTCAGACCTGACAGGAACAGTCTTTCTTCTCTCTCTCTCTCTCTCTCTCTCTCTCTCTCTCTCTCTCTCTCTCTCTCTGCTGCTGGAGTGCCACTCTAGCTGGCTACGATGCCGTCCTTCAGTATCGATCTGAGTTTTATTCATTGTGGTCCTTGTGTCTGAAGTGGCACCAATGATAAAATGTAGGCTAAAGAGCAATTAGGAGGGTACAATCCAGATATATAGAGGAGAATGTATCAAACATAAAACAGATAACGAGGGATGGCAGTAGTCCCAGCAGGGTTTAGAAACAGCTCCTCTGTGTTTGTTCCCAAAATTCTACATTGGAACAAATCAGCTCTTGAATCCTTTACAGACATTTTGAATTATGTAAAATCTATTGCTGATGGTGCTGTTGTAATCCGGTAATGTTGCGAAGGAATATGTTTTTTCAGCATTAATTACCTACTTTGAACAATACAAATACTATAAAAACTTTGTGTTGATATAAAAATGACTAAATAAAACAATTGTTACTCATAATTTTAACCCTCTGGAGTCACCAAAAGCACCAAATCATGACTTCTTCATCACATCCAGACTAGAAAACAAAGCAGCGTGGAGCCCTACTGTAAATTTACCTCTAAAGTTCTGGCTGTAAACTCCATGAGGCCAGTTTCAGTTTGATGATGATATACCAAGTAAAACTGGACACAACCTCAAATATATTTTGTATAAAATGATAGAACTGGATGTAACCCTCTTATATTTACAACCTTTGTTCACATTTGCAACATTTACAATTCTTTATTGAGCATGATAGTGTTTTGAAAGTTAAAAAAAAAGATTCAAAATCACATTTTATGTTGGACTAAAGGAAAAAAATGACACAAAATGACTAAAAAAAGACACAAAATTACAAAAAAAAGACACAAAATTACCAAAAAAGACACAAAATTACCAAAATTGTTATGCTAAACACACAAGACACAAATAAATTACAGTCCCGCTAGAATAAAAACCAGAGTTGGATGACAGGATCACACACAATCACAAGATCACATTTATGTTGGTTTTTCTTTGTTTCTTTTTGGTTCAAAATGTTGATACAGTAAGTCAGATTAAGAAATCAATTATTATTAATTCATATAGGTGAGGTTGTGCTGAAAAAAATATACCAACATGGCGTTTAAACATTTTTTAAGTGATGTATACAGGCAGGATGAAGAGGATTCAAGAATGGACAAAATAGCCCAAAACTCCATAGAGTTAATGGATTTTCTATTTGTTGTGCAGACGATTTGGGATGACTGTCCCTTTCACGTCCCTTTTAATATATATAATTAAATCAAGTGTTTGCTGCGGACGTGAAGTGAGAGGACCTGATGTAAGCGTCTGCATAGTGTGCAGGGAGCAGGCTCCGGACAGCCGGGGAGCAGTGTGGGGGTGGTGCACTGCACTGTACTGTACTGGAATGTGTTTGTGGAGATTATTAAAGAGCCATATATTTCTGCTGCAGCCCCATAGGGCCTGCTCTTACCGGCTGATCTCCACACTGGCAGACGGGTAATGAAACAGGCCTCGCTGGAGATTCATCACTGTGGAGAGCCAAAACGATTCTCTCCCTCTCTTCCCCCCACTCTTCTCTCCTTTTTTCAATTTCTTTTCTTCCTCCCTGTCTTGGTTTTGGTCTGTTGAATGTGCTACAGTACATCTGGTCCAAACACAGCAAACATGAACACACAAGCAAACTTAGTTTACTTTTAGTTTCCACGGCTCGTTCCAGGGTATATCAGCATAGACTCTAATATCAGAAACTACACATGCTATACTATACTGTATTGGCTTGTCCAAGGGTTTAGCCTCGATCACAAACTATACCATAATGAGCCACATCTGGCTGGTTCAAATTCCTGGCTCGCCTACTAGCTCACTCTCTAGCAGGTTAGGTGACTTGTTCAGCAAGTCCTCCAAACCTGACGACCTCGTGGGTCAGTTGTTCCAATCCTCAAATACGACCAACAGGAGTGTTTTCATCGCCCCTACCGGGTGCACAAGATGAACATGTCACCCATCCTAGCTTCGCTGCACTGGCTCCCGGTTGCTTTTAGAATAGATTTTAAATGTTATTGTTTGTTTTTAAAGCTCTTAATGGCCTAGCCCCCCAGTATTTGACCGAGCTCCACCAAATCCACGCCCCTGCCAGAACACTGAGATTCTCCAGTCAGCTACTACTGGCCGCCCCTTAAACCAGACTCAAAACCGAAGGTGACCGTGCCTTTGTGGCAGCAGCCCCTGGGCTCTGGATTAACCTGCCCTGGCACATCCAATCTGCAGGATCTTTTGAGGTTTTTAAATCCTCCCTAAAAACAATTTTTTTCTCCCTGGCTTTTAATCAAGTTTAAGTGGACATCTGGCAAAAAAAATTCATTTAATTTTAATTTATTTTATTCTATTTTATTTTTATTCTGTTGTATTGCATTGTGTTTATGTATTTTAGTTTTTACCTTATTTCCTGCAATTGTGATATCTGTACAGCATTTTGGTGAACCCCGGTTGTTTTAAATGTGCTTTATAAATAAAGTTTGCGTTGACTTGAGTAATGATCGCTGTAGTGAAAATGTTGAAATTTGTTGCGCTTAGGTTACAAAACTTCTCTAAGGCTAGGTAGAAAAGTTCCTTGTTAGGCATTATAAAAGACACATTAAAGAGTAAAATAAATGCATGTAAATGCACGAGAACCACTGGAGGTGACATGGAACCATCTTTGTTTTTTTTTAAATGGGACATGAACGCGGTTCTCCTGGGTGAAAGTCTGTTGTTTGTTTGACACATCCACATCCCCTTACACCACCCTAACTGCAACTTTTGTGGTTTATACTCCGCTTCGGTGGCATTCATAATTACTGTAGCCACTAGAGGGCGGTTGTGGCTCAGTTGGTAGAGCAGGTTGCCCACCGATCGGAGGGTTGGTGGTTCAATCCCTGACCATGGCAGCCTACTCGATACTCGAAGTATCCTTGAGCAAGATACTGAACCCCAAATTGGTCCTGATGCTGTGTTCATCGGTGTAAGAATGAATTCCTGATGGTGGCAGGTGGCACCGTTTAGGGTAGCCTCTGCCACCAGTATGAATGTGTGTGTAAACGGGTGAATGAGCGCAGTCTGTAGTGTAAAGCGATTTGAGTGGTCGCAAAGCGACTACAAAAGCGATATATAAGTGCAGGTCCATTTACCATTTACCACTAACTCCATACTTAAACATGGCTTGCATTTAGAAACTACCTATGGTGGCCTTTTTCACTTGTTTGCCAGCAGTCAGCCCACTCATTCACAGGTTTTCCTGGTAGTCTTTATCTTAGCTGAAGGCTCATTTGTTTGTTGCTTGTTGTTGTGAGAGTTTATTCACAAACTTGTTCGCTCAAGCGCTAATCTCAGTTAATCTTACATTTACACCTTTTTTTCTAGAGCAAAACCCAACCAAAAACAGGAGCATTCAGTATTTTAGTATTCACTCTTTAGCACTCAGTTTGAAAGCTGGGACACATTCTAAGCAGGGTAATCACAGGAGAGGAACTCAGCTGGGATTCAAGCCAGCGGGGGTTCATCTAGCTCCAGAGGTGTTGAAGGTACCACTTGACTATGAGAGGCACACAGCTAATAGGTTGTTGATATTACAAGGTAGACCAGAGGGGATCAAAAGGGAATAAGTTTGGGATGGGATAGATGTGGCAACATAAAGCTCAGAGGAGGGAAACTTTTTTTTTGCCAACACACAGCAATGTGCCAAGGGGTTGTATTCCTACTTCTTCATCAGTTCCAGCACTCATAATCCCAGGTTTGAGGACGAGCAATTTGAACCAAAAATGAAATTTCAGGCAAAAAAAAAAAACAAGTTTCATGTATGAAATTGGAAGTGCTGATGAGGTACTGAAAGCATGTGATGTATTCAGGTGAGGACTTGTGTCTAGACCTGGCTTGGAATGTAAGTGAAACAGGATGGATGGAAGGAGGTGAAGGGATTGTTGGCGGAGGGAGAAGTATAACACTGCTGTGGGATGTGATGTCAAGAGAGTGAAAATGGAAGGCGGCTAATGGGAGACAGAAATAATTGTCTTTGGCAGATTTTTATTGGACTGTGTGCCAATAAAGCTCAATGAATTTAGTGGAATTGGGGGGGAAATATTGGTAGAGACGGCAAGAGGTGATGGAAGGAGAAGAGATATAGATGGAAGAATGGAAAGGAAAAAGACAGAAAAAGACTGTTGCACTACAGGGATCAATTACTGGGAACTGTGAGTTATGGTATTTGCCGCACCAAGTGCCATGTGGCTTTATTGCACTGGGACAGTGTTTGAAAGAAGAGAGAGATTATTAACCACACAGAAAGAGGGAGAGAGTGAGGGAAAGAAAGCCAGCAGAGAATCAGAAAAGCCTTGAAAGAAAGAACAAGGTGGAGAGTTCAGAAAGAAGAGAGGCAAAGAACGATGAGTAAACCTTGAGGCTCTCTCTTCACTTCTCCTCCTCCAGCCCTCCACTCTCTCCATTTCTGCTTGTCTTGCACTTTCAAGCGTGGAGCCCATTAAAGCGGATGACAGTGTAACTCACCACTGATAATCAACACAAAGAGCAGATTCACAGAGGAGAGACCTCGGGCCTCGTTTATTACGTTAGATTTTTCTATTGAATCCGACTGTGCTGTAATTTTTCAAAGTGGGAAGGAGGTGCAAGGAAAGTAATTTACACAATGAATAATCAAGATGCATGTGGACATGGACAGGACAGATTTAGTTTACAGTTTATTAAAGTTCTAAGGGGAAATGAAAAGTTAATGGCACATTTTCAAATCAAGACAAATGCCAGACCCAAACCGTGCATATTCAGTCAATACGGCTCGTACTGAGACAATAAACTCACTATGGATTCAACACACAACACAACAAGATTAATAAAATGAACTAATTTGCAAACATTTGGAACTCCAAATGAAACCATGTTATACAATGGCATCTGTACAGTATTGTATTGTTATATGGGGAAAACAGTAGATTTAGTTTTTGTTCTAGACGTTAAAATTTAACTGCAAAATGAGATAATGTCTAAAAGACCCATTGCATACATATCACTGTGTATAAAGAAATATATTAATGCAACTACAAACAAATAGCTTTGAATTTTGAAACAGTTTTCAAGTACAACTAGTGATTATTCATTTCCCGTTTTGTCAAATACATAAATCATTTTACAGAGAAAAAATACTTTTTAAATAATTAATATGGGATTAAATTATATAGGCTGTGTCAATAACATATGCAGTATGACATCATTGCAGACTTCTTGTAGCATCATACGTTCCCAGAATTCTAGTGGATCTCTTCAAAGTTAAACAGTGCAAACCCTAAAATATTCAGCCAACAATAATAAGCTGCTAATTGTTATTTCTGAGAAGCAGAAACCACAGAAAGTTTGTATAATGACGTATGATAAATTTATAATACAAGACTAAGAGAATAAGTAATTAATTGTTTTAGCATGACTACTGCACAGCCTGGTAGCACATAACACAATGCTAAATGTTAATTTATAGCCATTTAATTGCTCTATTTATACAGTGTGTCCCCTTTCACTGTATATGATGTCTGGTTGTCCCTGGGTGTCAGCGTGTTTGTTCTCTAATCCCCTGCAGCCACGCCAGCAGGACAAATCCCTGCACATTTATTGTACTTAGCAAACAATGAAGCTGTGAATTATAGTGAGTCGCCCGGTGGCACAGCATGCAGCCACTACTGTTTCCACTGCTGCAGAGTTATGAGTAGTGGAAACAAACACACCTGTCAAGAGTTCCCGGTTCCCTCTCACTGACACTCGATTGGCTGGATGAAGTGCAGTAATGTGTTCTGTTCAACGGGTGTAAAAAAGACAATGACAAACTGCTAGGACAGCGGTGTGACATATTTAAAATAGCTATAACAAGGACAGTAGCTTACTGTAACAATAGCAAGGCTCATGGCAAGGACAATAGTATGGCCACAGCAATGACACGGACACAGTGACTGTGGAAACATACAGTGTTTTTGGAATATTTCTGGTACCACTAATGATCTCTGTGCCCTCTTTTTCTGAAGTAGGACTGTGCATAGGGCTGCACAGTTAATCGAATTTTAATCGTGATCACGATTTTGGCCGCCACGATTAAATCAACCTGATCATCTGCGATATTTCCATTTTAAAATGCAGCTCACCTGCATATCTAATCAAGCGCTTTCTACACCAGTAGTCCACCAACCACCAGGGGGCGGTAACGTTTTTCTACTCTTAAAAATGCCTGGTTGCTGACTGGATAGACCGTTAGCGGGATGTGACGTAGTACTCAATGCCACAACAACACGCGACATTTGTGAAAGCTAGCGAAGTGGTGTTGCCAACTTAGCAACTTTGTTGCTATATTTAGCATCTTTCAAAAAAGCGACTGGCGACAAATACAGCGACTTTTTCTGGTGTTATTGGAGACATATTCTTACTCTTCTTAACGAGCCACGGGGGCTGGAGGCTCTTCTTAAGCAGGCCCCCGCGGCTCGTTTAGCGGCACAGTCCTCTTGCAGCAGTCTCTCCTAGCTGCAGAGCCGGAGGGGATGTTAACCCCTTAGCATCCTGTCTGAGAATTGCTAATAGGCTAACAGTTAGCTCTGTAGCAGTACAGTGTGTATGTGCTGCTTAGCGATGTCTGTTTGTTTACAACAAGCACCGGACACTGTGTACACACTAAAAACTATTCCTATTGTTTGTTTAAAAGTAGTGCAATAAAAATACAGATGTTTTCCCTAACATGATGAATAATCATGATTAACAATCGTGATTACAATATTGATCAAAATAATTGTGATTATCATTTTGGCCATAATCGTGCAGCCCTAACTGTGCAATATGTTAAAACTTTCCTACCGGCCATCATCAGCTCATCAATCAACGATAGCCAATAGATTTGCTTAAGTGTCCTTGCCTTCCCACTGTCTCTCTGTGCTGTTACTGGCCCTGTTGTGCTGCTGTCTGTCACTGAGTCACTAGTTAGCATAGACAGAGCTGTCTCCACCACAGACTGACTGTGGATATAGAGTCTAGGATCTCCAGAATTAGTTTAGTACAGTGCCGCTATGCACAATTGCCAGCTGAGTAGAAACTCCAGGATTGCATTCTGAGGTTTACATTACATTTGTAAAATTAAAGCTGCTGATGTATACAACCAATAGCCGATACCTTCGTCTAATCGTCCAACCGCCTTTTGCATCAATCATATAATTCGGTCAACTATGGTGCACCCCAAAGACTAATGGGTTGTATTTCTAAACATTTTCTTGGATATTCATGTTCCAAAATGATAAGCCTTCCACTGACCATCATCTCAACAAAATCAGAATTTTAGGTTTACAGCAGGCAAAGCTTTGGGTGACAAAACAACCTGGATAAATCTAAGCAAAGGCACAGTTCAACTGTTGACTCTATGGTTGTTGATGCACATTGGATTTGATGGGAGTTTTGACCAAGCATTGAAAGGCCACTGAAGGCCATTAGATGACTCAACTTTGCTTCAAAGAAAAAGTAAAGGACAGATGGCAGAGGGGAGGAGACACACAGGAAGAAACAAGAGAGATGGGAGCCACAAGAGAGAAGTTTAAAGATGGATAATGATGATGGAGAAAGAGGAAGGGAGGTAATGATTGGAATACACCCAGAACAGCATGCACAAAGACATTAAAGAGGAGCAGAGAGAAAGAAAACAAAAATAAAAAAATAAGAGAAGGAGGAAGGAAAGTACGGAGGAGAGGGAAGATGAGCTGAAGAAGTGGTATATGGGGGTACAGAGGCGGGTGAGGTCACGATTCGACCCTGTGGCGTCCCGTGGTAATTGAAATTAGGTGGGGGTGGAGGGTGGGGGGCTGTGGGACTGGAGGAAACAGGCGACATGATAATCAATTTGAGGCTGAATCGGAAACATGAGCCACTGGGGGGGCTCGTTCCCCCTACCAGGCCTCCAGATGGCCCCGGCCCCAACCCTGTGTGGGCCCTGTCAGAGCACGCTGTGTGTGTGTGTGTGTGTGTGTGTGTGTGTGTGTGTGTGTGTGTTTGAGAGACAATACCATCTGCCAGGAGTGCAAGGGGAGTTCAGCAGATGTATTTGCTGACACTAGGGGCGCAGGAGGGTATAGACAATATACTGTATGTGTGTGTGTGTGTGTGTGTGTGTGTGTGTGTGTGTGTCTGTCTGTCTGTCTGTCTGTCTGTGTCTGTGTAGGGTCCCCCATTGTGATGTTGCTTGAGAAAGAAAATGGGTAAAGCAACAAGCACACACACATACATAGGCTCAAGGATAAGTGGTATTTCCCCCCCCCCCCTATTGTGTTTAATGGAATGGATTTTTCAGTAGTTTTAGTTTTAATTTCATTGTTATTTTTTGTTTTAAAATTTAGTTTAGTTTTAAAAAAATTTTGAGTGAGTTTGCTAGTTTTAGTTTAGTTTTTATTAGTTTTAGTGTTAGTTTTTTTGTAATGGGGTATTTGTTGGGTGTGAGATTTAAAAAAGTCACAATAAATGTTGCCTTTATTTCCTTTGTCTTATCCTTCTCAGCTCCAATAAGTTTATTAAGTCATAAAACCAAATAGTTGAAATGGATTTCATATCAACAAAAAAGTAGGTTGTAGGTTAACGAATGAAAAAAGTTGACAAAGACGAAAACGAAGGACATTTTCACTATAATTTAAGTTATTTTTGTAACCACAAAATACAGTTTCAGTTAATTATCATTTTTTATTATTTAAAATTATCATCGTTTTCATTTTTATTTCAGTTATCGAAAATATTTTTTCAATTTGAATTTTCTTTATTTCGTCAATTTTCATTAGTTATCGTTAACTATAATAACCACACACAAACACACACACACACCTGACAGTTTGTGAAGATACTATTGTGTCCAAAGTGGTGATGATGCTCTTTCTCTGTCATACAGAGACTGGAAGGCAACCCATGGATCATATCAAATATACAGCATCAATATTATTTAGGAGGTGGTGACAGTTGCCCTGTAGAAATATGTATGTGAGAGTTTCTACAAAACGCTTTGCCGAGTCAGAACAAAACTCTTAATATAAATACATAATGTAATGTAACATAATGTAGCA
The DNA here is from genome assembly GCF_030273125.1 of Centropristis striata. Lineage (NCBI taxonomy): Eukaryota > Metazoa > Chordata > Actinopteri > Perciformes > Serranidae > Centropristis > Centropristis striata. The sequence continues at coordinate 28,754,004 of NC_081536.1, read as the reverse complement.
GCCTAATGTTCACTCAGCTCCACATACTGTAAAGGTGCTCTTGTAGATGAAAAGCAGCAAATGGTCTCAAAAAGGAAAATGCTCTTCAAGCACTCATGTACAGGATGAAAAGTACATTAAAAGCCTTTATTCAGTCAGGCATAATGTATTAAAAATGGCTTTGACCTCAAAGGGTCTTCAGAACTCTTGACATGTAATAATCCTACCATATAAACTCAAGTAGTGGCGCTCTGGCTTTTAAGTTTCTTTTTACCTTCTGCCCATCTTTCCTCTTCTTTCTTCATTAATGATGGCTTCTAAATGTACATTGTACATTGTAAATGTACAATGTACATTTTGAAAAGAATTCTAGATCTGTAATGGATAAAGAAAAGAAGCAACCTTTTTTCTTTTCTTTTTCAAAATAAATGTAGCACACAGTTGAACTGCAGCCCACTTTGTGTAATTTATTTAATATATATTCCTGTATGGTAACAGTTTCTTTGGTGTGAGACTCCCAAGCTTCATAACCCAAGGGGTCTTGTGCCTGCATACATAAAACACGAATGCCTGTTGATCAAGTCCTTTCAAACGCAGCAAATGATACTAAGAGTCAAACGTAAACACACGAAAACACACAAACCACGCTCAGCTGCCCAGGGGACAACTGTAGGGTTAACAGATGAGAGTCAGTGAGTCGATCTGAGGCAGCTGAAAGCAAAGAGAAAAAAAAGTATGGAGTTCATATGTCTGATCCCCAAGTGCACTGATCCAAAAAGAAGAGACAGACGGAGGAGAGGATGAAGGAGGAAATTGAAGGCGGACACGAGGGCTGGGAAGCAGGAGAGCTGCAGCAGCAGTGGAGGTGTCTGAGGGGGTTTTGAAGTGATGGAGGAATGAGAAAAGTTCTGGTGTGATGCAGAGGAAGCTTCCATGCCAAAATAAAACAGCGGACAAACATAGATCGTAACATGTAGATCGTAAGTTGTCACTTTGTCAACATTAGTGTCTCCCGCTGCAACAGAATAATATGTTGATCAGCAAATCAACCTCAGACACAAGGCATGTAATGGGCCAAGGTTTGATCCGTTAAATACACAGAGGATCAGGGAGATTTCAAAATAAAACACAGCGGATCGTCTTTTTCTGGCGAGATATTCGCCACGAAGTGATTATGTACATTCACTGAGTGAATATTTAGAAAATAAAACATATATTTCTCGCAAAAAATGTGATCAAAATCCATTTTTATGCAGAAACTAAGTCAAAATATTGGTTTTTTTTTCACTAAAAATGAGAGAACTGTCCGCCATGTTTTTTGTTCTGACCGCCGGGACCTTGAAAGTCACGTGACTTGGAACAAACCGATAGAAAAAAATATCCATTGTCATTAACTTGCATTGTAGCGAAATCCGTGTCAGTTTCACGGAAATTTGAGTGATTCCGTGGCTATTCCACGGATTTTGAGTTAAGCAAATCCGTGGCTATTTCACGGATTCATGTGAGACCAGGTTGTCCATGCAGCTGGTATGATGAATATAAGACACACAGGTTCTATCCCTGCAAAATGTATTTTATGTGTCATGCTGATCCTATCTTCTCAGCCATGACTTCATCCATTTTTTTCTTTGTTTGTTTGTCTTATTTTTCGGTTTAAAAGGGCACACACGAGAACAAATAGCTCATGACTACAGTCCCCCTTCATGTTTTTTTCGTTGTTCTTTTTCTGAATCAGGTTCCTGGTATTGCCATTCTGAAATAGTTAATAAACCAAGTGCTGAATCATCTATAAAAAAAAAATGTTTGAATCTATCATCATGTCTTTGGTCTCCAACATTTTTAAAATCAGTTAAGGACAAAAAATTCCCCAGTATGCAACAGGCCAAGAGGGTCTGCTCATCTATAGTAGAACAAACAGCATCCTCTCTTTTGCCAATTAATACATCACTGTAACATCAAGTCGTACCCCCCACCATGTTCCTGCCTCCCTTCTAACCTCCCTCCCTATTTTCTCTCCTCCCTCCCCTTGATGTGTTGAATCTTATTAGCACCATTTTCCAACACTACACACACTCTGTCTGCTCGTTGACTTGCTTATACTGCCTCTGCTATTGCCCTTCCACCGCTTCTGTACGTTTGTCATGCAGGCCATCCCGCCATTTTAATTGGTGCTCGTTAGGGGGAAAAAAATGCTGTTTTTGCTCCATTTTTCACCAAAATAAGCAGGAGGGGGGGGAAGTGCATGAAAATGTTAATTGATAGCGGATCAAGGAGAACACTGGCAATTAGAGCAGGCTGACAGATGAGCAAGGCACTGCACTGAAGACTTTGATGACACACACACACATACTGTATACACACATACAGTATATACAAGCCTGGTTAAACAGCAGGGACACGTGGACTAGAGCCACTGTTTGATTCAGGGCCGAGCAGGAAGTGAGACTGTAAATGGGGTCTTGTGTTCTGAGTTTGCATAAACACACGCACAGATGCAGAATAGGCTTAAAAACAAACATTCATATCAGCCGGCACACACAGATACGGACAGGAAAATGTGTTGCGGGGGTAATCTAGTGGTTTTGAGAAAACATCATTATGCTGCTGTCTCTCTCCCGCCCTCTCTTTATTGCTATACACTGTTGTGGAAACGCTGATTCACGAGAAGCTGCTTTTGTTTTGAGATGACATGATGTGATTGTGATGACTACATAGAACCTGCAGTCAAGTTTTACACGTGTCTTGTAGAATCTGAAGTTTTGAGGCCGTTATAGATAGATGTTTGGGAGTGAATCTAATCCAGGGATGGGCAACAGGAGGCCCGGGGGCCGCATATGGCCCGCACCCTCACTTGAAGTGGCCCTTAGTACAACTACATGCATTTGAGCTTGAAATCTTAAAAGTGCAGTGTAAAAACGCACAAAATGTCTTTGCAATTAATCTTGGCATGCTGTTCTTACACTGAAAAAAAATAAATCACAGTAAATGGTTATTTTTTATTTGCTTCAAACCTTTTGTATTCCTATTTATACTGTTAAACATGCATTTGAGCATGGAATATCTTAAGTTACTGCACTGTAAGCATATTTAAAATTGCAGTTTCATCATATCTGGTTAAGTACACGGTCCTATATGTGGCCCTGTGGTAGTGTCCATGAAAAATTGTGGCCCCCTGCAGCATTTAAGTTGCCCATCCCTGATCTAATCTGATGATGTAATTTCAATCTCTTTACGGGTCAGTGACAAAAAAGGGTTGGCAAGATGTCAAATGGTGTAACCACAAAAAATGATAAAAATAAATACTTCATCCACCTACATTGTATTTAAGTGGGTTTATACATATTATTACTTTATTTTAAAAAACAACAAATACATTTTTTTTTTGTATTTCTACATTTACACATTTCATCAATATTGAGCAGAACATATTATGTACAATTTGTTTTATACCATAGTGTTGCAATGTAAACGTGGATTGTATTTTTTTTTTCTCATTTTAGTTCACATTTATTTTCCTGTATATAATTCGATTTTTATGGGAAAAAATACTGGTTACACCAACTGACACTGGGTTAGATCACGTCATTGACCCTTACATAAATGCATAAAATAAACAAGTATCTTTGGCATCCCCGGTTCATTGTTATCAATTGACTGCAAGTAATTTGATTTTTCTGAACCTCTTTAGTACAAAACAGTAGTATTGGCTAATCTAAAAGTTTTATGAAACATCATTCGTCAAAATGTATTTGAGTGTCCTGTGTTTGAGTTCTTCTCCAGAATATTTCTACCAAAAGTTTTCCCAGGGTCCCTAGAGTTGTGAACAGATTTCAGTAAAATATGATAGAAAGCTAGGCCCAAGGAACACAGGAATGGATGGTTTTTACTCAAATGCCATGAAGATGGTTCAGTTGTTGTGACGTGACCTAATGCATGAGTATGCTTAGGTCACATGAAATGAACCATCTCCATGAAAACCAAACAATCTCGGCAATAGGCAGAGAAATGTTTCATACTATTTAGTCAAACTGCTGCTGATGGTAAAAGATTTGAGCTCCACAAGTGTTTGGTTTCTTGTTTGGATCCAGGGAGACTGTCACTTCCTCAAAAACTGTGACTCTTCTGAAAAGATGCCATTTCACAAGTCTATTAACATTGTAAGATGGAGAATTTTTGTCAGTTTTGCTGTTGGTAAATTAAACAAACAAGAAAAAACATCATTGGTAGTATTGTAGTGTAGTTGGCAAGCTTAAAGCAAAACTCATTCTTATTTATTATGAACACAAATTCCAATTCTCTGCACTTTCATTCGCTGATGTTTGTCTTAATGAAGGGATGAATAAGAAGCCTTTACATTATGCTCAATTCTCACCATTTGTTCTTGTTTTCTTCTGTGTTCCTCTCCTCTCCTCTCCTCTCCTCTCCTCTCGTCTTTAGGTGAGCCTGCAGTGGCCAGGGAGAATAACTGTCTGAATGCTGCCAAGGCCTGCAACCTGAATGACACGTGTAAGAAGTACCGCTCTGCCTACATCAGCCCCTGCACAAGCCGCGTCTCCACCGCTGAAGTCTGCAACAAGAGGAAGTGCCACAAGGCCCTGCGGCAGTTCTTTGACAAGGCAAGGCACTTCTGACACAAGCTTATCAAAAAAGACAGAAAAAAAACACTAAAAAGCACTCACACTGGAGGTTTTCCAAACGACTGATATGTGATAAAAGCTGAATGTCCACCACAAAGGACCTGCTTCAAAAGGAAGAATGATTTTGAAGTGGATAAGTTAGACGGGTTGTCAAAATCACAATAAATAATCATGCAGGCCTTTTTGTTCAGGGTTTGCTTTCCCAGCGCTGAGCTTTGACATTGATTCAGTCATCAAACACAAAAGATGTTTTGCTGTCGGTGCCATATTGTAAAAAAAATGATGTGAAACACTATAATTACAACCCGGCTCCCATGATGTCCCTCTGGAATAACTTAACTGGGATTGCTTCAAGTAAGCAACAACATGAATAAATAGAGAAATACAAAGAACGCATGACATTGTTAATCTTATTGTGATTGTTTATAATTTTCTTATTCTTTTTTCCCAGCAGAGAGCTTTGTTTGAACAGCCTTAAGCTTCAAGTTTTCTTTGTGTTGGAGATAAAACTATGATGATTCCTCTATTGTAGCCGGACTGTGTTCTTACAACCTTGTTACCATCCATTCCAATCTTTTATCAGAATGTACTGATGTTGCTGTTTGGGTGATAATTTATACAATTCATGTCTCATAAAAGTTGACATTTGCAGTAACCACTGGGCCATTTTCCATCGTCAGATCCAATTTATATTGCATGCCTTTACCTCAGTATTTGTTGGTTATTTTTTTAAATTATAAATGTTAAACCAAGAGGTCGACACAACTTTGATTAAACTTGAGGTGCAGGTCATAGGAAGTAATAGTAGTTTTGCATTTTCAGCATCGGCAGGATCTCTTTGTTTGGAAAAAACAGAGAAATGGGTAGAAAGCATAAACAGGCAATTTAAATCATCACAAATAAGTCAAGTCATGTCAAATTTATTTATATAGCACATTTCATACGGCAGGTTTACTAAGCATTTTCCAAAAATTAGAAACTAATTAAAACTAGCAAACACACTCTAAAATGTGCCTAGAGTAAAAATCATACTTGACAGAAATATACAATATACATACACTCAACTTTGCATTAACATTATATATGAAACAGATCAAATAACCATAAAATAATGTGACATACATAAAAACATATAAGATAGCATAAAAAAATTAGGGTAATTATCATTGTTAAAAGAAACAACAATAGTACTGCTTTTAAAAGAGCCTTTTACCCTTTACCTAACTAAAAGCTTCAGGAAAAAGATGTGTTTTAGTCTAAAAAGGAAGTCTTTAAAGGAAGACACTGTTGTAACAGACCTGAGTTTGTGTGGTAAAGAATTCCAGAGAGTAAGAGCATAATGACTGAAGGCACCATGAGCTGCTTTAGTGTTTATTCTGGGTTATATGGTGAGGAGACCTTTATTTGAAAATAAGAAAACCAACATATTGTTTCTTTTCCTTGCATATGTATGTGTGCGTGTGTTTGTGTATATATGCATATGTGGGCGCATGTATGTATGTATGTATGTATGTATGTATAATTTCGCTGTATAGGTAAATTATATTTATGTTTTTGTAATACAAGACATGTTTAGACAAGGATGTTAACTTGTCGTATTTAAGGAGAGGGGATGGGAGTTTATAAGTTTTACTTCTTCTCACTCCTTTTCCAATATGTATTCTACATGTCATGTGAAATGTTTTGTCTGACTCTTTTTTTATTATTATTTGTTTTCATATTCGAAATAAACTTAAATCACAATCAAATCAAATCAAAATCAAAAACAAAAACAACTTCAGATCTCATAATCAAAGCATCCAAAGGAAAGGAATATCTTTCATATGACTTGGCAGTTAATGTTGTGTTGTGATTCTTGCACCTCACAGGTTCCCCCGAAGCACAGCTATGGCATGCTGTACTGCTCGTGCCCACTGAGCGACCAGACTGCATGTTCTGAACGCAGGCGTCAGACCATCGTCCCTGTCTGTTCATACGAAGAAAAGCAGAAACCCAACTGTCTGGAGCTGCAGGCCTCCTGCAAGACCAACTACATCTGCAGGTAGGGAACAGTAGATGTTACACAGGTAGTCATTCATTTTCTTTAGTGCAGTTCTTGGCTGCTACTGCCCAAGAAAGCAGCATCAAAGACATTTTTAGATGACAAATAGAAACTAGAAAATTTCCTCTGGGGAAATTCTGAAAGGGCCACGGAGGCTACTGCCGGTGTGTGTACACTATGATGAGATTCTTCAGAGATTTCAAACATTTAATAGTAGTAATGTTATGATACTACATTATATACAAGGAGCACACCTACAACAAACATTCCTTTTCAAGTATTTATTTATACAGCAACCTATGCCCTTTAACCTCAAAATGTGTGCGTGTGTGTGTGTGTGTGTGTGTGTGTTTGTGTGTGTGTGTGTGTGTGTGTGTGTGTGTGTGTTTGAAACATGTATCTGGAGGAGTGTGTCAACACTTGTTGAGCTGCACTGTAATTGTCCAGATTGTGTTACTGTAAATGGAAGGAAATGTTCATATCATCATTAGACCTGCATCAAGTCCCCAGTCAAATAAATCACATTCAACACTTGTGGGCATTTTGCTCATGAAGTTCACAATCCTCTGTTAATTGTGGTTTCATTTCCATCGTGATATGTTTGGAAGAGATTGATTTATAAAGTTTTGGAAAGGCGATACACTTTATCCGTCAATTATAAATCACATTGTCACAATCATTTAATGGAAATAGGAATAAATATTCTATTCCAACTTTATGGGCGACATGTATTTCCATTTTATTTTAATTTTGGTAAGTTATCAAGAAAATTCAACTTTTAAAAATGACATTATTAAATTATATTTTAAACTGCCTTAAAAACATTTTCCCCTACTTCTATCCACCGCTGTGCTGTTTCCATTGAGGTACAGGACTCATTTATTGTAGTGAAAACAAGGCCATGGTGAGTGAAATGTGATCCTGAAACCTTTTGGGATTCAGACCAACGTTATTATAGTTAACGAAAACTAACTTTGTTCCGTTGTAAATTTTTGTTTTCAAATTCAGTTAGTTTTAATTAGTTTTTAGATTGAGTTTGCTAGTTTTAATTAGTTTTTATTTTTTGGAAAATGCTTAGTTTTAGTTTAGTTTTTATCAGTATAATGGGGTATTTGTTGGGTGCCAGATTCAATAAGGTCACAATAAATGTTACTTTAATTTCCTTTTATTATCCATCTCAGCTCCAATAAGTTTATTAAGTCATAAAACCAGATAGATGAAATATCAACCAAAAAGGTTTATGTATGAAAAAAGTTGACAAAGACCAAAACGAAGGACATTTTCACTATAATTTTAGTTCGTTTTAGTCAGTTTTGTAACCACACAATACAGTTTCAGTTAGTTGTCGTTTTTATAAAAACTCTTGTTTTTATTTTTATTTCAGTTAACGAAAATGTTTTTTCAATTCTAGTTTCTGTTAGTTTTCGTTAGCTATAATAACCTTGGTAAAAACATACTCCTCTTCACATAAAATAGTCTCTGGTGCAGAAAAAACAGTCTGCCCTCATGTCTCAAGTCTCAGAATCACACACATACACAGAGAAAATTCATTGATGGACATCTGACATCACCCTCATTGAATGAGTGTGTGTGTGTGTGTGTGTGTGAGTGTGTGTGTGTCTAGAGCCTACAGCTCTAGAGACGTTTGTAGCTCTCTGGGATTAAATGGAAGCATTAGGCTTCATAAATGAGCTCCATTTGGACTGTGGCCTCAGGTCTCCCTCCCTCTCTCCACGCCCTCTGTCTCTACTTAACAGCAAGCAGCATGACAGCAGTAAATTCATACTGCAAGTTTCTATCCGTCCTTCCATCTCCGTCTTTTTTTCTTTCCATGGTGCTGTCTGTGAGTCAGACATACGCTCAGGGCTGAACAACAGGTCTCACTGCAGCACAGCTTCCTCCCAGTCCATTTGTCAGTTAGCACAGATAGATTAAAGCCATGCATTTCCACCAGCTCCCTCACCATATGTCAGTTGTAGTATACTGGCTGCTGCTGACAAGCCTCACTACGAGCTGCTCTGCTCAGCTCTGCTCTGCACCAGACTGGTGTGATGAGATAGATCACATTGTGAGTGCATATATGTGAGTTTGTGTTTGTTTTGATGCATGCTTGCATACAGACATCCAGGTAGTAGCTGTCTCGTTCAGATAAACACAGATATCTGCTCTTCCTCACAGCCTTGTTTTTGAAATGAAAACCAAAAATTCACAAGTGTGTTTGTGGAGGTTTTAACCACTAATGGTGCTATGAGCAATGTTTTTATGAGCAGTGTCCCTATTACACATCTGTGGTAACAGTTTCACACTATTCTACTATTAAAGTGGAAATGCTCTGGGTGAAATTGAGTTCCCTCTGGTAAACAACAGCTCTTATTGTGAAAGGTAAGAGCAGAATCAGTGGATCTGGTATGCGCTGTAAAGGATAAAGACTACCAAGCCTCTGTGTTGTTGTTTTATAATCCTCCTAAGTATAGACACAACTCATAACCTTTGGCTACACTACAATGTGTCTGTTCTGCACAATGTGATTGGTTGTCAATCTTGTCCCTAAAAACTTACCTAGCTTTTTTGCTGCTTAATATTCACAGTCTGTGTAAAAGCTGTCATTAGAACAGTTCAAGACAATATTTTAGATTAACAAAATATTCAAGTATAAAGGCTATGTTATTAAAATGTATTTCTTTTTTTGGTAAGGTTTCTTGTGGTTGTTTTTTTCAGTAGTTTAAGTAGCCTCCTCATTAGGGCCACGGGGCAATCGCACCCTTCCGGCACCCTTCTGGCATCGCAATTTCGTCCCGTTACATCAAATTATACATCAAAACGTGTGGTTCGATCGGGATTGGTGTGCTATTACTTTTCTCTACGGAAAACGAAAAACTGCCCAAAATTTTGCATTGAAATTAATGGGACGGCCGAAAAAAAATGATTGAAAAAGAACAATAATTGGAGATTTTTAAACGTCTACTTCTCCGGCATAATTTCACCTAGAGACTCCATTTAAACTTAAAGCAGTAGACACAAGTCTTGTGTATTGGTGTATTAATCCACGTTTCAATAGGTCATATAGTTTTTTTATCAATCCCTGTTCAATGACCCTGATCATTTTTGGAGAAATTCTGAGATTATAATGGGTGTGTATTGCATGGAATGTTCCTGTCACAGTGTGTGACATCATCGCCAGAGTGTAGAGGGAGAGAAAACATTGTCAAAAAATGAATTTGAAAACTGCGCTCCAGGCCGCAAATTCCACTCAGAAATAATTTATACATAGAAACGTAGGAAAATTTGTCTTCTCACTCACAATCCTCTGGTAAAGCTGTCAGAGTTATAGTTTGGGTGTAGGATGCACAGATGTGCCACCAACACGCAGCAACAGCCTCATTGGCTCCCATATTAAAAAACGCAGGAAGATTTCTGAGCTGTCTGAGATTTAACAGTTTTTTTAGATCGCTCTAACAAAGCTATTTTTTCATTTTTCTTTAAAAAAAAAGATATGTAGACGTTCAGGAAGATTTTGAGGTTAAAGGGCATAGGTTGCTGTATAAATAAATACAGCAGCTTGTTGTAGGTGCGCTCCTTGTATATAATATCCTTGTACAAACATATCCTTGTATATAATATAGTATCATAACATTACTAGTATTAATTGTTTGAAATCTCTGAAGAATCTCATCATAGTGTACACACACCGGCAGTAGCCCCTGTGGCCCTTTCAGAATTTCCCCAGAGGAAATTTTCTAGTTTCTATTTGTCATCTAAAAAAGGTCTTTGATGCTGCTTTCCTGGGCAGTAGCAGCCAAGAATGCATCAACACAAGCAGTCAGACAATCCTTCAGGTTGTAAATATTGAACAAAAGATTTAAATGGTATTTCTTACATTCACACATTTTACCCTTTTTGGTGAGAAACCAAAAGCAACATCCATTTGTCTGCAGACTGTCTCCCAGGTTCAACTCTGGCCTTCTGTTCTTCGTGTTACTGTGTAGAGAGGGATGTGACATTTTAAGTGAACTTGCTTTTACTGATATATGATTTTGATCATAAAAACCAAACTAGGGGTTTGTTCCCAACTTTTGGTTATCTGACCTTTTATGATTCTTTACCATTGTCAGATATCTCAATAATTAGTACAATGTTAACATTTTTTTTTATTAATATTTTTATTCGGAGGTAAAGCACATTAGAACAGGAACCAATGTTATAATAACATTGAGGATCACATCACATCCACATCACAATAGAAAATGTAAACATATTGATACAATAGAAATAATGTGCATCATAATGAATGAAGAGCAAGACATGGTCTGCCTCCTAGGATGTTTTCTTATTTTATATTTGTGGCCCAATAGGCCACACAAACAAACAATGTGCACATCAAAATAAATAAATAAAATAAAAAATAATTCAATAAGTAACCGAGGATTATTGTATGTAATAACTGAATAAGTGTTTTAGCTACAGGGTGTAAACAAAAATACAGAGGAAGCCAAAAGACAGGAGAAGATAGAAAATAAATAAATAAATAAATAAATAAATAATATTGATAAAGACAAGAAGAAAAAGAAAGAGAGGATGAGGGCCCATCAATCAGAAGGCATAGAGTGAAGAGAGTGAAATGTTAGAAAGGGAAGCCACTTGTTATAAAATGTATCAGAGTTACCTTTCACTGAATATTTGATATTCTCCAGCTTTAGAAAAGACATGGTATCATTGAGCCACTGAGTGCTAGGGGGAGCTTCAGTTGACTTCCAGTGAAGAAGAAGATGGCGTCTTGCCAGTAAGGAAGTAAAAGCTAAAATATCTAATTGGTTAGAAGTAAACCGGATGTGGTCTAGTGCAATGTTAACATAGCAAAAAGGAATGATTCAACATATCACTTTTCCAAAATGACATTCCAGTCCAAAAGTGTCATTAGAAGGATTTGTTTCATGTCGTAGTGCCACTATATCACATTCAATCTCACTTCAAATGGTGAATTCCTTGGGAATCCAAACTCCATTTCAATTTCACGTGCCACTGCACCTGTGGCAAAAGTGTAAACAAACATTTGTGAAGGCAGTAAATGAAACAGAACAGACTTGGTGGAGAATTGCCTTCAGCCTCATTCATTGCAGGATACAGAGCAGCCGCAGCATACGTAAGAGGGTCATCTTACTCCACTGAAGGCCCACATTAAGAAGCCTAATTGCATCGAGAAAAATGACTTTCAGCGTACGCTCGTTTGGACCGGGCATTTTGCTGCACATTCCAATCACATTGGCCATCTGAATGTCTCATGAAATCTATTGGAGCTATAATCATGTTTGGCTCTGAAATATTTTTTGGATCTGTGTGTGTTCAGGTCACGACTGGCTGACTTCTTTGTCAACTGCCAGCCGGAGCCTCGCTCGCTGTCAGGCTGTCTGAAGGAGAACTACGGAGACTGCCTCCTCTCATACTCCGGTCTGATTGGTGAGTCCACTTTGTTGTTATTGGTCAGCCTTGTTTTGGCTTTTACTCAAAGTCTTTTTGAATTGTTCTTAAAAGGAAAATTATGTTATTTTTAGGGCCGGGACTCAATTAAAAAACTAATGTAATTAATTAGAGGATTTGTAATTAATTAATCGAAATTAATCGCATTTTAATCGCATATAAATATTTGACCTGAGAACAGTTAGAAGTAATTTTTTTCACATGGATTTTTAGTATACCATTGAATAATGTCTGAATACATAAGTTTAAGCAACAAAAATATTGTTAATTTTTGTTCAAGTCCAACAGACCAGTGCAATTTTTGCCATCAAGTGTAGCAATAGCATATTTATAAATATAGTACATTTCATAAATTCAGGTAGCCTATAGGTAGGTAGACCTTCTGTAAACTAGAATACTTTGGTTTTTTTAAGTAAAACACAATCCACACTAGCTACCACACTAGCTGCTATATGTTTAGCATTGAGGTGATACTTGAGGCTGGATGTGCTGCGGTGATGTGAATTCCTTGTTGCATAGCAACACAACCATGCTCTTATCGACGCTTCCATCCATTGGTTTTTAGTAACTAAATGTCCCATCATCCACGGGGCCAACCAAAGCGTCTCATCAGCTTCTTCCTTCATGTTCACTGTGGTTTGTTGTTGTCTGAACTCATGAACGCTAATTGGTGCTTCAGTATAATTGGTCCTCCTGAAACTCATCCAGTGAGAAATGTTCCGCGGTGCAAAAATAAGTGCGATTAAAATGCGTCAATTTTTTTAACGCGTTGTGTAATTAATTAATCTTAATTAACGCATTAAAGTCCCAGCTCAGATATTTTAAAACTTGAATCTTATTTCCATTGTTTTTTGTTCCTGTTGCTTATGATAAGCAGCACTAACCAAAGTTAGTGCTGAAATCTGGATACACAGGTCTGATTGCCAAAAGCAGTAAAAATGAAAATAGTGCTCAAAATGTCTTGACTGAAATGGTTTCATTAAGCCAAAAAATAAAATAAAATATCAAGGATTCATACTCCAAGTTAGGTTTTTTTTTAACAATATGTTTATTGATTTTCGCAGCACACGGTGAAAAACAAACAAACACAAAGAACAAACAAAACACACACAAACACACACACACACACACACAAAAACCCACACTGTGATATATACTACACTACAACTCGGCTCACAGACAAAGAAAAATACATACCGACAGATGATTCAGAAATTATATAGATACAAAAATAAATGACATTTAAGCACCCCCCTTGTTCCAGTCCTATGTAAGTCCTCGTGTAAATATGGTTGAAATATTCATACCAATGTATTCCAAGTAAGGTTTAATAAAGATTAATGTAGTAACTCAGTAGTTGTAAAGTAAATAAACTATATTAATCTAATCCCTTATTACAAATGACATGTGAGCAAAAAACTGAAATGCAATAAGTGAATTAATAAAGTTAAAATAAACCCAACATTAACTTTTCACTGCCATGTTTGTGCGTAATATAAGGTCAACCTTTGCCAACTTTCCAAATTGTTCCAATTTGAGGAGGCATTCATGTGAAGTTTTCCAGTCAGGAACTAATATATCCAGTTATTAAATGCTTTAGTGATCTCTCATGGGCAAGCAAACTTGTGTGAGCACATTTATGTCAAGTACAGTAGGTTAAAGTTGAAACAGCAGGTTGGCCTATAACCTGTGATGGATGTTTACAATGGAAACTTTGAGTCATAGTTTTCCCCTTTGCCTTCTTTAAAGCAAACCTGGAGGTTATTTTCCAACCTGTCTGATAGTCAAATAACTCGAGTCTCTTAAACTGTTGGGCTTCCTGCAGCAATGTCACTGTGTTTTCAAATGTCGGCAATTTACTTGGTGAATACTGATGGAAATGATGGACAAACATATCAAATTCAGACCCAAGTTCCTTTAACCCTTTGATGCACAAAATGCAAGTTTTTATATACTATAACTTTGCAATAAATTCATTTCATCATTCAGTATTGCAGGTTTTCCTCAAATAACTCGTTTTTGATCATCATACATCCTATTTTTTTGTTTTACTTTTTTACTTTTTGGATAAAAACCCTTTTTGTATCACTACGCTTCTAATGCACTAGGTCATTTTAGACCCAGGTTTTGAAAAACGGATATAATGATCTGTTGTGATAAATAAAAAAAGATATTCAAACACACAGCCAGTATGAAATAACATGGGGAATGAATGCCATGTTGTGCATTAGAAGGTGTTTATATGTTGTGCATCAAAGGGTTAATCTAACTTAGGTTGAAACCCTGGTCTCAATCATTATGTGGACCAGTGTAGTGTATCCAGGGGGTCTCCATGGGTCTTTAAAGTTGTAATAACAACAGAAAACAAGTCTTTACCGTCACACTGCCTGTTTATTTTACGCAGGGGAAGCTCAAACACCATTTATATGCCAGACTTGAAGGTGAAAAAAGAAAAACAATGTAAAGATGGTACCATGAGTTCTGTCCAGCCCTGGGAAAAAGTACAGTCAGCCTCAACTCTGACCTTACGTTACCGTGGTAACCAAAAGAAACAAAAGTAATTTCAAGTGACAGTACTCATAAGGCGATCATTACACCAGCCAAACCTCACAACCCATTATGTCCTCACCATAACAGTGAGCTGTCAGGACTCAGTCCTCGCAAGTCACTAAACCAGACCACACATACACACATGCACACTTTCCACACAGCGCCAATTCATTCTGCCTACTGCAAAACAAAAAGGCCTGTTTTGGAGCGCAGCCAGCACCAGGGAACAATCCATTGGGGGAGTGAGAAATCACTGACTGAAGCTATTTACTTTCCCTCGCAGGGAGAAAGCCTATTCTTCATTTGGGCTCCTCTGCATTCTGCTTCCTGCAGAAACTCCACCACACTGCGTTATCCTGTGCATGGGGAGGAGGGGAAAGAGAAATAAATGCAACAATGATTTAACTTTGTTATTATGTCATTCATCATAACACAGAAGGAGGATGATAACTGAGTCTTAAAGGCTTTAAGTATTTGTTCCTTGACAGTCAGCAGCATTTTGGGGTTCTTGATAGTAATTCGCAGAGATTCCTTGTTTCAAACAAAGGCGAAAAGATGAATGCATGAATGAATCCTTCCATCCACCTGCTGCAGGTACCGTGATGACTCCCAACTACCTGCGCTCACCCAAAATCAGCGTCTCTCCGTACTGCGACTGCAGCAACAGTGGAAACAACAAGGACGAGTGTGACAGGTTCACCGAGTTTTTCACCGAGAACACCTGCCTCCGTAAGTTCTCCCTCTGCCCAGCTGCTGTCTGCCCAGCTGTTTACTATTCTATTCTCTTCTACTCTTTCCTGTTTGACTTCAGTCCTATCTGTTTCTATTTTCATCCACTCTTCTCTGCTGGTCTTTTCCCTCTTCTGCTCTTT
Organism: Centropristis striata; assembly: GCF_030273125.1. NCBI lineage: Eukaryota > Metazoa > Chordata > Actinopteri > Perciformes > Serranidae > Centropristis > Centropristis striata. The sequence continues at coordinate 28,738,450 of NC_081536.1, read as the reverse complement.
TATCCTTTCCTTTCTTTTCGTGCCTCTCCTTCTCTCGCTCTCTCCTTCTCGCCAAATATATCCCATTGCCATGCTTGCATTGTTATCCCTCTGCATTATAGAAAAATCCAGTCACATTGCACCACGGTGTCTGAATGTGTGCGTGTGTCTGTGTGTTCGTTTGTGTGTGTGCCTAAAAGCTGTAACAGAACTCCTGCTCCAGATCTCTGACAGAAAGCGGCTTTTTTATATCCAGTCCTCTTACACAACCACTTTAATTAACAACCCCCCTCAAACACACACACACACACACACACACACACACTGTGTCTATCCCACACACATACACATATAAACACACCCATTACCAGCCAATATGCAGAAGTTGCAGAACATTCTTGCAGCGCTGTGCAGATAAGAGCCAGATTTATTGTGTGTTTCTCTGTAATCAGAGCTAATTCTGCTCCTTTTTCCTTGATAGTACGCTCACTGTCAGTCAGCCAGCTGCTCACCTCCACAGCACGCTATGAGTGAAATGTGATCCTTCATTGATTCCTGTACGGAGGTCAGAACACAGGGTCATGTAGAAAGTATCTTGCTCAAGGACACCTGAGCTGAATGACTGTTTGTAATCAACTACTCTTAAGGGTTAAAGGGTGATTGCTGAATAGGCTACTTGCTTGCACCTGCTCGCCAGATCAAGATCTGTGAAATATGTCCATCCTGATATATATATGTCTTTCGGTTACAGTATATCATATTATTGCATGTTTTATAGTAATTTGGTAAAAAGTAGTAAGTATTTCATTGGTATCAGAACCTAAAGCTTTGTCCAGATGAAGTAAATGCCGTGACACAGTTCACTGTTTTTCAGCATGCAGACAGAAAGACGATATAAAAAACTATATTCGAAAAACATTTTTATATTGTTTGCCGATATCAATCCATCCATCCATTCTCGTCCGCTTATCCGGGGCCGGGTCGCGGGGGCAGCAGACTAAGCAGGGCATTCCAGACGTCCCTCTCCCCAGCCACAACGTCCAGCTCCTCCTGGCGTTCCCAGGAGAGAGATATAATCCCTCCACCGTGTTCTGGGTCTTCCCCGGGGCCTCCTACCAGTTGGACGTGCCCGGAACACCTCTAACGGGAGGCGCAGGGAGGATCCTTTCCAGATGTCCAAACCAACTGGCTCCTTTCAACGTGAAGGAGCAGCGGCTCTACTCCGAGCTCCCTCCGGATGTCTGAGCTCCTCCCCCTATCTCTACGGCTGAGCCCAGCCACCCTACGGTGGAAGCTCATTTCAGCCGCTTATATCCGCGATCTCGTTATTTCGGTCACTACCCAAAGCTCATGACCATAGGTGAGTGTTGGATCGTAGATGGAGCGGTAAATCGAGAGCTTTACCTTCAGGCTCAGCTCCTTCTTCACCACGACGGTCCGGTACAACGCCAGCATCACTGCTGACACAGCACCAAACCGCCTGTCCATCTCACGCTCCGTTCTACCCTCACTGCTGAACAAGACCCCCAGATACTGGAACTCCTTTGCTTGAGACAGTACCCCTCTCCCCACCCAGAGGGGGCAGTCCACCGTTTTCCGGCAGAGAACCATGACCTCAGACTTGGAGGTGCTGTTTGGAGATATATACTTTCATATTGCCCAGCCCTATTGGCAACAGTCTATGTCAGACCAACAGTTTTTGTCTTGAGAATCAGTCTTGAAATTGAAAGTTGATCTTAAAAAGATTAAGTCACAGTGGAAATATTACAGAATCTTAAATTTGCTGCAGTTGCTTAAATGACAAGGACACGACACCACTTAATTTTGTGTCTGTAAATGGAAACATAAGGGTGTAACACAAACTGTACAGAAATAGAAGCACACTTGATTATGTTTCAATCTGATATTACCCATTTTGAAGTGGGTCTTGAGGTGGAATCATCTCATCATATATTTGTGCAGAGTAGGGAGCACTGAGTATGTGTTTGAGGTTCGCTGTTGCCTCGTTAATGAATCTGCTTGGTATACAATTGACAAAGCAATCAGCCTCAGTATCAATCAGTCAATAGTTCGATATGTTCCTGAGTAGGTGTATGCTCTAGAAAATTGTGTGCATTCAAAAATAATGAGCCACAGTCGCAATCAGGAGGATGAGTTGCTGCTGGTGGTTCAGCTCTACTCGAGCAGAGTGGGCGGTTTGATTTTCCCCTGTCAGAATGACAGTTACCAGATGAGAAAACACCAACAAGATGCAGCCTCATTTTCACCAACTCTCCTCTCTTTCACTCTCTCATTTGTCTTCTCCTCTTCTATTATCTTTTTTCCCTCCCTCCTCTTGTTTTTTCTGCTCTGTTGTCTTTTTACCAGTCAGGGTTAACGAGGTTGGTCTGCCGCAGATAATAAGGGCTGCTCCAGTCAGTGTGTGTGTGTGTGTGTACATCCTTGTGTATTTCTCAGTAAGTGTAAGACGTATACATGTTTGCGCCTACATGTTGCATGATTTTGTGTGTTTAAGTGTGTCAGTGTGAGATTTGCAGGATCAAAGTGGGTTAATGTGGGTTAAAACAAGCTCCATCTATATCTGTCTATTATTTGTCTTTTACTCACTGTAGGGAGCCGAGCAAAGCGCAAAGAGGAGGGAAACACATCCTCTGAATTCTCATTATTAGTCTCAGTTGCAGTTCTCTTTACTGCTTACGTTTTTACTATAACAACCCCTTCCTTTGACTTGCTCTCCGGCTCGTGCTTCACCTCACTTCTTTCGGCTCATCCCATCTCTCTTGTCTCCATCTCCTCCTTTCATGCCCTCCCTCTTTCTGCTCTCATTAAGCTTGCTCAGCAGTAACTGGAACTGACAACTCTGAAGATCCTGACACACGCCGGTTACAGGGTCATGACTAGAGAGAAACTACAAGAAAGAGAGAAAGATAAGAGACAGAAAGACAGAATATGGAAAGACAGAGAGATAGGACTTTCTGCACTTATACTGCACTCTAGATGTTGTATTGGAGTGCCTTGGATAGATGCCGGGCTCTTTGTTATTTATGTGTCATACTGTGACAGGCACATATCTGGATATATGAGCATCCTCTAACACAATAGCTCCCATCCTTTCCAGCTCTTCAGCCCTTAGAATGGAGCGACTTGCAAACCATTATCAAAGATTATCCCATATGTCTCTTGGTTATGACCAAGTTAAGCAAACATAATTCATTTTGTGCACTTTTAAGAGGCCTAAAGAACAATATTTAGTAATTTGGGGAATCATTTGGGGAATTAGGGCCATCCTGTATCAATGATGCGTACGCACAAAAACATTGCATATGCTGTTTTTCCCGCACACGCCACATGTATGAAAAGTGAACTTGCCGTGAGAATGTGCGGTGGCACCGCAAACTTTTGTTTGGCAGAAAATACTGTCTTTATGCTCTATTTAAAACGTGTTTCATATCTGAACTCAAACGACACACAACTGGCTTTGTGTTAACAGTTTATAGCTCTCTGTCAATGAAGAAAAAATGCAGTTTTCCACCCTCAATAACCCGTTTTAAATATGAGTGGATAGATGATGTATTATCAGATTTCAGATTTCACCTGCGTACTGCTGCTTACTTGTGCAATGATCGTATGTTGAAGTCTGTATGTTTTTTAAGATTGTATATTTTCTTAAGTCTATATATTTAGCTATTTCCACTATTTTTATATAAACCGAAATTCCCTCTGGGGATCAATAACGTACTTGTGATTGTGATTATGGAGCACACACAGTTTTCACAGATAACCTGCCTTAATTACTGTGTCAAAGTGCCCATCGCCAACTGTTTCTCCTTTGGTTTAACATGATGTTGAGATGAGATGAGATGTTAGTGCAGGTGCACAGCAATCCATGATGCACACATCCCTCTCTCCAGAGAAAAAACGTGTTAGAAATCCTTTCAGAATAAGTCAGGTGTGGTGCATTTTTGATCCTGTATGTCAGGGGTGTCAAACTCTGGCCCGCGGGCCAAATTTGGCCCGCAGTGTAATTTTATTTGGCCCGCGAGGCAATACCAAATTATTATATAATTATTGTAGTATAAAAGCTGACCCGCCGGTATTATACGGCGCATTTACCGCTAATACTACAAATCCCACAATGCCCTGCTGTTGTTTTGGCGCGTCAATCAGGACAGGACCCAGAAACGCTCCTCTGTGACAGTCGTCATAGCAACCTCAAGCTAGAGCTGTCTCCGAGCTACCCCTTCCCAAAAATTCACGAAAAGAAAGGCAGAATTTGTTAACCTGTTGAAAAAGTTTATTTTGATATTTAAATCAGAAGGATGTAAATAGAAAAGAGGCATACGATTTTTATTTAATTTTTATTTAATAAATTAATGACATTGATGTGCTTTTTATTTGAAATTTGATTTTGCATGTCTGCACTATTTAGTTATATATTGTATGTTTATAAGCATTGCTGGTTCCATATTCAATGTTAAAGCAAAACATGTTTGGTATATATTAAAAGGTTTATTTGTTCTATGTTGGCCCGTGATTGTATTCAAGTTTAAAATTTTGGCCCATTGTGTATTTGAGTTTGACACCCCTGCCGTATGTGATGTTTAACTGGGACAACAAGTTGAGTGTGGCTTATAAACTGATGCGTTAAAATGACTATAGCAGGCGTTACACACTGGCTGCTCTAACGGCGCTGAGTAACTTTAACAACAGTGGATTTTAGAAGGAGCGTGTCTTGAGGGACCTTCTGTCATGGTGCAGCTCTCTGATCCGGCTGGTTAACAACCACAGTGACATCTTGTTACTGATCCCAGAGCTGAGGCACCAAAAAGCTCATTTTTCCTGCCTCCACCTGGAGATCACCACGTCCAACTCGCTGCAGTGTCAGTACGTTGATTTGCCATTTTTTTTTAGATAATCAGCGGACATGCGGGCGATTTATAGTCATCTGCATATTAATTTGTGGGAGGAGCCGGGGCGTGGCTGGTGGTGATAATTTCACTTGACAAGATTTCTTAAATAAAAATAAATATTGAATAAATAAATAAATAAATAAAAATTGTTAAATCTAGAAATAAGCATGTTGAACGCTTAAAATAAGAACTCAACTCTTAAAACAAGATAAATTAAAGCTGCAAGCAGCGATGAACTGGCCCGGGCAGAGTGCACTGACAATTATTTGTTTCTTACCAAGATAAAAAAACATATTGTTTTAAGAGTTATTTATTTTATTTTAAGTGTTCAACATGCTTATTTCTAGACAAGAAATCTTGTCAAGGTAAATTATCTGTCTTTTTCTTAAATTACGATTATTAAATCTAGAAATGGTTAATGGACCTGCACTTATATAGCACTTTTCTAGTCTCTTTGCAACCACTCAAATCGCTTTACACTACAGACTGCACTCATTCACCCATTCACACACACACATTCATACTGGCATGGCTGGTGGCTGGTGGCTGGTGGCTCGTGCATGTGCGCTCAGTTCCAGGCTGGTTGGGATGTATCAAGGAAAGGTGAGCTGAACCTGGCGTAAGCACAGTTTGATACATGTGGAGGTGAGTTTGCTCAGGTGCTTTTCTAGTTTTGGGAGTACGCCATCTTTCAGGATGAAAGCTACGCACTCTTTGATACATGAGGCCCCTGAACTGTGTCTTTGCTTCTCTGTCTTGTAATTCTTCTTGCAACCCCTTTGCGATCCTTGGAGGGGTCTCTATAACCACCAGGTTGGTAACCACTGCATTAATATTTTCCAGAAAAACATTGGAGCTTTAATGTATTCAATGTGATGCCTCCCCATTCCCACAGTATGTACAGAATATGCAAAGGTCACACCATCCAACATGATCATAATTCTAGTGTTACAGCAAACCGTGTACATGTAAAGTGAGATAAAGTGGTAATGTCTATCTCTGAGGGGCAAATTCATACTTCCTACACAAATATGTGCTGCAGTGGGAAGATGATATCATGTTTGTTTGTGAAGGTTAAATGAATGTTTGCTTTAGTGCTTTAGAAAATGCCTGTGTGTGTACTTTAATCTTTCTGAGGACCAGTTTTTCAGACCTTGAAAGTGAGGAGGATTTTTGAAAAGCAAGGGCATTTGTTCTGGTCGTTGGTTCTTAAAAACTGTTTAGGGGTCAGGAGTTCCTTTCAGACTTTATAATAATAATAGTGATGAATTGTTGTTACAAGGTGAGACCCACATAATATAATTTTCGGGTCAAGTGTGTTGATGTCATCCCTTCCCAGAAAAGGTGATTGACTGTAGAGGCAGCAGAGCTTTTACTGAAAATGATGAGACCAAGTTACTGAACGCTCATTTGCTAAATCTGCGTCATCGAACGCAGCTGCAACACTGCAAGTATGGTTTACAAAGTGAAAAAAGGCATATGCCAATTTGATTAGGATAGGATTATTTTCAAGAGGATTTGTTTGTAATTTGTTTTGTCATTTTGATTGATTTGTAATCTTCGAACAAACTCGGAGGTGGTGTATTCAAATTGTTTTTCTGTAATTGCTGACTCACTGTGAGCCAAAGGAAATTCAATTGATTGAGAATAATAAAGTGTTTTTTATGTCAGACAGCCACCAGATAGAGAAATTTACATTTTCTATTGTATTTAATATCTAGAAAAAAACACATGCACGTCTGACATCCTGAGGCTTCATTTGAGATGCTAACGGTTTTTCACACATGGTCACTGTGCTGTGAGTATAATTAGGCCTTAGGTGAGCAGACAGAGGAGCTAGGAAAGAGCCCATCAACACTTACAATATGCTCATCAGCCTTCTGCTGTCTCGGCACAAAGCTACCACTTCCAAAATTACATGCTCACACACACATAAGCAAAAATTAAATATGCACATGCACACTCATGAGCAGAGTCGCACGGATCAGGGCTGCAGGATATTGACAGAAATTACTTATTTTATGCTGATTACTGCATCTCCGATATGAATGTCAGCACATGTTGGCAGCTTTTTAAACACAATTTCTTTGGCAAACAAATAAAGCAGCATTGTTAGTTTGAAAAGAATGAAAGATTTGTTCCAAATGCCAGTTCATTCACTGCAAAAAGGTGTGTCTAAAAACAAGATAAAAACACTAAATCTGAGGGAAATTGCCTTGCTGCATGGACAGATAATTTCACTTGACAAGATTTCTTAAATTAAAATTGTTAAATCTAGAAATAAGCATGTTGAAAGCTTAAAATTAGAACTTAACTCTTAAAACAAGATAAATTAAAGCTGCAAGCAGCAATGACCTGACAATTATTTGTTTCTTACCAAGATAAAAAAACATAATTTATCTTGTTTTAAGAGTTATTTATTTTATTTTAAGTGTTCAACATGCTCATTTCTAGATTTAACAATCTTAATTTAAGAAATCTTGTCAAGGTAAATTATCTGTCCATGCAGCAAGATCATTTCCCTCAGACACACCTTTTTTGCAGTGTATGCTTACTTTTTTAATGCATACATATACATTAAAACAAACAACACATTTTTTTTTTGTTCCTTCAGTCATCATCACAAATGTCCCTCTATTAGCTATTATTAGGAAAGTCTGTTCATCTTTTGGGACGTCTGGTCACCAGAGGTAAATCCAGCACAGCAGACGAAGCAAGGGAGTCGCCGGATCTACTTAGTTCAAGATTAATAGTCACGTTTATTAAATGTGCAGAGTGGAACTAACTCAAAGGTTCTTTTGAGGTCAGGGTGAGTCGAAGCAGACGTCAATTCCACAAGTGGAAGGAACAGAAAGAGGAGAGTTGGTGAGAGTAACTCTGAATGTGTGTTTAAATCTGTGCAAGTCCAGTGAATATATTTACATGCATACTAGTATCCAGGTGTCTTGTCCTTGACAGGCTGTCAAAAAAATATTCAGATGCATAAATTATAGTCCATGTAACCTTAATTTACCTCTCCAAGAAATCCACAGTATTTCGGTCTGTCAGGGCTGCAATCACAAGCTAAGCTGTTGAGGACTGAGGGTAACTCTGACCTGTTGAGATGCAAGGAACACCCTGAGAATCCCCTCACTGCAAAAAAGGTGTCTAAAAACAAGATAAAAACACTAAATCTGAGGGAAATGATCTTGCTGCATGGACAGATAATTTCACTTGACAATATTTCTTAAATTACGATTATTAAATCTAGAAATGGTAAATGGATCTGCACTTATATAGCGCTTTTCCAGTCACTTTGCGACCACTCAAATCACTTTACAGTACAGACTGCACTCATTCACCTATTCACACACACATTCATACTGGTGGCAGAGGCTACCCTAAACGGTGCCACCTGCCACCATTGGGAATTCATTCTCACGCTGATGAACGCAGCATCAGGAGCAATTTGGGGTTCAGTATCTTGCTCAAGGATACTTCGACATGTAGGCTGCCATGGTCAGGGATTGAACCACCAACCCTCCGTTCGGTGGGCAACCCGCTCTACCAACTGAGCCACAACCGCCATAAGCATGTTGAACGCTTAAAATAAGAAATTAACTCTCAAAACAAGATAAAATAAAGCTGCAAACAGCGATGAACTGGCCCGAGCAGAGTGACCTGACAATTATTTGTTTCTCACCAAGATTAAAAAAAAACTTTAGATTTAGAAGTGTTAGACAATTTATCTTGTTTTAAGAGTTAATTTCTTCTTTTAAGCGCATGCTTATTTCTAGATTTAATAATCTTAATCTTAAGAAATCTTGTCATGTGAAATTATCTTTCCATGCAGCCAGGTAATTTCCCCCAGATTTAGTGTTTTTATCTTGTTTTTAGACACACCTTTTTTGCAGTGTGTCCATAGTTCTCCCAGTGTAGAAAACAGCTGTGTACAACACATTTGCCACAGGTAGAGAATACCACACAGCTTCCAGGAAGAAGGTGGATTGTGTGTTCATCACTGGTTACTGGTAACTGCTGCCATGGTCAGGGATCAAACCATCAACCCTCCAATCGGTGGGCAACCCGCTCTACCAACTAAGCATGTCGAAATAAGCATGTTGAACGCTTAAAAAAAGAAATTAACTCTTAGAACAAGATAAATTAAAGCTGCAAGCAGCGATGAACTGGCCCGAGCAGAGTGACCTGCAGATTATGTGTTTCTTACCAAGATAAAACAAAAACTTTAGATTTAGAAGTGTTAGATAATTTATCTTGTTTTAAGCGTTAGTTTCTTATTTTAAGTGTTCAACATGCTTATTTATAGATTCAGTAATCTTAATTTAAGAAATATTGTCAAGTGAATTTATCTGTCCATCCAGCAAGATCATTCCCCTCAGATTTAGTGTTTTTATCTTGTTTTTAGACACACCTTTTTTGCAATGCTCGTTTCTCTTGCTTACAGACATATCAGGAAACAGGTCAGCAGGAGTAAGGTTACCATGGGTGCTTTAAGAACAGACCATAGGTCACTGACTGGAGAATAACCTGCTGTCCATCTTCCATCATCAACAGTTTTCAACATCTGGAGGATGGATGTTGCCAGCGCTGCAGCAGGTGCTCCCTGGGCCCTGCAGTGCAGCTTTAGGACTGAATGATGGCACAATGTGGAGGCGTGGACTTGACTCAGCACATTTACTAACTTCAGAAAGAGGCTCACAACTTTATTGTTACTCAACAAGTCCTCATGCCAAAGAAAAACTACAAGAATGACTCATATCGGTGTTTTCTGCTGACTCTATGCTTATTCTGGTTGAATAGGATAAACTGAACCTCCTTTGTGAAGCAAATATTGCACTCATTTTTAAAATAAACTTACACTGAACGCTTGCATGAACCACTTGATACTCTCCTGCTGGTGCCAGCGTCATATTTATAGACAGAGCAGTTATTCAGGCAGGTGTACAAATTATGAACAAAAGCCAACATCACTTGTTAATGACTCACCTCTGAATGAATGATTCTAATTCAATAGCAGGAGATGATGTGAAAAGAGAGGAGTACAAAGAGAATACTGATGGGTGACTGCTTTGATAAACAACTCCATGAAAAGTTGTGTTTATTTTTGATAGGAGATAAATTACAGCTTGTGTCAGTAAGTTTGTAAAGAAAAAACCAATTTGTTTTATTATTTTTTTTTGTATTTGGCATTAAATATGGCAAAGAATACAATGAAATGATCCAATATGTAATATGAATATATGCTGTACATCATGTAGACACAGCCATATGTCTCTGCACATAGAATATATTGTATTAATGTATATATAAATATTTCAGTGGGGTTAAAGAGCCGTTATGCAGATCAGCTCTTCTTTCCTTTACCACAGTATCAGGGTCATAATTCACTGTTGGAAGGAAGAATATCATTATGTTCAAACAGCAGCTCTGTAAAGCTCAGCTTTCCTCTGATGTGTGTGTGTGTGTGTGTGTGTGTGTGTGTGTGTGTGTGTGTGTGTGTCTTTTACATCAAAGCCATAGAACGCTATTAATAGGGCCACTAATGGACTCTAATGGTAAATAGCCACATCAGCACTCAGGTTTTTGACTGTGTGGTGAATTTATAATGTAGGGAAGTGATAACAAAACTTAAGTACCTTCTAACTCGCCTTTAATTGTGGTTTAGGCGGGTGCAATTTAAAGCTTTATTTTAACATGGGGACTAACAAACGTGTGATTCATGACAAGATGCAGCTTTGTGCTAAAGCGACCTGCTCGGAATAACGACGTAGTATTTCTGGTGTGCCTAATAAAACTACTTCTTTACCAGCTCAGCATATTTCAAAGGCAGACTCATCAATATCCGTTTTTTTAGCCTTTAAGTAAAACATTACTTATGGCATGTTAACCATTAATATGCCATAAGTAATGTCGGACTACCAACTTGAAAAGGAGTGGCTTTGACATGTTGCAGAACCAAAAAGCAAATGAGAACCAAAAAGAATGAGAAAATAGGACATAAGTGTAACTGTTTTTATGGGGAAAAACAATTGTATTTATTTTATTTTAATTTATTTAATTTGTATTGTATTTTATTTTGATACATACATTCCTAAACACATTCATGCATGCACACAAGTATGCATGCATTCATGCATGCATACTTGCATGAATGCATGCATACCCACATACAGTACATACACACACGCAATGCCCACATAAAAATATAGTATACATAGTATTATAAGATTTTATTAGGGGCCGGGCTGCTTAAGGTGCCAGGACCCTAGTCTTCCTCTGCATTCTTTCTTGTGCTTCAAGATGTTTGAGAAGTTTCCACTGTTCATGAAAAATGTGACAAAACGTTGGAGTCATGGTATCTCCAAAACACAATTATTGACAGGATTTTGTATTTTGATCTTGTTAACAATTACAGTCAATGCAAGAATGTCTTCGTTTCAGTTATGCAGTATCTGTTGAAATGACATTGAAACCTTGAAGTGCACCAGATTAATTCATGTAGGTTGCAAATGTTCAAAGTTTTCTTCACCCCAACCACCCCGCCATGCATAAAAAATTGTCAGGCACAGGATTTTTTCCTGCTTCTAGCCCTGTTAACATCTTAGTCAGGATGATTGCTTATTCTGTCAGATATGTCAGTCTGTGTCACCTGTTTGCTTTATGGAAGGTGGCTCAGACTTTCTTTACTTTATGCCCGCCACTCACCTTCCTGAAAAACTTTTTTTTTTTTTTATGTTCACAGCTTATAATATCTGTCTCTCAATTTCCCTTTGTAGGTAATGCCATCCAGGCCTTTGGGAATGGGACAGATGTGGGAGTGTGGCAGCCGATGTCCCCAGTCCAGACCACCACCTCCACCACCACCCCCTACCAGAGGAACCGTGAACGCAACCCCAACACCATCGACAACAACATCAACACAGACCCCGGCATCTACCACTTCTGTGGCAGCCTACAGGTAAGACACACACACACACACACACACAGAGAAGCTAGTTTTGTATTCAGAGTGTGACTCTGTTGGGGGGCTCAGGGGTTTCAGCCAGTCTGGGACAAACCTGATCCTATAACATGAAACATTTTCTGTATGGAATGAAAGTTTTTACAGATGGATGAAGCTTCTGAGTCACCGGCACTCTATATCTGACCTGCTGATCTTTCTATCCTTTTCTATCACTCTCACTCTCCATATGTCTACAATGTCTGTTCATCTGCTGCAGCTTTCTGTTTCTATTGCATACCTCACTGCCTCGTCATGCTCTGCCTCACTTTCTTTCTCTTCTAACTTTCAGGTCCACTCCATTTGTTTATCTCATATTGTCACAATACCACCTGTCTGGTTAAAGCAGTGAATCAAATACTACAAAAAAACTTTATTTTGTTGTCCATATTGCAAACACAAGTCTGTCTTGTGCATAAAACCATGCAACAGTCTAGAAAGCAATTTACTGTAAACAACCTCAGACAAGCAAGTGGCTGGTGGAGAAAGTGGAACATTTAGCAGCTAAATAGCCAGATTTTTGTCTCAGCTGCTGGTAGAGACCAAACCAGAGCTAAAAGGAGAGTGAATATTGGATTTTCAACTCCTATGGAATGTTAATGCTGCTGTGTCTTGAGGCCAAACTATATATCAGTCTGCCAATTTTCTTGGCCTATCAAAGACAGATAGGCTGATGTGCTGATATGAAAACTTTTTACAGATTATATTGCAGAAAAAGATGCTTGGGTAATTTAGAAAGGATGTCATGATATAGTTTGTACAACAGAGCACGTTCCAATTTACAATCAAGGTGGTAAGCAGCATAGAAAGCGAGACAAAAAGCTGCTACTTCACTAAAATGTCATTCAACATGACACAAGAGCTTAAAGTCACTGGAGCACAATACAGCTGGCGTTACAGTGTTACATACTAGAAAAGTTACACTGACATTTTGGAACATAAAATCACCATTTTCCCTAAGTTCAGGGAAGACTAAGGTGCAAATAATTGTTGTGTTTTTCACTTAAAAATCTATAATCATACATAATGATGTGGACCATTTTCACTAAAGCTAGTGCAGATAATAAATGAACAACATGACTCCCAAAAAGCTTAAAGACAAACTTTGCTAAAGAAATTCTCCAGGGACCAACTTCAACCATTACTTCTGGAAAAAGTAATTTAGTTGTTTTGATGCTCTCCACAATAATTTTACATTTTCTTGCATTAGCTGGTGGCCAAAACAGCTTTTATGGTAGATAAACCATGAAAACTGCAATATTGGCAAGCTTCTTGTCCCTTTCTGCATTTACATTATAACATTGATAGGAGTATAGTGGTAATGTTAAATATCTAGTTACTATTATTGGTATTGGCAGCAGCCCCAAAAATCCAGTATCAGTCAGGCCCTGATATTAGCCATAACGGTTTGATATTACAGCAGTATAGTATGTCATTTGTTTTGGGCTCTCTCCACCGTGTGGTTTGTAAAAATCACAGATGTCACTTTTATACAGTGTCTTATAAATGTTGTGAAAGGGGAAATAACAAATAACATGAATACCAGCCAAGGTTATTATACTTAACGAAAATTAACAAAATAACGAAATATCATTTTTTTTTAAACAATAACTAACTGAAACTGTATTGTATGGTTACAAAACTAACTAAAACTAACTGAAATTATAGTGAAAATGTCCTTCGTTTTCGCCTTTGTCAATTTTTTTCATACGTAAACCTTTTTGGTTGATATGAAATCTATTTCATCTATTTGGTTTTATGACTTAATAAACTGTTTGGAGCTGAGATGGATCAGACAAAGGAAATAAAGGAGCATTTATTGTGACCTTTTTTCAAAAAGGTCACAAAACTTAAACTAACTTAAACTAATAAAAACTGAACTAATTAGTTTCCAAAAAACTAATTAAAACTAGCAAACTCACTCTGAAAACTAATTAAAAACTAGCTGAATTTGAAAACAAAAATTCACAACGAAATTAAAACTAATGAAAGATCCAAAACTATTATAATGTTGATACCAGCATTAAAAGGGGCAACTTTGTGATAACTTTTACCAAATAATTGTGATTACGTCGTTGCATTTTTAGTCAACATGTAAAATATTTTTAGAATCCACTCTTGCAGGACCAGCAGTGTCTCACTGCAGCAAATCATTAGTGAAAGTATCAGTGCTTTCATAAAATATTACTTTGATCTCATGTTTTGCTTGTGGCATAACATCAAAATGTTACTATGACTCATTCATCCTCCACTTGTCTTTTTCCCGTTTTAGTCCTGATCTGATCTGAGTGTTTCTGTCCGGCTGTTGACTCACTCAAGTGTATAGATCCATCTGTCTACCTGTATGTGCCAGCACCATTGTGCCCGCTAAGACTCTGAGACTGTATTTGTCAGCTGAAGCAGCCACTCCAGCTCTGCAGGAACAACAGTTATCTGGCTGATGAAACAGAGGGATCACAGGCAGCAATCCTGAGCACCGGTGATGGGCTCCTCCTGGGTCAGGGAGGAAGTGGGGATAATACTGTCATTACCAGCAGAGCGATGACGGAGCTTTTCCACAAATAATAACACTGACACCCGGTGAAGCATCATAAAATCACTAAAATTATTGTTTACCCACAATAACAGAAAATCCCCCAGCAAAACTGAAATCCACCTTAATCATTTCTGTCTGCAAAAACTATAAACATCACTTTTCATCTTTATGTTGCTGTTATTGTTTATACTGTGTCACACTCTTGTAGTGAACATGCATTACCAAGCAGAGCTTCTCAAGTGTTGTTGTTATTGCATGGGGGATTATTGTCTATGTTATGGCTTTAAAGCCCCAGTAGCAACGTATTTTATTCACTGAACATACTCAGAAATAATATTTTAACCTCCCAAGTTTAAGCAGTATAATTTTAGTATTTTTTTACCACATTGGGAGAAGCAGAATAAGAGGTTCATTGGGAACATGCTTCAGGCTACATGACACATCTGCATTTAAATGTACTCTTTTAGCTCTGTTTTGGTCTCTACCATCTCCAAAATTTAATATCTGACTGTTTATGTGCTAAAGGCACTACTGTGTTCACTTACTGTCTATCTCAGGGGTAGACAACCTGAGGCTCCGGATAATTATACAAAAATTAATTACTGATTCCTTTACATTTTTATTTATCAATGGCGTCAGCCCGTTTGTATTATTCAATTTTAAAAATGTGCAGCTAATATATGGCATTAAAAAGTCAACTAAAATGTGCATCGTAGCTTACAAAACTTACAAAAGTCCGGCCCGGTGCCTTAACCTCTAAATTTTGTCAATTTCAAGTCTAGTTTTGAGTTTTTCTAGCTAGGTGAGCATTTGATTCCAATCTCATGAGATATTTCTTACAAAATCATATTAATAAATGCTCCTTATGGCCTATTGGTAATGTTGGTAGGCTAATTTAGACTGAGTAGGTTGTTTTATCTTCAATGTGAGGCTCAAAATAAGGTTAGCAGCTCCATTCCAACATTTTTTCTCTTTGTTTAGCCAACAATGCTCTTTTGTTAGTAGAGGTTGCAGACCCCTGGTCTATCTGAAGTGTTTTTACTCTTCAACCAAAGGTGAGAAATGAATGAGCTGAAAGATGCTAAAATGCTCTGCAGAGCTGTGTGATAACTCTCTGTGGGTTTGTCACTTTCAGCAGACTCACTCTTATATGGTTCTTTAGTGATCTTTTTCTAATGAAATTATATCGGATATTCTGTAGCATTGAAATGCAGAAAACAGGATTAGTGTTTGTAACACTTTCAAAGTGTTTGTAACACTTACTTCGTGATTCATTAGAGTAATTCTCCTCCTACACCCGAAAAAACCCCAGCACCAGTCAATATGATAGCTGAATTTCAATGTTGATAATTGCAGTGGCTGAGGTTCCCTTTTATTTAAGAATAATTCACAGATTGTGCCATAACATTTTGTCAATGACACAAACACATATATGCAGACATTCAGTCCTGCAAGATTAGCTCACACAGACAGATATTGAGACAGATGCAAGTACACACAAATGCAAGTGCACACACACATATACACAGTGTGTACTGATAATTAGCTTTGGTGGTGTACTGGTGCGTGTGTGCTGTTGGCGCTGCTCTGATAGCACGTCAAATACAACTTAATGAGAGAGTTGTGATAAACCGCTTTTCTAGTGTGTATGTGGCAGTGTAAAGCTCCTCTGTATATTGGCTGCATGCATGTAGGCTGTGTGTATGACTGTATGTGTGTGTATGCATCAAGGCAGACTATACCATTGTAATGACACAGTCGAGGGACAGTCGTGTGAGAAGATTCACTGATCTCTCTCTTTCAGACACACGCATGCAGAATAACAACACTTAACCAGTGCCTCTGAACTTCTCCACTTCCTGTCAATGACAGCACAGCAACACTCAGAGCTGTGAGTTTACCTTAAAAGAGAAAGAGTCGAAGACTGGAGGATAAAAAAGCAAATGTATAACCGGTTAAAAGCTCCTCTGCTCTCAGTGACATTGTTCGTTTCAGGAGCGAAAAGACAATTTACATTTTGTCAATGTTACTAATTCAAGTTTGACTCTTTCAGCAAATGTTCAGTTAACACAAGCAAAGTGCTTTTGACCTTATGTTTCTAAGTAAATAGAGGAGAACCAATTTTCTTTCTTGTTTGCATTACCTGTACTGAAGAGTGTTGTCCTTCATTTTAGCCATGCTGTGACTATATGGGTGCCAATGTCAGTCAGTCAATATCTCAGCAACGATTGGATAGATTGTTGTTGAAATTGTTGAAATTTTGTACAGACATTCATGGCCCCACAGAGCCTTCCTGAGCAGTGCAGCTCTGTGTATGATGCACGTGACTCTGAGAAAAATATACAGTGAAATGATGTTTTGACAGCCATTCTGATATCATACCGGCAAGATTATACCTTTCACTATAGATTTAATGTATGCACTTCCTGTTTCTGTTGAAAGAAAAAAGCCCTGCAATAGATCTGTGGAGCAGAATTCATATATTAATAGGGCTGTTTCCACTACCACCCAATACCCAGAATGAGGCGGGTCTCACTCACCGAAACGCCCCTAATTTGAATACGAGCCATCCGGAGCGGACGTTTGTCAGGACTTTTTTAGTCCCTGTAGAAGAGCAGGGTCTTTTTTTCTCCCCTGAAAACAGCCTGGTTACTGATTGGATAGATCACTAAGCAGGATGTGATGTAGTACTCTACATGACAACAACACACGCCATTTGTAAAAGCCGGCGAAGCAGTGTTCCCCACTTAGCGACTTTGTTGCTAAATTTAGCGACTTTTCAGACCCCCTTAGCGACTATTTTTCAAGAAAGCGACTGGAGACAAATCCAGCGACTTTTTCTGTTGTTATTGGAGACCTTTGGAGACCCCTTCTTGTCTTCTTCTTAACGAAATCTTTAGAAAAAGATCAGGAATATATATATATATATATATATATATAGACCTTTTTTGGATAAAATGTGAATTGCATGGCTCCATAAATTTGTAGAGTACCTGATTTTCATTGTGGAAATACAAATTTAAATGTTAAGTTATTTTGATTATGGACATTATAAAAGGCAAAGCCAATGCAGATGGCAGGCAGCTCCACAGCAGCACAGCAGTAGAAATGTCTCTGTGGACACTACTCCGGTGCGAGCTGGAGCAGTTCAGTAAGGCAGCCATCAAGCTCTCCTCAGCTCAACATTTCACTTTATTTAATACTTTGGTCTATCAGCCCCAACTCCTCTATACTTACTATACTCATACTATATGTTTTGCACTAATTAGAAACTGTCAGCGTGCTTACACGCTAAACTAAGATGATGAACATAGTAAACTCTATTTTTCCCTGCAATGTCTTGGTGTCATGTGAACGTGGAACAAGTGTGAAGATGTTTTCTTTCTCATCTTCTCCCTCTTGAGTTTTAAGAGGAAATTAAAAGCCTAGCCGGACTGCTTTCCCTTTTTCATCACACAACAGAGCTAGTGGGACCCACAGCAAACCCACCACAGATAAAACAACTCATACACACACGCCAGAATGAAGAGGAAAACATACACACACACACACTCACATAGCAATGCACAGTGTGCAAGCCCCAGGGCTCCATCGGCCTGTTCTTATGAATATAGTTGACTCCCGTGCAGGCAGGAAGTGCCCTGGACAAATATGGAAATCTACCACATGCTAATGTGACTTTTAGGAACAGGCAGGTATTAGGCAAATCCAAAAACACGTGGACAAAAGGCAGGAATATATATTTAAATTTGTTGACGTCCAGGTCTCGTTGAGTTTAAAAATAGGCATTGCAGTTGTTTAATATTAAAGGATACAGACAAGGTATGCAAATGTTTATATGGTTTCCTTACACATGCAATCACAAGCAAAGCTTTTACAGTGAAGGCATGATCTAATTCAAAGTTCACCCAAGTTGCAGAAACCCTAATGATAGCTACAAGTCTGGTTTTATTTGGTAGATTTTGAGATACTGTATCCATCCATCTCACAGAGAGGTTTATATAAAGACTGAGACACAATGTAACCAAAAATCTGCATGGCTAGATATGACTAGAGATAAGTGTGAAATATGGTTAAAATACTGCATTTGTTAGACATAATAGTGCTCCAAATGATCAACCACCTATCAGTATCAGACGAGGGCAATATCACTGAATGATGGAGGACAGAAGCAGACTTCCATTTGGTTAATAATATTGCAAATAATTAGATAATGCTACATTATGAATAAAGGCCGTATTGGATGAATTAGTCATGATACATGATCAATATAAACAAACCTTTTCCAATATCAGCAAAGACCTTTTTAAGGTGAAACCAAGGTTATCATAGTTAACGAAAACTATCAAAATAACGAAAACTAGAATTGAAAAAAAATTTCCGTTAACTGAAATAAAAATAAAAACGAGAGTTTAAAAAATAAAATAACTAACTGAAACTGTATTTTGTGGTTACAAAACTAACTAAAACTTTTTGGTTGATATGAAATCTATTTCATCTATTTGACTTAATAAAGTTATTGGGGCTGAGATGGATCAGACAAAGAAAATAAAAGAAACATTTATTGTGACCTTATTGAATCTTAGACCCAACACATACCCCATTACAAAACAACTAAAACTAAGCATTTTAATACAAATTAATTAAAACTAGCAAACTTACTCTAAAAACGAATTAAAACTAACTGAATTTGAAAACAAAAATTGACAACAAAATGAATACTAAAACTAATGAAAAATCCAAAACTATTATAACCTTGGGTCAAACAGGTGAAATGTTTTAGTGGTGATTGAGTTGTAATTTCAGGAGTTGCTCGACCCTTTTGTTAACATTTAGATCACAGATTGTCCCATTAATTAATACAGCAAGACAAGCCTCTAAACTACAGTATGTGTTAGTCTTGAGTCATGGTGGAGGCATTATGACAGTACACATTAGCAGCAGATGGAGCCCCACTTACAAATGGAATCTACATTCTAAGATCCACTTGCATATAGTTTAAATGTCCAAATGTTTTGTTGTGAAACACTCAATGTGCCCTCAGGATTTCAGACTTTAGCTACAAGCTGTAAATGTTTATTATCATTATAATCTCCCAGTGTCTCTATCTCAGAGGTTTCAAACTTTTAATGCATCCAAACAATGACTCCTAACACAGATGGGACCTCATCATGAAGCACAAACTGATGTAAGAAGTGATCAGTCATTGAGTTCCTCAGACCACTTTTTTTTGTGCTTCCACGCTTGAAATTCTTTTCTTGTTCTTTTGTTTCGGTCTTTATAAAGAGGCCTGCAAATACACAATGATTTATAGACATAATTCCACCCAAGCTTATTCTTTTTTTTGGCTTTGTGCTGAAGCAAGGGTGTAATAACAGCACATAGTTTCTCACTTTTTTGTGTTATTGTGCCCGCTACATCCTGTAAATCCCTATTTTGGGTCTGAATTCACGATACTGTGTATACTGGAGCCATTTATTATTCTGTCACACCTGCAGCCTGAGCACACACACATACACACACATAAATAACCAGAAGCCAAAAGTGGAGTTACACTCACTTACAGCATCCATCCTGGAAGCAGATATTCAGTATGCAGGTCATTAGAGGCAAAGGAGAAAAGCTTCTATAAAGCCACAAACTCCTAATCAGATGCCTTATTTACAGAATACAGGACAAAAACATGAGATATTCAGACGCTGATTACGAGCTCTGCTCTGCAAATCAGCAAAATCAACTCATCGTGGGTTTGCAATCAACACAAGTGGTAATCACTTTTAGCTCTCACCAAATTTACCTGGAGAGTAAAGACACGGAGGAGAGAATGAAGATTAGAGATGTGATGCATCACCACTCAACAAATGTCATGTTTATTTGTACATTTGTCTTTTTTTCTGTTCTTGACGTGATTGCACACATTTTAAACTGGAGTTTAAAGGCCTCCAATACGTCGTTATAGTTAGAGCTTGTTGAATGAGGAGCAGAAAGCATGTTGGAGTAAACTCTGAGGTCCAGATGCTCGCTGTCAAAGCATTTGTTGCAGCAACTTACTAGAAAGTTCCTAACTCTAACCATGTGCTCCAGATCCTGTCTCAGTTGTCCGATAAGGCACCAATTTGAGCTTTGAGTTGATTGATGTGTGTAGATTCACTCGTCCTGATGATGATTTTAATATTATATGAACCATATATGAATATATTTTTAGATACAGTATATATTTTAATTGCAGCTCAGCCTTTGCAAAAAAAAAATACATGTTTTTTTGGTTTCCAATCCCATTGCTCTGTGCTAGTTCAGTGAAAAGTTTGGAGTTTTGGATGCAAATTCATTGCTACTGTGACCTTTCCCTACTGTAACCAAGTGTTTTAGAGGGTTGAACTTATGCAGA
Source organism: Centropristis striata (assembly GCF_030273125.1). Taxonomy (NCBI): domain Eukaryota; kingdom Metazoa; phylum Chordata; class Actinopteri; order Perciformes; family Serranidae; genus Centropristis; species Centropristis striata. Next base: position 28,717,637 of record NC_081536.1, on the reverse strand, counting down.
CCTCAACCACTAAATACTCAAAGTCAGCGGCGTTTAGGGTTGCAAAGGTGTGGAAAATTTTCGGTAAATTTCTCGTAAATTACCAGAAACTTTTTCATAAGAAGTTTGGAATTTTGGAATATTCCAAATCTGAAACTTTCCTTTTGGAATTATGGAAATTTATGGGAATTAACTGGAAACAAAACCCTAATTTAAACAAACTCTATCATATCCAAACATACATATAAACATTTTGTTTTGTCATAAGCAGACATCGATGCAAAATAATACAATCAAAACATTTCAACAGATTTATTTGTAAGTAGAACTTTTATCAAGATTTAATTATTTTATTGATAGGGGCGGCTGTGGCTCAGTTGGTAGAGTGGTCACCTACAAATCGGAGGGTTGGTGGTTGGATCCCTGACTGTGGCGAAGTATCCTTGAGCAAGATACTGAACCCCAAATTACTCCCGATGCTGCGTTCATCAGTGTGTGAATGAATTCCCAATGGTGGCAGGTGGCACTGTTTAGGGTAGCCTCTGCCACCAGTATGAATGTGTGTGTGAACGGGTGAATGAGCGCAGTCTTTTGTGTAAAGCGCTTTGAGTGGTCACAAAGCGAATAGAAAAGCGCTGTTTTTTACCATTTACCATTTACCACTAACTCCATACGTAAACATGGCTCGCATTAAGTTGACTGTAGAAACTACCTATGGTGGCTTTTTTCACTTGTTTGCCAGCAGTCAGCCCACTCATTCACAGGTTTTCCTGGTAGTCTTTATCTTACCTGAAGGCTAATTTGTTTCTTGCTTGTTGTTGTGAGAGTTTATTCACAAGCTTGTTCGCTCAAGCGCTAATCTCAGTTAATCTTACATTTACACCTTTTTTCTAGAGCAAAACCAACCAAAAACAGGAGCATTCAGTATTTTAGTATTCACTCTTTAGCACTCAGTTTGAAAGCTGGGATGTTTTAAATGAGCAGTTTATAGTATAAAGCGCTTTGAGTGGTCACAAAACGACTAGATAATCGCTATATAAGTGCAGGTCCATTTACCATTTATTTTGCAACCCTAGCGGCGGCTGCTTTAAACTCTGAAGAAGATCTTTTCTTAATCTTAACCAAGTAGCTTTGAGTAAATGAAATTATGCAGACTTCAATACAGAGCTGTCCAATCAGAAAACATGCATTAGTCATTGTGTAACTGACAAAGATGACAGCACATGCTGTTTATGTTACCTGAAGGCCACCGTATTCTCTAACATGTTTCTAAAGGAGGTGGGGGAACAGATATTGTTTGCATTATACAACCTCACCACTACAAGCCACTGAACCTTTGATGTGCATTAGCTAACACTGTCAAGAATTCGTCATTACTGCCGTCATAAAACAGACTCTCACCTTCATTTACACATGAGGAAAATGTGTATGTGTGTGTGTGTGAGAGAGAGAGAGAATCAAAGGCTGTGTGTTTGAACGTGCGACTGCTATTGAATGATAAATCTGAGATGAAATCAGAGTCTGGGTTTGACTGTCCCTCTGTGCTCAGCCTCGCTCTTTTTTCTCCTCTGACTGGAAATATCAGAGGCTTTAAAAGTTTAACAGGCTCTCAGGGTAAACTATCCAAGGTTATGGTAGTTTTTCCAATTTAGATTTAGTTTCCAATCTGTTTTTATGATCGGATCAGCTTTCATAAAGGCACAGATTGAATGTAATGCTTATTTGAAGTTTAGTCACAGTGTCTGAACGCTCGTATCTGTGTGTTGTTTGTACCTGTTGTGTAAACGTATTGACAGAATATTTTCAGTGTGATTAGACAACAGATTGTTCCATCGATTGTTGATCAAAGCAAATTAATTACCGCAGATCCTCTGCTGACTTTCAGTCTCAGCGTGTCAGTCAGAGCTCTGAAATGCTGTTGAGTTGTTATGTGACATGCAAACTTTAAGGAAAAAGTTAACCTTGAAACTTTATAAATATATAATCTGGTTGTCATTTGGATCTTTTTTCAAAAACAAAAGCATCACAATAAACAAGACTGTGTTGTGGGTGTTTTTGGATTGGAACATGAATTGTGATATTTCCTGTCTTCCTGTTGCAGGCTCAGAAATTGAAGTCAAACTCAACTGTTGATGGCGTCTTCTGTGTGGTAAGTTTGTCTTCAGTTGTGTAATAACGTTTTGTGAATTTTGTGAATTGATACTTAAAACATGAATGGATAACAAATGCTGTTCAGATAAAGGATCCGATAATGAAATGTAAAAATACTTGACCTCCTGGCAGCTATTCTGTGTCTACAAAGCCTAACTGCAGTAACTACTTTTTTGGTCAAAATTGAGTTATAACTAAAAATGAACTCCTTGATGTCTGTTTTATCTTGTGACAAAGTTTTAGATTTCAATTTTGCTTAAAATATTATATGAAAACCACAAAATCCAACTCAAAACCAAGCAGTAATTGCACTTACCAATGTCTGCTTTGGATATATATACTAATTTAAACATAAAAATTGTTTTGTTTTTTTTAAGTTTATTTGAAAAGGAAATTATTATTTAGATAGTGATGAAGTAAAAAAGTGAGATAAAATTATATTAAGAGTAAAATATAATATTAAGTCTAAAATGCACAAATCTTTACATAGAGTTGTTTTAAATACACTTATTACAAAATCAATTTGAAAATGTTTATTCACTGAAAACAAAATTTAAAAGCTGAAAGAAGACAACAACACTGTTGTTACTCCACTCTGTCTTTGCATCACTATTAGAACCTTTTTCAGCAATGCAGTAACTACGTTTTTGGGGTCAAAGGTCAAATAAATTGTCATGATTTTTGAGCATAAAAATTACATCATTAATACATGTAGAAATAAGTGTCATATCACTTATCAACATAAAACCAATTTGGCTGGCCAGTTAAAAAAACTGTTAAAAAAACTTTAAAGCGTTTTTTCTCAGTTTTACCTTTTGCGTAGTTACTGCAGTTAGATTTTGTAGGGCAGTATTGTTGTCAGTTTATTTTACAGTTCCCTCTAAACCTTTTAATAGTAACAACATCTCCAACCTAAATGACAGAATAGACAATAGTATTATTGAATAGTCAATCCCACCCATAACGACACATATGGGCATTTTACGGCTCATGATACAGAGCGTAGCGTTCTAAAAATAGCACACACGTCAGGTTTAAAAAAGGTTGGTGCCAGAAGTGAACTAGTTTCTAGGGTGACTTGAGCAACAGAAGTTACCTAAAAATTGGAAGTTAGGTAAAATTTTACTTTTGTTTTCACATGGGACACAAACCCTGTCCTCCTGGTGAATGTCCACCATTTGTTGGACCCATCCACCTCCTGACCTGAGTGTAACATCCGCCATTTAAACTCTGCATCCCTGTCAATCATTACTACTACGTCAGCAAGATGGTGGCGGAGGACAGTCTAAAATGTAAATATGAGTTGTGTTTTTCTGCCTGTTCAAATGCCTTATGTTGACCTCTTTGAGGGCAGACCAGTCATTCTCAAACTAAAACTTTCCTCGACTTTACTTTATTACTTAGCTACAATTATGTTGCAGTTAAAAAGCTTATTTGTAAGGCAACTAAATCTACATTTTCTAAGCGTCTTTTAACAGAGTTATAGCAAAACTTGAAGGCCGCTTAGAGAGTGCAAACCTCCGCCATGGCCAACTTTGACAAAAAAATACCAATAATTGGAGTGACAGCATTATATATATGGTAAATCAAGGTATGTTTGGTCAAAAGTGCATCTTTAATTTGGGAGAATATCACAGGCTGCAAACAACTTGTGTCGGGAGATAAACTGTCAAACCGTTTCACAATGTCATCTCAGAAAACAGTTTAATTTAAGACCACAGGGCAATTGCTCGAGCTATCAAGTAATCACAACGTGTAATCCAACCTTGCTGTTGGAAGTCTGTGACCTCCCTCTGACTGTGATTGCCACGGCAATCCTTCCCGCCTCCTTTGTAAACTCCTGTTCTTTGTAGTTCCTTTGAGGCTGAAATGGGATTGTTGCTTATCTGGTGGCTTTTAAAGTTCACTGTAAATGTCATTGTACAATAATAAGGCACTGTTATGCACTGGACTGACATTTAATAGAGGCAGGGACAGGTCTGGGGGAGATGACCCAGCCGTTAGCTTGCAGCTTTATTAGCAAGCCAAAGACCGGTGGTGAAGCTCCAGATACACATACTTACGCATGATGGCACATGCACACACACACACATACTGGTTTTGATACATCATGGGGACTCCAGTTTCAATAATCACTTGTGGGGACCACCCTTTCTAGAGGTTGTAGAGAGCTGAAAAAAATTGAGTAAACTTGCCACAGCTTATTTTGCCTATGCACACCTTCAAACCTCTGAAATGATGAAGTGATGTTTTAATCAGGCTTTGTGGGGACATCTGGAAAAACCAGTAAACATGCTTTCAGGGTACATCATTTACATAAATTTTGCATATTTCACACAGATTATTAGTGACTAATGGGGACCTACTTTTACATAAAATAATGAAAATGAGATACTTTTCTAAGAAGCCAATTATATAATTTTGACATTTGCAAAAATGGTAAATCATCATCATATGAACATGCTGTGGCATTTCAGTTCATCTTTGTGTCAAAGCAGATGAATATATTTCAGATTTTTTCTAGATGATATCTTTGAATTAAACAGTCTAATGTCTTTAAGTATGCCACATCCTGCATGCAGAAATTAAACCTATGAATCCACATAAAGTCCACTTTATGTCCCAGTCGGTGTATAAGGCACACCAAAATGATTTGTTTTGTGTGTTCCATTAATAAAAACAGACCTCAATATCTTAAACGTGACAATGGCACTTGATGCATGAATTTCTTGGAAGCATTTTATGTTTTGTTGGCCGTCATTCATCAAGCTGTCATGAAATAGATCCCAGAGTCTGCTGTGGAGAAGATCCAGAGGCACCTGCCACAGCTGATTCATGAAACATTCTCATGCCACAATCTGGACATTCAGACCAGCAACAGTTGTGTGGAAACCAGCTGTCTCTGAATATATTCATTTTCCAAAATGACATGAGGTTAATATTACAGCCTTGACAGAGAGGGAACTGATTTATAATCTTTATATATTATAAATGATTCCCCATAAAACATATGTTGAAATAAACAGGTATAATGGAGATGAGTCAGTATATTAGCAGCACAGTTGCAACAGAAAGGGCCGATCAAATAGATGTTCTGCTAATCCTACCTCACCTGTCAACAGTTTATACTGTTTACAATTCAGCTTTGATATATTTGAACTCCTTTTTAATATGTCCTGCTGTCTCAAAACTGTTGTTAGTATGCATTAAATAGATAAACAAAAGAGCATGCAAGCTGTGCTATAATGGTGCAAAAAGAATAGGAATTAGGCTTCTGTCCCAGGTGAAAATTCAGCATCTTCAAAAGGTCACAGTTCTAATAGAAGGTGTGGAAATTGTTCTTGTATTAGAGGAAAGAGCCGGTTAGCCTCAGTATATTATGCAGAGTGGAAAAGGGAATATCAGTAAAACCTTTTTTGACGGATATTTTTGTCTTCACTTTTTGTTGCAGAGGATCATGTTCACTGTGAACTTTAGTAATTGCCTTCTTGCAGCAAAAAACGAAACTTTTCAATGTGTGGGAGGTTTTTGAATCTATAAAAAAAAAAAAGTCTCACGCAGCTCACCTGGACTGTTCCTCTCTGTCTCTCCCTCAGGACCCTCAGATAGACGGTCCAAGTACGTCCAACGCCATCCCGAGAAACTCAGCCGTCTCCAGACGGCCCGTGGGCCTGGCCTCTCTGCTGCCCCCGCTGCTCTGGCTGTGCTACTGCTCCTCGCCGGGCTTCTTGTAGCCTTGCAACAAATTACAACGGACTGACAAACACACATTTGTATAAAAGAAAAAGCAAAACAAGAAATTATATATCCTTTTCTTCTCAGTAATACCTGTTGTACTTTTATTTCCCACTCTCTTTTTATTCCTACTTTATTTGTTTGTTTTTTTATGAATTTTGTTGTTTCATTTTGTTTATTATGTTTTTTTGCATTGCAGCTGTGTGCTAAAGCGGTGATCTATCTACGTGTTAACTCAGTTTGGCTGTGTGTTCCCTTTGGTTAGCTGAAAAAAAGGGATTTAAAGCGTCCGTGTTGCTCAGAAATGAGAAATTCTCGAGCATTACATTCCAATAAACCACAGCAGGTGGCTCTTGGAAAAGGTACACACACAATGTAAATTAGCATCAGTTTTCAGAGTCGTCAAATCAGTTTTCACCCACGTCTGTTTGTGTGTTGAGGCTATAGGTGGGATCTTTAGCTTACAAGTCACAGTCGGTTCAGCGAAGGCTACATTTTATCACTTGGGCAGCCTTTTAGGTGTTATTCAGTCTCCTCTGTGGTTTGTGTATGTTTTGATAATGACGTGATCTGGTATTTTGCATTTTTATGAAAAGTCCACATGGATATTTACCTGACAAAAAAATAATAAACAAATAAAAAAAACAGGGTGAACACCAATAACTTGAAACATCAGAGAACATCCGCGCCCAATCCGTCTTTATTGTAGCTCAAACTGAACACACATCGCCGCTGGCAAAAGCACACAGGCAAAGACCCACACACACATACTGCACATGTTCACACACTCAGACAAAAACACAGAGAAACACACACAGCGCTACGCTTCCCGCTCCCTTTTTTTTTTTACACTTGGGTTTTGCCAACAGAGGGGTATTCAGAGATCACAGGACAGTAGGTTCCACGCTGCTGTGGATGGCTGAATCCACTCCACTCATTAGTGATTGTACATACTTGTTATTGTTAGAAGCCATGTTCAGGGTTTCTCTGTGGAAGGTGCCAGAGGAGCTGCTGCAGTTTCACCTAATTTTTTTTTTTTTTTTGATGTACTTTGCTGCACTGCGTCCACAGAAACAAGAGCTGAGGAAAAAAAAAAGGCTTATTGTTGTCGAGTATATTCAACGGTAACTCACACCTCCATCACGCCGACAGAGCTCAAAGCGTCCTTTTCTGTCAGTCCAGTGTTACGACTTATTGCCTCAATTGTGAAACTGTCAACACGTGTTTGGTGAGGGAGCGATCACTTGATATTGACCATTTGCTAAACCTCAACCACCTTTACAGTACTTACTCCCACTGCAGTAGGCAAGGTATTCTAGTGCAGCATGTTTTCAGTTTTCCGTAATAAGTGAGGAAGAGGTCAAGTTCTTAGTAAGTTTTGTATTTGTCTTTGATTTCAGTAGAAGAAGATGATTATCAAATTTGACTGTTAAAACTGTCTATTATTGGCATGCCCTGCAGCTCACTAATTAATGAATTTCCATTGGACTTTTTACCATTTATGGCCAACTTATTTGAAGATATGATCCTTGATTAAGGGTTTTTGTTTTGCTTAGCTTGTACCCCAACAAATAATGTAGTTTGCTGCAATCCTCTCTTTGGCTTTGGAGCTAAGACTTTAGTGCTACTGTAACAATATATACCCAGATGTGCTCCCATTAGCAGCTCAGAAATCATAATGTTTCATCCTCTTTTGCACTTTTGCTCTCATTTTTAGATCTGGAAAGGTGAAAAAACTGACACCAACTTTCAAGCTCATTAAATACACGGATACAGTTGAGGTCGTTTAGGGCCACGTCTAAAGATATAATGATATTTTCAGAAATAAGATATTTCCTCTGTGTTTTGGCCTCTTGTTCACACAGTTTTATGGCCACAAAAACAGAGATTTTCTCAAACACCGTCTCAGGTGCAGATTATTACAAAACATGTTAAACAGAGTGACGTCATCTTCTTAATTTGCAGATAGCCATTGTAGCATTATGAGTGAGCATGCGCTAGAAATCACAACAATGGCAGAATGTGTTTGTTTATATTTGTTTACCTATGTTACAGACCTCATATTAAAGGAAGCTGAGTTTCACCTGCATGGTACGGCTCCAATTAACTAGACTCAACTTCTCAGCTGCTCCTCGGAGACCCCGAGGCGTTCCCAGGCCAGATGACATATTTAATTCTTCCAGCGTTTCTGGGTCTACCCAAGGTTTTCTTAATAGATGCCTGAACAAACCTGGACTTGCTTCTTTCAATGCGAAGGAGAGGCAGCTCTACTCCGAGATCCTCTCCCAGTCCAGTGTGGTTATTATAGTTAATGAAAACAAGAATTGAAAAAACATTTTCGAGTTTAACAAAAAACGATAACTAACTGAAACTGTATTGTGAGGTTACAAAACTAACTAAAAATAACGAAAATTATAGTGAAAATGTCCTTCGTTTTCATCTTTGTCAACTTTTTTCATACATAATCCAGTGTTTCTATTAGAAAGAGGATTCTGTTTGTGAACATACAGGAACACATGGTAAATATGTTTACTGAGACAGGGATGTCTACACTCCAACCAACATTCAAAACACCTGGAACTGTAAGAGTTAATAACCTTATTGGGACTAAGATGGACAAACCAAAGGAAATAAAGGCAAAATTTATTATAACCTCTTTGAATCTCACACCCAACACATAGCCCATTACAAAAAAACTAAAACTAATAAAAACTAAACTAAAACTAAGCATTTAAAAAAATAAATAAAAATAAACTAAAACTAGCAAACTCACTCTAAAAACTAATTCAAACTAACTGAATTTGAAAACAAAAAATTACAACGAAATTAAAACTAAGACTAATAAAAAATCCAAAACTATTATAATCTTGGTGTGGATGGATTTATTTTGTAAAATGAAGGTTGTGCTGGCACATTTTTCTTTTTTTACCAAAGGGGCCAATATGTTGTGTAGACAGGGCTTGGTTGAGCACCACCTCATCCAAGTTAAGAGCTTAATTACAATGGTGAATCATTATTTGGAGATCGGGTTCAGCAAATGGTCAATTCAGTCTCCTGCAGCAAACACATGCCATGTGACTTATGTACTGTTTGTCAATAGTTGAAGCATTTTCTATGTTTGCTTCTGAGGACTGCTGGGAAAATACAAAAAAAAAAGCCACCGCATCGCGATCACGTTTAATTCTCAGTCGTAGACGCATCTGTTCTCATCAGCTCCTTCAGACGGAGGCTTATGCTTTGTGAATTCTCCTCACAGGAAATACGAGCTTGTCCCCTTACAACATGTGATCCAACACGTTTACATACATCACTGTGGCATGTTCAGCAAATTACGTTAACCATTGGGACAGTGACAGGAGCATTTATGACACGCTGCTTGGGTTCATGTAGCTTCTCTAAAACATGATTAATGTATAGTAGAACTTAAATGTTATTTACCGAGCATAAACATGGTATATGCACTGTATGTACTTGGCTGAAACTATAAATTGGACAAATAAATGTCTGATGATATTCTATTCCAGAGCATTGTGAGCTATTTTGACATTCAGATACAACATAGAGTACATTGAATAAACCAGAATATTGTTTTTATAACAACTTATGTGTATATTTCTCCCAGTATGTACATGATTATGGAATATTATTGCATCTGAGAAAGAGGATATCAATGTAACTCTCCTACTGTAGTTATATAAGACTGTATTTCCTAAGCATATTGTTTTGTACCATAGCCCCATTTATGATGTTGCTTAAATATAGTATTTGATTTTTTGGCTAAGATTTGAACTTATTTTTCTATCTTTTACTATTTTCTGTTTTGATGAGTTGAAGTGAATGAGGTGGACCGGGCACAGATAGCTCATATTTAAACTGTTCAACTTTTTTTTAGACTGTTGAGTGCTGTTACTATAATTATTTTGGTTTTACTGCTAAAATAATTGCGGTGACAATAACTACAAGTTGAACAAGGAAGAAAATTGTCTTTGCATGATGATGGAGAAGGAAGCAAATCAGTGTTTAAAGATAAATACATTGTATACCATACGAATGAAGGATTTTTGGGGTATATTTGAGCAGAGTTGGGAAAACTCCCACAGATTAATGTTTGCAGTTTGGAGGAAAAGTGACATGTTATGAGTTGCTACATGACAAACACTCTAACTGGGACTGATTACACTTCTCAGAATTGTGTCTTACAGTACGTCTGATCTTTTTTATATTTAATCCCAGTGTCATATCTTCATTGGACCTGGAATATGAGATAAAGTGAAGTTTATACAGGTGGTCATAAGTCCTCAGAGCTGCGGCCACAGCCTCCTGATGTAAGGGTCCCACTTTTGGACAAGAAAAAGTTAAAGATGTTAAATATGTTTGCTGTCAATCTCCATCCCATTTGTTGTTTGAAAATACCAAAAATGGCTTTTTGGAGATGCAGACTCCCTCAGCTATCCGGCATCATTAACTTCTTAGCTTGTGAAAATGTAAAATCTATTGTACAAAAGTTATGATTAAATACTGTTAAATCACCCAGACTGTGTGAATGTTGTGTTATTTCATTTGAACAAAGATGAAGAAAGCAACCTTCAGACATGTGGAAAACAGATGAGTTGATAAAGCCTGATACAAACCTCAGAAGGTAATGTTGTTGACCTCGGGTTACCAAACCAAAGAAACTGTGAAGTGAAAAGAGATGAGACCGGATAAAGAAAGTCATATGAGGTTTGTGACTGCTTTGACAGGGAGGAGTCACTGCAGGTCAGCTGAGCATTCACTGATACTTTATTATCCAGTGCTGCATGAGGAGAAACAAAAGGTGAAGCAGAAACAAAGACAGAGGTTAACCCTGTACATACTCAAGACATTAGATATTTAAGCTGTAGAACCATATAAGCTGTATAACGCTGCATTAAGTAGTTATTAAAGCTAAAAAGCCAATGGCAAGTTGGTGGTGTGACTTGAAAATAGCCCAAAAAGACAATAAAATGACTCCATTCTCTCAAGATTGAGTCTTTTCAATAAGAGTTGTGGGAACTCTTTCGAAGACTGAAATCACTTCTCATCCAATTTGCTCTATTAGACCAAACAATGATCATGAAACACAATCACGCGTGCCAATTTTAAGTCTGTTTTTCAGTCCTGTTGGAAAATAATGTTGTGTCTCTCAAAGCCAACAAGACCCCTTTGTCCTACTTATTTGGGTTTTTGACACCAGCATTTTAGACACAAATCTACAGTCCTTCAATCATCAAACATCTATGAACTCTTATACACAATGCACTGAAAAAATAAATAACCTCAGCTGACTGTGAGTAATAAATATTTTTTGTGATAGGACAGGAGTTAAGAAATAGCTTGCAGACAAACTATTCAATGTGGTGCAAAACTTTCAACAAAAATATCCTTTTAAAACCTATTGAAAGAAGCATTTTAGCTTCAAATTAAATTGTCCAATAAACAATATCAATAGATTTGAAAATCCTGATACTTAAAATTAAGGTAAACTTTTCTCTTTTAGACAAATAAATCTTGTTAAAATTGTGTGGGCTGCTGTTAGCAGATGTATATGATAAGTCTCCTACTGTGAGACTCGACAGTAACAAAGCTCAGTGAACCAAATCAAACGCACCTTCAATGCTGTGTAGGTGCATGCTGGGACGAATGTGATCATGGTGGATCACTGAACTGACTTCAGTCTACAGTGACAGGCTTCCTGCACGACCTTCATGCTAATTGTGACAGTCTGTGATGCAACTGGTGCATTCTTCTCTTCAGATCAAACCCACTGTGTGTGCAGAACTGTGCACATCTTGTCTGCATGTCTGCTTCACTGTGTGTATTTGTAGCGTGATGCTGCTGTAGAGTTTACAGTTTTTCTCAGCTGCTTTGGTGCATTTCTCACATCACTATTTACATTTGCACAACAGTTAGTGCATTTCTCAAAACAATAAGTACAAACTGCAAAACCTAGTTGATAACCTGCAAAAGCGTGTCACCTGCTCTAAACAGATAGTTCATTCCTCAAAAGCAACTATTCATGTTAATGAAAGATGAAAAGTCCTGACACTATGTTTATGAACAAGATAGTCAAATGTCTCTGTCATGTTATCATTATGACAGTTTGCTCTGGAAATGTTTTTAATGCAAAAAAGTCAGATCTTGGTGACACTACCTGAAAATGCTCCATTTCCATCCATCTCATTTTACACACAAGCTCAATCAAGACCAAAACAGTAGATGTTAACTGGTGAATTTTCAATTGCTTTCACACGGTTTGTCAAAACAGAAAACCTCATGTTCAAAACTAATGGATTGAAGATTACATTGATCACAGCTTCTGCTCCTTTTTCTTTGTGTATTTGACAACACAGTAATGAATGACAGCTAAATGCTGATTTTTTTCCCTCTTTACTCTACTGTAAGTCATTTTCATTTGCAATACAGTAAAGTGTTTACTGCAAATCCTCATTTACTGTCTTCTTCTTTCATAAACATTCTGCAAAGCTGCTCTGACATGGCTCGCTCACTTTTTGGACTGAGTGTTGTACAAAAAAAAGGAGCAAAATTCATGCCCAACAAATGAAAAATGAAGAACATCATCACAAACATTAATTTACATGTATGATCAATACAATAATCTGTTGAACCAGTTTGACAGTTGCAAATTGAAACGATTAAAAAAGCTCAACTGTGATTGGTCAACATACAGTTTCTACCCAGCAGCTGGGTGATCTGGGTGTTTCAATTTGACCCAACCCCTTCACCCAGCAACTGGGTAACACAAAAATAACCAAACTCCCTGGAAATAACCCTTATTGGGTTGACCCAACAGGCTCAACCCACACTGCAAAAAAAGGTTTATCTAAAAACAAGATAAAAGATTTTTAAATCTATAAATAAGCATGTTGTACACTTAAAATCTCAAAACAAAACTCTCAAAACAAGATAAATTAAAGCTGCAAGCAGTGATGAACTGGCCCGAGCAGAGTGCACTGACAATTATTTGTTTCTCACCATGATAAAAAACAACTTTAGATTTAGAAGTGTTAGATAATTTATCTTATTTTAAGAGTTAATTTCTTATTTTAAGCGTTCAACGTGCTTATTTCTAGATTTAACAATCTTAATTTAAGAAATCTTGTCAAGTGAAATTTTCTGTCCGTGCAGTAAAATAATTTCCCTCAGACCTTGTTTTTAGACACACCTTTTTTTTGCAGTGCAGCATTTGGGTTGATGAAATAACCCAGCATTTTTTAGTGTGTGTTGTATGTGTTTTGCTGCTGATTGCATGAGAGCTTCCAGGCTATTTGATTTAAGTCGCCTACTTTTGCTAATGCACTGTTTCTATCTGTGTCTGTCATTCTGGTTAATTGCAGGAGTGCTGTCTCTTTTTGTGGTTAATTCTGATAAAGAGTCTGTTGTAGGATTGCTGAGAAAGATGAGAATATGCTTTCACAAAACCATTAACTGACACTGTAAAAATTCTGACAACATACCAACATCTCTGTTGACAGTATAAAAAAACACAGTTAACAACTGTTTTTACTCTGATGCTATGACCTTGGTTGTTTTTAACCTAAATTGCTTATTTTTATCCCTCTGTTTTTTCTTCCTCTTTGCTTCCTTATGAGATGAGATTATCTCACTCAAAAGAAACATCTTAATACAGCACCTCAAGCAGATTTACTGAATGATAACCTCCATATTAATAAACTGATGCTAATTAGGTTCAGAGTGTAATAAAAGAACACACTAGTTTTATTGAAACAGGCTCAGAGTAGGAGAGTTATTAATTAATTGAAACCACTCTTCTTATAATTTCATGAAAAAAAGAGTTGAATGGAAAAGTGAAGGCTCAAACAGGCGAATACTGGGCACCACATTATGGCTCCACGTGTCTTCTTAAATGGTGTTGATAGTCTCTGACATAGAGGACATACTGACGCATTTCTGACATTATGAATAAAACATTAATGTAGAACAGAAAAGGGTGATGTGAAAATGCTCTGACGCCTGCACGTCATTGTCATAAAATGCCAGAAAATTAGTCTGACATTTGAATGTAATTTCTAGTCATAATTCTGCATTATCTTTAGACACAGCCATTTGACTAACTGCATGTCCTCGAGCTCTAATACAGTGCACCGTAATAACAGCGGCTGCAGTAAAACCACATCTGGCAAGAATGCAGTTAGTTTGGGAAGTGGCCATAAATGCCACTTGATCACTTGTTGCAAGATTCTGAATATAACGAGACCTGAGTCACTGTTTGAGTATTGAAATTTGAGAATGTCTGAAGCTTAATTTGAAAGTTAACGTCTTGTTTTTGCAGTTCTGCTTGTTGCCTTTTACAAACGAAACCTATTTGCTGACAGGGTTTAAATGGTAAATGGACAACACTTGTACACTTCAGATCATCATTCATCCCTTCACATATTCATTGGTGACCGAGGCTAGGTTCAAATCCTGCTTGCAGCTCTTCTGTAGGGAGTTTGCATGTTCTCCCGTGCCATCAGGACCTGAAGGGAACACGTCCAGGTCCTCCAGCTTCCTCCCACAGTCCAAAAACATGCAGCTTAGGTTTAACTGGTAAATCTAAATTGGCTGTAGGAGTGAATGAGAGCATGAATGGTTGTCTGTCTCTATAATCGTTTATCCATCAACCAATCTCTGCACATTTTGAAGATTCTCATGAGAGAAGCTTGATGGAAACACCAAAATTCGATAAAACTTTTGAAAATCTGCATAAAAGTTTTAATGCTTGCTTTAGGTGTTTTTTGTCTTTTTTTTTAAAAAGTTCTGACATAGCAAACATTTCAATCACATGACTGATCAGTTATTTCCTCTGACATGAAAGAACAATTAGAAGTTACCGAGTTGAATCCAATTCCTGAAGACTTCTTTCCATTTTCTCTCTTTTTGTTGTTGTTTTCTCTCTTCTTCTTCTTCTTCTTCTTCTTCTTCTTCTTCTTAGCTTACAGCAATACATTACACTGCCATCTTCTGACCAAAGTATGTTACTGCAGCTTTGTTTATTTGCTCTAAACCAGCTGATTGAAACTCACTAATTTGCTTTGTCTTTCATGAACATTTCAGAATTTCGCTTCAAAATTCAATTCAACTTTAATGGAAACATCCAGGGTTTACACCTCAGTTCTGTCCAGTTTGTAAAGTTTCTGAAGTGTTTCCCTCTCATTGTGCAGAGTTGTGCACTGCACATTCCATAAAGACTAGACGACATGTCTCCACTTCCTCTCATTGCACAGCAGTGAAGACAACATTTTCCTGATACGGGAGCTGCCATCCTGCACAGGTGACATCATTTGGAGCCAGAGTCTCCGTCTCAGCGAAGTATCGATATCGGGTTCCCTCCCAAAATGTGAACTGTCAATCATAACGTTACACCCGTGTTCTATAGCATCAAATCATTAACATCAAACTCATCTGAAATGCGAACACTTGGACGTACATTAGTGCCTGAATTGATTTGTACTTAATGAGATGTTTTGGCTTCACTCATAGGGAACTGTCAGGCTGTGTGGATGAGGTATGAGAAAAGTGTTAATTACAAGTGTTAATTATATATCAGATAGATTGAAACTGTGACCTAGCATATGATTAAATAATCATTTTACAGTTATTAACCATCCACCTTTGCCATGCATTTGTCCAGATATAATGTCCACAGATGTGCGTCTCTCTTTTGTCACTTTTTTCCAATCATTCCACAGCAGATTCAAACAGCACCACTCCTGCAGCCCCTCCTCCTCCTGCAGCTCACACACATTCATCACACCACCTTGAAATTAAACGTCGATGGCTTCAGAAGAGAACTGTAAAGACAGCTATCCATATCACATCCAGTGAATGTGGGTAATTGTGTTTTTGATAGCAGGCCAGGCAGCATTTCAGAGAGATTGAGTTTATCAAGAGTCATTAAAGTGCTATTTTCTCACAGTGGATATGAGCACACACACTGTGGAGCACAGGCAGGTATTACCTGGCTTTGGTGCCACAATTATGGAGCGACTTGAAAAGAAGAAAAGAATGGCAGGAGTGCAGTTGTTTTTTTCTGAAGCCACGAAAGGGGAGCTGTTATTCATCAGATATGTCCCTGGAGTTTCATTGTATGTATGTTTTAGAAGCATATTTTTTTTTCATAATTGTGTGTGTGTGTGTGTGTGTGTGTGTGTGTGTGTGTGAGTCGGTGGTTTTATTGTTCTGTTTTCTCATATTTCATAACCACTGCTCTGCTTTTTTTTTAAAGAATGTATTCACTGTGTATTCATATTAATACATTTTTATCCATACCTCCATATTACATCATTCTTGCAATTGACAAGAATGAGCTTCATCCTCTGTTTCACTGCAAACCTTTTTGTTTTTTTAGTTTTGTAATTGACCCCTAACATTATTAGAAACTATTTCCAGTGCAAATAAATTGATTTATTGCACATTTCCTGGTCATCAGTTTTATTATTGTGCATTCTAGTGAAGCCTATAATTGCTTAATTCATTCCTCCTGCAAGATATGGACAAATGCATAATTTCTACTGAAAATTTTAGAAACTTGCATTAGCTGCTCTGGCTAAATCTTTTAAAAATTTAATATTAAAATAGTTTTTGGATTCAGTTGGCATGAAGTGATTTGAGAATTGATAACTTAAGATAAGGTGTTCCTTTATTAGTCCCACAGCAGGGAAAGTTCCAGTTTTACAGCAGTAAAACGTGTACAGACAAAATAGAAAGAAGCAACAATAAAGTAACAAGAAATAAAAACAAGAAGTATTAACAAGAAATATTAGGCAAGAAATATGTAAAATTAGGAACAATTTAGACGGATTTAACAGTTTAAATTGCACCATAGCACAGAGGAAAATATTTATATTGCACATATGATAATACACCTGACTACAACTTCATGTTTAATGCAGAAAGTCCAGAGTTTCTGCATGTTCATGCAGGAGTGTCACACAGAGAAAAAAACAAGTAAAGGAAAATCTTAATATTTGAAACATTTGGTCCTTTCATTTTTATTTGAAGACTGTTTGCATTGATTTTACACATTTCCCTGTGTTCCAGTTATGGGTATTCGCAGTTGTTATCTAATGCACACCTTGACTTTAGCTCCAAGGTTCTTGTGGACAGGTGATACATATGAATAATGACCATAATAAAAGTGAACCACACTCATCATTAGAGAACTGACCCTCTGATCTCCTCACACCCATAACAAACCTTCTGATATTATATATATATATAGTTTATAGTTTATCAATACCAAAGCTGTGTTCATTAATAGACAGTTTATAACAGGAGGTCATAAAGCTTCACATAAACACGCTGGGTCTCCTGACACCAGCATGAATTAACATCTATTAATGTATCAGGAGGGAATCTGTGTGCGACGCAGAAGAGTCCTGTGTGGCCAATTCATGTCGCTATGACAAATAGGTTATGAATACTAATCTGTGTGTCTGTCCTAATCATCTTCGGTGCTTTACAGTTTAATTAGGCAGGTTGTTTACAACTAACTGAACTTAAATTTCTTAAGCATTCTGCTGAAAAACACAAGTCTAGACTTCAATTAAATGTTACAATAGTGATTTTTTTTATGTTTTAAGGGGCAAATCAAGGTTTTTACACTATTAAATGTATTTTTTTTCTTCAGTGAGTCACAGAAAATCCAATATCCACAGAGCTACAATGAATATAAATAAGTAGAATAAGATGGAACACAGATTACAGTGCCACACAAAAAGTTCCCTCATGAATGAACATCTCTCTCTCTCTCTGTGGGACAAAGCTGCTCACCTCGACCCGTCTGCTGACCCCCCTGCAGGCGTGTGGTTACCGCTCATATAATCCAGCTGACGCAGAGCATCAATAGCTTCACTCCTTCTCTTTCATCCTTCTTGTCTTTGCACTTTGTGTGCCGAGAGGATTTAAAAAGAACCCTCTTTGTTAGCGCAGAAGGCCACTTATGACAGAGCTGTGCATGCTGGGATTGAGGAGAGGATGGCGCTGACAGGGGCGACATTCTTCACAGCGTCATCGAGGCTGGCTGACTGGTTGGTGGTTTGGGTTTTGTGTGTGTGTGTGTGTGTGTGTTTGTGTGTTGGGAGTGGGAGGACAGCAGTGTGCTTTGTAATCCTGCCTCGACCCCCTGGCTGACTCGACACTTGTCCTCAGACTGTGGCCCGAATCACCCGCCACAATTGGCGCATAATGGCATAAAGATTGTGGCCTGGATGGGGCATCAATCACAAGGATGTGACTCAGCTGACCCTGAGTCCTCAGCAGTGTGTGTGTGTGTGTGTGTGTGTGTGTGTGTGTGTGTGACTTTTTATGGCATTTGTATAGCGAGTTATTATGTGTTTTTGTAGGACATGTCCATGGCATACAGGATATGGCATGTCATGGGAACATACTATACTATAACTTTTTTCATCAAATCTGGACCATTTACTATGCTATGCATTTTTTGTCACTATAATTGGATGACATATTTAACATTTACTTTCTGATGACATTTCGAACGGCATACTATACCAGGGGTCGGCAACCTTTACTAACAAAAGAGCCATTGTTGGCCAAATAAAGATAAATTATTTCGGAATGGAGCCGCAAATCTTATTTTGAGCCTTACAAGAAAGATAAAACAGCCCAAACTGAGTTTAAATTAGCCTACCAGCAATACTAATAGGTCATAATGAGCATTTATTAATATGTTTTTGTCAGAATACAGTGAAGACCCAAGTGCAAATGAGGCTGGACACCGAAGAAATATCTCAGGAGATTTGGATCGAAAGATATCCTAGCTAGGGAAACTCAAAACTAGACTAGAACTTGGCAAAATGTAGAGGTTACGCTGGACCATCGACTTTGGTAAACTATGACCAACAGCTGACAGAGTTTTAAAAAAAAAATGTAAATATAGTGTGTAAGCTTCACATTTTTACAATAAAGACTACAGATTGCTTTAGGCCTACACCAATGGTAAATGAAAATTAAAAAAGTAAAGAAATTAACATTTCATTTCGTACAGGTTTCTTTGTCACAGCCACATGGAACCACTGCAGACGGCCTGAAGAGCCACATGTGGCTCCGGAGCCTCAGGTTGCCTACCCCTGCACTATACTGTGACTTTTTTAGCAAGATTTTGAATGAATACAATACTATAAAAAATTTTATGGAATTTTTATGGCATACTGTACTATGTTATCATATGATATTTTTATGGCATGCCATACCATTTCTGCACTAGCTTCATGCTGTTTCCACATTAGCAGTTTAAGCTCATGAATACACAAACGTTAAAAGAATGACTTCTCATCTCGGAAATGGGAAAATATGAGAAGCATTAATTTACTACTGACCTTGGCGGAGTCCTTTTAGTTTTTGGCATTCTATACTAAAACTTTTAATGACATTTTTTAGGACTATATACTATGACTTTTTATGGCAAAGTAGACTATGAGTTGACATTTTAAACAACATTTTTACTTAGAAATGCACAATGTGTGATTATGCCCCAGGCTCCACTAATCGTTACTCGTTATCTTGACATATTAACATAATTAATTGGAGATAGAGCTGATGTGTTTGCAAATATGTTAACATGTGGGGCCCAAGCCGGAAATGTGTCGGGCTCTTCGTCTCCATTTTCCACTTGAATCTAATGACAGTAAAGCAGATGGTCAGGGTTACTTAAACTCTCCCATGTTCAATTCAACAGTGGCAGAATGTCATGTTTTTGACAAGGCCTCCTTTCTTCCTCTTCCCCTCTTTGTGTGTTTGCAATCTTTTACTGTGTTGAGGGATTGAGCTTCTGATATTGACTCTAAAAACACAAACCCCCTTTTCATCCTCAGAACTGGTTTTAAAACATCTGAGATCAAGATAAAAGGGAAAGTGCACCACTTCCTGCTGCCTGTGACGTGCAGGTATCGAGCAGAGCGGAGATGCCAGCAGCCCACTTAATGCTAAATACTGCAGTCTTTTATCTTGAGAAAAAATACAGTGAGCTGAGAGTGTAAAAAGGAGCACTTATCTCCTCCTGGTCACTAATGGTGGTGACCGTATCGGCACTGACCTCATGTAATGTAAGGAGGCCTTTCAAGTTCCAAATTAGACTTCAAAGAAAGGAGTCAAAAGCAAAAATCAGATAGACAGGGTGTGAAAATAGCCTGTAATTACAAAGATTTATAGCTTTGTTGATATCGATTTTCAGGGATGATCAAGGATGTAGCCAATGGTTAACACAACAAAATTGAATTTAATATATTTTATGTAAGAAATGTTATTTCTATACTGAATAAAAGAAAGGCTAATCCTTAGTTTAGTGTAGCATTGGTTACACGAGGATAAGGTATTCTAAGGTAAAAGAAGGCATATGCAGATGATTAGTGACATGAAAGCATTGTTTACCCAGCTTTCTATTTACCCCTACATCACTGACTGTGAAGGATTTTGAAATGCAGCCAGACAGTAGAGCACTGCAGCCACCAGATTCTCTGCTGCTGTTCCCTGGAAACAATGTGTGTTGATGTTCTCTTATGGTTAGCGTTCCACATTTACATAAAATTGTCTAATTCTTGAAGATGCTCTGTAGTAAAGCCCCAAACACTTGATGGTATAGGACACAATCTGTGGTCCATTTAAAAGCACACGGCAGCTTTTTGTTAGTGAAGCAGAATTAAAAAGACTGGATTCATTTTATATGAAACTAACTGAACCGTGCCCCACTGCAACACCCATACACATCAAAGTCTAATGTCTGTGCACAATAACAGGGCATTGGGAGCTACATGAGGCCTGTACTATGAAGTTTTTTTTATGTTATCTAGCTTCACTAACTTTATAACTGCTATCGACTGATTTAATGTTAATCACTACTTTGTAGTAATTTGTGTGGTACCTGGTTGAGACAGAAAAGTTTTTGCACATCATGTTAGCTAAACGACAAAAAAAGGTACCATTGGGTATCAGTACCGAATTTCAGGTAGCGGTTCAGATGTGATCTGTACCCGACCTGAGGTGAAAAGGTTACTCTGGATGGAACATTTCATGGGGATCCAGTTATAATATTCTGCAGTTGAATCCTGTAATGGTAAAAAGCAGGCGGCAACCTCCAGGTCTGAGCATGGAGGCAAACCAGGAAGTGCCTTAAGCTGCATTCTACCAAAAATTCCAGCAGGGGGTGCTAAGTTTGGCTGCAAAAAAATCTAACCATTCATTTCAGTGTAAAAGAGGAAAACTTCTCACTTGATTTATTACCGCAGAATTTTTTTTAGGACAACACTATGGTCTCAATCACTAGTAAAAAATCTTCTTCAAGACAATTTGATGTTAATAGTTCTAATAATGGCCCCATTTAGAAGAAAATAGAAGATAAAGAAACTTATGATTTGGGGCGTGGCTACCTTTGATTGACAGGTGGCTAACAAGGCGAGCCGTCATCAGGAGAGAAGCAGAACAATGCGTATCCACGGCAACGTGTCAATAAAGTTATATAAGACGTTATATAGATATAAAAAGGACGTTTACCGGTTTGACCCTTTCACTGTATTTTCACTTAATGACAGTTTATTTGAACGTTTTGTTCATTAAAATGTCTTGTTCAGCGTTTGGTTGGACTAACAGACACTCCAAGGAGTCGCTGCTCAGTTTTCTGAGGTCAGTAACATACATTTTGTTTTTGTTTTTTGCTAGCCAAAACTAACATCCCAGTTAATGCTCCAGTTAATGCTAACATGAATTAGCAGCAGCTTCTCTCAGTCAGGTTGAGGTGTAGAGAGGCTGTAGTCAGTGATCAGATCCCTCTCCTTCTCCACAGTCCAGATATGGTCTGCTCCCCGTATCAGAAACAAGATGGAGACGAGTGTAACGCTGAACTCGATGCTTCCAACAGGCCACAAACCAATGGGTGATAGTCTTAATTTAACCCTTTGATGCACAACATGGGTCTAAAGTGACCCGACAGAGTTTTTATGTTCTATATATTTGCAATAAATTATTGAAAAGGTTACTCTGGATCGAACATTTCATGGGGATCCAGTTAAAATATTCTGCAGTTGAATACTGTAATGGTAAAAAGCAGGCAGTTATCTTTAAATTATTGTCTTTAAATTTGCATAAATAACTAACTTTTGCTGTCGTTAACTCAAACTTTTTGGGTCTATGGTAAAACGTCATGGTCAAGGAGAAATTTTGGCTTCAGTGGTCGCGCTTTCCAGATGATGTTGAGATGTGATTGTGGTCCAAACAGAACTTGCATCCAAATTATAGAATAACTGATGGACCAGTTGTGTCATTCCTCAGCTCAGTAAGATGTTGGACTAGAAAGCTGACAGGTAAGGCGTGTAGAAGTCAACTGATGTCTACTGTGACTGTCTTGTTGTCTGTGTTGTCTGATGTGTAAAATGTAAATTAAGTATTAAGTCATGTTGTGCTCAGTGATTTTTATATTCTCTGTTTGTCCAGTCAGGTTGCTGAGCCAGTATCTGTGTAACTCTATAAGCAGTGTTGGATGGCAGAGTCTATAGCGTTGGCTGAGCTTATCATTTGACCCTATTGACATCCAAACAACACTGATCAATACAACCCCACAACACCAGAGGTAAGAACACACAGAGTATCAGATCCAGTTACCATACGAAAAGGCATCAAAACGTTTTAATTGTAAATGTACAGATTTATGCTCATATGGACAAAAACAGTGTAGTGAGCTGCCCTTTGTTAATAGAAGTCTCAACAACAAACTGGTGCAAAATTACATGAAGACAATGCCTGTATGGGAAAAAAACAGGCTCAATATATAGACAGTATATGTGCATAAAATCATCCACTGCTGTTGTCAAAAGTTTGGAATCAGCTGTTATATTGATGAGATAAAACAGAAAATTTAAATAGTTTTGGCCCCAGAAGAATAATCACAATTCAACCTATTATTCGTGCAATGCCCCCAATAGGTTTCCAGTTAGCTTTTATTATTATTATCCTTTAGACTAAAGCAGGAACCTGTTTCTATTTAAATCTGCACACATTTTGATGCTTAGCGTCCAGTTTCTATGACCAAATACTGCTGATTTCTTCTATTCTTGTTCAACTTTTGATCAGAGGTCTCTTTGTCTCTATGTACAAAACAAACCTTTCATTCAAAAACACATATTTTTATAAAGATGACTTTCTACAAAGCATTAAAGAGCATTCAGACATCTGCTTTGGTGGCAGTAGATCCCAAACTTTGAACGGTAGCGTAACTCTACTGTGTATGTGCAGTTGATTAAGAAAAAGTGACTTTACAATATATAGTGAAGGTTTTAACACAATTGGTGAAGGGGAAAAACGTTTGACATCACACAAAACGTGCTATAATATGCATAAAATATATATATATATATTTAATAAAAAGACACTGAGGGTACAAGAAAAAAAGGGAATACTGCACAGACTTGCTTTGCAAAATCTTTTGTTTAGTGTTTTAAAAAAAAACCTCCTTAGTGCATTTGTAAAATTATTGTTTAACTGTAATTTGCATAATTAATAAATATTACATAAGGAGATATGTTACATAAAAGTTTGTATGACATGTAAACAGGCATGAAATTTACTGGAGGTCATGAGAAAAGATATAAAAGGTATAGTGTATCTTCACAGTAATAACTGAATTATGAATCAGTAGTATGTGTTTGATGATACCGACCTTGAGGTTACATTGCAGCCCAGAATAAACATTTGGATGATCAGTTGCATAATATTATCCCACAGAGGGTCCTAATGTACTGATAAAGCATTTCACTTATAGTGCATATACAGATGTATAAAAGGCCCAAAGCTACAGATAAATGGACCCTTTTCCATTACAGAGGACCTGAGCAGATCTCAAAATGTAGAACTTCAAATGTTGATGCAGGGAAAAACAATAATTACTTGTATTTCATAAAGGACAACAGTTACATCCAATGATCTTCATTCTTCAACATCTCAACAGTAGTAATTTTAAAATACCCCTCAAGCAAATCATTGTCACAGAACACCACCCACTACAGTGCTTTGCATTGATCTAGTTAGGTCCATGTTGTTGTGTCCAGCGTTGCTCCTGAGTCCGAGTGGGTTTGTAACTCAGGAGGACTTCATTTCAGCTCAGTTAATTTCAGCTCAATATTGTTCACAGGAGCTCGAAGCCATTTAGTTTGGTTTAATGGTGTAAAACAAGTGTTTTTCCTCTGTCAATATGGCAGACTGCATGACAGACAAGTGGAGCCCTGGAGATGCGGAGCCACATGGCATAGAATTGGAAAAGCCTGCCAGCCACTCATAACTGTCTGACCAAAGCTGTGGTGGAGGAACACATTTTCTCTGTCAATCTGTAGCTTTTCAATTCTCCATTTCCTCGCTCATCAGGATATACACACACACAAGGGACAAGAAGAGTATGAAGAAGGCTTCTATCTGATCCAGGAAAGAAAGGTGAGTGTCGTTTTTTCCACTTTGAGTGCCTGTTGATGACACAGTGGATTTCCTCTCCTTCTAAGCAACTATCAAAGACTCTCCACACCCATTTTTTTCCAGGCTCTGCCTTTGTTTACAATGTGTCCCTTTTGTCTGACAATAGCTCCAGTGAAATCCTCCAGGGCCACGATGGCTATCTCGTTACCTCGCCGAGGGAATCCATTTCATACACAGGTCCCTTGATGGTGCACAATGTGTTTGCGGTGCTTCAGACCCAGGCCTCTTTCTTTGAAGTCCATCACTCGCTGTTGTGATGTGTCTACCAGAGCACTGGCTATAGCAACACCTGAAAGCCCAGAAAGAAAAGAGAGTTATACATACAACATGATGTTTTAAATGACACACAAAATGGGGAGTTCCCCAAGGTTCTATTGTTGGTCCCCTTTTGATTTCTTTGTACACAACTGATTATAAAATATATATCATATCAACAAAATTCACTTGTTTAAGGATGATAAAACACATTGAACCCTAACAGGTCAAATCAAATATTCAGGCTTTTTAAAAATTTAATATGAGGTATTATTGTTTAAAGGTAAAATGTGGACCTCCACAGGGTTCTATTGTGGGTCCCCTTTTGTTTCATATGTAACACACTGTTGAGACACAACTTATTATAAGAGATTGTTTTATAATGTTAAAGAGGGACCTGATTTATTAGTTAAACTTCATTACATGCATATATGTATAACACCAGCTATGCAATTAAATATTTAAGATTTGGAAATAAAAAAGACAATGCTAAATACAGCTTACAATGTTTGCAAAATGTCTTATTTTTCATATAATTCTTGTTTTAATTGGATCTGTTGACCTCATGAAATATATTTGTTTCTCCTCATAATTGTCCAGCTGAAAAGAAAATAACTAGTCGCAAGTTTGGAAACCGACAATAAAATACCTCAATTATGTTGTTGAGAACTATCAAAGAAATAACATATATTTATATTTGGGTTTATTCTGTTGTGTCAACCACTTTGCGAAATCTGTTTTGAATTATTATTATTATTATTATTGAGCTATTTACAGCCACTGAAAATATTAGACCAGAAGAAAGCAGCTGAAAAACACATGAAAACAAGAAAAAGAAGAGAAAACCAAAGTAAAAAGCATGAGCGGAGGTGTGACAGGTGGAGACACATCGTTTTATCAACGCTTTATTAACGTCTCTCTCAAAAAAAAAAAGGGGGCAAACGCTGAGGTCACTGGAGCATATCTCCCACCATCCTGTCTCTTTTCTTTTACTTTCTCCCTCTCAGCATCCAGCAGGATGTCATTCCTCTCAAAACAACGTCTGTATCTGATGCTTGACTCACTCTCCACAGCCGGAGCAGGCCGGATGCACCGCGGCACTAGATGCCTCGCAGCATTGTGCTACCTTGGCAGTAGCTGCTGTTGTTAATGTGGATTTAGAGTCATGGCAGCTCTTGCGAGTGCAGCTAGTCCTGTCTTTCCCTCCTGACAACCGTGGGCTTGACAATGCATGGTCATTATGACGGGAGCTCAATCTGCTGGTATGCAGGAGCCAAATAAACAAAACCTGCAAACAGTGGAGGGAATCTGCTGCGCTCTTGATATGATTTGGATGCAGGATGTTTTCAGCATTTCACACTCAAGTGATTCTTGGGATTTTTTTAGTGGGTGGAAAGGGGAAAGCCGATTACACAGTTGCTCAGTGTGTGCCTGTGTGTGTGTGTGTACGTAACTCTGCAGGTTTATGTGTGTAAAAGTAAATAGTGGTGTGCGTGCACCTGCAAAGTTCTGACACAGCACGCCATACAGACCAACATGGCAGCCAACAGCTCTGTGCTCTGTGATTGGCTCGCAGCACCTGGTCTGTTGGAATTTGGTTCATTATGGTTGTTTGTGTCACTTTGGCACTTCGGTTTGTTTTGTCTACCACGAACAATACTGAAATGTTCTGGGGTTTTTTGCTGCGGTAATTTGTGGTTTGTAGTCCAAATGGCCTGTTTGTAGATATTCTATGTACTTCAGAAGTAAACACATCCATAAGAGTTTGTGAGCCACTTCAATGCAGTGCCACTGAGGACATCATGCTCATGCTTTTAGTATTTTTTTTCTTTTGGAAGGTTTGAACCCCTGGCTGCAGCCCTGCTTCTGTTACCTAACTTCTTTAAGCCTAAAAAAAGATGAAGTTAGAACTGAAATCATAAATCTATGGATAGAAAACTGCAAAATGCATAATAAACTAACTATTTTTAGGTTTTGGACTGTTAGAAGGACAAAACAAGGCATTTGAATGTGTACATTTCAGATCTGGGAATTCCAGTAGAAAATGGATTAATATTATTTTAGAAAGAATTAGATTTATGCAACAAGAAGTTACTAATTGGGGGTGTCCCCAAAAAGAGTTATTTAACATTGAGTTCAGATACAATCATTATATTTTCACAGATAATACAGCTCACAGTGCACACTTCAAGTACATAGCAGTTATTAAATTCACACCAGTGTGACTTCTGTTTGACAACTGAATAGCTCTAAATTGCAAAAGAAAAACAAAATAATCATCTTTATTAAAGTGTTGTCAGTTGGCTTGTTTCTGCCTTTCCCTGAAAGACTTCAATAAACTGTATTATGCTTGTACATCTTTTGTGCAGAAAATAAATTAATAAATTACTGTTATTGGCTTTTTGCTCGCGGGGCTTTTGTTCAGTGACCTGCTGTCTGTTTCTTCTCCTACACTTAAGAGTCCATTCTTTGTTTTGGATATTTGTGAGGTTTTTTGTTGTTGTTGTGACCTTTCAATTATATTTTAGCTTTCATGACACAATAAAACTAAGTGAAAACAGAAATGGGGTGGCGTTAAATCAAGATATTGAATCAAACACTGAAACACTGTGCAACTTTGTTTCTTTCTGGTCAGAAAAATGTTGTTTTGATGTTTCAACTGTGTGATTAAAAAGCTTTAAATATCCCTTACACAATCCAAACTATGTTTAATATATAGACCCACATACACACAAAAAGACAAACAAGAAGGAAAGGAGTTTAGGAAAATGATTTGCAGCTTACATAAAGAAAAATAAGTGAAAAAGACGGATCAGGGAAGGAAACAACATTTCAGACATTACCTAACTGAAGCTGCTCTGATCAGACAGACAACTGTCTGTAAACTCAAAGCCAATATGTATGCAACAATAATGGCAACAGTTATTTCACATAAAAAAATCAACTCCACAAGACCTCAACTTAATGATCCATCTGTTTGAAAGTGGTGTACAGCCAGCATGATTTACATATATATACAGACCTGTCTGCCACTTCTAATGACACACAACACAAAGACTGGGAAAGTTGAAGTAAAGAAAGATACTCATTAATTTCTAATGTGACATCTGAATATTCTTCCATCACCGTTGCTTTCACCTTTGACAAATTGCCATCATAATTGTGTTGATTTTTCTGGGTGAACACACACATCTCCATTTGCAAAATTAAATTGGTCAAAAGTAATCAAATTATGCTGCAGGTGAGCGCTGGTGCTCGTTGGCTGCCGTGGCGACCGGGCGCTTTAATGTGATTGTTTTGTCAGGTAAGTTGACGCATCATTAACACCCCCTCACAGACCCATCCTGCCCTCCTCCCGATAGACTAATGGGGTCATTAGCCGGAGACAAAATTCCCCAGGAACACATATAGGCACAGGTTTGATGTGGAAAAGTGGGACTGCAGCTGGAAAACATCTGTGTCGGGAGGAGTGCGCTCTCTGACCCGGTGACAGAGCTCACAGCCGGGCCCTCCTCTGCTTCTAAACATCAAAGTCTGGCTTCTGACTTTGTGTTCGCCCTCAATAAAGACACCAGGGACAGCAGCCTGCTCAGGATCCACTATAATGGTAAACAGAAAATAACACAGCAGCCTCTGTTCCATGAAACGATGGAGAATCAAAGTCAGTCAAACAGTAACACATTGATATTCAAATATTTATGCATCTGCAGGGCACTGATTTCAGGTTTTCGAAGCCCAGCAAACATGATGCACGACTACGACTGCTTTGATGTGAGACTCAGGTTTGTTCCCAACTAACTAAGAAGCCTCTCATGTTTGGTAGAGTCTTTCTTTCTGCTTCAATAAAAATATCTCCAAACCCTGAAATCCATATTTACATTTCCCTAAAATATATTTGAGCAAATAGGACAACAAAATGGCAAAAATATATCACCCAAAAAGTTGGTTTGTCATACTAAAAAAAGTTTAAAAGTTGCTATTTAATATCCTCATCAGCGTCCTGACCTTGCCTTGTAATGCAAAAAAGGTGTGTTTAAAAACAAGATAAAAACACTAAATCTGAGGGAAATGATCTTGCTGCATGGACAGTTAATTCGACTTGACAATATTTAAGATTATTAAATCTAGAAATAAGCATGTTGTACGCTTAAAAAAAAGGAATTAACTCTTAAAACAAGATTAAAAAAAGCTGCAAGCACTGACAATTATTTGTTTCTTATCAAGATAATTTATCTTGTTTTAAGAGTTAATTTCTTATTTTAAGTGTTCAACATGCTTATTTATAGATTTAATAATCTTAATTTAAGAAATCTTGTCAAGTGAAATGATCTGTCCATGCAGCAAGATCATTTTTAGACACACCGTTTTTGCAGTGTGATTTTTCTTTCCGGATTTTTTTTTTATGCAGCTGATCCAATTTAACATCAAGACCTTGCCTTGTCTCATTTGATATGTATACATGATTAAAACTGTTCAGTCAACCAGCTTCACAAAACTACAAGAGAGTGGCGGCTAAAAAACAACAAGTAAGGTAATGACAGCGACTGGATATGAGCAAAGCTTCGTGTCCACATAATAAATACATGAGTTGCCTGAGAGTAAATACCACTGAGTATTTGACTAAAAGTCAACAAGCAGACAGATGAAGGAGTGGGGGTCGACATGAGAGTGCATCCCAGCGGGGCGGATGGTTTCAAAGGCAGAGAGGATCAAAGTATCGGAGATCCATTCCGGGTCAATGGAGCTGAGTTTCCGAGCGCTGCCCTCCGATTCCTGTCAAGCAGCTATCCAGTCAGACACCGTGAGGGAGACAGTGGGACACACAGGGGGAGGGAAGGAGGAGGTGGATGCAGGGAGACACTAGTGCTAAAGCAAAGAGACTGAATACCTAACTCTTATAAACTTAAATGATGACTCAGGTAACCCTATGAACTTGATTATCATCACCCCCTTATGACTAGCATTTGAATCCCACTTTCCGCTTGATTAATTAATCATTGTTTTTCTACATCGCACAGCTGTGCTATATTTTATTGAATTTTGAATGCATACTTTTGTAACAAATGGTGGACCTTAGGGATGACGCCAATCGATCGGCTACTGATCGGACTGGCCCGATATGATAAAAGAACAATCGATCGAAAAATCAGATCAAAGGTTAAAATCACCGATCCGATCGCATTATACGTACATGTGCTTTACAAGTGTTTGTTATGGTGTGATATACATTCAGGATCCAAAGGTGGCGGTAGTGCGCCGAAACACTGCCGATTTAAAACGAAGAAGAAGAAGTGCTGTGTCACGCAGCCTGCATGCACCGTCCAACACACACCCACAACATGTCTGCCATATGGAACTTTATCCAAGCGAGTGAGTCCGATGTCACACACGCTAGCGGCAATTTATGCAAGCGTTTAGACATTTAGAGAAATATTAGTGTGAGAGTGAGCAATAATAATATGTTACACTGTACTGTATAACAATGTGCAATAATGCCACCAATGTTCAGACTGGCATTTTGCGTTTGTTTAGCCTGTTAAATAGGCTCAATTTTTATTTGAATTGTATTTTATACGACATATGCAACAATACAGCCATTTAAAATGGATAGTATCAATAAATGAACTTTCAACATGAAGCTCTTGCCTGTTCTGGACTGCCCTATAGAGGCCATGTTGGCATATTGTTTTCCACAGTGCCACTGCTGCTATGAAGGAATATTACAGTTACTGCTATGCAATAAATAAAGGTCAATCTAGGTAATCTAGTAGTATCTAGTAAATAAATGATGGCAAGGTTAACATAAATGAAAGACTATAGGCCTGTGCATGAGTGGATGAATTGATGGGGAGGGGGGGGTAAAATATAAATATTAATATCGTCCCATGTGATCAATCGGTGAGGCTTTAGATGATCGCTATCAGTCCCAAAAAACCTGATCGGACCATCTCTAGTGGACCTCTCACTTTTTATGCCCACTCAATATTGCATTGTATTTTTGTACTTTGATGTATTCTTGCCCAATACAAATTTGGTCACAAAACAATAAAAAATAAATGACTCTAATTGACAGCTTAATCAAGTGAAATTTGCAAACATGTACACAGACACCAGTCTAAAATAAATCTGACAGAATCTTTAATGACCTTTCTGACATTCTTCACTCTTTAACTGAGCAATTTATTAAGCAGCAGAAGACTTGGATGCTGAGCCATTAGACCAGGACAGAAGCTAAATAAGCCAGCAGAGTTTTTCTTTAATTAATTCAAGTGTTCATATTAGATTCTTTTTTCCATTGTGGTGTCCTTTATGTTTTTAATGCAAATGACCCAAATCAATTTTCTGTCCACGGATAATAAATTTAGCTTTTTCCTCCCTTTAGGAAGAGGGCCAAAGTGAGAATGATACAGCAAAAGGCTGAAGATGCTTCGTCAGGGCTGAGAGAAGAGAGAGGAGGGAGGGAGGGAGGGAGGGAAGGAGGGAGAGAACGAAACAAAGCTGAACCTGAACAGCACAACATAGATTCAAAACCGATGGACGCATTTCCAAAAGCAAAAAATGTAAAATTTCTTGGCTGAGATAGAAAATATTGACAAAGACTATTGGAAACCGTTGAATGTAATGTATGTTTTTGTACCTGCTGCTTCTTCTAGTGTAGGGATTTTATTATTATTATTTACAGGCCTTAACATGGAGAGGCCAAAACATAAAGCCTCTAAAGTGTCTCGGATGTAAGTAACTGCAGCATTTTGTTTTTTAGCCCCAACTTGTTCCAAGCGAACTGAGCCGACCATAAAGTGGAGTCAAAACACTGCAGAGCGCTGATTGATCAGAGAGAATTGTCACTGGAGTGGCATGGCTCTTTCTGCACAAACCACCGTCTATAAGTAGCCAAGCTAGCATCAATAGCACTTTTCTTAATCGCTCAACCAAAATTTGAAAAAATGGTAGCCCACAAAACTATTCTTTACACCAGTGGTTCTCAACCTTTTTGAGTCGCGACCCCCAATTTAACATGCATGTTGTCCGCGACCCAAGTCTGGAGCTTTTCTTTGCAGCCATCGTTCCATTTTTCCAGCATCAGTTATAGCTAGCAAACTGCAGCTGCAGTAAAGCAACAAGCACCAGTTTTTTCCCGCTGTGCTCACTGAAAAGAATCTCATGCGCACAGTTCAGATAATACAAACTCAGTTGATACGACGAATTTTGGACAAATAATGAAGCTGACAAGAACTAAAACATCTCCCTGTCTGAAATTATGTAATTTAATACTAATTTTGTGCATTTATATTTTTGCCAAAATGATTTGGCGCCCACCAGAAATCATCTCGCAACCCCAATTGGGGTCGGGACCCCAAGGTTGAGAATGGCTGCTTTAAACTATGCCATAGAGTTAATAGAGTGCTGACTGGCAAAAGGATTCAGAAAGTGTTGCAGTGAAGATGATGTCACAGCTTTTTTTATGCTTTAATTTCCACAGTAAAAAAACATGGGAGAGAAAATGAACCTGGTCCAGTGAGCCCAGCAGAGCTGCACCATGCAATGGAAGCACAGCAGTATAGTTGATGAAAACATCTATTTCAATGTTTCATGAATTTGCATCAAAAACTGCACAACAATTGAAGTGAATTGTCACTGAATAAAGAAAGTGAGAGATTGTAAAGGGATAAAACAGAGAGTAGTGAGGAAGTGAAGGCGAGGCAGAGATGGGGGGATTATATTTTCTTCCTACTTTGCAGTTGGTTTAGAGGAAACCAGGAGTGGATTTATCAAAGCATAACCACAAGGACTTATCATCTCAGCTTCGCTGCAGCAATATGCTAATCTGGTTTTATGGGTGAGGGGGCGTCAACATGGACTCTTACCACTTACCGCACTTACTTAACAACTCCTTCAATCACTTACCTCTCCCTCTGCGTGTATCTCTTCTAATACATCTCAAACTTTCTACCTAAGTATTTTTAGTATCTCTCAAATCGAACCTCACAGCCTTTAATACCTCCATTCTCTCTCACACTGCTCTTTCTATTTTTACTCACAAAGACTTTCAACGTCTTACAGTACCTGTATTTTCTTCCTCTTCTTACCCTTCTCTCTCTCAGATACTCCCAGCTCTATCTCTGGTGCTGAATAGGCAGATTAGTGCGAGAAAAGGCGGCTGTGAATACCGCGCCTCTGTCTCTATTGACCCACTATTTAAGCTCGAGAGAGAAGCTGAGAAGGAAATGTAGCCCACTGTCTTTCTCTCCAACAGCTCCACTGCACCAGACGGAGAATATGTGCAGCCTGGTAAACCCATTAACCACTGATTGAGTCCCATTTTATTTGAAACATTAAAAAATGAAACAACTGCAGCCGTGGGAGGCACAGTATAAAGAGGTAAAACTGACAGGAGAAAGATGACATGAAACAGGCTGCAGAGATGGAAGAGTGGCGACTGGAGCCAAAAATAAGATCTCATTCCCCCCTCTTTTTTTTCCCCATCCGTCCCTCTAGTTCTCCGGTCCTGACTGTCAGGCTTCTTCTCCTGCTTTGTCCATCATGTCAGAGCACTGCGACTTTGAATCAGTCAAACAGTCACTCACTGGTCAAGCTGTTCCACTCCTGTGCGAGTCGCTCTCGAAGGCAGGCACCATGTGTGAGTCGTCCACTGCAATTTGGCTGACAACAGCTGTCAGCCACTCTAACGGCAGCAAGTCGCTTCCATTCACTGTCATTGTCAGGGTTCCTGGTCAGATTATGGGGGCCAGGAATTGTGCAAAAATGATTATTTTATCAGAGAATTTGATTTGGCTTTAAACACAGCGATCTGTGCGTTATGTGATCGTG
This sequence comes from Centropristis striata, assembly GCF_030273125.1. Lineage (NCBI taxonomy): Eukaryota > Metazoa > Chordata > Actinopteri > Perciformes > Serranidae > Centropristis > Centropristis striata. The sequence goes on along the minus strand of NC_081536.1, from coordinate 28,684,175 downwards.
TTTCCGTCTCGCAAGATCAGAGTGAAGAAAAAGCCATACAAGAGCTTAGAGACCTCCTCTACTGCTGCAGCTTGTAATCTCATCACACAGACCAGCCTGTGGAGTGAGACGGAGAGGAATGTGGAGTTTGTCACTCAAAGTTTAGTCAACGTTTACATGATGATGGTCTGAACAGAAGACGCAAAAGTGGCGTCGTGTCTTCACTTTTTATTCCGCGTTTAGACGAGCGTTTTCAGGAGGAAATCTGCTGCATACGGTGATGCTAAAGTGTGTGAAAGTGATCGGGTAAGCATGCCAGGCAGCATCACACGGCGGCTGTGGCTCAGTTGGTAGAGCGGTTGCCCACCGATCGGAGGGTTGGTGGTTCAATCCCTGACCATGGCAGCCTACATGTTGAAGTATCCTTGAGCAAGATACTGAACCCCAAATTGCTCCCGATGCTGCGTTCATCGGTGTGAGAATGAATTCCCAATGGTGGCCGGTGGCACCGTTTAGGGTAGCCTCTGCCACCAGTATGAATGTGTGTGTGAACGGGTGAATGAGCGCAGCCTGTAGTGTAAAGCGCTTTGAGTGATCGCAAAGTGTCTAGATAAGCGCTATATAAGTGCAGGTCCATTTACCATTACCATTTACTTAAAGCCATAAGAGCATTTTTGGGCATGTGAAGTTTTCACGCCAAACATTTTCATCAGCTACTCCTTCCACAAAGTTCTCCACCATCCACTAGATCTCCCAGGTCTCGTCCAAAGCCGTCTGGCTCGCCTCCCACCAATTGGTGCATCCTAAATGTGATAGAGGTAATCGCGCATGTGACGTGAGCAGATCTGAGCAGAGTTTTGTGTCTTGGCAGTGTAGACGGACACGCTACGGCAGAGCGGTTTTTACCTGCAAGCGCCGTCATGTAAACGGGGCCTTAGTTAAAAAAAAGTTTTATCTATGCTTTTTCCAACAATGTGCATGTATCAGAGTAAAGGTACTGTCTAGCAGGATGCAACAGCTAATAAAACGTCTCTTAACACCTGAAGTGTTACAGGAGACAGAGGCAGACCATGTCATGTGGCACAGTTTTCACTCTGAAGTTTAATTTTGTTGCTTTTATGCATGCAGCAAAGAATGCACGTCAGGTGCACTGATATTAATGTTCAGTGACAACTTGTTAAATGTGTTTTTTCTTCTCATCAAAGAGCCTTCACCAGTTTTATTGACTGGCGGGGAGAAGATGACCATGAGATGTCATTTTTGATGTCTTGATTTTGTGCTGCTTATCAAATTTATGTCAAGATGTTGAATATTTAATGCCATCACTATTCATCCAGTACTCATCCAGGTCCAAGTAACATTGGTAGCAGGCTAGGTTTAGGAGTGCAGACATCCTTATCTCCAGCACCTTCTGGGCAGTGATCGAGTTCACCAAATATTTTCTTTTTTTTTTTAATGATGACAGAATATTCTGAAGGACGTCCGTCATTTTGACAGATTAGAAAACTGAAGTGATCTGCCATTATTTAAGTTATACACAGTTGTAATATTCAGAGCCTCACATTCTAAACGTGGGCTTTCTGTCCGAGCAGTTGGAGCAGCAGCACTAATTAACTACTGAAACTGCAGCAAACTACTGCTAGCTAGTAGCACGCAATAGCCAAATGCCCTGGCAATGTTTCTTTAAAAAGCACAGTAATTGTGATGTTTGAATAAACAAGGTGAAAAAAGAGGGATTGGTGCGGTGGAGGAGCATATTTCACCTCTTTTTTGTTAATTATTTTTAGGCATTGTGGTGTTCAACGTTTCCCCCGTGCCCTTAAAACTGCATAATGTAGGCCTGTAAAATTCTTCTTTATTTTGATTATAATAAAAATGAAAAACGCCCAAGCCACCTCATATGGTTACTTTTGTCATGAAGGAGCTGGGTTGCTACTCAGACCTCCTTCGTGATGTCCCTTAGGGTAAATTCTGCAAAAGGAAAGTAATTTCAGCCACTTGTATCTGATGTCTCATTCTTATAGTCACTTCCAAAAGCTCATGACTATAGGTGAGGGTTGGAACTTAAATTTACTGGTGAATTAAAAGCTTCTGCGTCATCGTGACACTCAACACCTACATCACTGCTGGTGCTTCACCGATCTGTCTTTCTATCTTGTGCTCCATCCAATTTATGGTTAAAGACCTACAAACTGACTACCAGTCAGTGGAACTCCTGATGCCTCTTGGACAGCAGAGAGTTCTGTTGGGCTTCAGGTCAAACACACCAGCTGTGTTACACTAGGACACAGGATGAACTGCACGGATACAGTCACAGAAATGTTTCAGTCGTGTGAGTGAATTGGGTTAAACCACTGTTCACTTGGAGCGTGGATGTTGACAGGTCTTCTTATGATGCAATGAAGCCTGATACATCATGACCCTGCTACCAACATATGGGCTCATTCAGAAGACAGTAGACCCATACCTGTCAAGTTTTGGATTTGAAAATAAGGAAAATTTTCCGGCGCCCGCCTCAAGCAGTCCCACTGCCCCAACCAAGCTCCAGTATCCTTTACATTGTAAGACAGGTGTACAAGAAAGCTAAAACCACCACTTGTCAACCACTTATAAACTACAACTGGCTTTATGCACAGCTGCACTACTTCCTGAACTTCAGCCAGCTCCTTTGTTTCCTTTCTGCCATTATTGGACAAACTGATTCATCCAGGTGAGCCCGACCTCAGTTGTCACAGCAACAACAATCAGACACACCTGGATTCATCAGTTAGTCAGAACCCTATGGGTGACGTCATGGTGACTACATCTATTATTTATTTAAATGATATTTTTGGGCCAGATTCGAACCCAGGCTACCCGCTCATGAGGACTGAGCCTCTATTTATATGCGCTCTACCAGCTGTGCCACCATGGCCATTATTCATACAGTCTATGGTTGTCACTCGTCTAACAGCTGCTACCTACAGTACCTATAGTAGCTACTGCGGGTGGCAGTTATCACGAGGCTAGTGACAGAGCTCAGTCTGAAAATGATTTTACTTTTTGTTTACTCCGCCTGGGCCCGGTTAAAATACGGGAGATTTACTGGAAAACACTAATACGGGAGGACGACGGGAAAGAAGGGTAAAATACGGGACTTTCCCGATCAAAACGGGATACTTGACAGGTATGGTGATGTGATGCCAGCTGTTGTCTCAGCAATAAGATAGCGGCAAGTTCTGAGAATCTGCATGCATGCATCACTGTTTTCTATCAGGAGTTTGCAGCTCTATGAGTTTATCGAAGTATATGACACCAGTGGAGAAGAAAACACAAAGTCTTTAATACCACCATGTCACATTCTTGGTCTGGGGCCTGAAGTACTAGAATGATACAGAAAGTGGAAAAAGAGCAAAAAAGACAGTGAGGAATATGGGTTGAGAAATTGGCAGCTGAGAAGCCATAAATTGTGAGGCTGGTGCTGCATCTTTTCCTGAAACCAACATGGGTGTTTTCTCTTTTTCTTTCTCTCTTACATATAAAGGGTCAGTTATTGGTAACACCTCAGGGGAGCAGAGCAAAGGAGGACAAGAAGAAAACAAAGGGAAGAAAGAGAAGACAGTGCGAGGGAAGGCGAGCTAAAATAGGCTTGCTCATCGAGGATTCCTCTTGAAGTGTCTCCCACTGAGGGTGGGCGGAGCTAGCCCGCAGTGACTTCACATTCATACATGCTAACATCAATGGAGGACTGCTGTCTGACCCTATGCGGAGGGCTCTCTGGGGAGCAGCGGTGGGAGGATGGAGAGAGGAGACTGGGGATGGATGATGGGTGGGCGATTTTCTTTTTCTCCCCTCTCTTTTAAGTCCAAGATTTGTATCGGTTCCTCTGTGTTTTTGAAGTCATATCATGCGTGTTTATGCATTAAAATGTACGTCATTGCTTATGTTTGTATCTGTGATCACGACACAGACAAACAAGAAGACAAAACCATCAACTCAAGGCTTCAAACACTGCTAAACACGACAGCTAGTTCATTGATTTGATGAGAAAAACAACAAGGAGCCTGGACGTCCCCCAGAGAGCAGCCTGACTAGGACTGACAAGCCTCTTATTGGCCCTAATTTCCTGAAAATTAGTCTGCTGCTGCTGTGATGAGCTAATGTCCAAAACATCAGGTGTAAGGTGGGGAATAGGAAAGCTGCCTGTGATTTCACTCTGAAACAGAGACACTGTCTTTAAGCAATCTAAATATCTTTAAAGTGGTTTTTATCTACAGTTTGTCATCGGAAATTGCATTGCTGGACTGCTGCCAGCGACCAATCGGGTTGTCAAGATGAAAACATAAAGCAAAAATATGGCTCCCATTGTCTGTTCAAGATTATGTTTAAAGTTTTGGCAGAAGCATTAGAGTTCAGCCAGTTTGTGTCTAAAGGTTTGTAAGACTCTCATCGTTCTTATCTATTTGTTAAGCCTTTTTCTGTCCGTCTATTAGTGTTATTCACATTAAAACATCAGATCGAGATGAAAATCAATAAATACAGGGACTGATTGGCTTCTTACACTTGACATAAACCTGCAGTTCTTTGCTTTCTATGACCTTTTTTACACAGAGTCGAGAGAACATTTGCAGAGCAGCTGCGAAAAATTCCGATTCTGATCTTGGGATTTAGCTTAACGCTGACACTTCATTTAGTGGTCTTCCCGTTGCTCCTAATGCCATTACCATTAACCCCTCGAGAGTATTTAATTTTTATTATCCCCATAACATCTCTCAGTGTTGAAAACTTACTTTCTTTCCCTCACACACACTGACACTTTTCATTCCCGCCTGTGTTAGACTACAGTGACTGATGATAGGTTTTAAAGGCTTCAACATGAAGCTCCTTCTACCTCGAGAAAAAAAAAAATGCTTTCTTGCAAAGTGCTTCATTTTCCGTCTGCTGCGCTCATTTCCTCTGTCAAGTGGTCGTCGTGTTGAAGGCTTTGCTTCCTGCCTGGAGGAACGCAGGCTTCTCACACCTGCTCCGGTTACATACAGTCCACTTTCTAAAGACCAAAACTACCAAAAGACAAACTGACAGAAGCTGCAAGCTGCAGGGGGAGAAGGGAAAATATAAAGAGAGAAAGGTCTGAGAGACAAGCTGTGTGAGAGGTGGACTGAGGTGGAAGACGAGCTGGAGGGAGAGAAGATTGGCCTCATGCTGACGGTGCAGAACGCTGCAGGCCTCGGTCAGGTCTGTGAGGAAGTGCTGCTGTCTTTTCAGTGATTTCTGCAGCCGCGTGGTGGTCGGCTGGAGTGACTGGGGGATATCGCATGTCCTACGTCTATAGCAGCAACATGAGCTCAGACTGTGGAAAGTCAGGATGTCTCATTTAGGGGAACAATTGATCCAACAGTAAGTGTTGGATGGAAACCAGGCAGGTCTAACCACATCAGACCTTTAAAAGGTGCCATATGTCAAGAGTTTCTGAATAATTCATTGTATCACTGTAAGAAACATGCTGATGCTAAAAGAAAGAACATACTCGTATCACAATATAAAAACAGTTTGATTTTTAACCGTATGCTGGAAAATGTGGGTCTGCAAAGTCAGCTACAAAACCACCTTTCAGCAAGAAGATCACAAATTAAACAGAAAGCAGCTGACAGATCTTTAAAAGATGCACAACTTCTTGTATTGATTGACCTGCTTCACAGTGAAATATAGTCATTTATATCAGTTATGGATGTGACCTTGTTTGAAAAAGGTTAAGAAAGGCATTTGACCTGCAGACCACTAAATAAATGCTTACCAGGACAACATATACTCAGTGTGAGCTCTGTATGATCTCCCAATAGAAATGTACTGTTCCAGAACAAAATAAACACAACATAAACAATCGAATGTGTACGTCTCATATGACCCAGTGAACTTGATGAAATCCAGATTAACCCTCAATATATCGATTCTCAATATATCGGCCAGTTTAAAGGCTAATTGTATGAAACTTGGCCAGTTTTTGTTTTTTATTATAATTTTAAAAATTCCAAAATTCCTCTTTTGCAAGGTTTATAGAATAGGAGATATGCATAACACTCACACTTTGACCCTTAAGGCCCGTTTTGGCCCCATTGACTCCCATTATAAACACAAATTTTGATACACTGTAATCCTGACATAATATAATGCTTTTCCCATGAATACCTAATAAATCTAAGCCTCCCCCTTCAAAATACATGGAAAATTGGTTTTAGGTCTGATGACCCCCCTCAAACCACCAGGGGCAGCAGAGCTAAATCACATACAGTTTCAATGGAGGCCTGGTTCCCTTACCTTGCAAAATGCATGGCAATGAAAAAGCTGAACACCATAAAAACGGTCTTGGTGTGTTGGGATTGATAAAAAGGAGTTATCAATTATTGACCTAGTCAAGGCTGTAAAACCCTAACCCCAAATATAACACTTTGCACCTGATTTTTTTAAAAATATTGCATATTTTGTGTTTTGCCCTTGAGAAAATCAGGGGTTGTTGATGACAAAAAGGGCATTAAAACATAAAAAATGAAAAAAAAAATGTATACCTATGTTAGGTCTGAAGCTGCTAAAAGCTTTGATGTGGTGAAAGTGAAAAAAAAATATTGATGTATCACATTTTTATAACACTTGAATGAGAGGGACCGTTTTGGGACCTTAAGGTGTAAAGTGTAAGGTCATTTTAAAGAGCCCTCGAGAGTTAATCATGAAGACTGTAAAGAAAACAAACCGATCATACAATGAGCAGATACCATGGCCTCTGCATGTTAGACATTAAGATGGGATTCACAGGTTGAAAAAACAAAGTCTCTGATTTCCTTTGACCCAAGATATGACTTGCAGGGATTGAACAGGTAACTTTTGGGGCTATAAAACATCTTTCTACACTATTAGGCTACCTGCTCTGTGGCTGCAGACAGCTCTCTAATGATGACATCGGCAGAATAGCACCAAGTCATTCCTGATGATGCCTCGGATGCCATCACATTTTAGTGCGTTTACTCTGCTTTTGTTTAAACTGCCAGAGCCTGTTTTACATGTGAGCTGACGGGAAGCCGCCGCGAGGCACACGAGAAGCACCGCTCGCTACATCTGGAGTCTTTTCAGACATCATTGAGCTGCTGAAAACGGCTCAACTTGTAAAAGGATCACACATGGCGTGGACTGTGTTTTTGTGAGCCTACAATGTTGAAGATGTGGGATTTCATGGATCGGAGACAGCTGACAGTTTACAACAACAGCCACAATCAAATAAAAATGGAGAAAATCACCAATAGGAGAGCTGGTATTTGTTACACTTAATCATAAAAATGAACATTAGCTGTGTCTGACAGTTGGACATAAATACTGTCTGCTGAACGTGGCAGCTACTGCAGCTGGTCATTATGCACCTGCCTGTGCACAAAGAATGATTGAGGCAGCACTTCCCCCCCCCAAATAAAAAGCATCATATTGTGCAGCACTTTACTGGACAACACATGCCAAGCATACAAAGAACGGTGAACATCAAATTAGAACGCAAGCCCTGCAAAAACACTACAGGAGTAATTTAGGGAAAATGGGTTTGCCAATAAGTTAAAAACTATGCTGATAAAACATCACCTATAGCTCGTGGTCTAAAGTTTGTAATTTGTAATTTTATTTATTTCAAGACAGGGACAGCGCACAATAAGAAATTAATCTTGTACAACAAGAGAATATGCATTGTGCCAGCTTCTAGCAGATTGCTATTTTTCACCTATAGTCCCTGGGCAGGTTGATGGAACAGTACATAGAAAATTAGTATCGGAAAAGAAAATGATTATGTAAAATAACAGAACAAGGCAAAGAGACAATATATAAAATAGATAAATAGAAACATTGAGGCAGATTTAACAGGACAGGACAGGCTGCCCCCCAACACACACACACACACACACACACACACACACACACACAATCCAGTTGGGGTACATTACACTGACCCCTTGTAACAGATCTTCTTGTTCTTGTTGACTTCTCAGAACAGAGTGTAATATATTTTTTCAAGGGGGGAGCTGCAGCATTGTGAATCATTTTAAAAAGTAAGCAGACATTTGAGTGCTTTATCAGATTCTCAAAGTTTAAAATTTCATATTTATTCAGTATATGACAGTGATGGTAGCGCCGTGGCTTTTTGTCATGGATTTTGAGGGCACTTTTGTTTAGTGATTCAACCGTTTTGTTTAACTGAGACCAACTTGTAATACAATATAAAAAATGTGGTATAATCATAGCATTCAGAGACAAACTGGAAGCCTCAACTGTGAGTGAATTTCTTATGTATCTGAAGTTAGTGCTTTTGAGTGCTTTTAAAGTGTGTCCACCTTCACCTTTGCTATTTAAGTGGTGTATAATCTGGGCACAAACTAAGTGCAAAAGAGGCAAAGGGGTTGCATTTAGTCAACCAATTTATCATAGGTGTGTTTTATGAGTAACATGAAATAAACCAATCAGCATATCATCTCCTAGTCTCCTAAAACCAAAAAATCCATCCATCCATCCATCCATCCATCCATCCATCCATCCATCTATCCATCCATCCATCCATCCATCCATCCATCCATCTATCTATAACCTATTACGGTGTATCAGAACATTAATATATGTCCATGTGAAGCCCATTTCCATGTTCAACTCTGTCCTTTAATTTGATGCAGCAATTTATACTTTGATACCATTTGTTACACACATTTGGTGCTGAATTTTGCAATCTTATTCATATCGAGAATTGATGAAATGGTCAAAAAACCTCTAGAATACAACATCAATATACCAAGACCTGTGGAACAACATAGAAGAATCCATGCTGAGATTTGGGTTCAAAAACTTTTGGAGATTTCTGTATTTTCAATGATTGGATGACAAGCACTTCTGTTCCTCAAACTGCTGAGAAACCCCCTTATTGTCAATATACCTATAAAACTATATATCCCTGATGTCTCTAGTTTGTGGTTACTACTTTCACAATATGGGCGCTCATCATGAAAATAAAGAAAATTTTAAAAAACTGTCAATCTAAAACTAGCAATGCCAGTTGTGACTGTGCTGTGTGCCGCTTTAACTGCTCATTCGAGACAGATTAACACACATTACACTACAAGGAGAGATATAATACCACATTCTATGTGTTATTTATTTGTCCGTCTGTGTGTATTTGTGTGAGTCATACCAGACTGTCCAGGTGGAGGGATTCCAGATGGGACTCTGGGCAGATACAGCAGCACCGTCAGAACACCTGCTCTGCTCCCCCAACATGGCTCCATGGCTATGGGCTTCGGCACCGCCTGCATACACACACACACACACACACACACACACACACACACACACACACAAAAACAAAGCATAAATAATGAGAACACTGGACAGGAAAATGAGGGAAAATAAACAAAATACATACACTGTAAAAAATGTCTGTAGATTTTATGGTGAAAAACTGCTAAACCAGTAAAAGACCGTAAAATGATAAATGGGTTAATTCAGTTTCAGTAACAATTAAACACTGTAAATGTATATATCAGCCAAAACAGTATTTGTTTTTACACTGTAAAATACACAATGGCACAGTGTTTGTAGCAAAACATATTCTGTTATAAATATGCAAGCCATCATTTTTGCATTTATTTTTTGTAAAAAATACTTTTTCTCACTGTTAAATGTATTACACACCATATCTCTGACAGAAATATACTGTAATATTTAATGGTAAAATCTTTAATTCATGCAGCATTTATAAAGTATTTTCTTGTCAATTATATGGCAAAACAGCGTTTCTTTTGATGGAAAAACGTTTTACTTTTAAGGTAAAATATGGAATAAAACATGAAATCAAAAATCATTTTACCGTAATATTACAAAAAGTTGCACCGTATTTATTACGGTAAAGTTCTGACAACCGCAGCTGCAGGTTTTTTACCATAAAAACAACAGGTTTTTTTTTTACAGTGTAGATAATATCAGAACAGATGCTGACACCACCCGCATCATGTCTGTGTGTATAAGTATGTTCCAAATGTGCAATTAGAAGAGTGCAGAATAGTTGTATAAAGCTAGCAACCTGGTCTCACAGGAATCCGTGAAATAGCCACGGATTCGCTTAACTCAAAATCCGTGGAATAGCCACGGAATCACTCAAATTTCCGTGAAACTGACACGGATTTCGCTACAATGCAAGTTAATGACAGCCATATCCCAACATACAAAGTGATTATGTACATTCACTGAGTGAATATTTAGAAAATAAAACGTATATTTCTCGCTAGAAATGTGATCAAAATCCATTTTTATGCAGAAACTAAGTCAAAATATTGATTTTTCACCAAAAATGAGAGAACTGTCCGCCATGTTTTTTGTTCTGACCGCCGGGACCTTGAAAGTCACGTGACTTTGAACAAACCAATAGGAACAAATATCCATGGAATAGCCACGGGATATGACTGTCATTAACTTGCATTGTAGCGAAATCCGTGTCAGTTTCACGGAAATTTTAGTGATTCCGTGGCTATTCCACGGATTTTGAGTTAAGCGAATCTGTGGCTATTTCACGGATTCCTGTGAGACCAGGTTCAAAGCTAGACAGAGCAGCTCGTCGCTCTATCTGACGGATGCAGCAGACACACTGATGCTGCTCATGCTGCACTGTCCAGACGCCTGCGGCCATGTACCCCGTGATCAAAACTCTAAGCCGGGGGAAGCAGGCTGCCTGGGAGCCTGTGGAGCTCCACCTGCTGTGCAGCTAATGCCGACAGGTAGGAGATCATTCTATCTGTCTCTGCAGGTAAGTGTGCAAATTTACACACATTTAGATATCAGCCGTCCGTTCTAACCAGGCAGGTGTTTGTCAGACTTTCAGAAAGCAAAATCACAGCTTTTCTCATCTCTATCCATTTTTCATATGAGAATACACTCGAAAGCCAATAAACCACATGAATCTTTTCCTTTTTTTGGTGTATATTTTTGCAGGTTTTACAACATAAAACTGAACTTTTTATGAAGGTAAACAAGTTTAGATGTATTTCTTTTATCAGAATATTATGTTTCCGTGTTTCCAGAAGGCGCTTTCCTGTACAAATGTCTGATCCCAATTCCACAGAACTTTGCAATACACCTCTTTTTTTCCCACTGAAATATCCACACATATATACAAACACTTATAAATACACAGTACACATACACTTTCACACACACTCACACACACATATGTATCTGTAGCATTTACATGAAAAAAAAAAAATTATGACCATGCATTTTTTTTACTGGCATGTGGACTGGACAACATGCAGGTAGAGCGCATTGTATAAAAAAATAAAATAAAATAAAATAAAATAAAAGGCGCTTTCCTGCAAAAAACACAGTTTCAACATGTTTTTTTTTCCAAGGACATATGATCATATAAAGTAAGTAACTAGGACGGTATGAAACTATCTAATATTTGCACGATAATATTCAAATGCTAACTTAAAAATATCAAAAATAACCTTGCCTATACTATGACAGCTGTGTCGCCTTTGGAGCAGCCTGTATATATATATATATATATACTGTCTGTATAATGATATTTAATGGCTGGGATCGTGTTTCCTTACATCTGAATACAAAACAAGAAGGAGAGTCACTGAGCTATCGATCAGGTTTGACTCTCCCGCCACTCTGCACCGCAGAGGTCACACAGATAGACCCTGTTTATTACTGTGGTCTGTAGGGAAGGGAGACATGCACACACACACACACACACACACACACACACACACACACACACAATGTATACTGTAACAGTATATATGCATTAAAAGAGCTCACAATCCTGTCTACCCATCTGCTCCTTCCTCGTGACTTTGTTTTAGACAAATACTTTAAATTCATTCACTCATTCTCTCCTCAGACTCTCGGCTCTGTCTGACGAGCAAATCCGTCAGTTCACATGACAACTGGAAGCCTCAAATGACACTTATACATTGGGAATATCTTGTTTACATGACAAACTGTCTCAGTCAGAACAGGACTTGCTTGTGTGACTGTTTATAGATGTCAGCAAGGCTTACCCACACACAATTTACCCAAAGATAATATGGTTATGTATATTGTTCTGCTGCACATCTGACTAAAATGCATAAACTCTATCAACCCTGTCTCGTAGAAATTACATATTTCACTACCATAATTCAGCGCCCCATATGTTTGCAGAACATTTAATTATATTCCTGTTGATGGATTTCCCAGCTACTGTCTTATACCACACAGAAGACATATGGAAGTGATCAGAGTGATAGTGGGTGTACAAAAAAAATCTGTGTTTTTCTCATTTCATTTTTGAAAAACAAGCACATGGAAAAATATTGTACAACACCTAAAATGTAGAGGGTGCACTGGGTCACTGAATAGTGACTGCACATGGTACATAACTCTGTTACCTGTCCAATAACAACTTTTGGGATTTTTTTTGCATGACATTCATACCCCTCTCTCTCCTCATTCAACAAGATCTCCAACCAAGACAGGCGTTTTGCTGTTCCCGGTACAGCAGAATGTTCTAAAAATAGCACACATGTCAATAAACATACGCGGTATGGTTCGCGGTTGTAAAAAAGGATGCAGTTTCTGTGAATTTAGGCTACAAAAGCACTGATCTAGGTTTAGGGCAAAAAAAATCCTGGTTAGGCGTTATACATAATAAACCACAAATGTAATGAAAATCTGCAGCTTTTAATGTAATAATCCCACAAATGTAATACATTTTCCACAAACATAATAGCCGCTGCCTACAATAAACAAAACACATGATATTGTAACAAGTTCCCACAAATGTAATAACGCAATAAATAATGGTTGTTGTGGTTGTTTCTTTGCCTATACACACACTACTAATCTCTCTCTCTCTCTCTCTCTCTCTCTCTCTCTCTCTCTTTCTCTCTCTCTCTCTCTATCATTCCCCTCCACTCAAAAATGTGTTTTCATATTCTTGTTATACTTGAATGTTTGAGTTTCAAATTTTTGGGATGCCATATATTTCCATATTTCTCGATTCTGGATTTTAATGAGGGAAAAGAGATAGACACACTTTTTGGGTGTGAAAACTATGCGAGTCACATTAGCCTATTATTCAAATAAAGGTATTGCTAGAGTGTGTATAGGTAAACAAACAACAACAACAATCACAACAACCATTATTCTTTGCGTTATTACATTTGTGGGAACTTATTACAATATTGGAAGTTGAAGATTGTCACTTCCCCACAAACCTAATAAGTCCCTGCAAACGTAATAGTTATTACATTTGTGGGAAATCACGTTATGTTTGTAGTAGGCAGCTGCTATTACATTTGTAAAAAATGTATTATGTTAGTGGGGTTATTGCATTAAAAGCTGCAGATTTTCATTACGTTTGTGGTTTATTAAGTTTGTGGGCATTATAAAACATTGGAGCATCCCTCACTCTCTGTCTACCCACATCACCGTCAATCATTAGTACTACGTCAGCAAGATAGCAGCGGAGAACAGTCCAAAATGTAAATATGTGTCGTACTCTGCTGCCTGTACAAACGCCTTATATTGTTGTTTTTGATTGGAGACCAGTCTGGTCTGATAACAACTTTTTGGGGTTTGTTTTGCACGTTATTTAAACCCCTCTCTGCCCATTTCCAGTCTGCCACTTCATTCTTCATCTGTACAGTAAAGGCAAACCCCCTTTCCCTCCACAAAACAAGTCAAAAACAACAACAACAAAGAAACTCAGAGCTGCAACAGTAAAACCTTGCTGTAGAAACGGGCAGCTCACAGCACAACTCTGTCAAACTGCATAAATGTAAAGCGAGTCGCTGCGGGGAAAAGACCATCTGTGCTCAGTAATTGTAAATAAAGGTAAAAAACAAAAACAAAATTCATGTCCAAATATTTAATTACAAAGGGTGACCTTAAATTCTAAACGCTCCAAAAATCATCTATGGGATTGAACTCAACTGTCCAACTTTTTAAAACTGGATAAAATAATCAAATAGAGCCGCATACTGCAGTATGTTAACCACCCAGCAGGCATGTATACAGAGTAATTAGAAGACGCATCAACACAGTAGGCTGCTGTCAAAGTAGTTATCAACTTAACAGTACTTGGACCACCTTAGTACAAACAGAGACACACACACACACACACACACACACACACACACTTACACACACGTAAACATCCCCTCCGGTGCTAATAGGTTTAAGTGCTGGAGTGTACAGCATAATTAGAGGCGAGAGGCTCCCCTGTTCGTTTAGTGTTTTCAGAGTGTCAGGAAATGATGAATTCACACCTAACTAAAACACACACACACACACACACACACACACACACACTGTCTATCTGTAACTAGACGTTCCTATTAGCAAGCCATCTTCCTTCTGATTGAGATAATACACAGTAAACAATGAGTCACTGTTCGGTTTAGTTTGTTTTTTTTAGTGAGAGAATGAAGAAAATAAAATGTGGAAGAGAGAGAGGAAGCAGAATGAAAAACAGGTGTTTGATGGCACTGAAATCAGGAGCATGTTCCTCTGTTATTGTAGTTATGTAACACACACACACACACACACACACACACACACACACACACTGTGACTGTGACATGCACAAATAAATAAAGTTCACTTTCTTATTTACTTCATGGTGGTACTTGTCAGCACAGTTTCCAAAGCAACAGCACTTTAGTTAGTTTTTATTGTGTGTGTGTGTGTGTGTAGTCACAGTCCACTTGTTCCTTTGATCTGCAGTGCACAGTAACCAACTATAAAATGATCACACACCGAGTTACAAGCATGTTTGTGTTGCATCATGTTTACGACACTTTGCTTCCTCCAGGAAACGAGATGTTTGTCATATAAAAGGTAATTAAAATTCACACTGAAGATAACAGTTAACATACCTTCAGAGCAACCAGTCGAGTAACACGAGTACATGTCTGTAAGTATCTGGTGTTAGGAATCGCTTGAGTATCAAAATACTACGAATTAAAAAATGTGCAGTTGTTTGTATGGCACCTTTTCTACCCAAACATTTAGGGGTTTTTCTTTTAGAATTTCGAGGATTTACACAATTTATTAGAAGATGATTTGAAAATGAATTGAAAAGATCCAGGCTGCTTGAAAAAAAAACACAAAATCTAATGAGGGTAAAAGTGAAAGAAAACGGATACCTTAAGTACAAAAATATTTTTTCTTTTAATTTCTGGCTACATAGACTTACAGTATGTGTGTCCTTAAAGGGACAGTTCACCCCAAAATTGGTGTCTACTAACACACAAACACACACACACACACACACACACACACACACACGGTGTTTGATAACTTATGTTTGTGTGTACACCTCCATTAGCGGGTCGACCCCAGCACACATCACACTCTGGACCATTTGATCGCAATGGTTAATAACAGGCTGCTTAGCAAAATGACAAATCTAACAGCAGAGAAGTGTGTGTGTTCCTGAAACTCCATATGTTGTGTGTGTGTGTGTGTGTGTGTGTGTGTGTGTGAGAGATAGAGAGAGAGAGAGAGAGAGAGAGAGAGAGAGAGAGAGAGAGAGAGAGAGAGAGAGAGAGAGTAAATGATGAAGCAGAGCCAGGCTGATGTGACGACTGTAAGAGCTTTCTCTGGCTCCTTTCCCGACCTAATCACAGTAAGTGAGAGAGAGAGAGAGAGCAGAAGTGACAATTAAAAGAGGGATAAGAGAGGTAGAAATGAACAGAGAGGAGAAAAGAAGAGTGTGTAGAGAGGTTAGTACGGTCAGAAGGGAGAGTCTGGTGGGTGGAGTCCAGGTATCCATTTAAGTCAATAGTAAAATCCTGCTGAGCTGTCGCTCCCCTGTAAAAGCTTTCTCAGCTGACAGTGAAGTAGAGCTGCAGAGGTTCTGACCCGACACAGAGAGAGAGAGAGAGAGAACAGGATCGCTCTCTCTCTCTCTCTCTCTCTCGTTTTATTTATATTTTAAATATCAAGTGCCACTTAAGGCCAGACAACAGTTTTTTGCTGACTGTGTGCAATGTTTGAAATTGGTTCCTTGGCAATACAGAGCAATATCAGTCCTTCATTTTGTGAAGAATTACTGGAAATAATCCAGAAAGATTGTCTTTTACTTTTTAACCATACAGGTATTAAATGGTTGGGTGCCATCTTTGGTGAATGCCAGTTTTTACATTATTATTATTATTATTATAGATTAAGTCTGAGTAACATTTTTTATAGGTATTGTTGCCTTTGCCAGAGAGGTTATATTTAGGGTTCGTTTGTCTTTTTGTCAGGAGGGTTATTGACTGAAAAAGGGAGCAAAATTGGCAAAGTTAGGATCATTTAAACAGCAGACTCATTAATAACAATTAAGAGTGGATATTAATCAAGGGACAAGCACACAAATCTTTCTCCACTTTATTTAACATTGTTAGAGAGGGAATTTGGCTTGTGGAGAGGTCTGCAGTCTTTTCTTATTTTTCTGTCAGTTTTACGTCCATTGTGTCCTGTATGTTTGCATCTATTCCTATACAGATTCCTCAATCTGGCTCTATGTAAATGGGCAGTGGAGAATACATATTTAAATTACTATAACACCTATAATTAATTATGGGAGTAGTACATGCTTATAGAAGATAAAAGAAATCCATACGTATATCAGTTGCAATATATATAAGATGCAGGACATTGGTTATAAATTAGTTGTAGTTGTATGTTTATTATATATACAAATATACATGTAATTAGAATTGACTTATATACTATTCTTTTGTTGGTTTGTTAATTTATGGTCTTTAAAAAATGTATTTGTTCAAAATCAAGATTTCATTCATTCATGCATGATGTGTGTGGTAAAGTTTTTGGTTTAATGTAATAATGTATGCCTCCTTTTTATGAATTAAAGCAAAACGGACAAATTGCATGGTCTTAACTAAAATAAAACCCCTAAATGAGTAACTGTGCACTGTATTATACTGTAGTTTGGCTGCTGCTTGTATAACCTGATACAAATCTAACTGTTTAAGGATTCACAGTGCAGCACATGCTTAAATTATTGGCACGGGCCTCTGACTAATCATGCTTTCCTGTGGTGGAGTGTCGCTGCAGTGACATGGCAGCAATGTAACACAATGAGGTTATCTGCGTACATACATATAGTAAAGTTTCTTCTTCATCTCCATGGTCAGGTTTGCGTCAAACTGCTTGTGTCACGTCAGTGTGACATCATGTCAGCGGTTCTGGAGAGTTGAGTGTATCTGAAGTCTTTTATTCCTTTTACAGGAAAACTGACAGAGAGAGGAAACTCAGACAAGGTCATTTTACATCTTCCTTTGAGTTCATTTTTACTCTTTCTTTGCTTCTTTCATTTATAAAAACAGAGAATATAGGATAAAAAATCCTTTCAGAAGCAGCGAGGTCACTCTGCAAAGTCTCACCTCTGCTTCCTTCCTCCTCTCCTTTCTGTCGCCTCTCCTTTTGTCTCTTGTTCCCACTTCAAACAAACAGTTGCTGCAACAGTCGCCCCATTTTTGTACCCTGGATGAACAAAGTGGTCAATTGAGCAGTATTTACAGGTGGGGGGTACTGCTACAGGAACATGATGGATAAATTGTCTGAGGCCAGAGGAAATTGAGCCAAAAGTTTATCTTCCTCTGAATAGCTGTTCTTTTCCTCCTTTTTCCTCTGAAGTCGTGTTCTCGAACAGCTTTCAACAGAATTTTTGTTCTGGATGCTGTGGCACAAAATCACAAGCGCAAATTCCTAAAAACAACCATCAAAATAAGCAGGTAATTTACTGGTGGACTGCAAGAAGGTATGAGAATACAATTTACTCCGAGAGACAGAAAAGTGGAGAAGGGATTGTTGTTCTAACGGGGAGCAAACAATCAGTGGCCACTGAAAATCCTTCCAAAATGTGCTAATGTCAGACTCCTTTAACTATTCAAGTAGATGTTAAGTTTGGATGGAGAGAAAGCATTTAAATTGTGACATTAACTTAATTTAAGCAGCTTGACACTCACTGGTCATAAAGGACAACAGCATTTAACTAGAAAATTTCCTCTGGGGAAATTCTGAAAGGGCCACCGGGGCTACTGCTGGTG
Organism: Centropristis striata; assembly: GCF_030273125.1. Taxonomy (NCBI): domain Eukaryota; kingdom Metazoa; phylum Chordata; class Actinopteri; order Perciformes; family Serranidae; genus Centropristis; species Centropristis striata. Next base: position 28,666,098 of record NC_081536.1, on the reverse strand, counting down.
TTTGTACACTATGATGAGATTCTTCAGAGATTTCAAACAATTAATACTAGTAATGTTATGATACTAAATTATATACAAGGAGCACACCTACAACAAGCATTCCTTTTCAAGTATTTGAAAAGGAGTGTGCGCGCTTACGCGCGCATGTGTGTGTGCACGTGCGTTTATCTGTAACTGTAATCACATCAAAGGATCAATGGCAATCAGAGCAAAGATCAAAGGATCAAAGGCTTCAGCAATCAACATAATTAACTACAGGTGTCGAATGTCCGGAACAGTGACAGCAGCCAGAGGTGGACAGACTGGAATTTTTGGCCTCAAACAGAAAGCATTTTTGGCAAAACCATAATACCTATCATTGATCCGACTTCACTTTGAGCATCCTGAGTTCTTCCTGAACGTCTACAAATGTTTTTTTTAAGAAATATGAAGAAATAGCTTTGTTAGAGTGATCTAAAGAAACTGTTACATCTCCTTTTTTCAGAAATCTTCCTGCGTTTTTAATATGGGAGCCAATGAGGCTGTTGGTGCATGTTGGTGGCGCATCTGTGCGTCCTACACCCAAACTATAACTCTGACAGCTTTACCAGAGGATTGTAAGTGAGAAGACAAAATTTACTATGTTTTTATGTGTAAATTATTTCTGTAGAGTGGAATTTGCGGCCTGGAGCGCAGTTTTTCAACATCATTTACAGTGGTCCGACAGATTTTTTTTCCAACTTTTTTTTAGCTTTAAAAAATAATCAGGCCCACCCAGATGTTTGCAGGCCTACCCATTAGCTACGTTCTGGCTCCGCCACTGGTGTGATGCCATGTATTTACTGTAAAATGTATTAAGGCCTATTCCCAATCTCCATCCTCAGACCTAATCACTACACGTTCACACGTGTCGAGTGTGTGAGTTCATGAGGTGCAGCACTGTGATGTCACGCGCTGCTTGGACATGGAACATTGCCATTACAAAAAAGAGAGAAAGAAAGTATACGTTCATGTAACAAAAATGTTTTACAGTATCTTGAAAAAATGTATTTTCTATTGTATGAATAATTGAATGTTCAGCCATGCTAATTTAGTATCTAATTTAAAGTTAATCATCACCTTGCATGACCTTTGGTACAATTTTCCAGTGGTTGATCTTATGATTCTTTATTAATTTAGACACATAAAAAGGTAAAATATTCCTGTTCCAGCCCTGCTTTACCTCCTCATAGCTTTCTTCCCTACATCATCCATGTTTGGTTTGTGTATACTGTATGTTGTTGGGGACGAGACGACTGGGCTTTATGTAACATATTTCACTAAGAACTATAAGCAAGTCCCTCAGGAGAATCTGTAGATGTGGACTCACAGAAAGGGGGCATGATGGCTTGTAAAAGCCAGCATCAGAGCCTGTATGCACTTGATGATTTGACAGTAGAACAGCCCTCAGCCCTCCAGCACTAAGCAGGAACGAGCATCAAAGTCTGTGTCTGTGAGTGTCAGGATCGGGATTGGGCGTATGATTATAAACCTGATAAATCTGACTAAAAATAGAGGACAGCAAAATCTCTGAGCAGCAGAGTGAACATTAGACAGAGGGGGAGTAGAAATATGCAAAGATGTAACAGGTGTGGGCTCATGCAGACATCTGACGGGGATGGAATTGGGTTAGACAGTTAATTTAGCGCTTTCTTTTCAAGGATAAACATAGTGTGTGAGGTAATAAACCGACTGCTGGGCCTCACAGTCTTCTGCTGACAACACAGTTAACCAGATACTCAACCCAACCCTGTAGAAACAGGATTTTTTTTACCTTGCATTGTATGTAAAAAGCATATGTATATAGATATAGAGACCTGTTAAGGGGTAGGACTCGATAAGTTTTTTTACTTCTTCCTACTCCCTTTCGAGCTTGCAGAAAGTGTCTGTTTTCTCAATTTTTTTTGCTTTTTTGTTTTGTTTTTTATTTATTCATCTATTAATATTTAAAATTGTTTTTTTTATTTGCTTGCATGTTCGAAATAAATATGCAATATTTAGGATCCATAAGGGTTGATGTGCTTGTTAGAGGTAAAAAGGTGTCAGTTTTTTTCTGAGTCTGTGCAGGTTACAGTAAGGCAAGGAGGTAAAACAAGAAATATTCCACAGGTGACTGGAATATAAATCAGGCAAACGTCTTAAATACCTCCTAATTCTCAGGTTATTTTAATGCTAAACTCGAAACATAAAAGCTGTAGCTGAGACTCACTGCCAGTGGTGGAAGTAGTATTCAGATCCCTTAGTTCAGTAAAAGTCCTGCATTCAAAACCTACTAAAGTAAAAGTACAAAAGTATCAGAAAATAACTTATAGTAACAAAAGTGAAAGTCCTTGTTATGCAGATTGACCCCGCTCAGATTATTTCATATATTCTAAATGCATTTTTAGATTATTCACATTGATGCATTTGAGAAAGCAGTATTTTAATTTGGTAAACATGGTGCTAATTTTAACTACTTAATAAACTGTTTAACCCTCCTGTACTCTTGGGCTCCTTTTGGACCCCAAATCATTTTCAATATACGATTAATATAGATTAACTTTCATAGAATTGCTAGAAATTCAGCATATGACAGATGACTAAATATGAATGAAAAAAATGAATTAAAAAAAAGTTGTTAATATTTTTTTTTCTACATGTCCTGAAACAAGTCAAATGTCATGTGCTTCTTTTTGACCACAGGTGTGATTTTTTTTAAACTTTTTTTTTTGCTGTCATCTAAAAATTAACAATGTTTTCAAAACATAAGTTTCACTAAAAGTTGACATAGCCTACTCTATGCATTCCCATCAAGAATTGATTTTCCACTTTTACTATTGAAAAAAATATTCAGGTTTCATTACCTTGTTTTTTCCTCTTGAAATGATGCCTAATTTTGTATATTTGACTAAAATTGACCGATAATAATGAAAAAAATATGAAAATGTATATATTAATGTGTTGCTCATGAGTTGCCTTAAAAGGTGAAAAAAATAGTTGGTAATCATTTTTTTCTACATATCCTAAAACCAGTCTAATGTCACGGGGTCCTTTTTGACCCCTGAGAAGCATGGTTGTTATACTTTTTTTTTAGGAGTACAAAATTAAATTAACAAAATGTCTAATCACTTGTATCATGTTTTTTGTGTTAAATCTCGACCTGAAAAGTAAATCAAGCTGGCAGCTAAATTTAGTTGAGTAAAAAGTACAATATTTTCCTCTAAAATGTAGTGGAGTAGAAGTATAAGACGGTACTTGAGTAAATGCTCACAGCAAGGTATCGATCACAACAGCATTTATCATACTTTAACTATGTAGGTCAGAAGATAAAACATAGAAATATGCATGAATCCCCTCCATCCTCTCTCTCCAAACTCTGCTCTCCTCCTCAGCTCCTTCTTTCTCTCGTTGTCCCTTACAATCTTCACTGTCAGGCCTCTCCGTCTTGCCTATTACTTCCATCACTCTCTCTCTCTATCTCCTACTCCTAATGGCCTCCTCTCTCTGTCGCTCCATCTATCCGTCTCTCCATTCCTGTCTGTCTCATTTTCTACACCTCTTTTTGTCTGTCGGGAACACTCTCATCGTCCTGAGCCGACATTATCAACACATGGCTCCACAACGAACACACAAGAACTTTTTTTCTTTTTAGTGTTAACAAAATACTAGTGAGTTTATTTCCATGTGAAGCACGTCTGAGCTACCTGATGAAATATATTCATGGAAATGCTGTTGAAACGTGTGTTATCAATATAACATCTTTTGACCTGTGAACTCACTGCTGACTGGGAGGGAAACAGCTCATACATTCATACACATAGCGCACATTTTTTCTGCTCAACGGAGGAAAATAAAGGCATGAAACTCGGATATCAGGTGCATCTCTTGAAACCATGCTCGTACTATCTTTCTTCATATCAACAAAAGCCTTTGGGCACAATCTCAATCCACAGCAGGATCTTTGTTCTGCTGATTATCTGAATGTTACACTTTTCTGTTCAGAGCAAAGAAGAGACACAGATATATAGGCCGGGGTTTGGATGTTTCCAAATCTGATACAGTGAGAATCCTTTATCCTGATTCCTTTATTGGGTTTATGTCTTAGGTGTAGCTATCTACATCAGTAATAAAAGTGAAATCTAAAAACGAAATATTAAAATGAGATATAATCACTTTTCATACACTGAAATGCAAGATTTTTTTTTGCAGATATGGCATAAAAATGCTTTAAATGCTTTAAAAAAAAAGCCCTTCAAATCAACTTTTTCACCAACATTTTAGGAAAACTTGCAAAAACGTGGCCTTAAAAATACATTTTTTAGCTCAGCATCCCATTATTTATAAGCTAGATTCTACAACTGACCCAGTAACAGAAAAAGTTTCACAGCAATATTGAATAAATTCATTCCCAGGGTAAAAAAAAGAAATATTTTTTTTAAAGTCAAAGATAAATGATCACTTTTTCTTTCATATCCTCCCTTGTGGCATTTCATGTGGCTTTGAGCTGACACAAAGGGCTCGGTGCTGGACTGAGGGGCTTTGAACGCGCCGTGACCCCGGCCGGCCTCTCTGTCCAACACATCTCCGAGCAGCACACACGCTCCCTGACCCCTGAGGTGTGGAGAGTGCCCCCCTGTTGTGCCCTCCTTAGCGGATTAGACTGGCCATGCATGTCCACCCCCGCGGGGCAGAAAATTGTCGCGTCCAATCCTCTCTGCATCCAAAAAAAAACCCTTTTTCCATTTGCTGCTCTCTGCCTGTCTGTATCTGTCGCTGCTCTCCCAGGGGAGTCTGCTGGATTGAGAGGAAATGTTGCTGATCAGGGAGCGAGACTGTCTGTGTGTGTGTGTGTGTGTGAAGTGCATTTGTCGTGCTTATCCATCTGATATTCCACTTTAAGTGACGACACTTTTTAGCGGCCCTATTTCTGAATGGATGATTTTTTGCTTGTGTGCTTCTGAATATCAGCATTCATTTATACATGAAATCACAACAGAACTGATCTTTTCTGCAGCAATGCCAGAGTTCACAGCTAGAGTCAGCCACTACAGCCCTCCAGAAGTCCACGCAGTTCAAAGTGACTGAGACTTGGCCCAGGACCTGAGTTAGGCCAGGTCTAAATACACTAGGTGGAGTTAAGACACCTGATACCTGCACTGTAAAAAATGTCTATAGATTTTATGCACTGTAAAAAATATTTGTAGAAATTACAGTAAAACTTGTTGTAAATCAAGGAATAGCACAAAACTTTTGAAAAACTTTTCACAGTTTGACTGTAAAAATATAAAAATGTTTATGTCAAATTAATGAATAAATACCATAATGTCACAAGGACACAATTACCCTAAAATAAAGGGAATATTCAGTCTAAATTACAGTTTTTACTGATATTTACATTTAAATTTACAGTATAAAACCCACTCACTGTATTTTTACGGTGAAGTTCTGGCAACCACAGCTGATGGTATTTTACCGTAAATTAAACAGATTTTTTACAGTGTGGTGAAAAACTGCTAAACCATGACAGTAAAAGACCGTAAAATGATAAATGAGTTAATTCAGTTTCAGTAACAATGAAACACCTTAAATGTATATATCAGCCAAAACAGTATTTTTTATAATTTTTTTTTTTTTTAAATACATTACTCCACTGTCATACACTGTAATATGTATTTAATGAAATATATATATATATACAAGCCACCACTGTAATGTTTGCATTTATCTTTTAAAAAAAATACTTTTTCTCACTGTTAAATGTACTAAACAGCATATCACTAACAAAAATATACTGTAATATTTAATGGTAACATCTTTAATGTATGCGTTTTCATTTATAAAGTATTTTCTTGTCAATTATATGGCAAAACAGCATTTCTTTTGATGGAAAAACCTTTTAATTATACAGTAAAAAAAATAACAAAATGGCAATCTTAAACACAAAATCAACAGTGCCAATATCTTTTTACCATTATATTAAAAAAAGTTCTACCGTATTTATTATGGTAAAGTTCTGGCAACCACAGCTGCCATATTTTTACCGTAAAAACAACAGGTTTTTTTTTTTACAGTGTGAGTGGACAGGAGAGGTTGGAAATACAGGTTTTTAGACTACATATTGTTTCCCCCCAATTTTCTTGACACCCGTGGCCATTTGTTAAAGTGTTGTATACTGTATATACATTACATTTTATTCAAATTTGTAGAAAACCCTTGCATTTTTTCTTTTTTTTCATGATTTATGTCGTTCTAACTGTGTTATTCTGCACAAAGACATGTTTGAGTTGTTCTGACTTCCAGGCATGATTGTGCTGAATACATTGTATATTTTGCAGTGAAATATAAGGACACAGTGAGTAAAATGTAAAAAAAGCAAGAAAAAAAACCCTGAAATGGCTTGTTGGGGTTTGAAGGGTTAGATGGACTCTCTAAAATGAGCTTGGATCACATTATGCACAATTACATCATCGCAGGATTAATGTTATGTCTTAAAGCGACTTTAGTTTCTTTCCTAGAGTATATATTTCTGTATTGCAGCATCAGATTGGTGTTCTCTGTTTAGTTACAGCACATTTTGTATCTAGTCTAATTTCAAATTTGGTCTGACACATTTGGTTTGACTGTTCACTGACCTCCTTTGGTTCATGTTTTTTTCCCCTTGAAATAAACCACTTTGTGTCAAATCCAACACTTTGGACCCATGAGAACCTCTGCATTTTTGGTGGATCCTGAAAGGTGGATTAATTTTGTTAAAAGCCAGCAATTAGGCTGCTTACACATGATAAGCACTCTTATTTTGTTTCTCTGCTGGGTTCAAGGCCCACTGGGTACAAAGAGCACAGCTCACAACTGATATGTCAGAGAGATAATTCATGTGCTGTGCATAAAACTGAGGGGAAATAATACACACTTACTTTAGAAATATGGAGGTGTCTGAGGTAAAATTATCTGCCCATTAGTGCGAGTGTTTGCAGCAAAAACACATCACAGTTAGTTAGTATTACCTTTCACAGCAAGATATAAACCTTAATGTGGTAGTCTTAATTAATTACGTGAAGATTGTGAGAAATTAAAGGTGTGTGTTTAAGCTGTCGGTCAGTTGTTAGTACTCAAGATAGTCCAGTTACAGACGAGACTAGAAGGAATATGCAGGAGACACTGACAGCTGACACTTCTATTAATTCATTTCTCTGCTCATTTTGAAGATTCTCGTGAGAAAAGCTTGATGGAAACATCGAAATTCGATAAATTTGGGGTTTTTATCTTTTTCGAAAAACAGTTAATATGCTAAATGGGAGATTCTGATTCTGACGTAGCGGACATTTACCTCACATGACTGATGAGCAGTTTCCTCTGACATGAAAGAACAATTAGAAGTTGCACCAGTTGAATCTAATCCCTGAAGATTTCTCTCCATTTTCTCTTGTGAGTGGCCAAAGTTGTCAGATTAGCAACCTCTTCTTTGTTGTTGTTTTTTCTCTTCTTCTTCTCCTGTTTATTGACGGATTAGCGTACAGCAACACATTACACTGCCATCTTCTGACCAAAGTACTTTTATGCAGCTTTGTTTATTTGCACTAAACCAGCTGATGGAAACTCACTAATTTGCATTTTATTGAATGTGACATTTTAAAATATTGCTTAAAAATTTGATTTGACTTTAATGGAAACAAAGCTGATCCACAGATTCAAATCTTATTTGAATAATAAGCTCAAGAAATATATCTTTCAAATATCATGATGTAAAAAACAACATTTTCCAATATCAGAGAATATGCATAACTCTTTTTCCCCATGATACAAATCTCTCTTGGGAATCAGGCTGTTTGCAGAGTGGCCTTTTAGCAGAACGAAATTGCATCCAATAAAAATGATTTAGATTGGAGTGACATTTATGTTTCATCATGTGATGATTATAATATACATTAAAACAAGGATCATAATGAGAATCCAAGCATTAGATCACTTTCTCCTCGTCTCAGAGAGAAGCAGCACACTATCATTATTTTGGATCAACCAGTATTCCCAGTTAAAGCTACAAATCAACCCACCGATGAGCAACACTGCATTCGGCTCCGACCTCTGACCTTTAGATCTACAGCGTGAGCATGTGGAGCTCTGCTGTTTCTTCCTTCTGGCATTTGAGAGGAAGCTATTTTTTTTATTTAATGAATAAAACAAGGGAAAAAGTGCAGTTTGCCATTTATATCTGGATGCAGCTCTGAGCCTGAGGAGAGGGAGACGGAGGGAGCAGGCGGACATGTTTGAGGTATTTCTTAGAAAAAAGAAAATCCCTTCCAGCTTTGAGAGTGAGAGGAGATTTTCCGGCACAAAGTGGTATCTTTATCCCTGTAATCAGAGAGATCCAACAGGAGATATGCTGTGCCTTTTCCCTTCTCTCCCCCTCCTTTTCCTTCTCTATTTCTCCCCATAAAAGCTCTACTTCATGTCTCATAAACAGTTTGTTGTCACCTACAACTGGTAAACAAGTAAACAAAAAGGCCGAGTCAGCTGTCTGCATGACAACGTCCTGCAGGCTGTTAGCCCAGCATTATCCTGACAACTTTACACTTTTACATTTAAACAATATGCAGGTCTTGTGAGGAGGGGAGAGGAGACAAGAAGAGGAGATGAGGGGAGGAGAGAAGGTGATAGGAAACATGAATAGAAGAGGGGGGATGGCAGAGGTGAAAAAAATGAAGAGGTGTGAAGAAAAGAGTTCAAGAGCAGAAACAAGAAGATAAAACTAAACTATAGGAAACAACGACAAGAGGAAAAAAGGATGGGAGACAAGGACGTAAAAGGAAAGCTGAGAAAATGAGGAGATAAGATGAAACAAACAGATGTGAGAGAGGTAAAGCGAGGGCAGGAATGAGGAGATGAAAGGAGAGGAGATAAGGAGTGACAGGAGGAGACAGGACAAGGAGAGTGGACAAGGAGAGGAAAGGACACAGAGTGAGGAAAGGAAAGGAGAAGAGGGAAGGGAAGGAGAGGAGATAAGGAGAGATGGGACAAGGAAAGGGAATAAGGAGAGGAAAGGAGACAGGAGAGGAGAGGAAACGAGAGGAGATAAGGAGAGACAGGACAAGGAGAGGAGGGGAGACAGGAGAGGAGAGGAGAGGAGAGGAAACGAGGAGACGAATATAGATGAGAGAAAAGGGACTGAAGAGAGGAGAGGAGAGGAGAGGAGAGGAGAGGAGGACATTAAAGGAGTGTGAAGGAAGTGGTGATAAGCAACAGGAAGAGAAAAAGCTTTAAAAGTAGGAGAACACAGTCGAAGGATGAAAAGATGAAAAATGTGGAGCTGCAGAGATGAGAGGAGGAGAACAAAAGAGGAGAGTAGGAGGTGGAGGGCAGGGGAAGGAGAGATGACGAGACAGGATGACAGGGCTGAAATCAGGAGAAGAAATGAGGAATGATATTCTTTTAACAACACACACACACACACACACACACCACACCACACCACACACACGTTCTGGCTTTAAGCTGCTCTGCTGGGAGTCGGTGGCTCAGAGTTGCTCTCTGTGTTGGTGGGAACGGAGTCGGCTGCTTGTCAAGCGAATCGCTTAGCGGTGTTTGAAGGCTCCCAGAGTGGGACTGAGATCGAGTGTCATGTTGAATCAGCCTTTTGCTCCCGGAGCCTGGATGCACCATTACAGCAAATTATTTACAATTTTCATCTATTAGAGTGTTAACCTGTCTATAGATTCCCCTGTCTCCCTCATACACATACACTGCCTGCTGCCTACCGTCCTCCAACAACTTCTCCAACATAAACCACAGTAGAGGTCAGTACCACAAATTACGGCATGCATGCACATGTTGCAGCTCGCGTTTCACATATCAATGTATCGTGGCTCGCGGTACAATGGCGTGTTTTAAAAATAGCACACACGTACTAGACGGTCCGTGGTTGTAAAAAAAAGGCTGCAGTTTCTGTGGATTTATGTTGTAAAACCACTGACCTTAGGTTTAGGGCAAAAAACTTCTGGTAAGGCGTTATAAAAGACAGTAAATAAATGTACGTAAATGCTAGAAGTGAAGTAGTTACAAGGGTCATGTGACTGCAGCAAGTTACATAAAAAAACATGATTCACGTAACTTGCGCAAACAATATAACTTAAGATGGGACCTTAAAATGGGTTACTTTTGTTTTCACATTGGACGCAAAACCCTGCGTCTTACTGGTTACAAAAAAATGTTTCCAAGGTCTGGACAACAAATCTAATTATTCAAATGATACTGTGAATCTCTTATCACCCTTAAATTAACCTCATAGAACTTTACAAGTAAATTCATTTTTGGCCAACCTTTGTTTTTACATATTATAACAAACTAGATAAATCATTTGATACAATATGCTCCTTGAGGACTTTTGATTCTGCACTTGGCATCACCAAGTTTACTATATCAAAATCGTGGACAAAAGTGTCATCGTAAATTGGTTTCTGCTCAAAATGTTTTGCCATGTTTGTTATTGTTTGCTCATATTATTTGGCTGCATTTACTTCTTAAAATATGGATCATGCAGATGTATCGCGATACGTACTTTCTGAGGATGCACATCATAATACAAGAGTATCCATAAAGATGTTTTACAGTGTTTCCATTAAAATTGAAACGAACTTTGAAGCAAAATTTTTGAAATGAAAATGCAAATTAGGGACGTTTCCATCAGCTGATTTAGAGGGAATAAACAAAGCTTAAAAATGTACTTTGGTCAGAAGATGGCAGTGTAACGTATTGTTGTAGGCTAATCCGCAAGTAAACAGTAGAAGAAGAGAAAAAACGAAAATAAAAGATGTTGCTGATTGTCTTCAGCAATTAAATTCAAATGTCAGAGGAAACAGCTGATCAGTCAAGTGAGTTCAACTTGTTCAGAAAAAGTGTTTCCATCTCTCATTTAGCGCATTAGATATGTTCCATAAAAGAAAAAAAGCACCTCAAGCAAGCGTAGAAAATGTTATGCTCTTTTGGAAGTTGTATCAAATTTTGGTGTTTCCATCAAGCTTTTCTAATGAGAGTCTTCAAAATGTGCAAAGAAATTCCTTGATGGAGACACGACAAATGTCAATGCAGACAATGAACCACATTTTTCCTCCTCAATGTCTGAACCAACTCCTCCCACCTCATGACTCATTCTGCATACCGACATTTCTACCATATTCTGTTTTTCGTTGTCCTGTTTTCAGCCTCCGTTTCTCCCTCTATTCATCTTTTACGTCTCTGTCTCCATCGTGTCTCTCTCTACTTGTTTATTTCTTGTCCCTGTCATTTCCTCTTCTCCTTTCTCTTCCAGTCCTCCGTGTGGGACAGCGGGTCACATCCTTGTCTGCACACACCTGCACACTGTACCAATGTGTGTGTTTGTGTGTGAGACGAGAGAGAGATGTGAGTGAGTCGGCAGTTGCGTTGAATTTCCATTTTAATCAGCAAGTCGGTGAGCGAACAATCCTATTACCGCAAGGGAGGACAGGAGGGCCACTTCACAACCTCTCCCCCTCTCCGTCTCTCTCTCTCCTGTTTTCTCTCCATCCTTCTCTCTCTGAGACGACAAATTAATCATCTCCCTAATGCCTCATGAAAGCCAGACTTTTTTTTTTTTTGCCTCTTCTTAATTCGGGAGGTGGAGTATATCTTTCATTCACCCCCTCCTCCTCCTCAGACACACACACCCACACAGACACACACACACACACACACTTTCTCTGTCCTCTCCACTTCTCTTTTCACTATTAGTGTTGGAAAGATTAATGTGTTTTCTGGATGCCAGAGATGTGTAGTTGCTTCCACAGGGGACGATATACACACAAATATATACCTGGTGTGCACACAGACACACACACACACACACACACACACACACACACACACACACACACACACAAACAAACAAACAGACACACACACACACACACACATTCTTGTACTGTATACACCGTACACACACTAACGCCTACACGCATGTGAACATAAACCCACATAACATTGCTCCAAAGGCTATCATCATTTCTGAAAATGTTTTTTTTCCCCTTCCAAATTCAGTATTGACGGATTGCAGAGGAGGAGAATTGGAGATATTGATCAGGACAAAAGAGGAGAACAGAGAAACACATTCACCATTAAGAGGGCAGAAAAGAAAAGGCTGCATACTGAGGAAACGGCCTAATGAGAAAGAATATGGCTGTGAGATACCACGCTAAAGCATGGTTCCACTCTCCTGAACCACCAGCTACAGTTAGTAAAAGTTGTCAAGGATTTAAGAAAAGGTCTGCTGTCAGGTCGTCTAATAGCATCTGAAAGCCTCTTTCCCATCAGTGGAATCATGGGGCACCGAATAAACAGCAACTCGTCATCTGAAATAGTCATTCAACAATCATTTCTGCTCTATGCAGCAACTGTTCATATGTTAGGAGGTGTGACAGGTTTAAACTTCTCTTTCAAGTGCTTTTTATTTCTATTTACCTGACTTTTCCCGCTATATCCGATAGTGATAGAGATACAGAGTGAAAGGAGGAGACATGCAGGAGAGGGCGCCAAGCTGGATTCGAACCTGAGCCCGCTGCTTGCAAGGACTAAGCCTTAATGGTGTGCACCCTACAGATGAGCCACCAGGAAGCCCCCATTTCCCTCACTTTTCATGCATGCAACTGAGATCAGACACTGCTATTTGCACCCCATTTGAGCAATTCATCATGCAGAAACGACAAAAGAGCCACAAGAAGAGACTGTTTGTCAATACCACCCATAACCACTCATATGAGCATTTGTTGTAAAAAAAAGGCTGCTGTTTCTGTGAATTTATGCTACAAAACCACTGACCTAGGTTTAGGGCAAAAAACTTCCTGGTCAGGCGTTATAAAAAGACAGTTTAAACAGGAAATGAATGTACGTAAATGCCGGAAGTGACGTAGTTATGATGAAGTAGGCTGACGTGAGCTACGGAATGTATGTAAAAAACAAGTTACGAAAAAAGTTGTTTACTTTTGTCTTCACATTGGACATGAACCCTGTTCTTCTGGTGAAAGTCTGCTATTTGTTCGACCCTTTCACCACGAGTGTGACATTTGCCATTTAAGGACAGTCTAAGGCTACGTTTACATGATGACGGTCTGAACAGAAGACGCAAAAGTGGCGTAGCGTCTTCACTTTTTATTCTGCATTTAGACGAGCGTTTTCAGGAGGAAATCTGCTGCATACGGTGACGCTAAAGTGTGTGAATGTGATTGTGTATGCATGCCAGGCAGCATCACTTAAAGCCATAAGAGCATCTTTGGGCATGTGGAAGTTTTCACGCCACGCATTTTCATCAGCTACTCCTTCCACAAAGTTCTCCACCATCCACTAGATCTCCCAGGTCTCGTCCAAAGCCGTCTGGCTCGCCTCCCACCAATTGGTGCATCTTAAATGTGATAGAGGTAATTCCAGATCCTTCTCTGTTCACTAATACTATCTGTACATATCCTGTACATTTGGTGGAAAGACTCCTGTAAGTTTATTAGAGCTGCCAGAGCAGCTTGAAGGTCCCACGCATGGAAATAATCCCACATGTTTGTTTATTTCCCTGTACTGGAGCATGTATGTGACGTAAACGCGTACGTGACGTGAGCAGATCTGAGCAGAGTTTTGTGTCTTGGCAGTGTAGACGGACACGCTAGGGCGGAGCGGATTACAGTTTTACACTCTTTCAGATTTTTGCGTTTTTAAGCCCCAAAAACGCCATCACCGTCTAAACGAAAGGCACTTCCCATAAAATATTTTGTCGTTTTTAGGTTTTAGGTTTTAGGTTTTATTTTATTTGCACAGGTAGAATTACATAAAATGACAAAGATAACATATAATGTAAAGTGCAGGGAGAGGCAGAAAACCCAGATGGGCTTATTTAAAGCCTCCACCTAAAATTTCATTAGAAAGTAATAAACTGATAATAGAAAAAACAAATGTATAACATCAACAAGTTATAATGACAATAACAAAAACAATTAAAAACAAAAATGAACATGTTAAAAAAGTATATTTGTGTGTGAACTAGAATTTCAAAACAGCAGTTAAATGAGCTTTCAGACATCTTTTGAAGCATTTTACAGAGATGGAGTCCCTTGCCAGATGGGAAAAGGTATTCCACAATTTGGTCCCCCTAAATTGAACAACAAATTGACCTCTGCATGTCAGAAATCTTGGAGGATGAAGATCTAAAGATTGACGTGTTGAATAAGAGTGAATCTGAGAATTAAATTTAAAATAAGTCTTGAAGTGCTTTGGAAAGTTTTCATGATCTGAATAGACCTTAATAATAATTTTACCCGCAAGTGTCCTGGTGTACGAGTCGTATTTTGCTGCCTTATATAGTTGTTTTTGAGAGGAGACCAGTCTCTGTTTCCCTCACTTTTAATGCATCCAGCTGAGATCAGAACACTGCTTTCTCCATTTCCACAGGTTGTCACGCAGAGAGGACAGAAGACACAGATTTCTGTGAGAGAGATCAGGGACGCAGACAGGAGGACATAAAGCCACATTCACTCCAGGCTGCAGTGGGTGTGTCTGTGTAACAGGTACAGGTTTGATACAGTAATACAGTATATGATAAGGGGAAAGATGACGCCTGCCAGACTAAGTTACAGTAAAATGTTCTTCGACTTGCTCCTCTGAGGTGTTTTTGAGGAAACCTGACCTAAAAACAGTTATTTATTCTGCCGTGAGCAAAACACACAGCTCACAATGTGCCCTGGAGGAATTGTTTGAGAGTCCTGTAGGCGATTCCTGGTGAGATGCAATTCAGCATAAAGGCCAAAAACCTTTTTTTTTTGTTCCAAGCTTCCAGCGTGAACATAAAGCAGAATACAGAGGAGATTATTATACTGCCTCGCTGAGCTCAGTCAGCCCTCTCTGTTTTTCTCTGGCATTCTTAACACCCCCACATCTATTAAAACATAACATTTTTATATGCAAGATTACCATGAGTCATATTAATTGCGTTTCAATTCAGTCTGTCACATTATCATTCTTTTTCTCCCTTTCCCTCCTCGTGTGCCAACGTTCTGGCTGTTGGATGAAGTAAAATCTTATTCCAACACATAAATCGGTATATCCAAACAAAACAATAAAATGATGAACTGAATAGATTTGGTAGGAGAAATGATTGATATGTAAATACACTGATTTTGATTATATGGTCTTCAATCTGCAGCATTCTGACATATTTTGAACCTTTCTAATTATCAATGTATTTCCTGTTGTTATAAATATGATACGCTTCATATATCAGTCTTCAGCTAGCACTCAAAATGAGATTTTGCTGCAGCCTGAAGTCTGGAGGCGTTAACTGACCATCTACAGCAAGCTAACCAGGTGATTCTTTAGACTTTAAGCTTCCCAGTCTCTAACTTAAACATCCCACCAGAGAAGTAAGAAGAAGTGTCCCAGCTCTGTTGGTCAAAAGACTCCCAAGTCACACACATTAGGGCTGTTTTCACTACCGCCCAATACCCGGAATGAGGCGGGTCTCACTCGCCGAAACGCCCCTAATTTGAACACGAGTCGTCCTGAGCAGACTTTCGTTGGGACTTTTTTCGTCCCTGTTGGAGATCAGGGCCGTTTTTCTCCCCTGAATATAGCCTGGTTACTGATTGGATAGATGTGATGTAGTACTCTATGCGACAACAAAAACACGCTATTTGTAAAAGCCGGTGAAGCAGTGTTGCCAACTTAGCGACTTTGTTGCTATATTTAGTGACTTTTCAGACCCCCTTAAATACTTTTTTTCAAGGAAGCTACTGGAGACAAATCCAGCGACTTTTTCTGGTGTTATTGGAGACTCCTTCTACTCTTCTTAACGAGGCACAGCAGCTAGTAAGAACGAGTCGAATCGGCACAGTCCTCCCGCAGCAGTCCCTCCCAGCTGCAGAGCCGGAGGGGATGTTAGCCCCTTATCGTCCAGTCTGCAAATTGCTAATAGGCAGTTAGCTCTGTAGCAGTACAGTGTGTATGTGCTGCTGCTGCAGGAGGTGTTCACTTAGTGATCTCTGTTTGTTAAGAACAAGCACCGGACACTCTGTGCACAGTTAGCGATGAGGTTATTTCAGGATGACTATGTTTATGATCAGCGGAGACTGAGCATAATTGTGCATAATTAGTCATGCTGCTTTGTTTCTGTTCAGCTGCTGACGTTGTGCACAGTTAGCCACAGTTGAGTCCCTCGTGTTTAATCCGCGGAGTATGCGATCACGGTCGAAACTGTCGCTAAGTGATAACGCGCGGTCGAAAACCATACATCACCTCCAGAGTCTCTAAATCCCTCTGGGAGCTAACTTGTAGTGGAGAAACGCAGAGTGAGCGGACTTTTGAGAGGGCGTGGCCTGAGACTTTCCCGGTGGAAACACGGCTATACAGATACATTCAAAGACCTTAGCCAAACTAACTAATGACAATATACTACAAAAACTAGGGGATGACATGGAAGAGTTGACTATTCAATGATTTCATCTTTAAGAACCTGATTCGACTGATCATCTCACAGGAAAATTGTTGCAGATGCAAAAAAAAATCATTCCATGTGGGCTTTCTGGGTGTGCTGAAGGCCTGATTTGACACAGAATTGCTTGGTTTCTCACAATAAATCAAGGGTATGTAGTCTATTTTGTAATAAATTTCAGGCCATTAAAAAAAATGTTAAGAAAAATATGAAAATATCTTTCAATCGCTCTCCTCAGTGTGCAATAATAAATCACCATGGTGGACTAAGCTGCAAAATCTAGAGCTGTGGGATCATCAGAGCCTCAGAGAGGTTAAATAACAGCTGCATAACAACTGCTTCAACATCAAGGGTGAATTAAATTAGGCCCAAAAGTTCTGTTTACAACCAAAATAAGCAAGAATTTTAATTGGCATGTATTTAGTTACTTTTGCTGTTTTTCTATAGATGGATAAAGCTTAAACATTAAAGTTCATTAGCCCACAAAGCTCACCTTCACCTCTGACCTGCTGAGGCTCTCACCAGCAGCGATGCCCTCATCTACTCCTCCTCCTGCAGAGAAGCTGCAGTGATCATCTGAAGCAAGAAGTGATGCTGGCAGACACACACACACACACACACACACATGCAGTGTATTCACTGGCTGAGTGTTCAGGGCATAATGGGTGCGCCTGCTTGGTCAGCTGAACCTGAAACTGGCACTAAACTACATGATGGACAGAGTCAGAGGGAGGGAGGGAGATGGAACATGAGGGAGAGGAACGAAGGGAGACAAGGGGAGAGAATTAAAAGAGAAAGAGCATGAAAACTGCACTGAGGGAGGAAAAAGGAGACTGAATTGTTGACCAAATTAAAGGATGTTCCAGGGAAAGATAAAAAAAAAAAACCCCACTAAGAGTGAAAGGAAAAGCCTGATAATGTTTTGGAAAACAACTAGTTAATAAGACATGTTGTCCCATTATGTCAGGAGTCCAAAGCGTACATTAATAATCTATATTTCATTGTAGTTAATTTTTGCTTTTGTTTGTTTTCAAGGTTAAAAAAGGCCAGCTGTTATATAAAGAATAGGGTTGTCAAAAGTATCAAAAAAGTATCGATACTAAACCGTTGTATCCGGATACAATACTCATTTTCAAAAGTATCGAGTACCTGAAGCTTGTTATCATAGTTGCAGTTTCTTTTTGCACAACTGTTTTTTTTTTTTTAAATATTTAACCTGTGGTTCTGTTAATTTTTACATGTTGCATTTTTCTTGTTAATAAAAATATTTCTGTTAAATTTTGGGGTCTTTGTTTTTATCCTGGTGGTATCGAAAGTAGTATTGAGTATCGAATATTTTCCTGAGTATCGGTATCGAGTTGAAAATTTTAGTATCGTGACAACCCTAATAGAGAGGGATGATTAAATATTTAAATATGGAGGTAATCATGCATTTTTTCAGACACTCCTGGAAGTGTTGCACTCGTGAAAAATTGACAGAACTAGTTATTGGCGAATAAACCATCAAACAAAAAAGCTTCAAAGTTCCTTACTTATCCAATATTTCTTGCAGCTGCGATCACCGAAGCAAGAAAAAAAACGATACAAACTTACAGTACCTGTCTGACCTGCTCAGATATTTAAGATCCACATTCTTTTTGTTATTTCACCCTTGAAGAAGTAAATGAAAAGGTGGGACAGTGAGTTTAGACTGACAGTAAAAAAAAAGAAAAGAAACACTGTTAAGGGGCAATAAAAAGTCCAGAACATCTGAAACACTGTGATACCAACACTTCTGTGGACACACTGATAGTAAAACAAGCTTTTTATGAGAATGGTCACAAATCAAATGAAACATCTGTTTGCTCTCTCTGAAATATGAAGCAGATACGTACTGTGTGCTGTAATACGGTGAAAAGGGCAAGATGTTCTTTCAAACTTAGAGTAAAAAAAATGTCTGACTCATGGAAGTTGTTTAAACATAAAAACAACAAGGTACAAAAGAAAAAAAAAACAGCAGAAATTGTAAAATGCTAGACTGAGAGCCAGTCTCTCACATTTTTATATTTTTGTTTCCTCCCCGTCTCCACTGCAGGAGAGGAAGTGAAAGTACAACAGGTTCTCAGCTCTCAGCTCCTCTCTGGGCTCTGCTTAGCAGTGGGGGAGCAAAATAAATATGACCTTTTACATCTGACTTCAAAGATATGTCTGACCAGAGGAGACAAACCTTTAAACCCTGGTGCTGAAATTGAGGGGAACAACATTATGTCTGCACATGTGTTCATTCCATAAAATACGCTTCTGTATGTCATCAACTTATCAACTCTCACCAAATACACCTAATAAATTAAGTGTTAAAACAACCTGGTCTCACAGGAATCCGTGGAATAGCCTCGGAATCACTCAGATTCCGTGGCTATTGCAACATACAAAGTGATTATGTACATTCACTGAGTGAATATTTAGAAAATAAAACATATATTTATCACTAGAAATGTGATCAAAATCCATTTTTATGCAGAAACTAAGTCAAAATATTGATTTTTTTCACTAAAAATGAGAGAACTGTCTGCCATGTTTTTTGTTCTGACCGCCAGGACCTTGAAAGTCACGTGACTTGGAACAAACCAATAGGAAAAAATATCCATGGAATAGCCACGGGATATGACTGTCATTAACTTGCATGGTAGCGAAATCCGTGTCAGTTTCACGGAAATTTGAGTGATTCCGTGGCTATTCCACGGATTTTGAGTTAAGCAAATCCGTGGCTATTTCACGGATTCCTGTGAGACCAGGTTCTGTTAAAAATACATCTTATTGCTCACTGTGAATGGATATATTCCAGATGTGTTGTGCATATTTAAACACATTTCAAGATCCTTCTGACATACTTAAGACAATAATTTGTCAATTTGAACAATGTTTAACTGCTCGTAGTGAACAGCTGTTAATAAAATGTATCTCTGAATATCTGTTTCACTTTAATAAATACTAATTTGTGTTTGTTATCAACACCAACCAGTACTCTAAGTTATTACAAGCAAGGATGCATACTTTTGGCTTAAAGTCACCAGTCAATCATTAAATCTTACAAAGATTCTTGCATATTTTATCTGCCTGATCTGAAAAAAAAAAAAACCAACAAGCCAGAATGTCTACAGCAATTAATTAATTGCATTAAAAAAATAAGTAATCATTTAAATCTGTGTGAACTGAACTTTGAGCATAACACTGCTGGACAGCAAATCCATTGAAATATCAGATATTCAGAAAACGAAAGGCAGAAGAACCGTAATAATTCCTTTAATGGTAAAGTTTTTTCTTCTGATTTTGTCCAGCTAGCAACAATAATTCCAGCCTCTCAGCAGGAGCTGGTTATTGTGCTGTTGTATCTGAGCCAGGGCAACAGGTTCAACTACCATCTTCCAGAGATATAACTTAACCCCAAATATGGTTCTTCTGTGTGTGTGAAAATTATACGTCTTTGTCCTCGCCCTATATTACGCTACCGATAACTGCAAAATGATAAAATTGCTGTCTGAAAAAGAAAAAACAGACTGCTTCAGGTCCTTTGTACTGTATGTCAGCAGTGTGATTATTTCCTGTTCATGCACTCTACTTTGTCAGGGGGGGAATAAAAGGAGATGTATACCTTGGAGAGACAGAGAGGTCAGAGGGGCAGAGAGAGAAACAGATAAACAGAAAGGGACAGCGAGGCACCGAGGAAGAGAGATGGTTAAAGTCAGTCGGTACGTTTGCTCAGCTGAAGCTGCTGCAGGTGCTTCTCCTGCAGCCACTGAAACAATGTGCAGCCGCGACCGTTTCTCTAATCTGCCCGATGATGAAAAAGAAAAGAGAGGAGAGAAAAAAGGCTTTTTGTTAAAGCGCAAACAGAACATGAAGAGAAATGGGTTTGTTTTATGCTCGTTAGCGTTGACAGGGGTGTGAGTTATTGAGTTAATAACATGTGTTTGTGTGTGAGCGTCTGCAGCCATGCCTGAGACACACAGGAAGCCACAGGTGACTGCAGAGCCAAAGTGAAACAAAGGAGTGCATGCAATAGTCCATGATGAATGTAAATGAGTGTGTTTTCATGTGTGTTTGTACCTTATCTCATTTATTTTCTCTGCCTCATAGAAGCTTTTGTGTTATCTGATAAGCCCTGCAGAGCTCTGTGTGTGTGTGTGTGTGTGTGTGTGTGTGTGTGTGGGTAAATCAGTGTTTAGCTGTGTATTTTTCTACCAAACATACATTACTCCCAGGTGTCGTAAATATTCTTTATCTGCTCCTTTCCCCTTCATTCCCCCTCCGTCCATCCATCCATCCCTCTCCACCCACCAGCCCTCCTTTCTGAGGCATATTAAATCCCCGCAATTGAAGAATAAATACGCCACATTAAAACATAAGATATGAAATTGATTCATTCTTTGCTTTAAATAGCATTATGAAAACAGGAGAGCGCCGTTAATCAGCGGCAAGGTGGGAAGTGCTTCTTGCAGGCGGAGGCGTGCAGATGCTAGTTGCTGCGGGCTCATCAGCTTTACGACGTAACGGCACTACTTTATGGAGGCAGTGGAAACATCGATTTATGCTGATGACTCTGCCTGTGTTCTGTAATGCAGCCATGGCTCGCTGTGAAGCTCTGATCAAGTTGGGGAGTGGAAGCGGTGGCCTTTAGCTGCAAAACAGGCCCATATACTGTGTGATGTACTGGCTTTTACTGCTATTTAACATATGGAGGGTGGTGGTGAAGAAGAAGCAGGAGCATGGTATATACATCCCACAAACATTTGGATATATAGCGTTTAGGTTTCAGGAGTCGTGCGACGTTTTCACGTTTCACTGAGTTTTCTGTCACGTGACTGTAAGCCTTAGCTGCTCCACTCATTCAATTCAATTCAATTCAATTCAGTTCAACTTTATTCATAGAGCGCATTTCATGCACAAGGCAGACTCAATGTGCTTCACAATGGATATACATAATTACAGTTAAAAAACAAAAGAAAACAAAAGAAAAACAAACAAACAATTTAAAAAAATCAATTACAAATTAATTGAAGAGTGCAGGTTGACAAGCTATGTCATATTCACCACATACACACTGACTTACTCACACGTGCACCCACTCCCACAACCACACATGCACACATGCACACACAGTTTAACCGAATGCTGTTGAAAAAAAAGATTTTTAATCTGTTTTTAAAAATGGCTACTGATGTGGCATGTTTAACTGTGTCAGGCAGGGCGGGGCATAAACACTAAAAGCTGCTTCTCCTTCTTTGGATCTGGTGTGAGGGATGAGTAAGTTGCCACTGCCTGTTGACCCAAGTGTGTTCACAGTTGTGTTGATGAGGGCAGAATTTAACCCATAAGAACCCATGCTGACACCCGTGTAACAAACACTTTAAATCATCTAGAATCTCCCATATTCAGCTTTATGCTTCACATTAACTCATTAAATCCCTAAGCGACGTATACTCAACACCCTGGTGTGGTGGTCATGTGACTTTGACAGGAAGTGACTTCTCCAAAATATGTGTTACTGGAAACAAAAAGTAGCTAATTTCAAAAAGCTTATTTTTTTTGTTACGAGGCCATTTAACAATTCTAATTCGTTAATAGGGTGTCCTGTATTACATTTAACTTGTTCTGACCATATTTCCTGATATTTAAAAAAAATATATATATAATTATTTTAATACTTTTACATTTTGTTTTGGGTTTTTTCCCTGAAGGAAGAGTTTGTCACATGATACATTCAAGGACCATTGGAACTTTTAAAGTCAGCAGTATTTTCAGTTTTTGTATTTTCTTGCTATGATGGGTTTTATTTTTGTAATCTCTTTAAAGAAAAAATGCCTTTCAAACCTACAGGTGGATTGTGGGGTTCAGAGGGTTAAACGAGAGATTTCCAGGCTTGTAATTTTTTTGATAAATTCCTAATAATTTCCAATATGTTTCCTGCAAAAAGGGCAATGCAGATTAGTATGAACTAAAAGGCAAAATATGTTGTTTAACAGGCAAACTTTAAAACTTAGAGTCTTTAAAATCAATACACAGCAGGTCAAATGAAAGTTCAAAATGATGAAACTTGTCCGCAGGCAAGCAAACAGTTTTCTACATTTAATCAATAATATCAACTATTGGTTAAAAGTTTAGCAACAAAGTACATTGTGCCTTCAAGGAAAATACAAAAAATAAATAAATACATTTTTTTTTCAGAAAATACTGATCGGTAAGGCTTTTATGCCATCCAGTGTTTACCAAATTACGGATTTAGTTTGGTTTGAGATTCCAATAAAATAATCGAATTCATGAAAAAAAGGACAATGCTGAAAGGTGAATATTGAAGAAAACACTGAGAAGTAAACACACAATTTTCTGTCTAAATATTAAGTCAAACAGACATTATTGATCAAAGCACACACTCCAATCCAATACAGGGCAGGTCAAAATTAAATTACAAAAAATGGTATGGTGTTAGAAATAATCTGTTATTCTGTCTCTTATTCTGTCTCTGTTGACGAACGTCACTATCTATGCATGTATAATTCACTATATGTGTGTGTGCCCTCTCTGTGCATGCAAGATGCTTTGATAGAATGATCATGTGCCTTATATTGTTTTAAAACTATGATTAAACTAAATAAATTTACTGCATCAGCTTCAACTTCCTCTGCCCTATTCAGAGTAAGATTCTATAATCACAAAAATATATATTTTATGTTTTATTGTTTTGCTGCAAAATCTGTGTCTCCAATAATATCTCTGCAAGTCATAACAAGGCAGGAGTTTGTGTGGAAGTTTTGTTAACAGGTCAGGTCAGGTACATGGTGTGCTGAGCAGAAAGATAACTGTCTTCTCTGCTTGATGACATTATGTTTCCACGCATGCAATAAACTGACAAATCAGCAGATCGAGGAGGCGACTTCTGGAGAGTTCTACCTACATTTTTTATTAAACTTTTGTTAGGATATAAAAAAGGGTTCAAGGGAAAGTAGCTTGGTCCAGACTTCATGAACTGACCAGCCTAATATAAATCAGGGACGTGTGGATTGAACCCAGAGACTCTGTAACCTGCACATTTCTTGACGTATTGTAATAAAATGAACCTCAGACAGCCTGTACATCTTCCGCCGCAAGCTGAAGACCTATCTCTTCCAACAATATCTCGGTTAAGTCATGGTCACCTAACATATATATTAAAAAAATAATAAAAAAAGGCCCTTATTCTTTTCTCTTCTTTTCTTCTTTAACATATAGCACTCCTGTAGCGATGACAGTTAGCTCTTAAAGTTATGTACTTACTTGATTCCTATGGTCTATGTCTAGTACCATCAGGTTGAATACACTTATTGTAAGTCGCTTTGGACAAAAGCGTCAGCTAAATGACATGTAATGTAATGTAAAAAATGAAGTTAAACTGAGAACTCAGACGTCTCCTGCTCATCATTCCCCATCAAACGATCGGCGCAGAGAAACAGGTGAGGATTTTGTGTTGGAGTCAGATAATTTAATGTTAAAGGTTTCCTCAATGCATTTCTCAACAATGGCCAAAACAATACAGATACTATGTTCCTTTATTTATACTTGGGTGAACTGACTGAGCATGGAAGCAGCCAAACAGCATGATAACCAAGTTCTGTAAAGTTACTGTAAAAGTGACACATGGTTTGTGTTTTTCACTTGGTTTCAGTTTTCATCCCTTGGAGTCTGGTTGAAACTGAACAGGCCAACACATTTCCTTCCAGCTGTGACACATGTAGTTTTTGTCATTAACCCACCCGCCATGTGAAGACACAACAGTGACAGAACACTGTCAAATGCTCCTTTTGTGTGAAGAATGTAATTGCAAGTCTTTAGAGGACAAAATAAAAATTATTTCCAGCTGTGCCACGCCGAGTCAGCATCATTATAAAACATTAACCGAGCCCAGACACCTCACCGTGAGAAAACTTTCTTCAAACAGAAACGATAGGAGTCACTTGTTCCGAGAGTAGCTATAATTGCAAGTCTTCAGAGGACAGAAAAGATGTCTTTGATGGAAAACCACCTGGAGAGCATTTTAAGTTCATCTTTTATGTGTCCTGGGGAATCTGAGTACGCCAAACGTCCACATGAATTTATACATGGTATTGTGATGGATCCTGGAAGTGTTTGTTCTCGCAGAGAGGGAGAGTAAAAGACTTTGTGGTTTGAACACAAACGATGTGGATTGTAGCTTCTGAAGGGGAACTCAGGAGGAGGGAAGCTCGGGGGACGGTGTCTTCTTCTGCACTGCGAGAATTTATCCATATGGCTATACGATGTGGTTAGAGAGGACATGAATCAGATACCGGGTGTGGATATGCTCACACTCTTATGTTAACCCTGTCTCCAATAAATTATGTCGATATAAAACTAATTTGTTCTTCCAATTAGGCTCTGGTGGGAAATAGAGTTGGATTATCTTCACAGACGTTTCTCACATGAATGAAGTGTTATTCTTTAAGTCGTAGCTGGTTCTATGTCTGGCTGGCATACAAAATGTGCTTTAATATGACCATAAAAAAGTATATTATTGCTGTGCTTGGAATGAGCAAATATTGAATTGCAAGAATAGTAAGAAAACAAGTAAAATACAAAATCAGAGATTATTTTACCAATATGTTCATGTAAATATTTTGTGACTTTCCAGATACAGTAGTTGACAATGTTTCCTCATTGTTAAGATGATAACCGGATGATAGTATATAAATCAGATTTTTCAGGAGACAGTATTACATGTAGCTTATTGTGATAGTGAAAATACAGGAGGAAAATCTGCAAGCATGTTTCTTTCATGAATTTAATAAAATTACCTTGAATTTCATTAACCTTACAAGTAACACGAATAAAAAAAAAAAAGATAGTTAATTAAGGAAAACAGAAAATATTCAGATTTAAATAAGTGATCTGTTTCATTCCGAAGAGTCAGCTTTTTCAAAACCAACATGGCTCAGTTAAAAAAAAAAATCTTCCCATCTCTTCTCTGACTTGATTTTGACATCAGATGATTTTTATTTAACATACACAAGTTGTGCTTGAAAAGCAAAATGTTCCAAAAGTTTTTTTTTTTTTTTTTGCTTTTGTGCAACTTCTTCAAGTTAAATAACAGCATTTGTGATACTTGAATAAAATTACTTTGAAAATTCATTAAGTTTTAATTTGGTTTGTGGGTGTAACAAGAAAGGGATGACTAATGAAATGAAATTAGATTAGATTTTGCAAATGTATTCCATTTGATCTTAATTAGAAAACGAAGGGTTAGTGAATATTAACTCAGGTCCAACGATGAGGTCCCTCTGCTCTCCGCTTCATTCAAAAATAGCTTGTTTTTCTGCATCACCTGTCTCTCGGGTAGCTACTTTGCACTAAAGACGACACCGGGGCTCAGAGAGCTCTACCAGGATCTGCTGCAGCTTTGTCTAACATGGTCCGCTGAATTCAAGTCTGGGCCAAAACTTTCCACAATACATCATGTGACTTTTTATATTTGACTGAAAAGAAAACAGACAAGCCTTGGGTTAAAATGGCATTTTATATGACCAAGGAAAAAAATAACATAAAGTCTAAAAGTAAAAGCATCGGTCTATTTGAAAACCACTTAACCATTTCCAACAATACTGGCCTACAAAGCCTCACTGCAGTAACTACGGAAAGGGTAAAACTGAGAAAAACTGCGTTAAAGTTTTTAATGTTTTTTTACTGGCGACCCAAATGGGTTATTGGTAGGTAAGTGATATGTCACTTATTTCAACATGTATTGATGACGTAATTTTATGCTAAAAAACCATGGAAAATATTTTACCTTTGACCCCAAAAATGAAATTATTGCACTCTGGTTTTGCATTGCTATAATAGGCTCCAAAATTAATGCATAAACAGAGTGCTGTAAATATAGTGTTGTCTTCTTTCAGCTTTTATATTTTGTTTTCAGTAAATTAACATTCAATCAAATAGATTTGTTATAAGTGTATTTAAAAGTGTTTAACAACTCAAAGATTTGTGTATTTTTAGACTTAATATTATAAAGTAATGTTATAATTTAGTCTTTATATAATTTTTATCTCACTTTTTTCTGGATTTTTTTACTGCATTTTTTACAATATTATTTCTCTGAAATAAAGCAAAATTGAAATATAAAACTTTGTCACATGATAAAACAGACATGAATGAGTTCATTTTAGTTATAACTCAATTTCAACCAAAAATGTAGTTACTGCAGTTAGACTTTGTAGGGCAGAATACAACAGCAAGGTTTTCATGCAAATGTATCTGCCGCAAAAGAAAATGTGAAATGAATGCTTGTTTCCATCTAATACTGTTTATTAGGAGTTGGTTCATGCAGATAAGTAGTGCGTGAAGGCAACTCTGCAGTGACCAATGTACCATAGTAGAAGAAGAGACAGCAACAAGATGATGTGATTTAAAGAGTGACCGTCCAACTCCAAAAGGCAAAAAAACGAGACTGGTCTCCCCTTAAAAAAGGACAATATAGGGTGTTTGTATATGCAGGAAAATACAGCTCATATTTATGTTTTAGACTGTCCTCCGCCGCCATCTTGCTGACGTAGTAGTAATGATTGATGGGAATGCAGATTTTAAATGGCGGATGTCACACTAAGGGCGGGAGGGAGGAGAATGGGTTGAACAAACGGCAGACTTTGACCCGAGGGAACGAAGTTTGTGTCCCATGTGAAAATAAAAGTTGACGACTTTTTACGTAATTTTGTTTTTTACGTAACTTTCGTGGCTCACGTGACCCACATAACCACTTCACTTCCGGCATTTTTGCACTTTTATTTTATGTTTAAACTGTCTTTTACAATGCCGAACCAGGACGTGTCTTGCCCTAAACCTAGGTCAGTGGTTTGGTAGCCTAAATTCACAGAAGCTGCATCCTTTTTTACAACCGCGAACCAACCATCCATGTATGTATTATGACGTTTTCTATTTTTAGAACGCTCTGCTCTGTACTGTGATACGCAAAATGCACATATGTGTCGTTATGTGTGGTGCTGAAAAGTGGTCTATTCTGTCGTTTAGGTTTGAGATCTTGTTGGAAAAAACAGACCGCCCCAACGCTGGGTGGGAGAGTGAACGAACAGCTCTGTAACCTTTTTATTAAAATCAACGCTCCATAAAGTGCACATTTAAATAAAAAATATCTTAAATAAAAATAGCCTATGAAATAAAATATATGTGATATAGTCTAATTCCATATCACACTTAAAAATATATCAATATATCTTTTATATCGATATATCGCTCAGCCTTATGACATAGCTGTAGTGATTGATGAACAAACGGTTGAGTTGTTTGAATTCGGTTCTCCTGGGTGAACCCAGGAGAACCGAATTCCTGTCCCATGTTAAAAAAAAGTAAATAATTTCTTACATAACTTCATTTTTCCTCATTTCCGGTTTGTGCCACTCCGCTGTTGTCGACCCTGCTGGGACTCTTAAGCTGAAATTGTTGTAATAATCAATAATGTAGCCTAAATTCCCCGTAACTGTACCTTGAACTGGAAAAATGCTCATATGTGTCGTTATGGGCGGTACTGACAAACGGTCTATTCTGTCCTTTAGGTTGGATATCTTGTTGTTTAATAAACAAGTTTAGGAACATCAACCCCGTAACAACAGTTGGATGATATCTTATGTGATTCTGGAGGAAATACGGGTATGTGAAGTCCCAGAAAATAACTTCTGATGATTTCATAGTGATGCCCTCAAAATTATTCTGGTTTTAGGACTACATTTTTTCTTTTTACAGAAAACCTGCAAACCTGGAGGTTGAAATACATAAACTTTTATCAGACAGGGAGAGTCAAACAAGTGAGACTATCCAGATGCATTATGGGAAATGTAGGATGTAGTGGTTTTAGAGCTTCACTAGGAACTAAAAGTAAGGATATCTCAGTCTCTGCTGCACAAGTTTCACCTTTATGCAAGTGCAAACAGTCTATTCTGTTATTTGAGTTGTAGATCTTGTTAATATCTACACAGTCCATATGTAAGTCTCTGTAAGCCTTCAGTTAGTGACAAATAAACTTCAGTCAGCGGAGTGCAAACCCAGCTGGTGGCTTGTAGAATCCCTGGTTCTAACCAGTATCAGAAAGATTCTTGAGGGGTTGGACTGGACCCCTGGCATTTTTAGTAATTACAGCATTTCCATTTCCGTTTATTTTTTCATGTGCAAATTGAAAATGCGCTAAAATATTTGGATGAAAAGGCACCTAATGATGCTGAAAGAAGATCTGTGATGGAAGACTGAATATTTGTATAATTGATATACATTTTCGATGCATTAATCCTGCATCAAATCAAACACACTCCTCCTCATAACTTCTTGGTCTGATTCATACACCCTCCCCTCCCTCCTGTGCAGACTAAATCAGTGTGTGTGGAACCAACAGGTGTTGTGTTCCTTGCTCGCTGTCTAAACATGGCATGAAATGAGGTGATGATGACTCTATTTGTTGAGCCATAGTCTGTAGCTCTGTGTAAGCGGGACAACATAAAATAGCGGGGCAGCATGGAAATGTTCTCTTTCCCTCATTCATTACGCAATTATGCTAAGCTGCATGCTTGACTATGAACCAGATGTTGTGTAATTAACCTCAGAGTGAAGATAGCGTTCTGCCCTATTGTCTCTCACCTTCAAGAATGAAATGGAAACTAGGCTGAGGCGGAGATAAGGGAAGGTACTCCTGTGGTTTCCGCAGGCACCTAACTCAGCTGAGCCGAGTCCAACCTGGTCAAAACATAGCTAAAACTAATTAAGCATTGTGCACAGATAGCCTCACATACTATTGTCTCTATAACCTTCAACTCAACGCGTGAGGAGATGAAAGCTGAAACAGGGAGGGGAGATATGTGAAGGTGGACTCTGTGTTTGCAGGTAGAGAGGAGGTTTTTATTTTAAAACATCACAAAATGTTTAAGAAAATATGTCAAATCTGATAACATCACTAAATACGGAAAGAAGGAGACAGAAGAGATATATATATTCGCTTGGGAGAAACAGTAACTTTTATGTGAATTGACTCCAAAAAAAAAATGACTCCATTTACAGGTAAATAAATGAAATTAACTGTTACCTACCCTAAAAAATAGGAATTACTCATGCTTGAAAAATTGTTGGAAACATTCGGGACAATGTTAGAACACTACTCAACAAAATTTAGTTCTGGTCCAAGGTTATTATAGTTAACGAAAACTAACAAAATAACGAAAACTGGAATTGAAAAAACATTTTGTTAAATTAAATAAAAATAAAAACAACAGTTTTTAAAAAGACAATAACTAACTGAAACTGTATTGTGTGGTTACAAACCTAACTAAAACTAACTAAATTATAGTGAAAATGTCCTTAGTTTTCGTCATTGTCAACTTTTTTCATACATAAACCTTTTTGGTTGATATGAAATCTATTTCATCCATCTGGTTTTATGACTTAATAAACTTATTGGGGCTGAGATGGATCAGACAAAGGAAATAAAGGAAACGTTTATTGTGACCTTTTTTAATATGGAACCCAAGAAATACCCCATTACAAAAAAAACTAAAACTAACACTAAAACTGATAAAAACTAAACTTAAACTTAGCATTTTCCAAAAAAAATAAATAAATAAAATAAACTATTTAAAACTAGCAAACTAATGAAAAATCCCAAACTATTATAACCTTGTTCTGGTCATTTATATACATTTTAATAAGGAAAAGTTGCATAATATACCTTTAAATATAGTATTTTAGCTTGAAGAAAGACAGAAAGGAAAGACACAGGGAAATAAATCAATCTTTCCTTCTACCTGCCTCTAGATCAACTAAGATTTAAACTGTGTGGACGCTCACCAGTGTTTGTTTTCGAACAAAGCTATCATGCACATTTGTTTGCATGTCGTTTGATAAATGAGGGTGATTGTTGTCTGGGCTTTCTTTCTGACTGGTTGACCTCCTGCACACAGTAAATCTCCTGCAGCATCTGTCACAGGGCTCCACGGTGGCTTTAGGGTGGGAGACTGAGATGGCTCGGGGGTAACAGTTCACTTTCCATGATGCATTGCTTCTATCAGGAATATTAATAGTGAAATGAGTTACAACAAAGCAAGGTCGGACAAATGAGCTGGTTCTACTGAGCTGTTTCCTGGACTTTGTGTAATGAGATCACAATAATCCATCATTAAAATACTTGTTACTCTACAATGTTACATTGTAATAACTGACACTTCCCCCGGATAGAGATGACACTTTGGTAGTTTACTAGGGCATGCAGGAAAAGTGTGATTAATTATAGTGTAGTTATTTTGAGCAATATATTGTTCCATATTTATGAGACTGGTTCCATCCTTAAAAACGTCAATATGTGGTGTTTGTACAGGCAAATATGACTATATTTACATTTTAGACTCCGGCGCCATCCTGCTGACATAGTAGGGCTGGGCGATATGGACCAAAAGTCATATCCCGATATAGTTAGGTTGAATATTTATATACGATATATATCCTGATATTTTTATCACAAAGTGAGAGCAAATGTTCAGTCAAAGTCAAATATTACATGTCACAAGTAGTTTTATTGAAAGTTTATTTAAGTCAACATAAATACTGTATAACAACAGGAGTACCTTTTTATTAAAATCAACGCTCCATAAAGTGCACATTTAAATAAAAAATATCTTAAATAAAAATAGCCTATGAAATAAAATATACGCGATATAGTCTAATTCTATGTCACATTTAAAAATATATCAATATATCTTTTATATCGATATATCGCCCAGCCTTATGACATAGCAGTAGTGATTGATGAACAAACGGTTGACTTTCACCCAGGAGAACCGAATTCCTGTCCCATGTTAAAAAAAAGTAAATAATTTCTTACATAATTTCATTTTTCCTCATTTCCAGTTTGTGCCACTCCGCTGTTGTCGACCCTGCTGGGACTCTTAAGCTGAAATTGTTGTAATTATCAATAATGTAGCCTAAATTCCCGGTAACTGCAGTACCTTGAACTGGAAAAATGCTCATATGTGTCGTTATGGGCGGTACTGACAAACGGTCTATTCTGTCCTTTAGGTTGGAGATCTTGTTGTTTATTAAACATGTTTAGGAATATCAACCCTGTAACAAAAGTTGGATGATGTCTTATGTGATTCTGGAGGAACTACGGGAATATGTGAAGTCCCAGAAAATAACTTCTGATTTCATAGTGATGCCCTCAACCTTAGTCTGATTTTGAGACTACATTTTTTTTTTTTTTTACAGAAAACCTGCAAACCTGGAGGTTGAAATACATACACTTTTATCAGACAGGGAGAGTCAAACAAGTGAGACTATCCAGATGCATTATGGGAAATGTAGGATGCAGTGGTTTTAGAGCTTCACTAGGAACTAAAAGTCAGGATATCTCAGTCTCTGCTGCACAAGTTTCACCTTTATGCAAGTACAAACAGTCTATTCTGTTATTTGAGTTGTAGATCTTGTTAATATTTATACAGTCCATATCACACAAATTTTTGATGGCATTTCTACGTTTACTCAAGCAAAGGTTCTGAATACTTCTCCCAGCTTTGCCCAACCATGACGTAGCAAAGCTAACCAATAACACCAACAAACTCTCTTCATGTCACAACCTCATACTGGACACAGGCTCTGCTTGCTATTCACAGAGCATCACTC